>NC_135543.1:5537739-6286072 GCF_045843805.1 Urocitellus parryii | reverse complement strand
AAGAATACATAACATGGCCAACAGGTCTATAAAACACTACTCCACAGGGAAGTGCAAAGCAGAACCATAATGGAATATCACCTCACAACTGTCCACTTGCTTACTGCCCCCCAAAAGAAGAGATAACAAGTGCTGATGAAGATGTGGGAAAAGGCTGCTGTTGTGAGCCACACTGGTGCAGCTGTTACGGAGATCAAGGTCCTCAAAAAATTCAAAATAGAACTGTCATATAACCCAGCAATCCCACTTTCAGGAGCATGCACCCAAAGGACAGAAAATCAGCATCACGCAGAGATGCCTGCATTCCATGTCCATTGCTGAATTCTCACAATAATCAAGATGGGGTGACAACCACAGCATCTGTGAATGAATGAATGGATGGGGAAAATGTGGTTCAAGGTGTTACTTGGCCTCGAAGAACAAGGAGAGGCTTGTGACCACATGGATGAAGAAGCTAGAAGACTGTATGCTCCCTGAGATCTTCTAGACATAGAGAGAAAAAGACCATATGCTTTAGAGGGAATCTAAGACAAATAATCATCAAACAAAAACCTAGCAAGTAGCAACAGAGTACAGCAGTGGTTACATGGGGGATTTACAGGAGAGGGCAGGGTAGGGAATGTCTGCAGATGGAATGTCCAGAGATCTGGTGGACAGCCTGGACTCCATAGCTGAACATGCTGTAGTCTACCCTGCAGTTTTTCTGAGCAGGGACTTTAGGTACTTTTCAACGTAAAATAAAAGGTAACTGCAAGATGATGAATATGTTCACTTCCTTGTGTGTAGTAGTGATCATTTCACTAACTATATGTATTAAAGTATACTGTACACCTTAAACTGTTCATTTAAAAATTGAACATTAGGAATGATCTTATCTTTATTTTGTTTATTTTATACGTATTCCACATGTTAATGGGAATGCAATATAAATACAGTGAAGCCAGGTGGAGAGTTTGGTAGTTCTTCAACAAGTCAAATGCAGAATCAGCATGTGACTCATTCATTCCATTTTTAGTGATCTACTTAAAAACACTACAAGCCGAGATTAAAGCAGATGTAAGTATGTCAGTGTTCACGATAGCATTATTCACAATACCAAAATGATCTTCCCCAGATGAATACCAAGTGATCTTCCCCAGATGAATGGGTAAACAAAATCTCGTCTATACGTACAATGGGCTCTTACTAGAATAGAAACAGTGGTAGTCACCATGGATAGACACCGAAAATATTACACTAAGTGAAACAAGCCAGACCAAGTGGAAAATGTATAAATAACTCCATTTATATGCAAATATATTGAGGTAGAAAGTAGATGAGAAAGAGGTGAGGAGGGTAGGAAATGGAGAAATACTGCTCAAAAGTTTCACAATGTCTCTTGAAGGTGATGAGTAACTTTGAGAACAGAGATAATGGAAGCACAGCATTGGGAATGTAATTAATCCACCGATTCTAACACTTAAAATAGGTGAAATGTCTTACTGCATTGCCAATGTATATGTATAGATGCGTAAAATATGTGTGTGTGTGTATGTGTATATGTATGTATAATACATATATAATACAAAATGAAACTAGTTAATGAAAACAAGTATTTTTCCCTGAATAGTTGCTTCATGATCATTTTTATACATTTCATCCATCAAGTGATGTTAGTCATAAGAATTCATCTGAAAAGATTGATTTACGTTGCTGTTGTGGCTCCTCCTTTCAGTGATACTGGTGGCACAAAGCCACCTTGCAGTCATGACAAGACCTGACTGCGGTCACCAGGGTCACCATCCTAGTACAACTGTGAGTACTTTAAAACTGCTTGTACAAGGTTCAACACACTTGAAATCCCTAAAACCAACTTCACTAAGACTAGTGACAGTTACATTTCTTGAAAAAAATGAGAGTATCATCATTGAAGAAGAGAACTAGTATTAGGAAAAACTCCTAAATTTTAGTAGCTGAAAGTGAAAAGATATCTTCAATGCTCCACAAAAAGATGCCCACAAAAAGAAAAAAAAAAAAAAGAGAAAGAGATTGTGCCTGACATGATTGGCCTTTATATTGTTCTACTTGAGGTCAGCTATACACTGAGATAAAGTTTGGTTGGAAAACTGCATATACTAAGCACAAAGAGTTGTAAATTTGGAGCTCCTCTTGGTAAAACAGGTTGAAAATCCCTTGAGCAAACAGCACAGTCTCAGAGAAACATTAGATCAGAGAAAATAAATGAGGGTAAATGCAGGTACCCGTGGAAGGAGAAGGAAATGACTTTTTGTACAGCAAAGTTAAAGTAGTTTGAACAGAACTTTGAGGTGGAAGTTACAACACAAAAGTGTCTTCCCTGCTCCACAGCTTCTTGACAGGATCACCACCATGTTCTCAGTTTCTGCTTTTAAGAGGAACAAGGTAGGACTGCATTACAAGACCACCATTGAGATGTATCCTCCAGTCATGAGATCCAACATTCAGTGCCCTTTTCCAGCAGCTGACTTGATGGAGTGAAGTGAAGGAAAGAGACCAACCCAAGTTGAGGTCCTCTTGGGAGCTGGCAGGTGAGGTGGTGTGTCTTCACCTGTGGCTATGCAGAGTACCACTTCACAGAGTGTGGAACCAATGGGTGCAAAATGTGGGAGGGTTTCTCCTTCACCACAACACAATTCTGCTTGGCAGGAGTCTGCTTCTGCCTTTGGAATTTGCAGACTTAGGTGTCCTTGGGACAAGACAGAAATGCTTCCATCATGATACCCAAAATTGTTTATGTATACGAAGTCAAGTCTGCATAAGACAAGTTAGGCTAGCTGACCATTGGGAGCTCTCCACACCTGTCTGCCAAAAGCAAAAAAAAAAAAAAATGAGCAGGATTGCTGTAGACTTGGAGGATAGATTCTAATTATCATAGAACATAACATAGATGCTACAGAGAGGAAGGTGTTTTGAGTGTCTGTGAACCAGGGCATTCCCTACACTAATATTTACTCCTTTGAGAACATTACTAGAAGACAGTAGCACACCAATTTCAGTAGGATCACAGATAACAGTCCACTCAGGAACAAGAGATGGGAATCCGTGTTTAAGGTAAGGAAATATTGTGAGATGAGAACCTTGGGTCTTGCTGAAACTAAAGGGAGCACAGATTTGGTAGGGACAAAGAAAAAACTATGGAGATGAACTAGCGCCCTGAGAGCCTTACAGAAAACAGAATTGGAAAACTCGAGTTATTTTGTGGGCGTGTATGAGCGATGTCTCTTTTTAATCACACGCACACACACACACACACACACACACACACACATAGACATAAAATAGTATAGTTAGGAAACTTTATATGTCCTGTATTTTAAGCAAATTTCCATTACTCTCTTCTATAAAGCACTGCTGATTTTTTTAACTTACAACTCAGCATTCAGGTTAGTGAATGTGTTAGTCTCTCTTTGCATTGGTTTGACCAAAACACCTGGCAAGAAACAGTTAGAGGACGAAAAGTTTATGGGGCACTCCGGGTTTCAGAGGTCTCAGTCACAGATGACCAAGACCATTCCTCTGGGCCCCAGGTGAGGCAAGACACCAGGGGGTGAGGGCTCAGCAGAAGAAAGATGCTCCACTCACGGTGGGGTGAGGAAGCAGAGGAGGGAAAGGGAAAGCTGTCACAGGGAAGGTCACCTCCCAGGGCAGGCCCCAGTGACCCACTCCTCTAGGCATACCCCACCTGCCTATAGTCACCACCTGTGAGTCCATTCAAACTAGGGTGGGTGATCGGGTTACAATTCTCATAACCTAACCTCTTTACTTCCCAACAGTCCTGCATTAACAGGAGCTTTGCAGGACACTCATGTCCAAACCATAACACTGGATATTCAAAGGATGCCTTGTCAATGAGATACAAAAAAAAAAAAAATGAAGATTGTAAAAACAAAAGGGTGTAATGATTCGTGTTGTCAAAGAAAACTTGCTTCTTGTTTGGCAGGAAAAAAAAATGCCCTGTGTAGTGGTTCCCTAGGTTGGATTTTGTTTGGGGTTATACATGAGGGCTGAGTCAACCCAGGGGTGAACTGAGCTGGGGTTTCTGGGATTGCTTGCGCTGTCCTGACACTTCCCTTTAGAATCTTCTGGACTGGTCAGAGGAAAATCTGGGAAGAACTTTTCTCAGTGTGATTTGCAGTGAAGTTCCAGGTCAGAACCTGCCCATTGGAGGGATTCCCAGGATACTTGGAGAATGCAGAAATGGACGAGGCAGCAGCACCCTTCAAACGTGTTTGCATACAGTGAGTGAGTGACCCGTGACAGCACTGTGACTGACAGCTGTCAAGGCTGGTGTCGCCTAACCACCACCATCCCACCCCCGTCAAAGATGAAAATTCTTGAGTTTCACAGAAGAATCTTGGTAAGCCCCTGAGAACATTCTCTTCAGAGCATTGGCATTTGTATTTACTCAAGGGCATTTCCGTGGTTAGTAGTAAAGCTCTAAATGCCCACATTAAAACACTGTCCACTTATAATATTGACATATTATTTCATAAATATTTATATATCTGTATATTATAGATATACATTGCACTTATTAATATTATATCAAACATCAAATATATATTATAAATATAAATATATTTGTATTTTATATTAAACATATAAGTTACATGTTATTTTATAATATTTATGTTATGAAATCCCCCTTAGCATCTGCAAAGAGCCTTCTGGGCAGGAGGAACTGTTGCCAACCCACTCTCAGGAGGTAGGGTGCACAAGTTGAGGTTTCTACTCCTTTGCCTTTAACTTGGCCGTGAATGAACTAATGGCATCAAAGCTTCCTTAAAGGCTCCATAGGATAATTCTGCAAGCAGACAACTTTAGTGATGTTTCATGGATTCCGCACCAGAACCCATGGTACAACTCTGTATTTCATACAACATAATTCTGTTTATTGCTAAGCTAGGTTCCTACAATGTTCGAACCAACTCACCAACCTCAGGAGGCCACTTCTCCTATCCACTGTGATGACCCTTGATTCTGGATAATATAGAACTTTGATTTTAGGCTTGAATGAATCAACTTCTCTCAGACTTTGTAGCTTTCTAAGTGTACACCATAAGCATCTTCACCAACAATCTGAGTGGATGCATTGTGTGTGCTAGACGTTTTCCAGTACATTACAGTCTGTTCTCTTTTGATAAATTAATTTGTTGTCAGAAAAATAAATAATGGGGCACATAAATAATGGGGTCATTGTCTTTATTTCACCTCAAATAATTGTAGTGTTAAAGGGAATTGTTTTAATCATTTAACTGAATATACCCAGAAAGAATCCTTGGGCTTCCAGTAGCAAATCATTTACATAGCTTTGAATCTGGTGTTGCCTCTGGTATATAAGTAGATACTAAAGGCATAAAAATAGAAAATGACTTTTGAACATGCAGCTATTACTCCAAAGCTCTGTATTCTTTAGAAAAATAAAGATACCATTAAAGTCCAAGCAACAGTCAATAGGTTTACCTCTGTTTCATAGAGTTCAGAAATAATAAGGATCCAGTGTTATAGGCAATAATCACCGTAGACATTACTTATTGTTCATTCACCATTACAGGGCAGCTGTGTAAAATTACAATGTTTTATTGAATGCAGTGCTTGTTTAATAACCAGTGTGTGTGAAAATCCCTGACTCCAGACTTATCAGGGTTCAAGCATATGGTACTTACAATTTTAGAGCACTTAAACATTGCAAATCTTGGTCCATAAAATACACAACAATTCCTAATAAGCAATGTTTTTCCTCCAAATGATTGCATCTGGTATATCTCATCCTTAGACAGAAATCTGAATTCAAAGCCCTTAAGGACCAGCGAGAGAGACTCTCATTTTTGTCCTAGAGCGTGTTTGTTCAGACGGGAGCTGTTAAGAGGGGGCTAAACATGGTTCCAGGCCTGGAGCCACCTGACTCAGGGCACATCCATGCCTAGAAGCAACAGACTGACCCAGGGCACATTTGTGCTGAGGAACAACTTGACCCAGAGCATGTGCATGCTGTGGGGAAATCTGACCAGTGATTATAGTCAATTTTGAAACATTTGCTTCTACTGTGGTCACCATGTCCTTCCTCCACTGAAGTTTTGATCACTAACATTGTTTCTAATAGTCTTCTAGTGACCAGTGATACACTATTCCCTTCTGTCCACATTTGCATGATCTTATTATCTACTCCACCTTCAGGCATGCTAGTCTCTAAACAGGTGGATTATCACAGTCTTCTTCAGATTCCCCACTGTCTTAGTTTCACACATTTTACTTCCAATACTTAGAAAAGCTTCTTTTCGTGTCTGCCAGTTGAACTTCACTCATCTTTTGAAAGCTTTGAGTTATTTCCCATTCTTCATTCACATAATTCATTTTATGTTCTCTGGCTCCTTAAGTAATTCATTAAATTCTCTACTCTTCGTGTTGTTTGTCCTGTGTTATTTTTACAAAATTTGATACCACCCTCATAAGGCCATGTGTACAACTTGGTAGTGCATCTTTAATTTAATCTGTGTTTTATAGAGCACGTTATTCTAATATTAATTCTGTTCTGGAAACATAGTTTTTGGCACCCAGAGTAAAATGAAAATTCATGATCCAAGCCAGAGCCAAGAGGTTAATGTTCTCTTCTCATTTTCTCAACCCAGATCAGATAAAGGACCCCATGGATTTGTAATCACAACACTAGACATACTAAAAAATTATATGCAGTTTGGATGAGGGACCCAGCAAGCACCCTCCATGAATGACCCCTGCCTTCATCATGCGGGGTAGGGACAGCTTGGTATAGAGACAGGCATCATGTATTTTCTTCTCTGCCACAGACTATGCCCAAGCCACCAGTATTATCATAGGGAAGTGGGAGGATATGAGTCTTGCAGGCAAGTGGCCTGTTTCCTCCTTGGGTATGGAAAGGTGGAAGAGCTAATAGGGCTTTATCAAGTAAAAGGAGGTTAGATGGTACCAAGGACATAAGGGGCAAAGCAGCAGGCAGGCAATATTCCTATGAGGGGAATCACAGAAGAGTACTCCATGTATGTGCAGGTCAAAAAACCATGTCCTAGGAGATGCTCACTGTCCCACCAAACCTACCATTTAAACAAGACAGTGAAAGAGAGTGCAGGGCTTTTCTGAGTTCAGGGCCCTGAATGAATGGACGGGCACCTGCTGTGAAATGCTAGCCTTGTATTAGATATAAAATAGTGCTTCCTGATGTGAGGTGTTGTGGGGCTTAGCATTGCTTTAGCTTTTAACACACACACACACACACACACACATGTTCAGTTACTCAAAATGCTTGTTCTTGAGGAGACAGATGCAGATTCTTAGAGTTCTTAAATTTGAGTGTGTGTTGGAAGGGTCCGCAATTGCCTTGTGCGTACTGAGATCCAGCTGATTCAGAACATGAGATGGACTGGAGAACATTCCACTGACATGGTACCAGACCCTCAGTGATGCTGATATGCCAAGACAGAATAAAACCTGGGTTGGTGTGCTTTGTGACAACAATAATTCTAGCTTTAGAAAGTGTACCTCATTTTAGCTGTTAGCTGTCTTAGGTCTAAAGAACATTAATGATTTTGTCAATATCTTCTTTTGACAATGTATCTTGAAATAAATTCGTAGCCTGCCAAGAAAAAAAACATGAAGCCATATGTAAAGAGTTCAGAAATGAGTTCTCTTCCAACAGAGTCCATCTCAGTGTTAATTATTAGATTAATTTACACCAGAGAATTTTCTGATACATTCTTCACTAACTGCTCCCCTCCTAACACTGTATATTCTTTCTACATAAAGAACTTTAATCTTACTGAGTTGTCTGGGATCAACAAATGACAGGGTATGCGTTTGGTGAATTAATATACACCATGTACACATAACAGTCATGGTCAAGTAGAAGTGTGCACAAAATTTAAATTTTTTCATGCACATACATAAATAAAATTAAATAAAGCTTGTGTTTGCCACAAAGTTAAATTTCATCATTAGCTGATTAACTATAAAAGAGTAAAAGAATACATAAGGTGCATGGTTGGAATGGCCCTTTGCTCAATATTATTTCCAAAGTGTATTCTGGTTGCTTTATCACATATAAAATAAAATTTATTTAAATTTGTTTATATGTGGTAAAGTGAAAAAAGTAAGCAGAGACAATGTTCTGATAAAAAGCAACTTCTTTTGATTTGAAACACCCATTTGTCATTCTGTGTGTGAAATTAGACTTTAGAATTGTGTGCCTGTTGACGGACAAGTTTGATCTAAGTGGACTGATCTGCTTGGTAGCTATAGAAAGTCAAAGCAGCTTATTATTTATTTATTGTATATTTTTTAACTTTCACAGTGTAGAGCATTTATGAAAAGACTGTCATATTTCTGCTTTGAGTAACTTTGTATTCTTGAATGCATGTTCTCCTTGTAAAGTTCAGATTGTTTTAGGATTAGTTGAACCCTGAGGGCAGTATATATTTTTATTTGATTGTGGATTAGGAAAGATGTGAATAAAGTTCATATATTGTTTAAAATTCTATCCAACGTATCATTAAAGAAAGCATTTCAAAAAAGAGGAAAAAAGCATCCTAAAGGATTTGTGTTTTTAAGCTACTTTTATTGGTCTGTATCTCTTTAGAAAGAAATGGCACACAGCTGGATTCCTCTAAGATAGAATGCTAGAAGGTTTTTCTTGGGATCAATGTAAAATCTCTATTCAGAGACTGATAAGTTGAGTTTATTCCACAAATAGAAATTACCTTTCAAAGGCCTTCCATCACATGATTGTAAGCAGACAGTCCCCTGAAGTAAACAGGGACCTGGTCCCAAGAGAAATGCTTCTGTGCTGACAGGTGCAAAGGTGACCTTGTTCCTCCCGGCTCCTCACATTTCTGATGAACTGAGTCTCTCCTTGGATTTTTATTGTAGGTGTTTTCCCGATATGCAGGCTTTATATTTTATAACTCTTGCTTATTCTTTATCCCCAAATTAATTAGACTTTGAGATGTTTACAGACTGAAAAATGCAGAAAATCTTGGCCAGAATATAGGTTTTGCCCATTTGTTTATTTTTTATCTCTGTGCTTTGCACACTGAACCGATATTAAGTTAGGAAGAATGCAGGTGAGAACACTTCTTTTTAATATATGCTAATGACTGCAGTTTGGCTCAAAATGTGCTGCTGTTTCTATACAACACTTTGTTACTGCTGGGAAGGTTTTCTCCTAAGTGGTTTTATAGTTAATTATTATCCTCTTCATGCCTTAATTTGGATTCTATACTACCATTCAACACCTTCTTTAGACTTCCAATACCTTGCAAACTAGTTCGTAGTTTTATCACCTATAGTGAAAAGATTTAGAAAAGAAATTAAGAACCATTTTTCTTCAGATTTCATTTTCATTCCTTGGAAAACATTTCAGAGAACATTAGAATTTCTAATATCTTATTATATTACCTTGAAAATGGAGAGCTCTAAATAGAACCTCAGTGTTTGAACATTACATGGAAAGAGTGAATGTACTCTAAAAACCCAATGATAGCTCAAACCTCAACCAATTTGAAATGAATGGATAGGAAATTTGAACATGAATAATTATTATAAAAACTTCAAGTTATATACTTTGAGGATAACCTTAAATATTTGCCCAATGTCTATTATTAGATCTAAGATAAATCTACAGACACACACACACAAAATACATGAAGAGACCTATTCAGCTGCTTTCTCCTGTACCTAATGCCTTGCTTTAATATCGTAGAAAAATGATATGAATAAATTAGACCCACAGGCCCACACCTGGTCAATCAGGCAGTAGACTTAAGTTCATAAGTTGGATCTTATCACTCACTAGTTTTGTGACTCTGAGGAGGTATATATTCTCTTTGGGTCTTTAATTTCTCCTGTAGCAAATGGAAAGAGAAGTGGGAGAGGAGGATAAATGTTGGTGAAGGAAGAAATCCTTTCTACATATTGAAATTAAATGATGGAGCCAAAGCAGTTATTCTAGTGCATTTCCAGAGAACAGGATGATATGTGCCATCATCCATTGGGCACACAGGATAGCGAAGATTTTTGTGGTTCTGGGAGAAAATATTGAAAGTTGTTTGGCATTAAAATACAAGTTTTGAAGATACATGCACATAGTGTGCCCATTCAAACTGTGCCCTTATGTGTATTGCAATTGTGCCAACCTCTAAAGCAATGACTCTTAACCTCAACCTTCCTTATGTCAGTTGTACCCAGAGCTTGTTTCAAGACTGGCAGAGACAATATAAGTCCTTATTTAAGACTAACAGAATGTTTCAGTTCCAAATGTGCAAACAAAATTGTTAGTTTATTATTTTTTATAACTTAATTTAATGTATTTATTTTTATGAGATGCTGAGGATGGAACCCATTGTCTCACATGTGCTAGGCAAGTACTCTATTACTGAGCCACAACCCCCATGCCACAGTTTATTATTTAAAACATATGTTTTGAGTGCTCATATTTTTTCCAGAGATTTTATATGCACAGATAAATATGGCATAAGATTTAGTAAAAGTAGCTCCAGTCTAGTTACATAGAAAGTAAGAAAACATCTGAATTGAGGCAGTGCATGGAATCCTAGAGGCATGTCTAATGTAAAGAAGAAGCATGGCTAAGCAAAAAGGAAAATCCCCTAGAAACCCAAGCCAACATTTGGAAAAGGCTATGTTAGAATTGTGAGGATCTGAGGCTTTGCCTCACCTGAAAGCTAAGTTAACATTCAGTTTGACACAAGCTGGCAAGAGCAAAAGAGATTCCTGGATTAGAGACCGTATCACTCAGGGTAAAGCAAGCAGCCTGAGAACACGATTGTTCCAGTTTCTCTTGCATCCGAGTCTCATGAGGGCAATGTGATTAACCCCCATGATTGCTATCCCAGAGGAATTTTCCTCAGAGAAGAAGCCTGAGCTCAGGGCACCTGAAACCTTTATTTTGGACAGTAAGCATGCTCTCCTCTGACTCCAGAGGTAGATAGACCTAACTCCCTAGGGTACAAGTAAGCCTGCCTGTCACTCTGATATGAAACACTATCTGTCTTCAAAGGCTGCTTCCTACATACATAGATACTTGAAAAGTTCTTTGGGATCAAAGGCACTCAGTGACTCTTAGCAAGATGCATAGAAATGGCTAGACCCACAGCAAATTGTCTCCTAATGAGATGCAGGAAATTATAGTTAGGTCATCCTCAAGCAAACCTGGACCAGAATGAACCATTATAGGTATATTATTAGCTATTTGTTGCAATACACAGAAGCTTGCATGATCCTAACATCCAAGGGGATGAGAGGAAAAGATTTTATTTTGGTTTAGGAAAATGGTATTACACAACTGTGAGTACACATGTTCCCTCAAATCAGGAACTCGTGGAATCAATTGTCAAAGGAAGAAAGAAAGGCCTATCAGTAGCATATTGACACTTACAGGTTGTCTTTGTGTTTTCCTTCAAATTTTATAAGTCTCCTATTAATTTTCTAGGACAATCATAATTAAATACCACAGTGTCATAAAGTTTATCATAACATAGCCAATTCTTAGGTAA
The DNA here is from genome assembly GCF_045843805.1 of Urocitellus parryii. Taxonomy (NCBI): domain Eukaryota; kingdom Metazoa; phylum Chordata; class Mammalia; order Rodentia; family Sciuridae; genus Urocitellus; species Urocitellus parryii. The sequence goes on along the minus strand of NC_135543.1, from coordinate 6,274,514 downwards.
AATAAAGGAAAACCACAATGGCATGCTTAGCTTATCAGTTAAAAATGAAAAATAATGGAAGTAAAAATAAGTCTACAATATTGATTATTGTTTTAGTGTCTTGAGCCACATGATGCTCAATGAAAAAAATAATCTAGTAACTGCAAGAAGGCTGATTGTAAAAACATTAGTTGTACCTATAAACAGCTACATTTATCCTTTAACTCGAGTGTACATTGGTGGTGTATTAGATTCTGCAGGAATCTAATTTGTAAAACATAAGAAAAACAGTAATTTTTCTTTTATTCTTTGTCCAGTTGTAAAAGAAAAATGAGGAGCAGAGTTCTGGCAATGAGACACAAGAAGTCAGGAAGTCCATTGTATAGCTTACTAGAATCTTGGGGATGAGAACAAGAATATTACAATGATGAATATAAGTTCCAGTGACCACTTGAGATTTAACTGAGTCATGGAAAGAACAAAGCAGGAGGAAACAGTAAAAGTGAATTCAAATTTTAAAAGCATTGCATTACAATTATTAGGGTATGTAAGTAGGAAAAATGTTATTTTTTTCAATGTTTCCTCAAATATTTTTATTGTGTTTAAAAATAATTTTTGGAGGGTTGAAAGTGGTCATTAGGCTATAGGATATCAGTTTATTTCAAATTAATGACAACCATATAAAAAGAATCCAGCTAAGTCAAGTTAAATTGAACCCCTTGAGTTTGTAACTATAAAGTGCATATTTTTAAAAGCCTTAATCACTGGCTTTATGGGAAACTGCTGGGTTTGGTTAGCAAAATGCCATAGAGGAGGTGACTTAATGTTTTTCTGATGTGTTTCATTTTTGCACTGAGATCACTCATTAAAAGAAGAGAAAGTCACCAAATAAATAACCTAATATTGCATCTCAAAGCCCTAGAAAAAGAAGAATAAATCAATACCAAAAGCTGCATAAGGCAGAAAATAATTAGCAATCAGAGCTGAAATCAATGAAATGGAAAAAAAAATGTTAATAGCAGAAAATTTTCTGAGAGTTTGTTATGGTTTGGATGTGAGGGGTCCTTCACATCCTATTAATGCAGGAGTATTCAGAGGTGAAATGATTGGGCTGTGCAAGCTATGACCTAATCAGTCCACCCTGGTTTGAATGGAAAGACGGGGTGGTAGCTCTATGCAGGTGGGGCATGGCTGGAGGAGGTGAGTCACTGGAGGTATGTCCTGGGAGGGTGCATCTCTCCTGGTCCCCTCCATGACCCCTCTCTGCTTCCTGACCCCTCCATGAGCAGAGCAGCTTTACTCATCTGGGCCCTTCCCCCATGGTGTGCTGCCTCCCTCACCTGGGACCCAGAGCAAAGGAGTTGGCCATCTGTGAACTGAGATCTCGGAAATCATGATCCTCATCTAAACTTTTCCTCCCCTAAGTTGATCTTGTCAGGTATTTTGGTCACAGCAATGTGAAGCTAACCAAACAGAGTGAGGTTGGATTTGGATGACCTTGAGAGAGTCAGTAGTACTTGCCCATGCTCTGGTGGAAATGAGAAGGCAGAGAAAGTGGATTTGCCATGAATCTCTTGACGCCTACAATCGAGATCCCAAAATTGAATTAATCCTCCATAGTGTGAATGGGTCAGATGGGATGTGCATATGCTTTGAGAATTTTGTAAATTTTGTAAATTTGTAAATGTGACAAAGTTTTATTGACTTGTAGTAAGTTAAGGAAAAAACAGGGAAATGAGTAAAATGTTTAAATATGTGAATTTAGAAAATACTATCAGTATTTCTGATGAGTAGCTATAGAAGCTTCAAGTAAATATGGATTTTCTAACCATGGTCTACAAGTCCAGTGTTTTGTAAGAAGAAACAGTAAATGGATTGTTTTTTTTTTTCAAATAAATACTAAAGATACCTTGAAAGCATTGTTTGGAACAATTAGAAGAGATGAAACTTAATATCTAAATATATAATGAATATATTTAAAACAATATAAAATCAAAGTGAAAATGAAAATTTTGAACATTATGAAAGGGAAGATAGTAATTGTGAATAAATGTGAACAATTTTTAACTTTTTTTCATTATCAACAAACGTAAATGAAACATTAAAATTATAAGAGATGAGTAATAATTATATTTAAATTAATTTGGAGGCATGTTAATTTAATATTTACAAGCATACAAATTGGTAAATCTTTTGAAGAGATTATAGAAATATGCTCCAAACATATGAAGAATTCTGAACATTTCCAAAATTCACACCTATTTAGGACATTTGTGGAAACCTGAAAAACAGCTGTGTAAAATAATTTTTATCACATTACACATTTATTTATTTGTAGATGAACTTACTGAGGCAAAATAAAGTTAAAAGGTCTGGAAGACTCTGAAAATTCCAAAACACTTCATCAAATCCCCTTGGATATAGTCATCTATTCTACCATAGCTATCCATCAATTGTTTGATTATCGTCTATCTAAAATATCCACAGACATTATGTACTAGTATACTGTGTGAGCTTTTACACAGAGCATATTATAGCTATTGTTTCATTGTTAACCAACATTGTATCTTCCAAACAGACCATGAAGATGAGTGCAAACCTAGGAAAACACGCCACTTCACAGAAGTCATTCATGGTGTGGCTCAAATGCTCTCCAGCCCACCTTTAGTGTTTGGAGGAGTACACATCAGGTTTGTAAGAGGTAACAGGTTCACAAGGAAGCACGTTTAATGTATTTTTCCACTTTATAAAGTATCAGTGGCTATCACTTTGTTCTCCTACAAAAGAGAACAGAATGGTGTGTAGTTGTCTAATAGCAACCTGTCTATTTCTTGCCCAAAGTAACTTTCCCTACTGACGGTCACCAGAAGTCATTGTTGCTGACTCCCGATCAGTTAACAATCTATCTGATTGGCCTGACCCTATCTGTACTAAGAGTGAACATTGTTTTATGGCTGAGTTGTTTTTTTTTTTTTTTTCCTGGTAAATAAGTTAAATATCTTTACTACTTCGGAGCTTGTCATTCAACATTTGTTTCAAAATCTTCCCATCAAAATGTTTTTATATGTTCATAAAACTCTATCAAGAATTTTCATTTTTATTGTGAGCTAAAAAAGTTTTCACAAGTTTTAATTTGTATGGGTTTACGTAGATATGCTAATAAAATAAGTAGTTGCTTAATGCATCTGTACTAACATGTGATTGTATTATAGCTATCACAATATGCAAAGATCTGCATTTATCCAACTCCACTTAAATATTTATCTGTAGCTACTGATTTACACTAAATATTAACAGTTGTAATTTCATCCATGCTAAGTATATGGGTGATCATTTTTGTTACTTATATTTATATTATCATTACTTGTACCAGAATGTTTTTAAAGCATCGTTCAGCTTCATTAAAGCACAGGTACACTAATGAATGGAAAGCAATAGTGAGTGCCACTTAAAGAATCAGGGTAATTACTCAGTAATAGGATGTATCCTCAGGAGGGCCTGGAGGGAAATGGAGTTGGCAATGTGAGTACAGGGAGACTAAGAAAATTAGATGTCAAAGAATTCAATTGACTCTATGCTCTCTTCACTTTTAAAGGGTCAAAATATTCGCCTGCTGACAAACAGCTCTACCAGTCATTTTCTTCTAAACTAGTGTAAGAGAAACTTGGAAATCCTCAAACCCATGACCCTTTGGCTGCAAGTGGGGGGAAAGAACAGGGAATCCACATACAGTTGGGGAGATAAAGCAAGGAAGCCTTGCATCCACACAGAGACATATTTCCCTGGTTCGTTGCTTTTTATTTAGACTTGGGAAAGTATTATAGAAACTGATCAATTTTTCTCCGAAAAGTCAGTTTTTAATATATATGTTTAACAATGTACAGTATCCTCTAAAAGCACGCAGAATCAGCCTAAATGTCTGAGGTGGGAATGATAAATTTTCCTACTTCCTAACAAAAGAGAAGTATGCACAAGTAGCCTCACCTCTACCCTGGTTGGCTTAAGGGCTATGTGCCCACCTCCTGTTCCTCTCATAATGAAGTTTTGCATTTAATTTGTGTAACGAAATCATTGTTTCTAAATTTTATGACAAATTTGGTATTTTGAAATTAAAACACACTCAATTAAAATTGACAAAGATTAACCTAGTTATAAAGATAGTTCTCATGTTTGTGTTTCTGAGGGAGGTATAAACTGTGAAATGTACACTTTAACTTTTCTCCAAATATATATCAGAATTATTTTGCTGTGAATCCCATCTGTAGTGATTTGGAGGTGCCGGGACCCTTGTGACATGGTTTGCTAGGCTCTACTCTAATCGTGTGCTACAAACAATCCTATTCACCACCAGAGACCTACTAGTAGGGTTCCTATTTGTAAATTAAGTTTCCTTTCACTACAGGAGCTGTAGGCTTTCATTTTGATGTTATTCTGCATTGCCCCAAACCATCCTGGTTCTGAAAATAAGAGAGATATGTTTCCTCAGGTTGTCAGAGGTCCCCACAGTCTGTTGATTTCCATAAACTTGCATGTATCTTTGGGGGATACGTCACCTTGTTGAAATTCATATCCATTACCGGACTTCAAAGTGGGAGGGAAGGAGGGGACTTGGGAAGACATGACCAGTGGAAATGGACTGAGTCACTATTCACAGCATTCTTGGGTTTTATGCCACATTTTCTTTGAGAGAACTGACATCTTAGAACATTCTTCAGCCCTTTCTCGTCCTGATGGAACAAGACAGCTTGTTCTTTGTGACTTTTGTCCTTGTAAAGTGGGTCCTGAAAATCATTCCTATGAATAAAGATTCAATATAAAAACTAGTGAGACTTCTAAAAAAATGTGAAGAACAAAAGTCTTTTGGCTCTGTGTCAGCAATGCCTAGCATCATGAAGACCTGATTTGCCCTCCTTCGGGTTGCAGGCAGCAACCAGATTTGCTGGATTGTAATTTGGCTTACAGAGACCCTGTTGGGTTTCCTTCTCCTGCCAGGAGAAGAAGGGAGTGTTTCTACTCAACAGTGTAGCTAGAAAAACATGATTCCTCTCTTATCCTGGGTCCATGAACAAGTAGGTAGTGAGGGGACCTCCTGGAGCTATAGGGGACACAAACAGTGAGAGAAACTCTTGTAGTGTCAATCCCATTCAGTTTTCATTTGTATCTTCTTTTTATCTTTTTAAATAAAAACTGTGGAATAACCTAACTTATTCTGACCAGTCTAGATATTATTATTGATGGGTCTCCTTGGATGAGATATGAAGTTTTCAAGACTTACAGGATCAGACATTTTATGTCAAATAGGAAGTCATGATTGGTGAGTTCTAGGATAATCCCAGGAAGTGCACTCGGCTGTTCACTTCTTTCTAATCATCCAATACACACACCTAGGGTATTTGTTTACCTAGGGTGACATTTCATATTATCTGTTTGATAGTGTTTCTTTTAGTGAAAAGGAGCCATTTATGTATTGTAATTTTTTTAAAGAAAAAAGTTCACCATCTGATCCTTAAATTGCAAAAGCATGTGGTCCTAATTAACACTGCTTTGGGGATAACTTGAAAATTAAATCCAATGAATTGCATAATATATTAACTAAGAAATAAGCAAAACAAATATTTAAGCAAATTGCAATTTTAGTATGATACGCCCTCTATTAAATTGCAATTTCTCACTTGCTGATACTCCATAGGACATTACACAGTATCTTCAAAGCGACTGTTCCTGTAATATTTTAAGCTGCGTGATATAATTAATAAACAGTGTTCAAGCTAACAAAATATCTTTGAAAGATAAACGTTGTATTTTAATCTTTAAATAACCCATAATATAGCATAATAGAAAAACAATTTAAAATGCACATTTTGAGATAATATATATTTCATTAAAATAAAACATGATTTTTTAAAAAATTACATTTTAGAAAATTTGAATTGGTCAAGCACTTGTATAATATCATAGAGGTTTTAATAGTGCACACGTGTGTAAAATCCACTAGTGTTGTCCTTTTGGCTTCGTGAAGAGGCATGGTGAGCAACAAGGGGTCCTTTAACCTTACAGTCGCATCCTGCACACAGCTGTGTTGTAAACACAGTTAATTTCAAGACCACTTCATATGAACCCTAGGGAATGAGTGAGATTTTAAATAATCCTTGGAATATTGTTGTGAAGGTGAGACCTATGAGACTGCAGTGGAATACCCCTGGCTTTACCAAGACTAAGCCCTCTACTTTTCTACCTCTTTGTCTTACTCTTCTTGCTTTTTCTTTTCTTTTTCTTGTTGGGAAACAATAAAACTAACCAATGCTGGCTGGGGGAACTTGAGTCTCTATTAAGAGCCACATGGTGGCTGGACCAAGTTCCTTTTAGCCTTAATTTTTTTTAAAATTTCCTATTTGTTCCTTTTAGTCGTACATGACAGGATATATATATCATACATATCATACATACATGGAGTATAACCTCCCATTCTTGTGGATGTATGTGATGTGGAGTTACACTGGTCATGGATTCACATATGAACATAAGAAAGCCATATCCAATTTATTCTAGTGTCTTTCCCATTCCCATCTCCTCTCCACTCCACCAACTGGACAACTACCGCTGTCCAATCTGTTGAACCTCCACTGCCCCACCATTGTTAAGTCAGCATCTGCCTATCAGAGAGAACATTCAGTCTTTGGGTTTTGGCTTATTTCACTTAGCATAGTAGTCTCCATTTATATTCATTTACTGGCAAATTACATAATTTTATTCTTCTTTATGTTTAGTCTCCATTTTTAACACCAGAAATTGATGAGGAATAGAACAGAAATATTGCATTTTAAATGTTTATATCAGAAAAAATATTGAACCACAGGAACTATAAGTGATGAAGTTATTATCAGGCAAAGAGGAATTAAAGTATTAAAATTAAGAAGTTTAATTCAAAATAAGCAGACTAGTCATAATTAATTTTCATTCCAATGAAATGGTGTTAATTCATGCAAAATTGACAATTAGAAATATAAAGGCATGTGGCAACATGGTAACTGCAATAGAATTTTACCAAATATGGTAGCATTATCAGTTTAACTTGAACAAAAGTGAAAACAAGAATTATAATACAGTACGAACATTTTATAAATTTAACATATAATCACAGCACAAAATATAGTTACAATTTAGGTTATAGATTCGTACATAAAGTACAAAGTTTGGAAAGTTTGCAAGCCTTGTGATGCTAGGCAATAGGTCAAATTCAAGAGTTAGAGCCAAGTAACTGTAGTTTTAAAAACATTTTAAGACATTAAAAATTAGAATTTGAAAATACTAAAGAAAGGAATGAACACACAAAGAATATATTTATACTGCATAAAAATGTGCATGTGATAAATGTAGAATATATATTTCATCAATATACAATAAAAGGTATGTACACTATTTTCCATGAAACATTTTAATAAAAAATTATAACTTTAAAATCAAATTTAAGAAAGATACCAATCCTACATGATAAATTTTTATATAATTTGTTTTTATATAATTATACATATAATTGTATATAATTGTATCACTGAGAAAAAATGTGATCAGACTTTAAATCCCCAACTTTGATTTTTAAGTGTCCAAGGATGTTGTCTACAATTCTTTTCCTCAGTAATAGTCAGGAACAAAATAATCATGCATAATACATAACAAGGGTGGTTCTACAAACAGACAAAATATGTACAGAATTTAAAATTCTTAACAAAATTATTGTTAAGAAAACAGGTAACTAAGCAATATAAAGAATAAAAATAGGAGAATCAGATTTTGATCACACTGAAGATAAAAACTAAAATAAATTAATCGGAGAAGTAAGATGAATCATAAACTAAGCAAGATAACTGTTCCGTAACTTACCATAAAGTGAGAAATCGGACATAAGAAAGTATGTATCACTGAAAAAGGGCCACTGCATTTCATCAAAATTAAAAGCTTCTCCACAAACAAAGCAAGAATAAGCAAGGACCTGTCATGACACTGAAAAGTAATGCAAAAGTCAAATTTAGAAAAGTACAAACAAGGTATTTTCAGACAGCACTTCATCAAAAAGATATATAAATGTGACAACCCCTTGTAAATGCATTCATTGTTGGTCAAAGGAAAAAATGAAAATTAAACCACAATGTGATACCATTGTACATACAATGAAAAACTTCAAATACTTACATTAGTACCAACCTGGAAAAAGAAAAACACAAAAGATTCAGACTATAAGAAATTCTACAACAAGTAGAATTCTAGAAAATGCAGAACTGTAGACACCAGAAGCAAATAGACAATATCATGGTGAAGAAATGACCGGGCTATCCAGGAACAAAATAGAGCTTTTGAGTTTTGAGAACATTCTACATTCACACTGGGAAATTTTCTAATGGTGTGTGCTAAATTGTTAACTTTTATCTGCTGCATGATATTTAATAATAATAATATATGGAAATTTATATTGCCTAGAATAAATATAGCAGAGGAGTTAACATACGGCAATTAAATAGTCCATTTATGTATTTATTATTCACAATCAATAGGTGAGTAAAAGTGCTCACTAAAGATTCACTCATACCCATTCCCTTCTTCCACCACTTAAAGAAGGTTAGTAGTAACTCCCTATCCAAACAGCTGTTCCTCCAGAGGACCTAAGCTATCCTCCACTATCAGAGGCCATTTGGATTGCAGAAAAAGGAAACTATTTAGAAGCCATTTTCCAAACAATTATACTGTGGATCAAATTACAAAATCAGACTTAACATAGGAGCTAGACCTCTAACAAAATAACATGAGCACAGAAATTGCAACTGACTTCAAGCATGCTGTCTTTAAATTACAGCTCTCCAGCCCCCAAAATAATAGGAAACACTTCTATAATACTTATATAGATATGTACAATATCTATTTTACATATTTAAATAGTTATAAATATTATACATACAGCAATACAGTTCTAAGTTCATATATAATGCATATACTTATATAGTTTACATCACTATACTGTTTTACATCTGCACACATGCAAAGAGTTTGATATATAGGTGTATGTGTGTGTGTATATGCCAAATAGTGTTATTATATATATATATATAAAATAGTTGAACATACAGTAATATAGTTCTACATTCATATACATAATACCTATAGTTATAGGGTTTGTACAGATATACCGTTTTATATATATATATACACACACACACACACACACACACACACACATATACATACAGTTTTGTATGGGCACCTGTGTGAGATGGTGATGGTAATGAGACAAAGTTTCTCTGTCCTATTCCATGGACCCTATACAGACATTAACAACTCCACAGAGGACCCCCAGGGCACACTCTACACTCTCCATTAGGAAGAAAACAAGGCTTCAGGGTGAGTCCAGGAACAAATGAGAGATGGCTGACATCTGGACCAAGACTTCCTTTCATAGGTCAACTCTTCACACAGACACCAAACGCTTAGGAACTGTTAGTTCCCCAAAAGGCACAGAGGAACACAAAGTCACATATAAGGACGAAAAAGGATGGCTAGTGATTTTCAGGAGAGTACCATGGCACTCTTCCTGTAACAGAGCTGTTTATTGATTTGGGCGGCCTACACAGGAGCTTTTGAACCTGAGTTTGTTGGTCCATGATGGAGTGAGTTGCACTGCTCTACAGGATATTGTGGCAAGCATGCTTTTGGTGTGGCTCTGAAGCAGTCAATGAAAGGAATCTCTCGCTGAACTGGCTCAGGTTTTAAGCCTTGGGATGCTGAATTCTGCTTTTCAGTTAGTCTTATTGCTTGTTCATGGCTGTTTGTATCCTTGTGTGGGAAATCAGAAGAGAATCCTCCATATTCAGACAGGTGAAGGGTGGAGAGCTGGGAAAAGGCTTCTGTAGCGATGACATATAGTGGCAGGATGGCATGAAGTATCAAGGTGAAGACAGATTCCCAGCCCAAGCCATCCTCAGCGTGGATGATTCCACAGGGAGAAATGGTAGGGGATGTGGCTTGCAGAGCTTGAGAGAGAGTGTGCCCTTGGGGTGCCCTTGGAGCTGCTGTTTTTGCTTAGGGCCCTGTGGATGAGGAGAGTTTCAAGTCCTGGGGCTATAAACCATAGAGATATGGTCTTTCATTTGGTAGCACTGCTAACATACAGTTACAGTGTTGAAGAGGAAACATTGAGTCTGCAGAGCACTTACTGATGATGCTCTTAGGACAAACAAAATCATTTACATTTAATATTTAATTGGAAATTTGCTTGGCATAATTCCTGAAGGTTACTTTCAGGCAGATGAGTTAAGAAAGACTTTAGCTACACAGAGTGGTATGAGGAATGTTAATATACTCACTTGTAAAAATTTCAGGGGGAAAATAAAAAATTAAACACTGTTAAAGTAAAAATATTGCATTATAGTTTGTATTACAGTAAAAACCTTGACTATATTATATAGCCTATTGTAGCATTGCTTTTAACATGTTTTTCTAAATATTCTGAATTTTTTTTGTAATTCCACTGACAATATATTATATTGTGTTATGTAGCACAAAAAAAATTCAATTCATAACACATAGCATATTAAGAAATTTAATTTTCTGATTATCCATGCTGTTAATATCATATCATAGATCTTTTCTTTTGAGTTATTTTGAATTTCTGAATTTTTTATTAAATGAAATATTTATATTCTTATGAATCAGATGATAAAAGTCAAAGTATTGTTTCAATATAATCAAGTAATAATAAAATACTTTCTTTTCTGAATTATATTGAAAGACTTTTTGCTGATTTGTTCTTGGTGAGAAATTTTGTCAACATATGGCATTTGGATCGCTTATTGACAGATTTGTTTCTTTATCATTTTCATGTTTGTGGATTGTTTGATAATTTAACAGGGAATCACAAACCACCTAGATATTTACTTTAAAACACCTATAATAATTAATTATATTAGGTGTATAATAATAATTAAGTATATTATCAGTGTTCTTAATCCACTGTAATCATACCAGCTGTATTAGGAAGTATGGATTATAGGTAAGGTGAGGAGTTAGAAGTATAATATGAATCCAAGCATGTTTAATAATCAATTACACGTGACATTTTGTGGTTTTTTATTCCAAGAAGTTTACAGGATATGACCAGGGAGACAAATAAATTTTAAATGAAAAGAAGGAAGACTTTTTCAAGAACCATCAGAGAAGCAGTGCCCAGAAGCATTGTTAGGAAGCTTAATAGTTTCTAGGAAAGGTCAAACACTGGCTTTTGCTCTTATTTTAAAAATATGAAGTGTACTTCCTAGAGGATAATTAGTTGAAGAGAAATATATAAAATTAGTAGGGGATATTATGTCAGAAATGAAACAAGTTTGAAATGTTATATTTTAGTCCATAGTCAACTGTTAATTTCGTCAGTAACCAATAAATTAATATTGAACATGAGATTATATAAATTACTTAAAATTATATGTTCAACAAGAGAAGGAGAGGAAGAAGCACACTAATCACCTACCCTTCATGGAGTCATTGATTAAGTCATTTATTAGGATTTGCAAAGTTAGGAGATGTTATAAAATTAGATATTTATATATGTACATATCTTACTTTATCTCAGCTTTTAATAATAGAAACAATATAATCAATCAGCAATTAGACCTCCACAGTAATGTCTCACAGTGCTGCAAGACAAAGGGAGAGTACTTGGTAAATGATAAACTCCTTGATTTCAGTACTTCCATTAATCATTAAATTAAAGGACACATAATTTCATATTCTTCTTTCTGTGATAGAATAAAGTCTGTGTATCTGAATGAAAAAATTACTTAATATATTTCTTTAATGTAACAAATGTAATTTAAAACTGCATACCTATGTATAGTATTTATTTTGCTCTATGAGTGTAAATTACTTGACTATGAAAATATAGATGTATAGTGTCAATGTTGAATAATTTATTGACTTAATCACTATATAGTTATTGTGTTTTTTATATCCTACTATGTGCTTGACACCTTATTTGGAAAATATAATTTTTAAATCACTTATAAATGACTTAATTTATATTGATTTTAAAAAGATGTTTACAATGTTATTGCTGTCTTGTTAAATAATTAGTGTTAAAAAATTAAGTTGAAGTATAATTTTTCCAGGGAATTTAAAGAGATTTTTGTCATAGGAAGAAAAACCAACAGCCATTTCATGGCACTTATTATCTTGATATCTAGAATATGAATAAAAAAGGAAACATATTTAATTGATAATCTTGAAACAATGGGAAAACTTTAAAACAGCTTTTGTTTTTAAGGTTTCAAAAGAAGTCTTAATGTTTGCAAAATTTTAAAATAAATGTTTTTCTACATCCAAATAATGTATTCTCCTGGTTGCAAAATTTTCTACCAGACAGTCTTAATGGACCATAAATAAAAGAGTCATCTAAGGAGCCAATGAATTAATTAATTTTGTACAAGTAAATGAAAATATAACTTGGTCTTTGGCAATAGAAAGGCCACGATTACCTGTAAGTAGTTTACAAATTACGGGAAAATATCAAAACAAGTTAGTAGATACAGAAAATGTAACGTCCTGATGAAATGTTTGCAATTATCTTCCTAAGGATACCTGGCTTCACCGTGCTCTTTAGTCACCTAAGAAGAGAGAGGGAGTTCTGTGAGTTTCTCAATTAGGTGTCGGAATTAGATTATACCTGATCTTTAAAGATCCCATTGCACGAGTGTTTTCTATAGGACAAGGGTTGTGTGTTGAGGAAATCAAGTGGCCACTAATAGTTGATCATATTTTTAGGCCCATTCAACATATTTGCAGTCTTTCTCACTTGCATAACAGTATTATACTTTTAGGGGGATCCACTTAATTATGATTATATTTGTTGTAATATTTCCCTCAATAAAGACTGGCAATTTGGCCTTTGAGAATATTTTTCTTTCTTTTTAACATTAAACAGAAGATGTTCATTTATATTAGCCCTCAATTTTTTTTAAGTAAAAGTGCAAGGAAAGGGCAAAATGAGTTTGATAGTTTTACTGATTATTAAAAATTAAAGTAGTCTGTTTTACATACTTCATTGTACTTTACAGAAAGATTAGAAATTCACATGGTTGTACTTAATAAAGAGGTGAGAATGTAATTTAACAACGTTCTAAAGTAGGAAGACAGGGGCGATGCTGCACATCCAACTCCTCAAATGTGTAATTACCAAGGGGCGGCTTGTTAATGAGTTGAGAATTAAAGTTCTCTAAGCGTCACTGAGACACTGTAGAACAGGTTCACTGCAAGGCATTAACCAATTCTGACTTCAGTGGGACATGAGTTTGTATGCTGTTACATCTCAATAAAAGATACAAAGCCACTGGATGGTAGTTCCAAAATGGACATCTCAAGCTACTTATTTTTCATGTTTATTAGTACATTACAGTTACATATAATATTGGGGTTAGTTTTTATGTTATCATGCAGGCGTGACATAATTGGTTCCATTTTAGCCCCCAGTGCTGCCTCTTCCCACCCGCTTCCTCACCCTCTTCCCCTTCCTCTGTTCCTCTGGACTTCCTTGGATTTATTGATATTGATTGATTGACTGATGCTTTATAATTTGATGGAGTTCAGATTCGGCCTTTAAAAGGAGGATTTTCTGGGTCTTCGTGTGGAGTAACTGCTGTGGACAGGGGAAGGTGAAACAACCGCAGGACGAAAATGCACAAGAGAAGCAGCGTCCACGTAAAAGGTTTTTCTTCCAGATTATTTTGGAAATATTTTGGCAGGAATTATATGTTATTTTTTAAATTACAAGGAAATATGTCTCTTGTATCAGCTACAACTAACTTTAGAAGTAATTCACAAAAATAATAATTAAACATGCCTTTTCATTATTGATGTAACATTTGCAAAAATTGTCCATCACCATTCTCATCTCTAAACTTGATAACAGCAATAATTCCAACCTTCTAAAGTGTATATTTATATAAAAATTATAAAATGATGTGAAAATCCTTGGTAAAATTGAAAACAATTAGCATGCTTTATTTGCTACATAGTTAATTTCATATAGATTACTTAACTTTGCAAGTGTACACAACAGAATTGGCAAATAGGTCTAGGGTGATAACTGTGAGTCTGTCGTAATTTTCTATCTTAGTACAGGGTGGATCATGGTGGGGAATATTTAACATATTTTAAATAGTAAGTATTTTATGATGTAAAATAATAGTTATAATTTATGTGCTGTGTACCTCAATTGCCACCTCTAGAGACTGTGATCATTATCTCTTTGGTCACAAGTCCAACAGTTTTTGCTACCATATCTCATCTATGTGGCATATATTTTCCTGCATAATTTTCTGTAAAAATGAAAAAAGAACAAAAAATAGTATGCCATAACTAAATATACACAGTGTAATAAAATTAAACAATGCATTTGATGTGTATTAATTACTAGGCATAGTGAAATACAAATTAAAAATACAGATAGTAGACCCACATGTAATCAAACAAGAAAATATACACACTATATTATATTAATGACTCTCATTTTACAATGTCATAGTGTTTACATGTATCAAAACTTTTCTTCAGAACCTATAAATATATATTTAATTGTTATTTGTCAATTAAAAATAAAGTAAGACTTTAAAGAGGAGAAATGAACTGGAGAAATGAACTGATTTTCCTTAATTGAAGGAGTGTTTTGATGAGGAGCATGGAGTGCTCCAAGGGTCTGAACTGAAGTGTCTATCCAGGTTTTATTATACAATTGTTAATATGCTAAATGACACAGTGTAGCTGACTTTTGAATCACTACATAAAATGTGATAATGAAAAGAAATACTCATTTCATACAGTTTGATAATAGGTTTGAATGCAAAAATACATGAAACTCCCCTTGACAGTGACTGACATTTCAAATCATTTTACAGGTTTAGATGGTGTTGGCCTCTTCATAATGTTTGTGATTTGCCCTATTTCTTGAAAATTAAATTGTCAAAATTATTACAAGTCTAAAATAAGATAGCAGATATTATCTTCTGCTATGAATTTTTTATGGCATATTAAATAAATCAGAGTTGCTTTTTATGAAAAGCCACTGATAAAATATGCAGGACATCTTCAGAGGTAGTAGGGGGCTTTAAAGAAATGATAAATAATGATCTGTAATTATTTTAAAGAATTTTCTGATTTTCTAAGTTTAAAAAGTAAAAAAATGCTTTACCAGGATTCCTCAGGGAAATGGCTGTTAACGGGTCAGGGCAGAGGAGAATCAAAACCCTCCTGGGTTATTCTCTGATGCCAGGAAGACATTTTGTGCTTCCTTA
This sequence comes from Urocitellus parryii, assembly GCF_045843805.1. NCBI lineage: Eukaryota > Metazoa > Chordata > Mammalia > Rodentia > Sciuridae > Urocitellus > Urocitellus parryii. Next base: position 6,259,209 of record NC_135543.1, on the reverse strand, counting down.
AGATGAGGGGATATGTCCACCCACAGGCCCAGAAGCAAGCCACTTGGGCTCCAGGTGAGCAACAGCCAGTGGACAAAAGAATAAACTGTGAAATAGTGATAAATCTGAAACTCCTGCTTGCTAATGAACAAGTAATATTTAATTAGGAGGACACCCAGGGAATATTTTATTTGCAGATTGTATTGCCAAGGGAATTTGTAGGTCATTCTTAAAAAAATATATATTATTTTATAACACCAGAATGTTGTCTGAAGCAAATCTGATTAGAGTGTCCCTACTGACAAAGTTTTTATCACTTTTGAATAGAATACATTCAATTTTAAATTTATCAAACTTATATATGTATCACCGTTGTATTTTTTATATTATGATTCCAAATAAATTTTACTTTAATTTTTCTGGTTCCTGATTCTGATTATAATTTTTAAATTTTTGCATAACAAAGAGAATTATTTCCAATTATCTTTATGACATCATGAGTACCCACTATTTAGCTTTTAACATCACATAATGTATTAGGGTTGTCTAGAGAAAAAGTTAATAAGATATCTATACATATAATCATATGTCATTATATATAATTAATTGCTATTAGTTACCTAATATGTAAATGTATGGCATATATGTTTAGATGTATGAAATTATATTATCAATTACATATAATAAAGTATATATAAAAATGACTAAATAATATATGTAGTGTGTAATTACATATAATTAGCATATTATATATTAATCAATATATAAATATATGTAACTAGTGATATCATCACTGTGTATATAAAATTGATTATATATGTAAAATATATAGCTACTGTTATCATAACTACTTTTATTCTCTTTTTTGTTTTCTTTGAAAAAATAGAAAAAGAACATTGCATGGATTGTGATCCTCAATATTTTAAATAACATTATATCTGTGCAACACCCTTCTCAGGGGATCTATACGTTGACTGGAAAGCCTCCATCCCATTTCTAATTACCCGTTTTATATAGGAATTGCATTAATGCATTTGGTATATATCATTAAAATTTTGTCATTAGGAAATCTTGGGGTTTTTCTCAACCAAATATTGTTTATTGTATATATTCTTGGTACATATCTTACTGGGTATTTCTTACCACTGTGTAGTGTTCCCTCGTAGGTGGATAAGTAGGTACTTCATTTTACCTTGTTACTCCAACAATGATGGACAGCTCTGTTGTCCTTGCATAGTCTAGCACCACCCCAGATGTGGTCAGAACAGGTGCTCAATGGACCACTAAGTACCTGTGGCTGTAAGTGATACAGTTGGAAGAGTTCTGACCATAAGATGATATATTTAGCACCACCACTGTTTTAGTTTGTGTAGTGAATTAATAGATTGGCAAATAACTAAGTGATGTAAGTATAATTAAATAAAAATAGAAAGCCAAAAAGGAAGAAAAGAAAAACAAAATGCGTTTGTAAAGAACTTTGCCAAAAGTTAACAACTTAATTGTTGTAAACCATGCTTAGTCATGAGAAAATCTCTAAAATTAGGAGTTTAATCATTAAGTGAAAATTTTAAATCAGCTCTCTACATTATTTATTCTATAAAATATTATTGAAATATAGCATCTTGACTGTCAAAGATAATTTGTAAAAATATTTCCATTATTATGGTATAGCATTGTGGTATGATTTCAGCGTATAGTTGATTTTAATAACAATTACTTATGTAGACAAATTCATTTCCATTCACAAAAAGTCAACAAATATTTTTCAAATTGCAGAGAATCCATTTTAATGATTATAAAAAGGTAATTTTTCAAACGAGTTGGAGAGGCTAGCATGCCAACCTTAAGGATTTTTGAGACCTGAAAATTCTGCCAGACCATGTGCATGTAGATATACACTTTGCAATTAACCATATTGTACCGCTAAGAAGTGGCATTGTGAACATTTTAAAATTATATTATGTTCTTTAACATGATTATGCTGAGCTGACATATTGTGTAGCATATTTGGTGATTTGAAAATAAGTCTAGTTAGTTATAGCTGTAAGGAAAAGGAAAAAAACACTTTTTCAAACTTGTCAGAAATATTTTTGTGAGATTTATAAAAAGTGAAAACTTTGACATATCTCCAGAAATTTTGGCAGGGGCACAAGATATTTCTTGAAAGTAAAAATTGTCTTTTGTCCTAGAAGCATATAGTCCAAAAAAAAAAAAAAAAGCAATTAAGAGCAGGAAACAAAGGACTTTTTTCTTTTCTTTTTTCTCAAATATATGTCGAATTTGCCAAATATTCTCTCTGATTGTGACCTGACTTGTAGGAAATCACTTCAGATTTGTTTAAAATCTGACTGTATAAGCTGCCAAAATTTCACATATCTGAATTAACATAGCCTACAAAGAATGCACGACCTTCCGAATCCTTCCCAGGCTAAGCACGAGATGCTACCACACGTCAGCTGACTGGGCAGCATGAGGTAGTCACATACTCCTTCTCCCCAGAAATAATCAAAATTCTGAATTTTGTGTTTATCATTCTCTTTCTTTTCCTAATAGTTGGAGTCATTGTGTTTCTTTATGCATATTCTTTGAGATCTGGCCTGTTGTCATGATTTTAAACATTATGCAAATGTTATCTTCCTATGTTTTCTTTAGGATTTGTCTTTATTTCTCCTGAATTTCTTAACATTGAAAAATTAACTCATAATTTTGCAAGTGTAATTTGTACTATTTGATTAAGAGATGCATCGCTTTTCAAATCTGTCCTTGCTTTTGAGGCAGGAATTCTTATTTGTTCTTTGTTAATAAAATCATTTTTATTCCCGTGGGTTTGTAGGAGGTGCTTATTTTAGAGCCCCAGTGGAATAAATGGCCAAGGGAGGTTCAAATGAAATATGGATCCTATGGAGCATGATTGGAGGTACAAACAAGAGCCACACTCTCTCTAAAGGGACCTCCTCGAAACTGACACAGCTCCCCCCAATCTCAGCCCTCATGCTATGATGCCTTTTGGTTTTCACAAGACAAACACATGCTTGATACTAGCTCTGAAATGTTTTCAGAGGGACATTGTCCATTTTGAGGGGCTGGCTGGTTCTAGACTTCATCAGTCAAAGAGGCTGAAATTTTCATGTTAATAACATCTATTTTCCATTGTGCCCTGGACCCACCAAATCCACTAACTCTAGGCTTTTTACATTAGGTTATCTACCCAGAATAGTAATTGTTTTACAAAATGAGTTTTTGGTGTTTTTTCTTGTGTTTTGTTTTTTTCTCTCGAGTTAAAGTTTCTTGTGTGATATCATTCCGGTAGCACCTCATTTTCCTATTTCCTAGAATATCTGTTCCAGATTTATCTTTCCCTCATAGCCTCATGAAGGAGGAAGCATCTCAGCAAACTGAAGGGTGACTAAGAGGTTGCCATTCATGTTTATCGAAAGTATTTTTTCAAATCTTCTGGTATTTGGTCTCTGATGAATGGAAGTTTTTTAAATTAATTTTCAAATTTTCTGTTTGTGAAAATTTGACCCCCATGTATTTAACAGCTACGTATTCTTAAAATGCTCCAGGTTTGCTTCACGCGTTTCTGACTTCAGCTGCAGTTGGCTTTGTGAATTCTTGTCAAAGAGAACTGGGGAGGGTGTGAGTGGAATAAATAATGAGGGCAGCATGCGAATGGGGGACAAGGTGTGTGTGAGAACCCAGGTGAGGTGCAGTCAGGTCCTTCAGGAGGAATACAGACAGAGGCACCAGGCAAGTCCCCTTGTGGCCAGTTGTCCTAGCAGCCTGAGCAGGATGACCCTTGAGGACCATGACCTCTGTCAGGAAATCAGTGATGCTTCAGCAGAGAGAGAAGTCTCCTTCCTGAGGTTTGGGAGACCAAGGTTGGCACCTTCCCAGGGGAATGATCAGCAGCACCGAGAGCAGCTACCTGTGCTCTGTTCCAACCACAGCATCTCAAGTTTGTACTGGGAGTCTCCAGCTCCTTGAGTTAGAGATGGAGTTGGTGTTGGTGCCACTGTTGACATTACATAATGGGAATTAATGCACTATTTTAAAGATTATTCTTATATTACTCAAAATAATGTACTTGAAAAATGTTCATATGGTGTTTGAAAAATGTTCATATGGTGTTTCGCTTGTTCATTTAAGGTCCACTCATTACCACGTACAAACGATCTACCTCCTATTTCTTGTCAAATATTTTTGTCTCACTGAGCCTGTCCCCAACTGTGCTGCACAATAACACTTCTTTTATAATTAAATATTCTCCTGGAAACATCAGCAAAAGGCATTAATATTTAATCATTTCATGCCCTATATTTTGTGTGTTGCAAAAGCACTCTACAAGTCCAAGAGGTTATTTTTTTCCTTTGCCGGAATCTCTACAGAACTCCAAAAGCTTGAGTTTTTTCTTGTTGCTTGACGAGTCTTTTTCTTTGTGTTAAAAGTTTCTGTTATTTTGACATTCTTTTCTAAATAACCATTGGAATCCTCCTCACATAGATAAACTTTTTAATAAGTTGCAGCAAAGTGTTTCCTTCTCACATTTCTCACCCCATGCACCAACACACCCCATTTTTTTCTCTTTAGATAAAATGATTCCCTATCCATCTGGTGTCACTGATGTGCCTGCACACGGGGACAGCACACACTCCTTCAGTGACAGACACCATCAGCACGTGCAATGAGCATGTGCTTCCTTTAGAAGCGGGCAACACCAGTCTCACCTGCCCTGCCATATTATCATGTTCTGACATCCCAGGGAGATATGTCAGAAAGGCTGCAATTACAATTGATTAAACATATAATTACTGGGTGTCTGCCTTGTGCAAAGCATATATCCTTTATATCTGTTCTCATGCCCACGTTTAGTGTTGGTTGCCCACGGGCACATTCAAGCGATTTCATCTAATATCTGTAGCCAGCAGGGGGAGAAGGATGACTCCCGCCAGATCCTCCCAGGTACTAAGAGGAGTGTGCTTGGTTATTACTGTGGGTAATTACAATGAATTACAATGTCAAGAAGTATAGACCCATCAATTTTCACTTCACAGAGAGAGTCCAATGAAAAGGAAGGTATAGTGGCAATAAACCTTATAATTTAAAAACACCAGAAATTTTGTTAACTGATATTAATCAGAAGTATCTTGTGTTCGTTTTTCATAGTCTGAGGTAATTTTCTCTTGTTTTTAAAAAAACTCAGTCCACAGTGTTCATATAAAAGTTCCAAATATATTAATTGCTAGGAAATTTACTTAAAGTGAAAATTAAAACAATAGCAATATGTATGATGCATGCGCCACTCTTGCATTCTCTACTACTATATATACAATATTTTATTCTAAATTCCTTAAAAGAAATTCCCTTTGCAAAAAGTCAGATGTGTTTTCCTCTTCAGTGTATATGTACCATTACTCATTTACCTATTTGTAATGGTATTGAATAATAGATAAAATCTGTTTGGTTATTTTACAACTTTTAGAGTCAATATTTAAGTATAAAAATTTATCAATGAATTATGTGAAAAACATTTTCAAATGTTTTTGTTATTTTAAAATATGCTTTCAGTTTCTTTTATCCTATTTGTGACTTCTAGGTTACTTAATAGGAATAAAAATAGAAATTAATTAATTTAAGAATAAAATAAGATTTCTAGTTACAAGTTATAAGAATAGTGTCTCTAGGAAATCAAATCCAAATTAGATGATTAAGGGACATCATTCTCAGTAAAATTTGTTGATATAATGCCCTTAAATTTTGTAAGTGAAAAACACCTTATAAGTTGACTCCAGCTCAATTAGAGGAAGAAGTATCTCTGAGAGAAGGCGGGATAATTGCACCTCGAAAGTTCAAGCAAAGCAGCAAAATTAATTTCCTAAAAACTTGGATGGTGTGATTTGAGAAAAAAAAAAACAAAAAACTATGAAACAATGGTGTGGATGAGATGAAAAAGAACCCCGAGTACTACCTGGTAGCACCCAACCAACTGAGAAATTACAGATGACCCTTTATATATTGTAGCAGAAACTGAAAATGGTAGAATCCTAGAGATGCAATTATGAGCAACATTGTAGCAGCAGAATTGGGTTGACTGAGGTAGATACAGGTGTACATACACACACACACACACACACACACACACACACACACACACAACATTGGATAGTTCACTGGGACCAAGGAGGTATTTCTGTTAGTGGTGAACATAATTATGTCTGTCTTCTTTCCCACATAGTCTTCACTTAAAAAAAATACAAAGCCAAATTGAATCCATCAAATCAGCTAATAAAGCTAGACTGTGAAGCCAAATGCCAGAAACTGTCAGATTCAAAATATGCCATGTAATCAAAGGTCTTCATCAATGTAAGAATATGTTTTTTTTTTTTTTGCAGAAATATTATAGTTCAGCAAGAAGGGGCAGGGCCCATGGGGTTTGCTGAGGGTAGAAGACCAAAGAACAATCCTCAAAAAGACAGAAAAAGAAAATCACTTAAACAGAACGAGGATCTGGAGGAAGAGGAAGTGGTTGGAATAGAGTTTGTCAGTGCAAACAGCACAAAGAAGAATAAAATATTCTGAGAGCAGAGTAAATAATGAAAAGATAAAGAAAAGTATAGCTAGCACTTATTTAAGGCAAAGAAAACAATTTTGATTGAATAAAAAAATTCAAAAAAATAAGAAAGTAATATAGAATAAGAATTTCACAAATGAAATAAAATAAAATACTTAAGTCTGAGAAATAGCTGTATGACATTAACTACATTCCAATAGAAAATTCTCAATTTTTCAAACAGGGTTGGCAAAATTTTCAAAAAGCAAGTAAAAGCCACTCCAAAGAAATGTATACTAAATGCAAATATTTTTAAAAAGAAAAATAAAGATACACAAATAAAACACCAAAACACAGTGAATATTGCTACATGCTTAGGGTTGATAATATCTTAAATTGATAATCATTGTTTAATATTAAACCTAAAAATGTTGGCATATTATATATAATTTTCCCCTTCCTTTATTTCTGGGGACCTGGATAGTAAATGTCTTGGAATTTTCTTTCTCATGGAAACAAAATTTTATCTGTTCTCCTGCTTATTTGGGGTATAAATGTAAGCTAATATCCTTAGGTATCAGACGTTCTCTGTAAAGGAGGAAACATCCCAGATCTGTGTTTTCCTGAATTCTGTCACACAAAACACTGTCCAGCCTGCCCAGTTTCCATTCCTCCTTTGATAAACCCAAAGCAGCCTTCTTTACTGTGGCACACACAGCGAGGGCAAAACAAGAAGTTCTAGGATGCGTGGGAAGAATGAGGGGAAATTGTCTAAAACCCAGCAGATTAATAAAAGGCATGTAAAGAGGCAAGTTTACATTTTAGGAAGACAATGAAAGAAGTGCACAGTATTTGTACAAAAGTTCACAAGAGAAGGAAAGCAGGGCCAGAGGGGAAAAGGGGAAACTGAAGCCTAGAAAAGTCACCTGAAAGTGACTCAGAACAAGACGCCCTGCCCCAACAGAGAGCACGCCACACATCCATGGTCCATAGGAAAAAGTGACTTATGAGATTCTGAATGGCTTAGTCCAATCCAAGCTTAAAGAGGAGGCGAATGAAAAGTAGAATTGAAAGGTTGTGGAGCGAGGGAAACATTGTAAATGCCAAATGAACAGAGGCATAGGTGGAATAGGGAGAAATAAAACCACAAGAAACAGAATAAACAAGATGTCAGCCTCACCATGATGTAGAAGAGGGCTTAATACAGCCCCAGTGGAATCCACAGGAGCAACCAAGCTCTAAGGCCAGTTAGACACACTTTCTAGAGTTCCAGGACAGGCAGACAGAGCCCAACACAAATATAACCGGGGTCTCTGGGGGAGAAAACCCAAGAAAGGCAGTGGGTACTTCTCAGCAAAATAATAAAATTTGCTTTGTTTTCAGAACAAACATTTGCAGTTTTTGGAGGAACACTGAGGTTTACTTTGTACATAATATAAAACTGTACATAATATAAAAATCCCAATTACCCAGTTTTTCAGTTGTTGTCAACTCTGCTTTGCTGTCCGTCAGTGTTTCCCCATATACATCAAAGTATTCCAAACATGCAAAATGAGCTCTAAGTAAAATATTGACACTTAAAATAAGCCCCTCATAAGTTAGCAGATGAATGAGGAGACTAAGGAAAATCATGCAATTAATTATAAAGACCTAGCAATGAAAAAAAAAAAAAAAAAAAACTTGAGACCTGAATTCTGGGATTGGGATTGTGCCTTAAAGGGATTATTGAGTGTATTGAAGTACACTAGAGATTCCAGGAATCTTGAAAACTTGGGGATCATGGACACTTTTGTAAAAAAATTAAAATAAGAGGATTTTAGGGAGAGGGCTGCAGTAGAGAAGTCACAGGGTCACATGCAGACCCACACAGCATCGACATCTTGAAAATCAGTGGAGGGTGGTTTCATGCCAAATGCCCTGGGAGGTTGGGCAAGGCAGGTTATAAAAACTCACTGTCACAAACTGTTCTCACATAGTTTCCTCTGGCAATTTTATGGCTTTAGCTTTGTTACCAATTTTGTGTCTATTTGTGTATAATGTGCAATAATTGGCAAGAATTATTTTTCTGAAGATAAAATACCCATTTTTTCATTCCCCATTGAATTATTCTATTTCCCTTTGTTGAAAATCAAACTGAACATACCCATGTGGAGCTCTTTTGAACTCTACATTCTAATGCTTATGACTAAGTTTATCCTCATGCCAATTCAAAATAACTTGCTTGCTTCATGTTTGGAGTCAGTTTTGAAATTAGCAAAGAAAAGGCACCCAACTTAATTCTTTTTTTATCAAGTGTTTTACTTTTTTTCTAATAAATTTTAATCTATTTTCTCAATGTCCGTAAATGGTGGATGGGCTATTCCTTAGAGTTGCATTAAGTTTATAAAATATTGAATGTTTTATGTAATAAAACAAGTCTATCTCTAAATGTATTTGAGTTTTCTTAATTCCCTTCTATAATGTTTTTAATTTGAAGCATACAAGAATTATACATGCATTTGAACAGAGAATTATGTTTGATACCTCTAAGAATTTTTTGTCTTTACTTTTCATTTTCATTTTTTTTTGTATGGGCACTGGGCATCAAACAGAGAACCTTGTGCATGGTAGGCAAGCACTTTGTTACTGAGCTACAACTATATTTAATCTGAATAAAGAAATTGTACCTGACCTTAATGGAGTCTTGGATAGAGCATTCTTTAAGGAGGAAACACTGAAAAACTGAAGAAATCTTGACTTGCACCCTGATATACAATCAAAAAAATTCAAATTCTGGTAAACTTTAGAGGTCAAAGACCCAGATTACTTAATAAAGAAATTCTACTGAAAATTTAGAGAAGAAACCTTTCAGTTAAAAGAGAATTACCAATCATTTATTTAAATAAGTAAGAATAAAAGTTGTACATGATGTGTAATCAAATACATTTAAAATGTTAGGAAAATGCTATGATGGTATGAACAATAGTCATGAACAAATTATTAACAAGCTACACACAAATAAAAAAATGGACATTGGATACTACATGGCCAAATTTTATTTTTTAAACTGATGGTATGATTTTTACTTCCATTTTATATATAGTAACAAAATAGGATTTTATGATGGTGATTACAAAGATCATTATTTTAATATATTGAGTAAATGAGAAAATTGTGTGCCAGGTATGGTGGCACACACCTATCATCCCACCAACTCAGGACCTAAGGCATCAGGATCATAAGTTCCAGGCCAGCCTGGGCATCTTAGCAAGACCCTGTCTCAAAATAAAGGTTAAAACATAAATAAATAAATAAATAAATAAATAAATAAATAAATAAATAAATAAATAAAAATGGCTGTGGGTGTAGCTTAATGTTAGAGCTGCCTGGATTGCATCCCCAGTACCAGGCAAAAAAAGACAATAGAAAATAAAAAAAATAGGAAAGAAAAGAAAAGAAAATGAAAAATTCTCAGATAAAGCAAAGTAAATAAGACAACAGAGAATTCCCTGTCCATGCATTCTTTCAGGAAAATATGAGAACATTTTTTTAAACTTATATTCATGTCCCAATATGTTTTCACTTGAAAATCTTCCATTAACCTTAGGAATTAGCACATCAGTACTTAAAATTCATGAAATAGACAGATAAAGTACATAGATAAAGTAGACAGAAGACATCTTAGTTTGTTATTGTTCTTTGTAAGATTCAAAGTATTTTTGTAGTTAAAAAAATAATTGAAACAACCAATTTGTAGTCTACCAATTTAGTGGATATGTTTACCTTTTTGCACTTTGGTACACACCACCTCCCCATTAATATAATTACATCATGTAGGTGCCTAATCTTCTTGTCTGGTAATATTAGTTTATGTACATATTTCCATAATCAAATGTGTTCATAAGTATAGGCATACATTTAGGATATTTTAAAGACACTTATCCTAAACAAAGCACTCCACATTGTGGTTGTGTGATTACAGGTTTGTACACCACTTAGCTTTGGCACTTCTGTCAATTCCTCTCCACCTCCTGCCACCAGGTTTATTCAGTCTTTTCCATGACAAGGAGGGGTCAAAAGTAACATTTCCTCTTGTAGCATATTGAATGAGTGATAGTCTTCTAAACGTAGCACACCTACAAACAGAAAGGGAAAAAAACCTCACTAGTGTGCATTTCAAGTGGGCCCTCTCTTTATGTTCGCACTTAAACTATTGAATTGCAAATGAAATTCTAGGCAAGATGTGATACCTCCATTTTCATTTAACAAGATTTCTTTAATACTCATGAGATTCATAAGAAATTGGATGCTATCTGAACAGCAAGGATTTGTAATAATGGCCCAGGTATTATGAGGATTAGAAGAATCTGAATGAACAATCCCTTAGCTCATAAAGAAAATGATAAAGGATAAAAGGTAGCATTAACTCTTCGGAGATGTGGGCTGTTCCATACCTATAGCTGCATCAATTTAAAAGTGCTTACTTGATTATTTTGCACCCACACACACACACACACAAAAAAAAAAAACCTCTGAAGTCACTAAGGGTCTATGTATTATAAAAGATGAGGAAAGGTTTGAATGTAGTCAGATCTTCATCAAAAATAGTATTTAAAATGTTTTTCTTGTGATCACATCTTAATCATTTTTAAAGAATTTTACGAAAGACTTAGATGTTTGCTTATAATGGAAAAATCAGACCAAATGTTTGGTCAGAATTCATTTGAGGGCATCTGTTGGTATAAATATTCACCATTGTTAGTGTACACATGCAGTTTTAAATAGCCCCTTCCATGTTGTTAGTAATTTCCTCAACCACCCTCCCCCAAGTGATGTCTGTCCACTAAGCGGAAGTCTAAGTGATCTGTCATTGTGTATAATTCTGAACTAGAATCCTAATTTTACGTAAATATGGATCCTATTCAAAATGACTCTTTGTTTTGGCTATTGACTATTAAGTAATATTCAAGAATTTTAATTTAACTTTTAAGCATAATAGAATCTTTACTCAAAATATTATTTAAATAATTTTCCTGTGGTTGCCCTGCTTACTCACTTTTAAAGAATTTTACTAAAGTCTTAGATATGTGCTTATCTAGAAAAAATTAAATCAAATATTTGGTCTCAATTTTAAAATAATGACCCTGTTCTAGGAACTTACTCTGTCATTTGTAAAATTGGAATAACCTACAGTGTTCAAATATGTTCTGCACTGTACTTTGAGATGGTATTATAGATTATGAAGTAGAAAGAAGGAACTATTAATAATGTAAATATTAGGAGGTAATTCCTGACTTTCCAAAGAGATATGAAATAATTTATGATGCAAAAAATAGATTTTGAGGGGAAAAAAATCTTGTGATGTTAGGTAATTTTTACTTATTTAGGACATTTGCCCCCTCCTGTAATTTTTCTGCATTTAGCACATGAACTGTCTCTATGCCACAGTAGACTGAACACACACTTCTCACAAGACCTCAGTCTTATATGAAATTAGCTGTGAATCCCAAATATTGCTGATGACATTATTATTATCATTATCCTACTGGAGAGGGTACCTGGCCTCCACCAGAGGAGCAGAGCCTCCGTGTGCTCCTCGCTGGCCCAGGAGGCACCCACTGCGCAGCTACTTCAGCTCACTACCCCTGAGCACCCTGTCCTGGCTTGTGCTTCCTGTCCTGCTCCCATACTAGGTTTCTGGTCACTCCTCCTGAAACCCAAGAATAACCAGCACTAGTTGGATATCACATCTGAGTATTGAAGATGATGTTGGAGACATCCTGAGACATAATTGTCTGCCAGTGTTTCTATATTTAGTTTGGCCTAATGCAAATATTTCACATAATAAGTGGATGTCTAATATGTGTATGTGTGTGTGTGTGTGTGTGTGTGTGTGTGTGTGTGTGTATTAAGGTGAAAATTATATTAAGGTGAAATATCCAGTATATGACCAATAATGAATATATACTTTAGGCTTCGAAATCACTATTTCCAAGAAAAAAAAAAGTATTTGAAATTGATAAAATCATCTGAGCAGAAAATCTCCATTTGTTTTTTATGAATATTTTTATATTTTCCCTGCAACTGCCAACTCTCAAAATGCTTGTACATAAAGAGAGGAGTGTCTCTCTAGATTAGAAATGTGGTGAACAATGTCTGGTCATTGTCACCTAAGAAAGCTAAAAAGCACAGAGCCAGATGCTGTATTCCTCTTTCCCTGTCTTTGTTGACAGCCCTGTTTCTATGGTCAGCTGTCGGTCTGCTTTGGGACAGTGCAGAGATGAAAAGAACACTGTCCTCGAAGAACAGCATTTGTCTTTCTGGAAGGTTTTGTTGCTATTTCAATACCTCATATGTGCATCATTCAAAGCTATAAGGCTTCCTCATTTTTCCTTTTCCATTTTTAGCATTTATATATGGATAACACTGCATGAATTTCCAAACGAATGGAGAAAGTCTGAGAAAAATCAGATAAGACAGTAAGATTAAGATAGACAAGCAGAAGAAATATAATAAATGACAGAAGGCTGAGGGCAGTTGGGGGGAGCAGGAATAAACCCCAAAGGGGAAGCGCTCAGAGAATGGAACAAAATACCAGCAAATGAACGATCATAGCTCCAACCCATCAGGGTGGTAACAAGAGCACATTGCCAATTCTCTGAGAACAATAGCAACAGATTTTCTTCTAAAACTCAGCCATATCTCTTATTTAGCCAGTTTCCAAAAAGAGTAGGTGCTCTATTGAGACTCTTCCTAAATTAGTTGTAAAGTCGCAATGGCTATCTTTTTATAGAACGCATGCAATGATTTTCTTTGAGATATTAGGAAATCATAAATTACCATATAAATTGCTTCAGACTTTAAAATGTATTATAATAGTTTTTTATTATTTATGCATCAGTGAAATAGAAAGTTGATTTGTATTTCAAAATATAATAGACTTGTAAAGGGTATGAGCATGATAGCTATTTAATTAAATAAAAAAAATGGATACATCATTAAAATGAATGCCTCTCATTGCTTATTCTGTATAAGATCTCAGGACTAATTCCAAAGAGTTCCATTCATATCTGTAGCACTTCAGACTCTCATGACCACATGAGGCTCTGTTTGATCTCACTCTATTTATTATTTACAGTAGCATTGGCTGTAAGTAGCTAAAAACTTGTCTTCCAGAACTAGCCAAGTCTAAATCTTTTTGTCACATCCTTTGTTTTTCTCCAGTGAATATGGAATTCCATCTCCCCCAACTAAGCTACTATGGTATTATCTTTGCATAGCTAACCAGAATAAATATTCACAACTCATTGGGTTTTACTTTTCTACTTCAATGATCTATCCATTCTTATCGCTTAGCTGTACATATGCATCACTATTGCTCATGTTTTTACAAAATCCAGTGTTTCATAAAATGCAAAAACCTTTACAAAAGTTTATGACAAGAACACACATTCATCTCTATTTTTCTAAAATTTGAATATAAAATATTTGCAATAATTTTGTGAGTATATGAAATATTCACCTGTGGATGTTTCCTGGGTTTTTGTTAAAACAACAACAACAACAACAGCTATTTTGTAACTAGATACAACTTTTGCAAATATTTGAGTACAGCATATTAAAAATGATTTCTTTTGTGGACAGTTCTGAAGAGTAGAAGGAGTGACATGAAGAGACACATGGAGAACATCATACAAAGCTGCTCAGACTTCCTTAAGCACCCTACATCAGTTCACACTCTTCCGTGGAAGTCAGAGAGTAGGTTTTTCTCTTCCTCCCTCTGCAATGCTTGCAATTTCAGCCGGGGTCAAGAGCACACAGTGAAATCACACAGTGGGCCCTGCTGGGTTGCTTCCTTAAGGAGTGAAGGCCTCCTAAGTTTTCCTGTGCCATTGCCACCTGGATGGCTCAGTTCTGAGGTGGTTGCTTAGCTTTCTGGCTTTTCTTCCAATTAGGAAATTGGTCTCTTATTCACTGATTCACAGAAATGTTTTATATAACTGAAAGTTTATCTTAAGTTCTTCAGGTTAGATGAAGTATAGACTGTGATACATTTTCACATTGTAAAAGTAATTTTTGACTTCTTTGTATTGATCAAAAAATGTCACTATTTCAAAGTCTCAAAATATTGTACATCTTATTTCTCAGTAAGTCTTATAGCTTTAGTTTCCCCAACTGACTTTCTCTTAGGCTGTAAACATTCAGTTATTTTCCATACAAACATCATTTTGCTTCTCTACCGAATTTTGGAATGATGTTAAATTTATGATTGTAATTCATGGGCAATTTATTTGAATATAAGGGAGCAATATATGTTTTGGTCTATTTCTAGACTGTTATGTTTCATTGTCTCTGAGAGGATCATATTATAATGAGTTTAAATTTTTGTAATGTATTTTCTCCAACCTTACTCATCCATTGCAAAAAGGCTTCTACTATTTTATGTATTATATACTTCTCAAACACAATTTAGAACTATCTTCTCAAATTTTATGTATAAGTCTGCTAGAATTCTATCGGAATGGTAGTGAATCTACAATTACTATAAATGACATCCTAATGCTGTCAAATCTTCCAATTTATGAAAACAGAATACTTTTCCATTTATTCAGATCATTAATTCCTACTAGCAAAGTTGGATATTCTTTTCAAGGCTTTTTTTTTGTAATTATGCAGCTAACTTATTTTAAACTAATATTTAGTGATTAATTAAATATGGTATAGAGTGAGAATATAGACCTTGGGAGTCTTTAGAGATAGGAGAGCTTGTGCACACCTTTCCACCTCAAGGAGAAACACCGAGGGACCCAGGGGACTGGAAGCTTCCCTCCCTCGGGTGCAGGTCTAGAGGAAACTATCAGCTCCTGCTGGAAAGGAACCTTGCCTCCTCTCGTGCCCTGAAGAAGAAAAGGATTTAACTTAGGTGAGAATTAGGGTAACTGCGCTCCTACTAAGGCACAAGTAAATACCCAATGTGATTGTGAGTGCACAAAAGATTTTTAAAATATTTGGAAGTGCCAAAATATTTGTGGATCCAGCATATTAGCCAATATTGTTTAAAGTTTTATACAACTGGGGAAAGGTCAGAAATTGGACCCCCCAAATAAGATGCACCAAAAAAATCACATAGCTTAAGTTACAGAAGAAGGAGCTTGAAAAGAAAAGTAATAGACTGGGAGAAATATTTGCAAATCATATACTGGGTACTTGTAACCAGAATATATATGAAGTATTCTTACAATTCAACAATCACAAACATAATAACCCAATTAAAATTGGCAAAATGTAGACCTTTTTTTTTTCTTTGTACAAACAATTTGTGTAAAAGACTAAAGAAAATATGAAGATTCTCAGTCTGACTAGTAACTGGGGAAAGCAAACTAAAAGCTGTAGACATCATTCCACTTCAATTTAAATGGCAAAACTATTTGAGAGTCACAACGTTAAACTAAATGTGTCAAGGAAACTCTTAAGACACAAAATGTCTAGACTATTTGGAAAAGAGTTTGGTTCTTCCCTAAATATTTAAATGTACACGTAGGATGTGACCAGATTCTCACTCCTGGAGTATTTACCCCAGAGAGGTCGAATTGGATGTTCACTAGCATCTCCACACAGTCTCCCCAAGTGGGAAGCAAATCAGGGGTGCTGCACTATAGGAGCAGAGAAACTAACTGATTCAATGCAACAATGGATAAAAAACAAGCCACAGAAGCATCAACATACATAAATACGTAAAGCAACTGCGGGGCAAAATCAGCCAAATTGAAATGATCACACTGTAGAATGCCATTTATTTTACATTTTGGTAAAGGCCAAAATAGCATAGACAGAAAATAGGTAAATATGACCCTGATCTTAGAAAAATGGGCACTAATGTTTCCAAAGGGACTTTTAGGATCACAAAAATGGTGAGTATATGTGACTGCCTGCATTTGTTTCAACCTGGAGAACTAGACATTTACAAATCAACTTAGGAATAAAATTTAATATATGTAAATTATTATTTCAGTTAAGAAAAGTATATTAAAAAATAAAAGCAAACTTGAGTCCCAACACACACATTTCTCTTTTGAAGTTAGGGAAAGATCATCACAATTTCAGGCCAGAATAAACTATTATTGCTAAAAGATGAGCTTCTTTGTATATTTCCTTTTTATTCATGTATGTACAGATGGATCACCTCAATATTATGTCCTTAAAGGTGATAACATGGCAAGGAGGAGTCCCTGTACTAAGAATGAACGTCCTCATGAGAGAAGCGTTGACTAGGGATGGGTCCTGGGATCGTGTTTCTGGGATCCAACAACTGCTTTCACCATATCAGCAGAAGCAGCTGGGCAATAGTTGGAGGAGGTGAGCTTCAGCCAGGGGACGATAACCAGGGGAAGACAGACCTGGGACGTGCAATGTGAGCAGAGCATGGGAATACTGCTGAGCACAGGAGGCAGAGAGCCAAAGGCCAGGCAGTGACCCAGGAGAGCAGGCGGGCTGCCCAGCACTGGGCAGCTGCTCCCAGTGCACAACAAGAAGCTGCATGGGAACTGGCATCAGCGGGTTCTCAGCAATCAGGATCCGGCCTCCTGGAACTCATGCGCCCTAGTAAAGGTTCAGAGCAGAGCAGAGAGAGGTACCTGAACCCGAGTGGCTCTGGGGGAGCATCTCCAGTGGGTGTAGGTTTTCTAGCCCTTTGGTATGAGACAGCATACACCTGGGGCATAAACAGGTAATCATACTCAAAATGAAGACTGCAACATTTCAAAAATATTTACTTACAAATTAATTTTAAATAAAAATTTTTAAAAATGCAAATAATACCATCTTCTGAAATTATCTATAATTGCCAAAATGAAACAAAGCACAATAAGAGGAGTGGTAGCCCTGTTTACACCGACAAGTGACTTAAGTGTCTAGCTAAACAGACGTCAGATGGCTTCTCGTATCTGCCTACCTTATCTAATATGATTTGATGTGTTGTTTGTAGAAAGATGTGAAGAAGGGACACAGAGATAAGTCATTAGGGGGATCAAGGCTTTCATCATCAGCCTACCTAGTATCCAACATTTATGCTGTGGTTTTAAAGAGCCATGTCGTTCCCCTGCCCTATTGTAATCACAGCTTGGGGAAGTCGCAGGAGCAAGGTAGGCCATTTCTCATTTGCACATAAGCCAGCTGATCAGGTCCTCTCGTGCTGGGATTTTCCTTTTATCTGTGTGCTTACTTATTTTCTGCCTTTCTCTACAGAATAAAAATACAGAGACAGCCCTGTCCATACTTCATGCATGGACACCACTGGGAAAGTCAGCAGGGTCAGCAGTCAGGACATGTGCATCAGAGGTGGCAGACAGCCCGGCATGCTCCTCTGTGCTTGGCCTGAACATGGAGCAACGGAAGCTAATTGAAGTTTACTCATCTTCTTAAGATTATGCATTGTGTACAAAACATCTTTTATTTTTAAAAATGTTATCTAAACATTTTAAGGTTGTTTTTTTCCTCATATGGACTTGCATGTTATCAAATTCAGGTGACAACGCTAAATAAAACACAACAATGTCACATTGAAAATCGTGGCTGAGGTTGTTTTGTAAAGTAGTCAGTGGCAGAGTATATATAAAGATATTAATGATCAAAATTGGTAGTTGGAAGTTCTATGTGTATGAGTCTAAATCAATAGTGATAAAGAAGGAATAAAAAGACCTTCTAAGATCTGACTCTCCTTCTCTGTGTTTCCTGCAAACCAGCTGCCACTCATAGATAGCTGTTCAGCACCCCACTCTCTGTAATGTCCAAGGTCACATGTACACAGACTTTATTTCATATATTTTCAAATTTTTTTTTTGTGGTTTTATTTCACTGTGTGTGCTTCTGATTTAAGTCTTGCATTGCTAGTGAGCTGGTTTAGAGGGACCTGTCTAGTCCATTTTAGCTAACACAGCCGTCTGTTACCTAAATTCTGGGTCACTCAGCCATATTCTTCTTTGTGGTTCTTACCAACAAATGAAATTATTTTATGAAAATTGTTTATAAGACTATGGATATATCCTTCTATTCACTGCTGTATTTTTAAACCCTGGAATGGTACTTGGAACAAAGCAAAAGTTCAAGAGGCTACATCAAATTTACTGAATAAAGAAATAAAGAAAACATGACCTTCATTTTGCCAATTGACCTTTGGACATTTTGTGCAGAACTCATAAAATTTATTATGGAAACACACTGTTGAACTATATAATCTACTTGTTAACAAAGTCTGTAAACTTTTTAACTGAAATAGTTATTCTCCTCAGGAACAATTCTGTCATAGGTTCTGCCTGACCCATATAACTTTGGACATTAGCCGTGTTTGAAAATGCAATGGGAAAAGCAACTATACAGAAGACTGTACTCCATTTGATAAATTGCATCCTATGGAGAATAGGTTACCAGTCCTGACACCACTATATATTTAGACTGGAGTAGAATAATTAATTAAATGGATGGAAAATACTACACTGTTAATAATGGATGCAACTTCTAGGCTTAACGTAAATAATAAAGAGAAACATGAACAACACTCTTGACCATATGAAACTAAAAGACACATGTAGAACATCCTACCCAACAGCAGCAGAATGCACTTTCTTCTCAAGTGTATGTGGAACATTCTCAAAGGTAGAGCACTTGTTCAAAATAAGACAAATCTTAACAAATTTAAGAAGATTTATATTATATGAAGTATACTTCCAGACCAAATGCAAAGGAATTATAAATCAATGCTGGAAGGAAACTTGAAAACACACAAATCTAGAGAAATCTGCTTATCTGCTTCTTGCTTATTAATTTCTGTATGATAGCCTTACTATTTTTTTTCCTATACTTGGGATCAAATGCAACCCCTCACTTTCTTTTAATGAATTCCCCACAATATACAAAAGCAACAAAAACTCTTGAAAAATCAATGGGTCAAAAAGTAAATCACACAAGAAATTAGAAAATGCCTTGAGCTAAACTTAAGCAATGTATACATACCAAAATGTAAGATCTGCAACAAAATAAGGACAGAGAAGAAAGTTTATAAAGATATATGTACATAATAAAAGAATTAACATCTCAAATATAAGAGTCCAATATTATTTGATAAGGAATTAGAAGAAGAAAAATAAGAAAGGTAAAGTATGAAGTTAGCTGAAGTAAAAAAATAATTTTTAAAAAGCACAAATAAATGAAATGGAGAATAGAAAAACATAAATGAGGTAGTTCTCTAAAGATACATGTTTAGCTAAGAAAAAACTCAGACCATAAATAAAAGAGAATGCATAGCAACTGGTGCCACAGAAGTTAAGAGATTGATAACAAATTGTAATGAGCAATCATGCAGCGCCAAAGTAAGTACCTGAAAGAAATGATTTCCTTTCTAGAAACACAGAATCTGCCAGGCTTACTCATGGAGACATAGAAGGTCTGAACAGACCTTTACCTGGTTTGCAGATCAGTGATCAAAAACTTCCCAAGAAAGACAAGCCATTGATTAAATGCTTCACTGGCGAACTTTATCAAACATTTAAAGAATCATCATCAATTTTTGTCCAACTATTCTGGAAAACTGAAGAGGAAAAACTACTTTCAACCTTTATCACATGGTCCCTATTACCCTGACACCAAAGCTAGACAAAGACATCATAAGAACAGAAAATTATAGAGCATGAACACAGAAAATCCTGAGCAAAACATAAGCACACTGCATTGAAGAGCATGTGAAAGGATCCTAATAAGTAAACCAAACAAAAGAAGATTCTATCCATAGGAATCTGAATTTCAGTTTATTTAGTAGAATTATTTTTCTCTTGTCTGCTTCTTGCTTACTAATTTCTCTAAGGTAGCCTTACTTTTTATTTTCCTATACTGGGAATCAAACCCAACCCCTTACTTTCTTTTAATTAATTCTCCACAATATACAAGTGGCAAAGAAAATCATAAAAGTCATAAATAAATCCATGTATTTATTTGAACTAGAATTATTTGATCACCCCAATGCTTACAATAATAAGTACATGGTCTTCATCATCCATCATGATATTCAAAGGGATTCCATGTCAGATTTAACATTCTGCTTTGGATGCACCAGTTATATCCACACACGCTCAGTCCTGTACTCTTTGGAAACATTTTGATATGGTATATCCTTCCATATGGTCATGCTTTGGGAAATAATGTTGGCTTCATAAACATTATTTAATTCTGCCATGTAGATACAAGCAACTCTGCTTTCTCATACTACTCCAACTTTAAATGTAGGGCTCATCTCATTACAATTCTTTCTTTATTCTTTTTTTTCAATGATTGAACAAAGTTATAAACATTTTTTCACAAATAAATAATTTTTCAGTTCCTAGCACACAAAATACTCAATAAGTACGTATCCAATCAAATGGTATTAAATTGCCTTATTCAATTTGCTTTCTCTTCACTTTTATTGGGACAAAAAGCTCCAAGAAATATGAATACTTTTTAACATTTTAGTATAGATTTCATATGCCCTTTAAAAATATTCATGTATCAAAACTAAGTCCTCCTTAACTATTTTGAGATTATGCAATTTTCCTTTCCCTTGCCTTTGGGTATAGTAAATTGTACTCTCCTTTCTAAATCTAAATTGTTTGTAGACTTTGTTTTTCAGAGTGTCTTAAAAATGGCCTGTTTAAAAATTTACTTTGTTTACCTTTCTTACCCTGTTTAAGGTAACCTAGTTTTAGAGAATTTTAAACACTGTCATAAAACATGTCTTTTTTTGATATAGGTCTGTGACATAAAAGTGAACATATTCCAGATTATTTGTTCATTCTAATGGTTAATAGAATTCACACAGGTACCCCTTCTTGGCACATTTATTTCATCAACAACATGGTTCTCCCTGGTCATAGTTATAGAAGCTCTTTTCTCAACTGTACCTAGTTGAATAACCACAGAAAGGAACATAGCAATGATTTACCTTAAAGTCATAGGTACACTTTTTGTATGTTCAAGTGATCTGTTTTCCACAGTATAAATTCAATCCAATTTTAATGGATATTTAGCAGTAATTAGACAACTTCCGGACAACAAAGATGCGAATTCCAATCTTACTGGTAATTGAAAGAACTATGTGCATCCAATTACTGCTATTTTTTAGACTGAGACCAGCTGTCTGCTGGCAGATAATAAAACAGGAGTAGGGTGTTTAAGTAATTAATCGGATATTTTAGGGAAAATGATGTGTTTCAGTTACAATGTTAAACATTTTGTTTAAATTATCTTTATTTTTTTCTTTTTCATGGAGATAAGGGCATTTAAGTTCTTCAAAACTCTTTCTGAATGCTTCTAGTTAGTTTGGGTAAAATCAATTCCTTTTTAAAATTGTTGACTCATAATAGAAGTATTTACATTAATATGCAGGAGCCACAGCAGATGGATGCCAATGTGGAAATTTATATAGAAATCTATATAAAATTAAAAGTACGTTTTAAAATATGATGAATTCAATGGGATTAGAAAATGATGCAACGAAAGTGGAAGATATCTGGCAGTTCCTTACAAATCCAAATACTACCCTACATTCCAGCAATTGCATTTCTTGGAATTTACCCAAAGTAGTTGAAAGCTGATGTCTACAGAAAAATCAACATATGAATATTTATAGAAGTTTATCCATAATGACCCAAATGTTGGAGCAACCAAGACACCCATCAATAAGAATGGATATCTATGCTGTGGGAAGTCAACTCAGCACGAGAAAGAAATGAGCATCAAACCATGAAAAGATACACAGGACACAAAGGCATACTGCTCCATGAAACAAGTCAACCTGAAAACAGTAAATATTGTGTGATTCCAACCACATGACATGCTGCAAATGGCAGAAAAAGATCAGCATTTGCTGGGTTTGGCAAAAGAGAAGGATAAAGAGGTGGAGCACAGGGGATTTTTAGGTCAGCAAAACTGCTCAGTTTGGTACCATAATGTATAAACTATGCAGTTTGTTCACCCCCCTGGAATGCACAGTAAGAAAGAATCCTATTCTAACACATGGACCCTGAGTGACAATGCTGTGCCATGTGGGCTCCCTGATTGCAACAAATGCAGCTCTCTGGTGCAGCCAGAGATAAAGAGGAAGTTTATCTGTAAGTGGAGGCTGAAGTACATGGAAAATTTCTGTACCTTCCTCTCGATTTTGCTATCAACCTAAAACGGCTATATAAAGATAAAGTCTTACAAACTTTTAACCTTTCAACTTTTTGCAAAACTTTTCAACGTTTGACAAACATCCATCTTTCAAAATATCTCCTCTGTGCCTTGTCACAGTATATAAATACCATTGTCCTACTTCCAGCATAGAGCCGAAATTCTTTAAACCTTTGTAAGAGTTTTCACTTTTGGTGTGTCCTGGAAAGGAGTGTGTTTATCATCTCACGTCCAAGTGGGGATTATTTCCAACAAAGGTAACTAGTGGGAACAATGATCCTTAAAGTGAAATGGAGGCCAAGGGACAGGAAAGGGTATGGAAATACTTTTCTCAACATATCAGTCAATCAACATGGCAGATAATATTAATTGTCATCAAAATAAATTTAGAATTTCCCATTTGTGAAATAGAATGTACAATTTTATAAGAGGAAAGCAAGTATTGTGTTTGAATTAAATGAAAATAGATGCTCCTGATACTCTCTGCATTTTATAGTAGTTTTAAAATTACTAACATTATGTTCTTAAAAAAATACAAGCTTATCTATTTACCTTAAAATTCCAGAAAAAGAACAAAGCTTCACTGAGATTAACGTTCCAAAATAGCTATCATTTTTATATTGACTAAAATAATTTATGTCTATCCATTTATATAACACATGATTTACAGATGATTAAAGGAAGAAATATAAAGAAATGACTTAATACTGCAGGCTACCTTTGGCAAAAGTTAGTGTTGATTTTCATAACCTCTTTTGGCAGCTGAATGCATATTTACACTCCACATACTTTATGTGTTCCTGTGTGTATTTTTAAAAGAATTTATTAATCTTTATTTCTCTTTTTTTATAACTTTATTTTATTTATTTATATGTGGTGCTGAGGATCGAACCCAGGGCCTTGCATGTGTGAGGCGAGCACTCTATGGCTGAGCATAACCCCAGCCCCTCTGTGTGTATTTTTGAGAACATTAATATACAGGTACATTGACAGAGCTATAGGTAATAACTGCAGAATAAACAGGATAAAATCAAAGTCATTATTTAATACATAGTTCTTAAAAGCTATTAAATAATCATTGTATTATGGTATAGGCCTTTGAGAAAATTCACACACACTGGTTTCTCTCATTTACTAAGCATTCTATAATTTTCCCTTAAATAATGGTCATCATCTCTGTGCTCTTGAATTTCTCCCTTTTATCAATAATTATTTGGATATAAATTCTGCAAACAATATAAAATACTTATTTAGAAACAAAACGATCGCAGTCTTGAGAAGTTGAGGGCAGAACGGTGGTACCCAGACAGCAGGAGCGTAAGGGCACAGAGGGTGAGCAAAGGTCACAGTGCTACCTTAGATAGAGGAGTTGATTGTGGTGTCCCATGGGACAGCAAGGTGAATACAGGTAGCAATAATACACGGTATTATTTTAAAGTTTAGAGGACTGGAGTTTGACTGAAATCAACATAAGGGGATGATAAAGGTTTAAAGTAGCAGATAGGTTAATTGTCCCCCCCTGGATCATTACCCAATATGTGTATGAATTAAAACCCCACATTGTACCTCATGAATATGTACAAATATTATATGTTAATCAAAAATTAAAACAAATCTTACTGTAGTATTTTTATAACAGGAAACTTCATTATTTCTATTTTTGCTTTCTTTTCAGCATTATGTGTTCATTTTCTCTCCCCAGACCTAGATGATGATTTGGTTTCCTTCCGTTATGCCTGCTTATGTAATACCTCTAAGATCATCTGGAGCAAAAATGTATTATTCCCCCCTCAATTTTATTCAATTTTTTTATTGTTAAAACAGACTGCTATATAAAGTGAGCAATATATAAGTGAAAACTACCATAACTGAAATAATGAGAGTTTAAGACACAATTTACCTCCCCAAGTCAGTGCACTGGTGAACAGACACATGACCTATTGCTACTTACTGCCTAAACATTTCATTGACTTAAAGTTAGGTTTGTATTAGCTTTTGTCCCCACTGCCATTTCCTCGTGGAGTCAATTTATACATAAAAGAAACTGGTTTTACTGATATAGAATGACCATGTTAAGGCTCTGTAGAAAACGTACACTTTGTAGCAAATAATTCTGAGTGTTAGATTGGGAAATAGTAAAATTGCATGAATTTGTTTATAGTAAAATAGACTTAAAGTGTGGGGCAAGAAATCACTACCAGTACTTTGAACTTCCCCTTCAAGAGAGCATAAAGTTGTCTGAAATATTCACAACTCAGGAAATATATTCATTCATATGAAAGCTCTTGGCTTGAAATACATCATCTCATTTGTAAGTTGAAATATGGTGCCATCTTCCCCCTTAATAATAGTGTCATAATAGAGTGTCATTTCATAGACACTGGTTATGGCTCAGAAAATGTAGACTTACATTTTCTTGGAAAGGGAATTTATTATGATACTTATTTTTTCATCTTGATGTAACTTCCTGTTAATTTCTAATTCTTTACAACAAATTTCATTCTTCCTGATGTTTCCTTTACTGTTGAATTTATTTTCTGGATTAACTCATCTTATTTGTTGGTGCTATGCTACTGAGCAGGTAAGATATTTTGAGAACCTGAAGCTGCTTCACCCACTACATCTGTGGTACATCCCTACCACCCCCACTCCCACTATCCCCGGCTGGGTCTGGTGTGAGTTTCACGTTTACATTTGCAGTCTGTGCCTGGCCCCCTTTACACTAAAGGCTTGGGGGAGAGCAAGCCCACATTGCACCTAGATACTCAGGTGTGGTAAGTTACGTGTCTGCACCCTTCTACAGCTCACCCATAAACTCTCATAGGCTCCCTAGTCAAACCAAATTTCTAATACCTGAAACACTGCAGGATATGATTTTGAAGGCTTGATTTGGATATTTAATTTTATATTTTGTGTAGTATTAATAGTCATACTACTTAAAGACCTTAAGCACAATAATATCCAGGGAGAATCTACTTGACAGACTTAGATTGGTATTGTTATGGCAAGATTACAATAAGTCACAAAGTTAATCTTAAAGCAGGAAACCAAACCTTTATTCAGCAGTTGGCAGTCCAGATCCACCAGCTGGCGGGCCAAGGTGGGGCAGATTGCAAGTCTACATCCTTTGACCCCCTCCAGGGGTGTGAGTCCACCTTTTATAGTCCAAAACCATATTGGCCATACATGGCTATTGCTATGATTCCAAACAAAAAATCATGAGATGATAAGCAAAAGAGGAAGTGGGTCAAAACGACCCTAGTTGAGTACAAGTTAAAGAATGGTTACTAACATCGAGCCAATCATTTTCTGACAAGGCACATTGTCCAAGAAAAATGGGATCCAAAGAGACAACAATTTTACATTGTATAAGAATTGCCATTTTGTGTTGCCAAACATGCTATGCTAAGCAACTATTGATGGGTACAGAGGCAGGGCTTTCCTGTGGGAGATGCATTTCTTACATGATGTGGAGTCTCAGGGCAAAATGGAGTCTGTTTGGTCATTGTCCATATAGCCTGGCCCATAAGAGTATCCTAGAAAAAAATGAGAAGGTATACACTTGGGTTGAGATAACTGTATTAGTTTTGAAGTTTTGAGGAAAAATGTTAGTCATTCAAACACCAGTAATTTCTCATCCAAAGACATTGAAATTGTTTCAAGTTTAGAGAGAGAGAGAGAGAAGCAAAGAATAAGAAAAAAAAATACACATAAAAATAGAAAAAGTAAAACATAAATCATTTGGCTTACTTGACTGGTGATGTTAGACTTTATTGTGTTGTGGGTTTCAGGCCCTCTCACTTTCTGCTGAGCATTCCAGCCTACATGAGTTACCCAGCTAGAAGCAAGAAAGTGTAATTTATCACACGCTCACGCAAAAAAGGGAAGCAAAACCATGAAAATGTTTTCAAAAACTTGGGTTTAAGCAATTTGTCAGTATTGCTTTGGTCAAAAACAGAATCTCAAGGTCAGAACATAGTAAACCACAAAATTATGGGGCCAGCCGTGGAAGAAGCAAATCATGAAGGACTGGGCACATGCTGAAGGGTCCTCCAACAGGAATCTCTGGGGCTCTTGAGCTGCTCCTTCCAGTGAGCTTGTCTTCAGCCTGTATTTTATAATCACAACGAAGGTGCTATCACTGATCTTATCATGAGTAAAGACAATCTGTCCATAATCTCTTCATGCACTCCAGTTCTCCTGGGCCAGTACCCAAATTCCAATTTCCTTTTTCCTTTACCCCACTGATATACTCAGTCCTGACAGTCTGATGTGTGAATAACACCTCAGAGTTGGTGTGCTCACCTCTCCCTATTCTGCCTACAGTCTCTGAACTGGTGTTGTGATCTCTCTGGTGTATGCACATGATGCTTGCACCCTTCTCTCTCCTACTTGAGTTTGACAAAACCATCATGCTGGTTAAATTTATCTGTATGTCGGATATGCTAAGAACCATGCAACTGAATATGGCTGAAAAAATATACCAGTACAACATTTTACTTAAAATTTAAATGCACAAAACCCAGGAGGATCCCCTCTTACTGCCTGACAAGGATGCTGCATTTCCTTATTCCATTCACAGTTGCATTGTTCTGGAATCCAAGGTGTGGATGTGGATGTGCTTAATGCTATGCTGTCCTTAATATCTTTGATGCCATTCTGTCAATCCCTCCTATAATGATTCTCTATTCTCCAAGGTCAATTGATAGTAAGTGCATACTACCTCAAGCTGAATGCTTCAGATTTTGTGGCTCTTCTTGCTTATCTTACATCCAGTTGGTTTGACCACACTATTTGTTCTCCATCAAAGTATACTCTTTTCTGACCATTTCTTACTTCCGATGTTATCTAGGTCTAAGCTACCATCATCTCTCACCTGTAATACTATAATTTGCTGCTAACAGATGTATCTGCCTGTATTACTCTTCTGCAATCTCTTCTCTCACAAAAGTCCATATTTATAAAGAAATTTCATCACTTCCAAATATCACTATTCTTTATAGAGAACATTTCTCAATCCATGGGCAAGACTGTGGACAGGAGAAAGGCTTTGACCAATGAAGTGCCAAAAGTTACTTCTGCCATAACCAAAACAAAATTGTATAAAGCCTATCATAGATCAGCTCGTTCTCCTTTGATTCTGCCAGGGGAATGACATATCTCAGTTAAAAAGCCCAGTCTGAGTCCTGGAAAGAATAGAACATGGAGAAAGCAAAGAGTTGGCATGAAGAAGCATGTGACCTGAAAGAAAGGAACACATCTGTTATTGCAAGCCTGTGTGCCTTCATCCCTATAATATGATTGCATCATAATCTGATAAAAACTAGACTAATGGAAATCAGCACATTGAAGTGGGACAATAACTTCTAAGGCATTGGCTCAGGAACTGTGTGATAGGCAGGCAGGAAAATGTGACTTTCCTGAGTTATGATAGTAGCCCAGCCAAGCATTCGGCAAAACTGACACACATGATAACCTGTGTAGGTCAGCTGTTTCTGAGCCTTGGCTTTCAGGTAAGAGGTTTAGAAGCCATAATACTATTAATGTATCTTTGTCATTTTTATTTTCTTTTGATAGGAAAGTACATGATGTTAAAAAATGATTTCCAGGTTTGTAAGCAGAGTTAAATGATTCACTTGTTTCTCAACTAAGTAGGTTAAAGAGAATACTGAAAACTGTTTTAAGATGCAATGATTTGATTAACAATTTTCTGTATGATAAGAGCTTTATTAAAACATCAGACTTTATTAAACAGATTCCCATTAAGTGCTGTCAATGACTTAGGGCAAGAAGAAAAGGTGTTGGAAGGCAACTTTCCAGGAAAACCCAATGAGCTCAAGGCAATTGAAATCAAACCTACACCATGAGGAATGTCTTGCAAAGAATTGTAACTGACAGGGCTCACACATGGAGAAGACAAAAATGAAATAGAAAAAAAAGTAAGATTATTGAAGATTTAACAGCCCAGAGAGACAACACCTGGATGTATAGAAACTGTGATTTAAGGTGAACGTTGATCTAACAATTATATACAGGCAGAGCATATGGCTAAATGATTTTTCTCAGCCTCCACAGAGTGCATATCATCAAGACATCACAAATATAGATAAATATATAATATTTTTAAAAAGATGGATCTCTCAGATTGTGCAGCCACAAGCTACTAGAAGGAAACCTGCAAAGCCTTCTGGGAAAAACAGTGGCAGCTCATCAAAGAACATTTCCCAGCACGAAAGTAGATGGATCCCATCAGCCTCTGCCCAGCAAGATGCCTGCCATTTGCTAGCAGGTGCCATTCACGTTTGGTTCTTCCTTTTTTCTGATGGAAATATATAATGCACTGGTCCTGTGTGTTCTGTACTGTGTGGGGCTTATGTCATGGGCACACGTTAGTGGTTTATTCATTTTTTTGTTCATAATTGTTACAGTCATGAAGATTCGTATTTGGACACAATATAGAGTCGACCAAAAGGCGAGGACTGATCACATGATAATTTGTTGTTTTGGGGGTCTTCCGTGGCATAGGGGAAATCAGCTTTGCATGTGAATGAGAGGGAGATAAATAGCTATGAACAAGAGGACAATGCTAAGTGAAGTTAGCCAATCCCAAAAAACCAAATGCTGAATGTTTTCTTTGATATAAGGAGGCTGCTTCATAGTAGTATAGGGAGCAGGAGCATGGGAGGAATAGATGAACTCTAGATAGGGCAGAGGGGTAATAGGGGAAGATAGGGGCATGGGGTTATTAATGATGGCAGAATGTGATGATAATTATTATCCAAAGTTCAGGTATAAAGACACAAATTGGTGTGAGTATACTATGTATGCAACCAGAGATATGAAAAATTGTGCTCTTTATGTGTAATAAGAATTGTAATGCATTCCACTGCCATATATAAATAACAAAAGAGGCCGCATCTTGTGAAACTCTATTATTTCTCTCAACTTTTCACTTTGCTCCCTATAAAGGGTTAAACTATCTGTCCCATGGACACTAGATGCATTCTGTGAATCCCTTTCAGCCAATGAAATATTAGTAGAATGTCACATTCAAAAAGGAATCTTTCCTATTTCCTATTTCTGTTTCTCTGGGCTTCTTTCCTATTTCCGTTTCTCTGAGCTGCAAGAATAGCATGTGTTAAGCAGAAGCTGCTTCTTCAGTCCAGGTGTGAGAAAGGGACACCGCAGAGCCATAAATGAGCATTTCATAAGACGGTGGGTCTGGGGGCATATTGAAAGTTTTAGAAAGAAATGGATTTTTAAAATCAAAATTGTCTCAAATTTCCTGCATAGTGTGTATGTGTGGGGGAAAATCAATAGTGGAACTGAATGACTAAATGGCTTATAAGTTTTGGTATTTGAATGGAAAAAATGTTAAGCCAGTTAAAAATTAGCAAGCAATTCAGTGAAGATAGTAATTATCTCGAAAGTTAATGAAAATAGAAAATGAGAGTGAAAATTTTGAGATCTGTCCAAATACACAAAAGATATATTTGGGAATTTTAAAATCTATCAAAAGAGAAGATTCAAGTAGAGAAGAAAGAAATAGAGTGTATGTGAGATTTCATTGGAGAACAATGAGAAGGCCTTCCCTTCAAGCTGAAGAAGAAATTAAATTGGAAAGTCAAGAGAGCGCCAAACACAAAGAACACAAAATGACTTTCAGTTAGAAAAAGATTTAGATGAAAGGATGTCGACGTATTAACAAATACCAAGAAAATCTTCAAAGCCCACCAGGAAGAGACAATGGCCTTTTTCCCCCCAGGAAGAAATAATCAGGTTTACATCAGGATTATCAGGCATACTGAATAACAATAGGATCATACTTGAAAATTTTAAAAAGAAAAATCCCTCAAAATATTTCATCCTTTCAGAGAAAATTCAAGCTAGAGGTCAAAATCTGGATTTTCATATATGCCTACATCAGTATTAAGCCTGTCTCCCACTGAAGGTCTACTACTCCTAACAGAAGGACAGCTTCAATACACTGGAAATGGAGAGTTGCACCTGCTCCCTTCTATAAGATGGAGATAAAGACAATTGCATCCTAAAAACTTGCTTTTTCCAAATTAAATTCTATTTCAATTCTCATGATCAAGTTCTGTTAAATGAGGAAGCATATTTATTTAAACCAGAATTTATGCTTTATAATTCTGATGACCCAAACTATTCTATTGGTCATTTTAAATTGTTTATCTGAACTAAAGCTTCATGCATGGTACTCAGCATAGACAAAAGCACAGATAAAAGATGAGCCATTAAAAAATACTGCCATATATAAATATATAAGGAAGTCACTGTGTAAAGGAATGAGTGAATTGTGCTAAGGACCAACAAGGCTAGTCATGAAGTCAGAGGAGTAAAAGCAGTTGTGCAGAAGAGTGTTGCATATCTGATTTATTTATTCAAGTATTTGTGTTCAATCAGAATGTATTATTCAATAGCTTTCCATCTATAATGATAAATTATTGAAATAATTTGAACTAATTAACCATAGCAGTATCTATATGAGTCAACATATAGGTAGCCTCTGCCATTAAACATTAAGAGCTGGATAAATATCTCTCTCTGTAGAATATAAATATAAGAAGATATTAATTCCTCTGTAATATAAGACATTTTCTACAGAGAGAAACTAATTTTCTAACAGTCTTCCTTTAAGAATTAAATGTGTAGTGTTTCAGTTGGGTTGGGTATGTCATGATTATTTCCAGAACCTGTGAAAAAAATCAACACATCAAATTAATGAAATGAATTCATTTCAAAATTTACTGAAAATTTATTGTTTTTTGCATTATATGATTATTTTTACATTTCTAAATTAAATTAATTATATAAATTCAATATCTCATTGCAACTGTGCAGAAACTTACTGTTTTAACACGTTCTAGTTAAAATAACATTCACAATGGCCTCCCTAAGACTTTGAAACAGCCTTTGGCAGGTTATTTAAAGTTCTTTTTATTAACCAAATTTTAACTTCAGAAAGATGAGCTGTATAAAGATATAGATATACATTTCTCCACTTTTGTATATATGTTCATACAAATTTAAACAGGCTCCTTGACATTTTTTTTTCATTACAGTACCTGATTAGGGGTATCTAAATTTCATTTAGATGCTAAAACATAACATCAGCCTTAGTATATCATATCAGGTTGAACAAATCTTCATATTGTATTATCAAGCCAATCCAACTATATAATTAAAATATCATCAACTCTGTTTAGCACCTAAGAAAAATATTTTGTTATAATCACCAATGGTGAATGACTTAGTGAATACAAAATAAATTTAAAAAATTAAGGAATATTGTTGGAATTGCTTTTTAAATTTTATTATGACAATTACACATATCTAAATAAAGATACAAAGTTAACCTTCAACGGATATCATTGATATTTAGGCAATTTATTCAGTTCTATAGCATATAATAAGTTCCTTAGAATACTCAGAAATTACAAGCCTCATAAATAATTTTTTTTGGAAAGGAGGCATATTGAAATTTTGTAGATCATCAGTGCATACTGATCCTAGTGAACTGTGGCTGCCTTAAAAGTGAAGGCTAAACACTGAATAAGTAACTGGAAAACTGAGTTGTAACTGACACATCACTGCACATCCCCCAGCGTAAACACGACATCACTCATATGAATCACTGCTGGAAAATTAGATGTTCCTTCAATAAATCAACTGTGCATCACGTCTTTCCTGAAACTAGCAAAATTAGGCCAACATAAAGAGAATCTAGATAACCAAAGGAAATTAATTCCTGAGAATGATATTATTTAACATGAAGTAGCACAAAAGCATATGTGGCAGATATAAGATCCAGCTTCTGAGTTTGGTTAGTGACAGCTTACAAAAGTTAATACTGAAAGTCAAAAATAAATAAAAATCCTAACAAAATCTTCTGTCTGCAGCTAAAAACAGTATTACGTTCACAAATTACATTTCCTTTGCAGAGAAATTGTTAACAAAAGCATAAAATAGGACACAGCTTCTAGGAAAATTAGATCTAACTTATGAGGCATTCATAGAAGTGAACTGTCCAGGAAAAAAAAAAAAAAGCAATGTTTTGCGCTGGTCACATTATGCTTGTTTCTATATGGTAAGTGGACTTTCAGTGGAGTAATGGGAAAACACAGAATAGTTCATTTTTTCTTCAAAGACATCACCATCCAAAAGGTTGCATAAGCTGGGTACCAGGAACCCATTCTTCACTCACCTGGGCACCCTGTGTCTAAGCAAACTCCAGCTCCAAGGGGACTTTCCCTGCCATATGCCTCAGTTATTTGTCTCCATGGCAAGCATCACAGTCTAATCCACCACCATCTTTCACCAAGATTAAGCAAATGCCACATAATTGATTTTCCCAATTGCAATCATCTGCCCCGCTTCCAATCCATTCTCCAGAGAGTGAACTCAATGAACTTTTGAAACATAATCATGTTTCTCCCCTACACAAACGATTCCAGAACTTTTCATAAAGAAACAAAAGCAAAAATATATATGCACATATTCAATATACACCTCGCTCCACTTTGGATCTGGCCTAATTTCCCTCCTGTTTTCTGATCACATGAGTTTTATTTTAGGCACTTAAGTGCTCATTGCTCCAATCTATCTCTATATCTACTGGAGCTCAATTCTCTATTTCTGGCTAGAAAGTGGGTAATAGTGATAATTTTCTAGCCATTATATTTTGAATATTTAATAACTGCTGTTAAATTCTTGCCTCAGAACAGATAAGCATGACTTTTGTTCTAGTCTCTTTTTTTTTTTTTTTTGAGGTGATAAGGATGGAACCCAGGATCACACTGTACCTCTGGGCTATTATTCCTCAGCTATTATTCCTTATTTTTGGAGGTTCGTCTTGAATTTGTGATCCTCCTGCCTCGGCCTCTAGAGTCACTGGGATTATAACTATACACCACTGCAGCTGGCTTTTATCATTTTTTTCAAAGATGATTGTTTTATCTCACTCTTTGAGTTGGTAATACAAGATAACTTTGCTTTTTAAAATAAAATAAAATGTGGCCAAGTTTAGGACTTTGTGTCCATTGAAATTGATCCACAATTAGTTTCCCAGTAGCCCTTTCTATCTTCTTTTACTGAGACATGTCATAGGTAATTAGCAAGTACAGTTATTTTCACGAAATTAATATTTTTGAGTATTTACTTTTATACACACAGAAAATGGGAACTTTCATTTACTTATGTCTTCCATTGTCTATTTAGGTAGATATTGATGAATTGATGCATGGATACTTATACTATATTATGGCATATAATCCAGTGTTATTCAATTTACCGTGTAGCTTAAATTTTTCCAGGCTTAGTGTTAGGTGCAGGACAGGCCGAGTAAGCTGTCTGCAGGGCATGCCAAACAAAGTTAGCTGCAGGATGACCTGGCCACTCAACCCTCTGTCTGGTTCTTTATCAACTATTTGCTTCAAGCCCAAAAGCCCAAGCCCCCGCTCAAGGCCGAACACTTAACCCCCTTGTGCCAACAAGGCAGCTTGCAGACTCAGAGACCCCATTAGATTTGGGCTATAAAAGCTCCCTCCTGCCGGGCCCCTCTCTCTCTTACTCTCTCTGTCTTACTCTCTCTCTCTTGCTCTCTCTCTTGCTCTCTCTTCTTTCTCTTTTCTCCTCTGTTGCACTGCTGCAATAAAGATCTCTTGATTGCTCTGAGTGTTGTGGTCACTTTCCTTTCACTTAGTATTTGGGACCTCTTTATTTTGGTTCCTGGATTCTCTGAAAAGCACTGTCATTATTTATATGTGTGTAGTTATCTGGAGTTCTTTGTTTATTTATTGCATTGTCCTTACTTTCTGGCGCTACAAGATGGTCTACACTGATCTTATTTCCACCCTCACTCCTAGTCTGCCAGTTATTAGAAGATCCCGGATGAGACTTTGGTTGGAAAACACTATTAGAAATTGATATCCAATTACTAGATGTGCTCATTGTCACAGAGACTCCAGATGCTTTAGGTCCTGGCAGCTGTCAGAGCAAGGAATTATGCCTCTACACTAGCCCACCAACATCGTATACACCTCTAAATATTTCCATATGGAATCCCTTAGGAATTCAGCCTCAGACAAAATTCCATGTGTGACCTTCCAAGTTGAGCTACCATTGGCAATTCCAGACTGTTCCTGGGAGGCTTTGTGTTGGGGTGGGGGTACCGCACGCACTACAGCAGACCAGGTGTGTGCCAGCGCTCTGCGGTCTTCTGAAGGGAGTTGCAGCCAAGGGCTCAGGGCTCTCAGGCCAGCCCTGCTCACAGGCAGAGCTGCGTCGGGAGTCCAGGTGCCTCACTAGGAGTCTTCTCCACTTTGCCTAAGTTCCTCTCCACCCCTGGCCCTCGCCCCTTTTCCTCCCTGAGCTCACATGTTCCTGAAGAGGCAGGGATCTTTTCTTTGAGGCTTCTCAGAAGATAGATGGTGCCTCTTCCCCCTCTGGGCCCATCCATCTGACCCTCCCTTAGTGCAGTTCCATGGGGGAGAAGAAAAGACAGCTCCATTATTTTTCTCTGACTTTTGCTTGGTCTAACACTTTAGGTGAACAAAGGGCTCATCATTATTCTCAGCTTGGCTTAACCTTCTGATTATCCCAACTGCTACCTCACTGCGGTTTGCTGATAGCAATCTGTACGTACCCAAAGCTACCTGTGAGCTCATCCTGAGGTCTACAGCCATTCTATTGCCACATGGAAGATTGTAGACTCTTTCCTGGGTTGTGTATATTGACTCCCACTCCCCAGGGAGAGAGATGCCTGTCACCATCTGATTATACATTGCTCATTTCCAGTTCACGTGCATAGCAGAATCAGAGCTATCAACCTGTGCTGCTGTGGGAAGGGCTTTATTCACTAAAGTATGGTGCGCACACAGGTTCCTTTGCCTTTGTTTCACAAACCCCACTCATTGCAGTGGTTGGCTTCTTGCCACCACATCCCATTGGAAAGGTTGTTTTATACATTTTAAAGACTGGTTTTATACATTATAAAGACTGGTACATCTTTGTATTCCATTCTCTCTCCCATCCTGGCAATCACCAATCTCCCAAATATTCATTTTATGTGAACACATGAAGGTTCCATCTGTATAACATTTGATGAGTTTTGTTCAGTGTGTTGGAACATCTACCATTATGTTATTATATGGAATTATTGAATGGCCCATAATCTCCACCTGTTTACTACTATCTCTCCTGCTCCTGCACCTCTCAACGCCTGTCAAGCATTGATACTTTTATCTCTGAAGATTTTCCTAATATTGAATGTCATGGTTTTGGACTCTTGTAGGAAATGTAGTCTTTTCAGGGTGTTGCATTTTAGTTTAGGATTATGTATTCAAGATTTATTCATATCTTTTAGTCACTCTGAATTGCATTCTCTTTAAGGAAATATTTCAGCTTGTTTTTTCATTCACCTACTGACTTGCATCTTACTATTTCCAATGTCGACAATTATGATTGAAGTTACCACATACTTGCACACACAGGTTTTTTGAGGACTTGAGTTTTAAAGCAATTGGATGAATACATAGAAGTATGATTCTGAATCATATGAGAACACTTAAGCTTATTGTCCTCTAGTGAGCTGTTTTAGTTATTATTTGTCTCAATGCTATAATTGCCATTTGGTTAGCTTTACAAGTTTTCTATGCCATATTGATGGTGTCCATATGATGTTTTCTTCTAGTCCTTTATATATAGTTTATTTAGCTTCTTGAGCATATTTATCAGGGCTACTTTGAAGCCTGCATCTGCTAATTTTAAGACGGGCTTCTTTGAAAGTACAGTCCATTGTCTGCAGCATCCTAAGCCACTCATCAGAGGTTCTGCTCAAGGTCTCTTTACGCTCCCAGCCTCTCTGAGGGTTCATTTGGAGTTTCACTTGTGTGTGTGAATCTCTGTGCTCCTTCAGTCCTACTTCCCTGGCTCCCCCTGAGTGAGTATGCACTCATGTTTTGCACCACCTTCCCCAGGGAACCCTGGGGTTGACTGGCATCCATGGAGGGTCTTCTTGCCTCTTTCTCCTGAATTCTCTTCATTAACCTTCTGATTGAGCCATCCTTTCACTTATTGCTACTTATGTCTTGGAGCTATGAATGCTGCTGTACCTTAAATGATCCCACCAAAACTCACGTGGAAACAATCCACATGATGAGGTACTAGGAGACAGGACCAGGTGAGACCTTGAAAACAGGATTGGGTCATTAGGACAAATTGACACTTTGACAGATTAACAGGCTAATGGTTGTCAGGAGACTCTGTTAGAAAGGCTGGCATTGCTCTGTCTCTTTCATGTACTCCTCTTGCCAAGCGATGTCCCGAGACTCTGCAATGTGTTCCTGCCAGCTCTAAAGTGCTCAATGGATACAGCTGTCAGCGTCCAAAACTGTGAGTCAAGTAAACCTTTATCCTTACAAATTATCCAATCTGAGGTATTCAGTTTTAGCAACAGAAGAGGGATGAATGCAAGGGCTCTCCTGGTTACTCTTGATCAGGGCCTAACGCATTGACATTTTCCAGCTCTGATTAAAGTGAGTCAGTTGCTTGGGCTTTGCCCCCTCTGCGGTCTCCATGCGTAAGCCCTCCTTGTTCTTCACCCCACCCCTGGAATGGAGACTCCATGCCACTTCATAAGAACCAGGGGTGCAAACAGCATCCATCTGCTCTCACTGTGACAGCTGCTGGGCCAGGGGAGACCAAATACATGTGACGGTTCTGGGGACTCCAGTCTTGTGGCCTTGCTCTTCCCAGTGTGAAAGATCTGCCCCCCACACAAAGGTCCTGTGTCCTTGGCCTGTGGCTGGGTTAGCTTTCTAGCTCAGGGTCAGTGGGAAAGCAGCCTCAGGCCTCTCTCCCACCCTCTAGACGAGAGCTCCGGCCACAGGAAACTGGGGTGACTAGTGCTCATGGCCTGGTCGCCATACTCCCTTGCCCTGGCCTTGGGGGTCAGGGGCTTCTGCGGGCTGAGCTGGGGGAGGTACACAGGTGGGCCCAGGGCCACAGACTTTCCTTCCACCAAGATTTTTAAAATTAATATTTGTTCATTTTTTTATGCCTTAGGAAAATTTCTAGAATATTTAAATTATTATTTTCACCTAAATAATTTTCTCCTTTAAATGAATTTTTTTTTTTTTTTTTGCTTGGGATGGAGTCTGCCACACTTCACCCCTCCCTTCTGGAAGCAGGTTTCAAATCCCTGTTTTTTAAGCCAGCTTATTTTGGGTTCTTGTTAGTACTTACTGATAGCGTACTAATACACTTAGTTATTTAAAAAAATCTAAATGCTTTGAGTGAGTTAAAGTTTGATGAATTATCTGACTGTTGGGGGTATGCAAATTCAAATTAGAAACATGAAGTATTTTAATATTTAACTTGTGATACAAAGCTAAATTTTGAACACAAACATTATTTAAGTACAACTGATCCATCCAAATGATCTTTTAGGGTGATGAAAGGCAAAATTGTTATTACTATTTCATATACAAACTTTGAAAGCCTTCCTTTGTATATATTTAATGAAAATTGACATTATGTAAGTTGAAAAGAGAAATTAATATTGCATTTCAGTGAAAATTGAAATGTTAGAAGTGCTTGGCAATTCATCTCATGCCCCCAGGGGCACGGGAGAACCCTCTCTGAGCCAGAGCACAAGACCAACACACACTGTGCACTAAAACCATTTGCTGAATTTAATTGTCAAGGCATATTGTAGATATTTTCTGTTGGAAGCACACTGACTAAAATTTGGCCCTTGAGGGTGGACAGCTGAAATGGTTCACTGATAGAAATTTTTTGCTGATGTTTCAGTCCTATGATTAAAATTCATCCCATGACCACTGTCAAAATTGCTTTTTTGGTTAACAAAGGAACCAAAGCAATGAGATATGAATTAATCTCAGGGTGCTTGAATATCCTTTTAGCAATACATATGTGTTGAGATCTCACCAAGTGCTATGCTTAATTCTCCCAACAACCTTAAGAATTTAGTCATATTGCTTTTAACCATTTTATAGAAAAGGAAGTTAAGTTAATTGCCTGCTGTCTCCAGCTAGCAAACATTAGATCCAAGATCTGAACAAAGTAGCCTGCCTTCACAGGCAGCACATTTAAATGACATTCAGTATCAATAAAACACTTTGTTTACAACCCACACAATCACTCAGTTTCAACACAGTGGCTCTCAATGAGTGCATGCCGGCTCTCCTACTCCCCTTGATCACAGATCCCAGAACTTTCAAGACCTTTTCTAGAACAAATGTAGTTTCATTACATTGCTTAAATATTTCTTTGTTGAAAAATAATTATGCCCATTTAAATAAAGGAGTTACTAGAATGCCGAGGTGAAAGGTGAAGGTCGGTTTTTATATTGTAAAGGAAAACTACTATTTAAGAATTATATTAAAACTTACATAAGACATTCCTGTGAATCAACATCACCTGTATCTGTGAGTGTATATTTACATGTGGTTTGTGAGAAACATGCTTACCTGCCCAACCCCCAAAATAGACTAAATGGCATGAAGTTTAGCAAAAGTGAGGCTTTTACAGATGGTCCTGGAAGATCAGATGTCCGGGTAAGCAGGTTCAAGGTCCCTTCCCTGGATCCTCATTGGCTTAGTAGCATAGGGTGTGCAATCTTCCCAAACAAGTGTCCTGGAGGTTTTACTGAGTCTTATTGGGACAACTTTTGTAGTCCCCACACCCCCCTTTGTTCTCTTGTGACAGAAGGCTTCTTGGGTAAGTGCGTCTTGGCACATATGAAGTTTTTCTCCGTTTTTCTTTAGATCACCCTTCCTTCTCACCTCCAGTTTGGCAAGAGGCTGTGAGTGAGTCACAGTCTGAAGTTAACTGTGTGTAACTGTCCACTCCACTTTCCACTCTGCTTTTCTTACTTCTCAAGGAATTTTACATTTAAGGCTAAATACTGTGGATTGAAAATGGACTCCTGAACTTTGTTATTTCTCACATGTTGAATACAACTTGGTTTTGGAATACATTTAATTTTTTTATCCTGGGTAGTCTTGCTATTAAACTTAAGACATCATGGAAAGTGTTTTACCAACACACAGGAACATGCAAAAGTGAAACACGTTACTCTGGTTTACATATTATATTTTATACAGTTTTTCACAAATTTAAGAAGAATCAATCTTCAGTCTTTTATCTTCAGGGGATTCCATGATCCTCACAGCTTTCTAATACTCATCCTCTGAGACCCCTACAGCTAACTGGTGCCTAAATTCCCTGTATTTCATGTTCCTATCATGAAGGATGAAAATCACAGCTGGAAGTTGTTAAAATGCTTGCTCATGACACTCTCTGCCCTGTACTCATAAGCAGAGGACTTTGATAAGTTGCACCAAGATATTGCAACCAGAAAACATGCTTTTATAAAACAGGAGGTGCATAAACCAAGTGCTGGTTGTGTTTAAGATTTTGACTTTTCTATTCATGCTATCCACAAGCCTTCTTATTTCTCTCTCTGATTTTAGTTGAAGTAGTTATTTAAGGGCTGAACTCATTTAGTTATTTGTCATCACCAGCTATTTCCAATGACACATTTTTCTTTGTGCTGTTTTTGTTCGCTTGCTTTAGTTTTTAGTAATGTTCGTTGGAGGTATGAAATATAGCTAATATTTAGAGCTATTTGGACATTCTCTTAAATCAAATTGTTTGGAGAACTCTAGTAGTGATTTCCAATCAGAAACATCTATCTAGAAGATAGATGGATATAGTGACATAAGAGGAGATTTTCTTAGCAAGATTTATAACATCATGAACTCCAGGTAACTCCACTTCTTTAGATATCAGTGATCTCGTAGAATAGATGTTATAGAATGGTACAAGCCTACATTTTTTTTTTTAAATCTTGTACCTAGACTACCACAAGCAGTGATTTCATTGATCAATCTTCTAACTCATCTATGATTAGAAAGCCAATAGTCTTCCCAGGGTCCATTAACAAGGCAAAGACATATAGACACAGAAATTCACAGCAGGTTAGATAACACCCTACACATGAAATGTGATAATGCAGCAGGATGACAATCTCATCAGATGGGAGTAAAAATGGAAGTTATCAACTGAAGACTTGTCTTTTAGAATTGTAATACCATTTATACCAAAACTTTTATTTGCTACCACTGAAGAGGCAAAAAAAGCATTTGAGAAAAAATAAATTAATTAAATTGTGCAGCAGTAGTTGGTCTGCAGAAAATGAGATTAAAACAATTCCTATTGTATAGATTCTTCCAGAAACAAATTATAGAAAAAAACTCATTCACTAAAATCCATAAAAACTTCAGTTAAACTGTAAATCCAATCAGTATTGATTAAATAGACATTTAGAATTCATATGTGTTCTAAAAAATCTGTTGTCTGGTTTTAAGTAGCATCATGACTTTGGAAGAGTAAAAAAGATATAAAATCAACATTGATTTTTTTTTCATAAAACTCAGTCCCTTAAAATATCTACTATAATATGACTTTTCTGCTTCTTTATGCCATGACAATTCTTAGGAAAGAAGCTACCTAATTTTAAGCACATAGTTGGTTTCATCTTTCATTTTCAACTTTCTCAACAGTTTTGCAAAGAAAAGAACAACTTTGTTAAAATATAAAATGTAACATAATTGTAGTTATTCTTCATATGCATACAATTGACACAGTGTTCTAATATTAAAATTGAATAGTAATACTTTTAGACAGTTATTTTAGTCTAGTAAAAATAGTTTTGTCTTCATATTTTATTACTTTGTCATAACAATTCAGATTTTATTACATGGAGACACATTGAAAGCATGTTTTTATTCTCCCAATATATTTAATAAAGTATCAGAGGTGATCATAGATTTTCTAATAGAATTAAAAACAATCATTACTATAGACAAACTATGTGTGTCTAGATTCAACACTGGAATTATTTTTATCCAAACATCTTACTGCACTCTATATAACCTACAAATGCTTTCAAGGACAATAAACTAATGCATTAGTGAATTATTTTTTTTGGAACTGTTCAATTTTCTTATGCTTTTAGTAGAATTCAAAGTTCATGGGAGGAAATCCTTATATGCTTACCTGTAAGTGATAGAAACAATGAGTATTTGCTCAAAGGACCCCCCTGGTGGATCTACTGCATGTGTAATTTATGTTCATCTTTAAGCAGCACATTAATGGGTTTACCGGAAGTTGAGAGAATTTTTTTTTCTACTTTCAGAGTATTGAATCATTCACTTGCTTTTTCTGGCTAGGATACATTTATTACATAGTAGTTAATATTTTTAATTTCGACAAACTTTTAATGTAAATGCAGAAACAAATTAATCAAAACCTAATAAACCTTAAACTTTGAAAATCCTTACTTATACGAATCTCATCTAAAACCCCGGGAGGGAATCTAACTCATGTTTTCTCAGATTCCAATACATTTGTAAATTTGAAAAAAAAAGTAAATTTTAACTTCAATGAGGTGGGAATATTGTCTTTTTATGTCATCCAACTGGTATCTACAACATGTTTGTTATAGTCTGAGTTTGCAAAAATATATTTCAGCAGTTTTTCCACAACATCCTTGCTTACCGTCATTATTGCTAGTGGTCCTGGTTTTATAGCTCCAGGAACATTCCTGCCCAACTAAGTTGGAAGTGTATTTTGACACATTTCAAATCTTTCATTTTCTTGAATTGATAAAATAAAGAT
The DNA here is from genome assembly GCF_045843805.1 of Urocitellus parryii. NCBI lineage: Eukaryota > Metazoa > Chordata > Mammalia > Rodentia > Sciuridae > Urocitellus > Urocitellus parryii. Next base: position 6,216,776 of record NC_135543.1, on the reverse strand, counting down.
AGAAGAGGAGAAGGGATATCTGAAATGCATGTCACCAAAAGCTAATGTGAAATATTATTCTTAATTTCAAAACACATTCACATACAAATTTTGATAGTTTGATTAAAAACCCTAAAGTTTCACATGATATTTCCAACAAAGTTTTCAGGCAGAAACTACTTTTTCTAAACCCTCAATTTTAGTCATCATTATGATAAATATCAACCATACTATGAATATTTTCATGCTCCTATTAAAAGTATGCCATAAAGAAGCAATGAATAATACAACCAAAAGAATGTGAAAAAAAACCACTGTCTCACAAGATGTGGCAAATCTTAAGTAATGTAGTATATAATCTTTACATTGCTTTACTTGAATTTGTAAAAATTTTAAATCTTTTTTACATACAGCTTTTTTTTCGGATTTCCTTACAGATACCAGCATAATCTATTTTCATAATTTTTACCCTAATTTTATTCTTGCCTCTGGATACTCAGGTTCATGTACACATCACCTGTTTTTAAACACTTTCACTGTTAGTGGTTCTTTAAGCAATTGGGTAAAAAAAAAAAAAAATATTTGTAAGGTATAAAAACAAATAAATGAGCAAACAAGCAAAGTACTTAGTTCTAGCCTCACTGTAATGACCTAAATCTCTCAGAGTCCATTTCTACTATGATAAAAATAGCTTTAAGAAAATTTTAAAAAATTCTTAAAATATATAAATCCTACATAATCAACATAACTAAAACCAGAAGATATTTTTAGTTTGCATGCCTAAATACTATGTATTTGTTACATAAACAATCTCACTGGAATATTCATATTTTTGAATCAACACCATTGACCATGAAAAGCTAAACAGAAATATTTTCTATCCATTATTTTGGGGGGGTAGTGAAGACTGAACTCAGGGACACCCAACTAATAAGCTACATCCCCAGCCCTATTTTGTATTTTATTTAGAGACAGGGTCTCACTGAAGTGATTAGCACCTTGTCATGCTGATGCTGCTGATGCTGGCTTTGGACTCGCGATCCTCTTGCCTCATTCTCCAGTGCTGCTGGGGTTATAGGTGTGCACCACCGTGCCCTCCAAATTTAAATTATATTCAAATTAATGTTTATACATGAGTCTCTAGTTTGAACCACAGATTTCAAACATTGCACAGGATATAGTTACTGAGTGGGAAAAAGGTATGTTGGGGAGCTCCCTAGGCGGCAGTATAGACTTCTACAGACTTCACGAACTGGAGACCAGAGCTCAGAGTTCAGGGGTGCTGTCACCTCCGAAGCCACAGGTCAGGATATCAGAAATTGCACAGAGTTAAAGGGAGAGCCGGTGAGCTGCAGAGCTTCCCAGCAGAAGTTCCCCTCAGGCAGCAAGCTGAGGATTGATCCTTCATGTGGATGTGCCACCTAAAGGAGGTCAGGAGATCAAAACAAAAAGCCTTTGACTGGATGAGCATCAAAACCATCAGGGTTTACAGAGGGGCCTGGAAGGATTTGTTTTCCACAGCTAGAGTGGAAAGACCTCTACCTAAGAAGCTCTTAGTGGAGGCCACAGAAGGTCCAGCCCCACAGGTTGATTCAGATCAGCAGTCAATTCTAAAAGTCCACCCAATCATATATAACAAAGCACGAAAAAAAAAAAAAAAAGAAAAAGAAGAAAAAAAAATAAACAATGACTTAACTTGGGGAAAATAATAAGTCTATAAAGTAGATCGTCACACAGGACAGATGCAAGTATTAATATACTGGAATGTTAAAAATAGAGTTATAAGAAGGTAGAGAACAGTACAAAAATAGTAGAGAAACACAGAGGACCAATAAAGCTTGAGTTTGAATTTAAAGACATGAAAATTCCCTTTATGATGAAAAGTGCTGGAGGGAATTAATGGCAGTTTAGACACCAGGAATTAAAAGATTGGTGACTTAAAATTGTAATAAGGAAAATGATCCAAAATGAAAAAATGAGTGTCTTTTGAACTCTGAAATCACATTAAGGAGTCTAATTTATGTTTATTTTTAGGTCCAAACTAAAGGATACAAGCATAATAATATTTCAGTAAAGAATATCTAAAATTTTTCCATCTTGTATTGGAATGATAAAACCACAGGTCTAAGATGTACAATATTAAATACAGTATGTGTTAGTCAGGTTTCCATCTTTGTGATCCACACACCTGACAAGAACAACCAAGATCTAGGATAAGTTTATTTTGGTTCACAGTTTCAGAGGTCCAGGTCATGGGCCACCAGCTCCATTACTCTGGGCCCAAGGTGAGGTGGAGCATCGTGACTGAAGGGTGCAATGGAGGAAAGTTACTCAGCTCCTGGCCATCAGAAAGCATAAAAAGAGGGGGTGGAGCCCAGTGGGACAAGATGTAATCCCCAAGAGCATGCCCACAGTGACCTGGCTCCTCCAGCAATGCCCCTGTGTATAGCAACCACTCAGTGCAATGTCTTTTCAAATTATGAATCCAAGAAATAGATTAACTCATTGATTAGGTTTCAGCTCTCATAATCTAATCATTTCACTTCCTGCACAAAGACAAGAACTTTGGAGGAACACCTTGTATACAAACTATAAAATTCCACACTGGTCCCCTATAACTCATATCCACCTCACAAAATGCATGTGGTCCATCTTCAAGAGTCACTTTATTCTTAATAGTTCTAGCATTTCCCAAAACTTTAAAATCAAATTATCATCTAAAACACATGATAAGCTCTTGGATCTGAGCCCCTATAATGATCAAAAGGAAGTTTCATATGCCCAATATACAATGGCACAGTGTAAACATTCTCCTTTCAAAAAGGAGGAAAAGAAACATAGAAAGAGTGGATGGGTTCAAAGCAAGATCATAACCCAGATGGGCAAATAAGTCCTCTAACTGCACATCTGGCATGTGGGACACCTGGCTGTGAGATGTGATCTCCTAATGACTTTGGAAGCCCCACCGCTTTGGCCTTACTGGTTGTAGCCCACATGGCCTCTCTTTTAGCCTGGCTCTGTCTACAAACCATCAGCTCTCCTCAGAAGACATTTATATTGCTGGCATCTCTTAGTCTTAGTTTCCACAGGAACTTCAGCTTCTTTCACACAGTATCACATATTAATCTCTCAAGGACTGCCTACAGGAATTTTGAACAAGCTACACTTTGCCTGGCTTCCCAGACATTCTTGATAGAAGCCCTCCATGCCCTACTAGTTCCAGCATACTCCATTTCTCCAGAGTCAGCACCATGTGGACAACACTAAGGTCTGCTGCTAGCTACAGAGTAGTTGGACCCCATTGAACCATGCCTGCAGTGACCTCTAAGTGCTTAGGTAGCTAAGTACAATCAAACAAATCTTGAGGAAACAGTTTTCTAGGCACCCCTGTGCAAGTTGGGTGTGCCTAAGGTCTCCTATATAAATTTTTATTTCTACATCTTTAATCCTGAAATGAGTATGGTCTTGATAATTCTGAGATGTCCTCAAATCATTTTTCCTACAGTCTCTGTGCAAAGTTCTTAACAATTTCAAGATAATTACAATCCCTTCAACAACCATAACTTATTTAAACCCAGTTTACATACACTTTTCCAGCCAAATTGCAAGTTTTTAAAATCATTCTGCTCTGCTTTGTACTACCATTTCTTAGAGTAAAGCTGGTTAAAGATGATAGAATATCAATTCTACCACGTGAACACTGTGTTGCATTTAAATTTCTTCTACCAGCTTGATTAATCCATTACTTTAAATTCAACCTCACCCAAAATCTCATAATGTGGACAATATCTGGCCAAGTTCTTTTGTCATATGTAGCACAAATTGCTTTCAGTCAAATTCCCTATAGTCTTCATTCCCCTCTGCAGGCTCATGAGCACAGTCTTTATTGTCCATGTTACTATCATCATTCTGATTTTCTGAGCTCATGACAGAATTGACCATAAAGCTCTGCATACAACAAATTCTTCTCCAACCTGCACCTCCAAACTTTTCCAAACTCCTACTGCAAACCAATTTGAAAGGCCTCTGAGCCACATGTTCTGGTATGGTCACAGCATTGATCCCAGTGGCTATTTCCATTCTCTCTGTTGGTCAGATTTCCATCACTGTGAACAAAACACCTGACAATAACTACTTAGAAGAGGGAAAGTTTTACTTTGGCTCATGGATTCACTCGTTCAGTCATGGTCAGCTAGCTCCATTCCTTTAGCTCAAAGAGAAGTGGAACATCTCCTTGGAAGATGTTGAAGGGTGCAAAGGAGGAAAGCTACACATCTCAGGGCAGCAGGGCAGCATCAAGAGAGGGAGGACACAGGGAACAAGATATAATCCCCAAGGACATACCAACAGTGACTCACCTTCTCAAATCATGACCCACTTGCCTACAGCTACCAGGAATCTCCTTTATAATTAGATTAATCCAATGATTAGATTATTGCTTCCATAATATAATTTCACCTCCTGCATTAACAGAGGAGCTTTTAGGGAACATTTCATACATAAATCAAAACATGGTGACAAAGAGAAAATTGTAGAAATAATAGCAAGAATCCACAGAGAAAGGATAATTTATAAACAAAGTAAAAAGGAAAACCAAAATGCTGCAGTTTTCTTACCATAAACTATAAGATCAGAAAATAAGGGAATGATATTCCCAAAGTGCTCAAGATAAGTCAAAGAAAATGTTTTGAAACACTGCCAGATAATATAAAGATCATCAGAGAATCAACAGATGATTTTGAATGACAATAATTGTTAAGGAAGTTTGTTGGGTGAAAGTAAATAATTCTAGAGTGTGAACACTTTGTACTGAAGACAGGAAAAGATAGGGAATGTTAAAATTGAGTAAATACAGAATATTCAATTTATTATTCAGTTAATTAACTGTTGAAGCAAAAAAGTAATTGTGCTTTGCAGGATTTTATGATATGTATGCATGAAATAACTGACAGAATCAGACAATCAAAGAATAAAGGCATAGTATTGTTATGTTCCTATATTTTACATGAAACGGCATACCAGTTTTAAAGATAGAGCATACTCAGGTAAAAATTTGTATATCAGCCCTTAGAAATTCCACTATAAATTATACTTAATTATGCATAATTGGAGGTAATTAAAATAAAATGATTCTAATATTAATAGTTAATATAAATGAAAGAGAAAAAATGAAGAAATAAATAGAACACATGTATCTACACTGGGAACTTGAAAGAGCTTTAACAGTAATTATAGGAAAAACAGATTATACTAATTTATACTCAGTTAAAATCAGAGATTATCAAGAGTGCATGTAAAACATATCTTTACTATGGATGTGTTAATCAATGTGATTACAGTAATCTTTAACAATATCAAATCAAATTGTATATGATGAATATTTACAATTTTTAATTTTTCATTATGGCTCAATTAGGTGGAGCTTTTCTTTTTAAAAAATAAAGACATATATGTATTTAATGGACAGAATTCTGAAGATGCTACACTCAGGATTCCTATAACTCATCTTCCCAGTTAAGCACCAGTCTAGGTTTTACTATAGTTAAGCTTCTAGACTTTAAATTAGCAAGGGTACTCTGGATTATGGAGGTGAGTTCAGTCTCATTACCTGACCCATTAAGAGCAGAGTATTTTTTTTTCCAGCCACAGTAGGAGACATATGATATCCAGGGAGGCAGAGGAAAGATGCAAGTTGAGAAAGATGCAGCTTCCAGGGCTGGCTTTGAAACTGGAGGAAGTGTTCGCAGGTCAAAGTGTGCCAGGGACTTGAGGAGCTAAGGGTCACTGCTCACTAAAGTCCAACAAGATGGGAGGAACTCAGGACTGAGACAAAACAAATACTAATTAAGGGCATTATCCTGAATTTCCTAAGAAGGTAGCTGGATTTTTGAAGAGTTGTTACTTATTCATGTTATGGCATGATATTTTCTATCATCAGAATGAAAATTATCTTAATTCTAATACACCATCATTTTAAATTACCAATAAAATATTTATAATCTTGAAATTAGTGGATCAAAGGGCATATGTGATTACAAAAAAGATAAGCATTTCAAATGTTGAAATGAAAAGCATAATCCATTACCATTTTAAAGTACATTAAAAAATGCCTGTATTATAAATTCCTAGTTTTGGGAATATGAATGGATTAAGGTTTTTTTAATGATAACTATAGAAAATAAAAAAAAATATAGCACTAAGGGTAGTTTCAACCAACTTAGATTGTGTGTTTGGGAAACCCTAACCACCTATTCTAACCCTACATTAATCTAGAGAAAATAAACCAACAATAATTCAGGCTTTTTCTTTTTTTCTAACTTCCCAATATACTCAGTACATAATAATTTTTTATAAGTCCAGTTATGGTTTTCCCAGAAATAAAATAAATTTCATCTAGTTGTCTTTTAAAGATAATTTGAACGTCTTCATTATCCTATATGTACAACTTGTCAAATCTGTCTTGTAAATCAGCACACACTTCATCAATACCAGAAAAGTGTGCATAAACAAGAGCCTTACGAGTCTTAAATGATAATTACCACAAACTAATGAATTACATAAATCATTCATAATGAAGGGAAATAAACAAGTACTCTGAGATGAGCACATTAATAACTTTTTTAAAAGCAATGAGTAATTTAATTTATGTGGTATATCAACAGACAGCAACAACTTGAATTTTATTTGTGAAATAATTAGCAGTTAATCTAAAGGGATACAACTTATCTACCAGCAGTAGTTTAAACTGAATAATGAAGATTAATTCTGTCTTTGATGAAAAGTATTCTGATGATATCCCATGATTTAAATGTCAGTGTAAAGAGGATACATGAAGATTGATGTAAGTTCATTCTGACAAACCTAGAATTTATTCCAAAATATGATTTAACATGCCTTGCAATTTCAAGTAATTTGTGATACACTATAATTTCCAGTGATGGACTCAGCCAAATACTAATTGAATATATATGGGAAGATACCAAGTTCAGAACTTTTTCCTTTAACATTATAAATTGGAGGTTCACTTATATCTGTTAAAAGACATTCAGTTGGATAATGTGAATCTTACATATAATTAGACAGACCATCTTTCCCCCCAAGTAACAAGCATGACCTAAGTGTATGCATTTTACATAAACATTTTGTTTCTCTTGACTGTACTTGATATCATCTTCTTGTCCACAATGAGATTTGAAAACAGTATTTTTTTCTCCATCATTAAGATTTCAATTAATTTCTCTATTGAAGTATATATATCATGCTAGCCTGAAATTCCTCTAATATTTGAAGCCATATACTTACTGCCTGGCACACTCCGTCAACAACTAAGTACCACGCTGTGTGTGAGGACTGGGGTATTGAGATGATAGAGTAATATAGTTTTATTCTAAGGAGCTAATAGCAGATAGGGAGAAAATGCTTTGCTCATAAATATCTACAATTAAATGTAAATGTTGATTTTGGTATGATTTATGCCTGTGGCTCAGTATTGAAGCTTGTACTGCTGCTCGGCCCTTGGAATTATAGTCACTGAGGAGTTTCCCCAAAAGCAAATTTTGGAAGTTGTCAACACAAACGCTAACAAACAGAAATTGGAATCCTCTTAAATTTGAGATTCCAGCCTCATCACAGTGCTCATAGCCAGAAATCCAAAAGAAAAGCAGGAACCCAAGGAACCCAGAGTCCTCCAGCAGTAGGTCTCCAGGTGGGGAGGAGGCACCCCTGAGAGCTCGCAGCCAGTCCCTAGAAACCACGATATTGCTATGGATGGACCCTCCTAGAGACACAGGTAACCCAGGGGAGAGCATAGACCCCTGTGAGTGTCAGGGGCTTGGGAAGGCTCACCTCGTAGCAGGGGTGTCCACACAGCTTCTCAACGTGGAGGCATGGCTTCAAATGATTGACGTCCATTTTGATCAAGTAGAAAGGCATCAAATGCAATATTTGTTCTACATAAGGTTTTCATGGGTTTCCCATAAAACAATTCATAGACTTAAATCAATAGTTGTATATGTTGCTGAGTTATTGGTGAACAGCCTTTTTTAATATGTAATCTTTACAGGAGGAGGACTCAAAAACCTCTCTTTTGAAACCATTCTTCTTCCAGGAATATCCACACCTGCACATCTTAACACAAACTTATGAAAGTTCCATTCCAGTAAATATACAGAAGAAGTCTCTAAGAAATTATGGCATAATAAAATATAGACATATGTGCATTTTGTCTTTGTCACTGATTCCTGTCAAAGAGCTCCTAAAACCCTTGCAATCTCCTGATGCTATTGTTAATCACAATGAGTCCTTTGACCACACCTGCATTGATGCTAAGGAAGTGACTCCTGGGGCTTTCCTAGGTTTTTTCAGAATGGTGTCTGGTACCAGGAGAACAAACTCTTCAATAGAGGTTAAAATATTCATTACCCCTTCCCCACCTCCCCAAATCACTCCTCTAGGGAGAAGATACGGGCTGGAGTATCTTGGCCTTCTCCAGTGGCCAAGGCATTCATTCACCATTTCATAGGTAAGGAAACATCAGTGGGAACTCTGGAGAAATGTGCTAAGGGAGCTTGCAAGTTGGAGAATACATCCAAGAGCTAGAACACCGTGTCTCCACAGCTGCATGGGGCCCAAAGTGCCAGTCCACCTTAACTCCATTCCTCTTCATCGGCCTCTCCTTGTACCCTTTATAATACCCTATAATAATAAGAAAAGGAATCTCCTCAGTTCTGTGAGTCCCTGTAGCAAGTGACACAGCCTGAGGGGAGGCAGTGGACACCCTCAGATTTGTGATCAGCAGACATATGTAGGTGGCTTCCCATTTGTAGCTGACACCTGAAATAGGGGCAGTCTTGTGTGACTCAGCCCTTCACCTATGGGCTTTTCACTAACTCCAGGGAGTGGCTATCAGAACTGAAATTAAATTATAGGACAGCCAAATCATGTGAAAGTCTTGTCCTTTGGTAAACCATGGAAGAACACATAAGACAGCAAGACTGCAGTGACATACCAACAGAGAGGGTTATATTACTTAGCCAAAATGGACCCTCAGTAAGGGCAGTGTTTATATGTAAAGCATCATTTTATCACAATCATAAATATTGATTCCATATGGTATTTTAAGAAGTTTAACTGGCCTCAGTTTGGAAGGATATGTGAGAAGACAAATGAAAGCAAAGATGACAGCTTCATCCCCCCATGTGGTAGAGAAGAAAAGTAAACCATTTAGCGAGAAGTTCAAGGTCTTCAAAATTCAGCAGTGTCTACATAAAAGGAGAGTGGGATGGAAATGGAACATCACAGGAAGCAGATTTGGAGACTCACTGCAGCAGGAATACAGATGGTGGAGGGATTTCTCATGCAATTGAAGTCCTAGGAAGTTTGAAATAGAGGAAAATACTTTTAGGGAGCACAAAACTCTGGACCCAGAGGAGGCTTTTGAGGACACAGAGTTTGTAAGTTTCAGCAACAGCAATCAATCAAAAATATTTTAGTGTGACTTCCAACTGGGACAAATGTGGAAAAAAAGGAACAATTCCACCTTGAGGGAAAGAACTCACAGACCCTTGGGAGCCCTGGATCTGAATAGACAGTAAGTCATTATACTGAAACGTTAAATGATTCTCTGGTTCCTTGTGATGTTGGAGTATTACAGAGCTAATACAATCAACTCAGGATTAGGAGATTCAAGGACAAAACTTATGGCCTGAATTTGAGAGACAGAGACTCTGTGGCTACAACAAATCTTCAAGTTAGCATGAATTTAGGACACAAAAATAAGAAAATTTTAACATGCTGATTGGTCACTTAGCAGAACATGAAGTGATAAAACTGCAGTCACTATGAAAAAGTTCTTAGGTTTTTAAGAAAAATGGACTATGAAAGATAGCATTCTGAGAATGGAAAATGGTTTTTTAAATAAATGCAATAGTGTAATAAATACGATGAAAGAATCTTAACTGGAAATCCCTCCCTGCTGAGTTATCAGTGATCAGTGGGAGATTCTGAGCATTATTAGGGAGCTATTCCTATTAATAAAATTTTAAATAATTTTATGTTTTTACTTTATTTGGACATACTTCTCTAAAAAAAACATAAGGTAACATACACATAAAAACAACAGTGAAATATTAGTTTATATCTGAAGAATAAAACAGGAAGACAAAACACAACTCCAAACAAATGTCTGAATGATGCATCACTCACTGAGTAATTAGGCAAAGAAAAGCTTGAGGAAAGGTAGTTTATAGAATTTAATCCTCTAAGAGAGGATTGGTCAAGGGGCTTACCTCCACCGTTAAAGTGTTCCCTTACCTATGTGAGTCAAAGAGCTGAATATGTTGATATGTTCAAGTGATTCCTTCTTTAAAAAATGGAGGAAGTGCAAGACAGGATTCCAGAGAGGTCCTCTTTCTCCTCCATGCTGCAGTTGAATGTGTCCCCTCATAGTGGGCTTGGGAAACATCACCAACGGTGCAGCCAAATTGGGAAGTGCAGCCTTTGAGAAGCCATTGGACCATGACTTGTGACTGCACCAGTGCTGTTACTGCAGAAGGGAGACCCATTAAAAAGTGCAACCACTTTGGAAAGCAATGTGGAGATTTCTAAGAAAACTTGGAATGGAACCAGTTTGACCCATCTATCCCACTCCTGGGTCTATACCCAAAGGACTTAAAATCAGCATACAATAGTGATGTAGCCACACCAATGTTTATAGCATCTGAATTCACAGTAGCTAAACTGTGGAACCAACGCTAGATGTCCTTCAATAGATGACTGGATAAAAAAACTGTGGTGTGTATATACACGATGGAATATTACTCAGCATAAAAAGAGAATAAAATTATGGCATTTCCAGGTAAATGGATGGAGTTGGAGAATATTAGGCTAAGTGAAGTAAACCAATCCCTAAAATCTAAAAGCCAAATGTTTTCTCTGATTAGCGAATTTTGATCTATGCGAGAGGGTTATGAGAAGAATGGAGAAACTTTGGATTGGGTAAAGGGTGGGGTAAGGAAGGGTTATAGGGTAGGAAAGATGGTGGAATGAGATGGACATCATTACCCTAGGTACACATATGTTTGCATGAATGGTGCATCTCTACACCATGTACCACCAGAGAATTGAAAGGTTGTGCGCTATTTGTGTATGATGAATTGAAATGCATTCTGCGGTCATGTACAACTAAGAAGAACAAATCAATAATAATAATAATAATAATAATAATAAAGCTGAGTTTGACCTAGTGCTCTTGCTCTCTTTCATACCCCTTGCCTTATCCTGTACCTTCCATCATGGGATGATGCAGCAAGAGGAAAAATCCCTTGAATCCTGGGCTTCCTAGCCTCAGAAGTAGGAGCCAATGAGCTTCCATTCCTTATGAACTATACAGTGTGATATTCTGCTGGAGCTCAAGGAAGGAGCAGGCACTGTACTGCCTCCATTACTTGCAGTGGATGCAGATGGAGTTGGCAGGAGCAAGAGGAGGACAAAACAAGGGAAGCACATGGTGCTTGTGGTGAGCCGTTTCTGTGAACTGTGGCCGCCATTACAAGATGGCGCTGGCTCCGCTGTAGTCTGTGACAAACAACTCCTTATCAGAATGAGTTGGCACGCTGTGACTTGGCACCCTATGAGAAAAGTCCACGTGGCAGTTGTGCATTGGGGCTTTATCTGCTTTATTAAGGCTGGGGCACACGGGAGTAGTAGTAGTGGCAGTAGGAGTAGTGGCAGTAGGAGTAGTGGCAGTAGGAGTAGTAGTAGGAGTAGTAGTAGTAGTAATAGTAGAAGCTAAAAGACATGTCAAAACAAAGGCCTGAATAAACTGCTGAAAGAAGATTCCTGAGTTGCGTCTTCCTTGCGGGCAAGGGGTCGCGACAGGTGCTGACAGCAAGTCAGGGAGCCACGCAGGGTGGATCTTCCAGAAGCTGCACTGCAACCTGAACTCATTTTGATTTTGTGATAAGCCTTGCAAGTAAGCCCAAGTGCTCCTGATGAATGAGGCTGAGAGTTCACAAGCAAGAGGGACCTGGGTGTCTCAGCAAACCTTTGAAAATGAGTATCATTCATTTTTACTGTGTATGTGTTGCAAAGAGACAAGTATGAACTGTCCTAAGCTCTTCACAAACCTGTTTGAAAAGCCATCCAATGAGGACATCTTGGGCCTGTTACTAATTCCTTCATTTTAACTTTCATTCTGTAGATAAGGTTTTCCTCTGCTCCTTCTCTTCACATATGTCTACTCTAGTCCAGGGATATAACAGATAAAACAGACTTCAAATGAAGAAGAAGATCACAGACAAAGGAAACCTCTCTCTCTCTCTCTCTCTCTCTCTCTCTCTCTCTCTCTCACACACACACACACACACACACACACACAAATGCTCACACAGGAGGAGACCCTTTCATCCCATAATCTTATTATAAAATCCTTCTCTTCTAAATGGGGCTTCATGGTAGGAGTCTTATAAAAATTATTTCCAGGGGTTTATTTTTTTTTCTTTACATGCTAGAAATTATTATTCAAACTGTTTTTTATAGCAAAACAACATTCAATCTTAGGTTAACAGAGCATTTAGCCCATGGGATAGTCGTACAGGATTCCTTCAACAATACTACTGCAAGCTAGCCTAGAACAACGTGATGCATGAAATGCAAATTTTTTACAATGTTGAGAGAAGCAGAGATTGGTGTTGTTTTATGTTCAGCTTTCCACCATAATCAATTATTCTACTCTCTAGTATACTTTTCTATGGCAGGTTTTTGACAATATTATATGAGAAGAAGTATCAGTTTTGTTTCTCTTCTCATGCATGACTAGCAAAAGAAAAAGTTCTGTCTACAGTCAACAAAGATGAGCATATGGCTCCCTGTCAATTTCAGATCTCTTCCCCTTGAATTGCCACAAAAAACAATTAGCAAAAAATCAACCATATTCATAAGACTGGTTTTTTTCCCCTTAACCTCTTTAAAATACATAAACTGTGTTCTTGTGGGATTCATTCAGTCAAATTTTACACATTTTCATTTACATATTCAAGATTAAAAAGAATTTTTCAGCAGAAAAAAAGTTAGAAACATTAAAGAGCATATTTATTAAATGTGGAAATACCACATTTACCTAAAGAGAATGCGATTTCTAGACTTGGATTTATTGATTTATGAAACTAAATATTTATTAATATCTACTATGTGCCAGAAACTATGAAAATGATTAATATATTCCTTGTCTCTCTGAAGTTCATATTCTAAACAAGCAAAGGACAATGAATTTCCAGACATACATTGAAAATTCAAGAATAGAATCTCTCATGTATTCAGCCTTCAAAAATCTTAACTTTGAAAATATGGATTACAGATCTGAAAATTTGTGAAAATGAACTTTTACAGATGAGAACTTATTGAACAATAATTCCTACAAATAGAAATGAGCACATATACTTTTAAAATGCTCTTTATAGGAACACATACTCACATGCCCACAGGAAAATCAGCTGCCAATTAGCTACTGGGGGTCTCATAAGATGACCATTAGAAAGTTCAGGGTATCATAGAATCCCCTGAAGATAAAAGACTGAAGGTTAATACTTACTTCTGTCACTTATAGGTTAAGTTATTCTATACTTTCATTTTCCTTAGAGTTTAGATTTTTGCAACTGCTTCAAAAGATAATTTTCACAAATTAAAAATTATTCAATTTTTTTTTCTAATATTTTAACATTTTATTTTTGAAATATTTAAAAATGGTGTACCCATACAATTTACTCATATTATTATGGTCCCTTTATGTGTCAATTTGATTGGGCCATGGGTAGCCCAAATATTTGGTCAAACATTATTTTGGATGTCACTTAATGACTAGAACAAATTCATTACCCATCCCCATATAAAGGAACAGTTCTTCCTCCTGATGTTCATCAAACTAAAACAATTTTTTCCCCCTGCCCATCTCCTGTCGTGGGGATCCAGCTTAGGACTTATCAGCCTTTATAATCACAGGGGTGTCAACAATGCCCCATAGAGGAGCCTCTCTCTTCCTTCCCTCCTTCATTTCTATGGGGCCTTGACTCCCACATAAATATGAGATGAGCATGTCAATATTATTTTCCTTCTAAGGCACCATTCTTTCTCCTACTACACTGGGTTTTATTGCACATTAAGTTATGAATACACTTGAGTCTGTCTTTGGAATATTTTGATCTGTCTTTTCTTGCACTCAAAGCTGTCATTTTTATACAAGACTCTAACTGAATATATCCTACCAAATTATTCAATTATTATTGAAAAATCACATATGGTTGCTCCCACATAGATTTTAAAATTAATATTTCCTCCTTTAGAATCATGACCTGTTAAGATAGTTAAACTCTTGGTAAACAGTCCTGTTCCTATAGGAGTGGGAGTACTTTCAACATTTCATTATTGAAATTCAGGGACACAACTGGCAGTTTGGATGTGACCCATTGACCAAAACAAAATAATCTGAGCAAGAAATATTTTTTATAATACTGACTTCTCATCATAGAGATAAAATAGATGTTTATAGTCTCCCACTGATATTAATAAATCATTCAATATATAAATAAATGAGGGAAGACAAATTTTCTTTAGAGAAAATTCTTAAATATATGTTGAAATTGAGAATGAAATAGAACATAACCAGTACAGATTCCCAGTAATAATATTTTTCAAGTATATGTCTGGCTATGAAGGCTAATATGAGTGATAGACTATGTTTGCGTAACTTCTATATAACAAGTTAAAATATTTATTAATGAGATTATTGTACCACTTAGCATTGATGCTCCAGGCCAGCCATAGTGGCTGAAACAACACTAAAAAGACTGGTAAACTTAAGGAAGAGAAACCAGGGACACACACCACCCCAGAGTATGAAGTTATGGGGCCCTGATGTGATTTAATTAGGGGACCATTTTACTTGGTATTGTTCTCCCAACTTCTAGCACAATCACGAAAAAATATTAGATAAACCCAATGCAAGAATATATTACAAAATGAACAGTCATTGTTCTTCAAACCTTTCAAATTCTAAATACAAACACACACTTGTGCGTGCACACATGACAGCCATTAACTAGCAAAGTTTGGAGGAGAGGGGAGTGAATTAAATATGGCATAGAGGATATATGAGCTTAAATTAGAAATATTTTCCTAAAATACTGCTGTTAGAGTAAATACTATGATAAAAATTCTTAAGTTATTAAAGCAATTACTAATTCAATTAATAAAGAATACTAATGGTGACAATCCTAATCTTTATATTAATATATCAAGGCATTTAAAATTTATATATTTAATTTGTATATTTGTAAATTTCTTAATTTACAAATAAGAAATACATAGATTTGAAACCTTTATATGAATTTACTTTGATTTAGGCATTCTCTAAAAAAAGTATTCATTATGGTATTTTATAACTGCTGTAATTATTTTTGTATTAATTTTTCTGATTCCATTTTGACTTTCTAAATAAAATTCAGATTGTGGAACTATCTGACAGATATTGAAATAAATATTAGAAGAAGCCAAAGTAAGATCATATAAATTTTTTAATAAAATTATTAGAGTTACTAATCAAATAAAAATAATTTCAAAATACTAGTTAAAATGAGAAGAAATAATGATTCACCTATGTCATACTTATATCAAAATAAATTACACCCAGCCCAATATTTTGAACATAAAATTAAAATAAAACAAAATATAAACCTGCATGCAGTAAAATAAAATGTGTGTCACTTAGTGTTGATACTTGATAAATTTTTATCTGATTTCCTTCATGATATAAAAAATAAGAAAAAGCATAAAAACATCAGATAATTAAAATATTTTCATTAAAAAATCTTTATTCCTAAATAATTTACAATTATGCATAGGTGATAACAAAATATTCAACATAATGTCTAAAAAAATTCATCTTTACTCCTAGAGATATAAAAAATAAAATAGTTAAATACTAATTAATTGGTTGCTTTTCTCCCATATTTCCAAAAAGTAGAAACAAGCTAACATTTACCAATGATAAAGGAGCTAAAACTGTAGTTAATATGCAGTAGTTGTTCAGGCCTATAATTATGCATATTTGTGTATTAACAATAAACAAAAAAAATGTGAGCTGTAATTGTGGCACAAGAAAGGACGCTTCAGCCAGAGCAATGGTGGGAGAGGCCATGGATCACATGAATAGGGCTCTGTCCCAGACAGTGGGACCTTCTCCTGATGAATATTTGCACATTTATGCTCATCCCAGCTGGAGTCTGCTCTTTCACAAGAACATGGGACTTTTAAAAATGTTTATACTTGCGACGTAAGGGCAAAATCATTCAAAGGCCCATAGTAAACCACTAGTGGCCATGAAAGAATTTCATCTGAAGCATATCCCCCATCTAAATTATGCCACACTGTTAGGATCAGTCACACCCTGGCTTGGTGTCCCCTTCACTCAGTTTCACTGTTCACTGTCAGTCCATAGTACGGTTCTAGCATTCACAATTTTTTAATTTTCTATTTTTTTATAATTTTTGACATCAGGAATTAAACCAGGGGTGCTTTAAGATGGAGATGCACTCCCAGTCATATTTATCCATTTATTTGTTTGTTTGTTTGTTTATTTATTTTTGAGGCGGGGTCTCACTAAGTGGCTGAGGCTGGCCTCAAACTTGGAGTCTTCCTGCTTCAATCCCTGCTGGGATTACAGGTTTGGGCCACCCATCCGGCTTATCATTCATAACTTTCTAAGCTTTATTCTCACCTTTTAATTTTCTTAGTTGATATAAAATCTTGTGATAATATTATTTTTATGAAAGTTTAAGTGAATTAGATAAGAATTATTCACTTAGAGTTTCTGAATTAAAGATGTTTGCACTTTAGAGAATCAGAATAAAAACAAAATACTTTCCTTGTTCTCCAAGACATTAAAATTCAGTTAAAATATAAAGCAGATTCATGTAGTGTGCATTATGAATACTAAAATAAATGTTCAGATAAACATACATGGAAGGATAGATACTCGAGAGCTTGTTTTTACATGAAATCACAAAGAACACTTAATTTGCTTTTAATCACTTTTGTTCGAGGTTATTAAAACATGCATACCTTAATAAGAATATGTGAATACCATAAAAATATAGAAGACCAAACAACAATAATTTGAGGGGGAAAAAAACACATTACAAGACTTGGACAAATCAGAAATAACTTGAATGTTTGAGGTGTAATATGACAAAATGAAAGAAAGCAGTACCTAATTCAGGAATGCTTAAACTGATAATACCCTTGAAATACATGTTCATGAATTCTCTATTACTTGTACTGTTATCCCAGATGCCAGTTGAAGTAAAACCCATATTTACACCACACCACCTATGTTAGTAAATTTAATTTGGTAGGTGGTACAGTAATGTTATTTATACATGCTGAATATAGTAAAGGACTCTGAGGAAGACAACTAGAATCTTAGATGCAAATCGTTAGTGATAAGCCAGAAAGAGAGAAAGAGAGAAAGACAGGGAGGGGTAGGTGTCTTGGCCAAACAGACTGTAGCAAAACATGATAAATGTTCGTAGAACTTCATAGAAACGATCCATATAGGAGTTCCTTTAAGTTGAATTACTTTTCTGATTACTGCAAGAGGCGCTAGTGAAAAACACGACTGGTGTCCCTCCTTGAGGTACTTGCATATTCATGCACCGTCCCCTCTTCACCACTATTGTAGTGGACTGAGAACTAATCAGTCTATTGGTTAACAGACAAGGGGGACGAGAGTCTCACTCCTGACCCTTTCACGTTGGAGCAAGTTCTAAGAAGCAACTTAACTGCATCTCCTCTCCAGCTGAGAATATATGGTCCTAGCTTTATTTTCTGTGCACTATTCTCTTTGCCTAATTCTGAGATCACAAAAAAAAAGGAAAGAAAAAAAAAAGAGGAAAGAAAGTAATAAAAAGAAAGGAAGAAAATATATTCATCTAAAGAAGACTATCTCAGGATCTGCTGTCCAACAAAGACTCCACTGATTTCAGAATTTCTCAGGCCATGCCACAAATCACTTAAGCATCATATTAACGATATCATTTTTAAAATTCTTGTCATCTATAGAGTTACTGGACTAACATGTCAACTTGTAAGTGCTACTAAAAAGAGACTGACAATTTTAAAAATCAAACGTAAGAATAGTGAGAGACTGAATATACAAATGGATCATATATGAAAATAGATCGCTGCCCAACACTTCTGCTGCAACGAGCCCAGGAAGTCAAATCAAAGCTTCTGCAGTCAAATCAAAACTCACCCAAGACTATTACATCCTGGTTCATGACTGCCAGATGAGCTACGTTTTACCACAGCTTCCAACTTAGGACCACAAAACAGAGACAGGTAAAAATGCTCCTTAAGTCAATCATTTAAGACGCCCTGTTTCTAGTGACCCTCCTCCAGCTTCCTCATGCTAACAACCTCTGATCAGAGCAAACCTGGAAAAAAAAAAAAAAAAAAAACATCAAAGATCAGGCCTCTCCAGTGATGGTCTCCCCACAGACAACAAATTGATCTACTACCCATGCATAAAAATGCCTTTATAAGAGCTAAGAAAACCAGGAAAGAGATCAGAGTATTTAATTTGAACATAATTATACAAAAAAAAAGACACAGTGAGGAAGATAAGAAGGACTGTTTTATATTATCCACACTCCTCTCTCACGCCAGTCACACAGCATGAAGAAAGATCCTGTCTGCTTACGGAAAAGAAAAAAGAAAGACAGCCTGAGAATTTGCCAGGGACCCTGACAACAGGGTTCCACAGTGGAATCCAGCCCACAATTCAGTTTGGTACCTCTGGATTGAGCCTCCAGAACTTTCTTGGTATCAAGCAGGAATCTATAGCCCATGTGAGACAGACACAATCTCCAGTCTACATCCCTGATGGTCAACTGCCACAGCACTGGGGTGTGAAGAGCATGCAGTGCCCTGTAGAACACAGCTGCTATGGAATTTGGGCACACCCCAGCTCCTCCCCAATTTAGTGGTTAGAGAATTGCATCCTAGAACTGTGATGGCTGCATTATTCTCAGAGTTAGGGAGATGTTCAGGATCACAATAGCCACAGATGTATCAGGCTTAGGATGGTATCAGATGGCCTGCTTAGCATCTCTGAACAGACTTAATATTCATTGTGTCAACCACATAAAGCCAGTCTTCAGAGACTGAAAAAAGTCTTTTAAATGGGTGGACTTTGACAGACAGCCATCAAGTTCAAGAATAATCAGGAAAATTTGACCTGACACAACAGAAAATATAAAGTTCCAGTGACTAGCCCTTAAACACTGGACATGTAAGAACTATCTAGAAACAGTCCAAGACAACTTTTAAGGAAGCATCAAGAAAATGAATACATCAAAAAAATTAGAGAAATTATTCAATAAAGTCCAGAAAACAAATAATCAGAATTAGGAATTTAATATGGATATTGAGATAATAAAATAAATCCAACAGAAATTCTGAAGCTCTGGAGGTTGAGGCAGAAAGACTGTGAGTTCAAAGACAGCCTCAGAAAAAGTGAGGTGCTAAGAAATTCAGTGAGAACCTGTCACTAAATAAAAGGCAAAAAATAGTTCTGAGGCTGTAACTCAGTGGTTGAATGTCTCTTATACCAAAAGTAAATGTATAATGTAATATAATGAGAAAAAATTAAAAATACAATAGGAAGTATCAAGAGCAAGATGTTGAAGAGACTTGCTTAACCATAATGATACTTTCTTCTTTGTCAGCAGAAGAATCTGTAAATTTGAAAATGTTTTATTCAAAAGCAAAAAGTCAGGGGAGAGAAAAGAAAAATGAATAAAAAGGAATGAAGAAAGGTCATCTGATTTATAGGACAGTATAAGAAAGAGTGAACATTGATTTCATAGGAGTTAAGAAGATCTGAAAAATAAGTTGATAGAAAGCATATTTTAGGAAATAATTCCCAAACCTAGAGAAGGATATAAATACTCAGGTACAGGAAGGTTCAAGGTCTGTAATCAGATTCAATCTAAATAATTCTACTTCTAGACATACTGTAATACTGTCAACAATCAAAACAAGGAGAAGATTCTGAAATCAGCAAGAGAAAAGAAGAAAATGGCATGGATGGAAGTTCCAAAGATTGGAGCAGCAGACATTTCAGCAGAATGAATGAAAGTAGAGAGTGAGTGGAAGAACAAGTTCAGAATGATGGAGAGGGAAGTTAGTTAGCATTCTCTGCAATGAAGAGAGAGAAAGACTTTCCCATGAAAGCAGGTTCTGAAGGACTTCACCTCCAGTGGACCTGCTTACTGGAAATGCCAGAGGAAGTCAGTCCCTTGGGCTGGGAGAAAAGAATATGGATGCCTAGCAGGAAAACATCTGGAAGTGTGAAAGTCAAGGGGATTTGTAAATGCACAATCAAAATGCTTTAATGCTGTAATGGTTGTATGGAAATCACTTCTGTGTTTAGCCAAAAGTCTAAAATACAAAATGAATAAATGTAATAATAACAGTATGTTGTTAAAGAGCATGGAATATAAGAAGATGGAAATTGTGACATCAGAAATTATAAATTCATGAAGTACAGTATAAGTATAGAAGATTTTAAAGTGTGTGTGTATGTGTGTGTGTCATAAAAGTTATCAGCATAGAATAACCAGTTTTAAACATAAGATGCTTTTTATAAGCTCCATGGTAACCACAAAGAATAAACTTCCCACAGAGAGTAAAAATCAAACATATCACTAGACAAAAATGACTTAAGAACAAAGAAGAGAATATTAAAGAAAGGGAAAAATAGTAAAATAGTAGTAGTATGCCCTTGTCTGTCAACAATCACCTTGAATATAAATGGATTAAATTATCTACTCAAAGGGCATATAGTGGCTAGATGGATAAAGACACAAGATTCAACTACATAATGCCTGCAATTGTCACTTCCTCTGTAAGGATGTACATTTTGGGTAAATAAAAAGATAGAAAAAGATATTCCACAAAAATGGAAACCAGAAGAGAGCAGTAGCAGCTATGCCTAGGTAAAGTCCATTTTAAGTCAGAAACTGTAAGAAGAGACAGAAGATCATCATATCATGAAGCTGTCAATCCAAAGCCTACCTGAAATCCTCCTTTTCTGTCCATAAAACTTCCCCAATTCCATTTCCTGCTTTTGACTCTTGCCATCCACCATGACAGTATTGACTCTTCTCTTAGGAAGCTCTGAATAGCATTTCTGCCTGAACTCATGCGGGTGGGGGTGGGGGTGGCATTCCACACCAGAAATGGAACCAAAAAAGTACAGGAAGGAGTCATGACCTGTTAACAAGGTGGATTTAGTGACTATTCATGCAACAGTTTTGAGAGAAAAATTGAAATAAGTGCATTGTCGTGAGTAACTGGAATCATTACCAACCACTCTTTGGAGTATGGCATTTCTTGACTGTAATTTTTTAAGGTAAAAACATTCTACATGCTAATATTTATGAAGACAAAATTCCAGTAGTTTCCAATAAAACTATTTGAATGTGTGGTTTCATATTCCCTAATTCAAATACTTTAACATTTATTTTGAAAAGACATAATGTGCTTTGATATTTTCCAGTTTTCCCAGATCTAAATAATTTCTGTTCAAAGATGGTAAGAAGGTAACTCTTCCATGAGTGTCCTGTGTCCTCCTGCTATGGAGATCGGACACACAGAGAACAGGCTGGGTGTCAGCTTACTGAAGTTGGATTTCAACAGAGGGAAAATTATTTTGTATATGGCTTCAAGCTTGTGTACACAAACTTCAGAATTCTACCTTTTCCTATGTAAAGAAAGTATATTACTAATGCTTAATTTGCAAAAAGAAAATCGTTTCTTGCCCTTCAGAAGAAACTCATGATACTAGTATATAGCAGCTGGCTTCACATGTGAAGATGGCCTCATTTGCACACATTTATTATGTTCCTGGAGTTCTCTATGGTAGCACAGAAATGACCAGTTTAGGGAAGAGATGCCCATGACTTCTAGCTGTGATACTGATCAAGTTCGCTGTTGACTCCTCCTGGGCTCACATCTTCCTGACCATGGGGAGAGACCACACGGTTGTGCGCTGTTTGCTTTTTTGGTTTCTCTTTGGACATAATTGCTTCTTGTGGCTATTTTCCTCTTTAATGGGGCACCTGACTTACACTTTAACACACAGATAAAGTCTCTGCAGTCTAACTTTATGCTCATTTAGGCACTTTTATGAGCAATCTGGGAAAAATTCAAAAGCATTGAGAAATTTTAAGAAAATATTTCTTCCTAGCCGGGACTTTTTTTAGATATTTATGGAGGTTATGAAACACTAAATGTAATGATTGAAATATTATGAATTTCAGGACTGTTTATATTGCATAGTCTGCTTGAATTTTTCAACCCAAAGAATATACTATCTCATCTTCCAGCAAAAAACACCAACATGTTTATTAAAAAGTAATTTGCATAACTTCAAATATTATGCTAATAAATATATATTTTACTTTAAAAAAATTATATTCTGAGAGTTTCTCAATATTTTGATAAGCTTTAAAGGCAGTGACTTTGGAATAAACCATTAGTAACATACACTCTATTGAAAGATTCATGTGTGCTGCCTTTGAATAAGTGAAATGCTACTTTGAGTTCAATATTTGTGGCAACCAATGAAAAGGTGTATGTCACTCAATGTTATCAATTCCTGTGTATTACCTTGGGAATTTTACCAGAGATTTTGAAAAACATAAATCCTGGATGATTTTCCTGTCATTTAAAAACCATTAAAATTACAGTTATTCAAATGTCATTTTAAAACCCATTCATTTAAATAGTTCTTTGTACCATAAATAAATTGTTCTGTGCAGTGAAGCAACACCTTCAAAAGTAATTTGTGTTTGCTCTATTGACTCAGAATCAAGTTGATACACTATATTTTGCTGGCAAAACATTTACTTGAAATACTTCAATAAATATGTCCTATTTTCATTTTCAAAAAGCTTTAGAAATAAATTTACTGAATCATAAACGTGCATTTATTGCAAAACACAATTAACTTAGTAAATTTTATCTAGAAATAAATGTATAAAATCTTTGCATAAAATTTCTGTTTGAAATGATATTCAGATTCCTGACTCTTTCTATTCCACATTCAATGATTATTTGGTGGTAATTTTTTTTTTATTTGCTGAAACACATGGTCTGAAAATTTATCATATTCGAGCTGAAAATGACAAAACACAGGGCAGAAGCTAAATTACCTGTATCACAAGTTTGACTGAAACAGATTTTGTCCCAGTATATAACTTCCCCCACACCAAAGTGGAATAAAAATTATAACCTAATTTTTAAAATGTATTTCTTACCTGCTGTGTTATTTAATCTAGCCTTGATCTTAGTAAGTATTTTCTTGGAAACCCCTGACCTTGGTGATTACCCAACCCATATTTCTATTCTCCACTGATTCTCCATAACTCAAGGTTTTCTTTTAAAAGAAATCATGTCACCTCCAAGTTATAACCCCAGACAACAGTCACAAAGGAACTTCTTTTCCAAATTCTAATGGGAAACATTCTTATTGTGAAAAAATGTGCTCCATTAGAAGTTGAGAAATTAACTAAAGGTTATCCTCCTTTCTTTTCATCACATTCTTTCTATACAAATAACTGTCCTTATTTTACTTTATATATGCATTTTTATAAGCTTACAACTTATCTCAGTGGAAAGACATGGCTTATCATTTGACTATATCATGGGCATCTTTCTTGGGCAATTATATGGATAGTTGGATGATAACTATATTGTAATTATCATCTATATTATATGCATCATCTAAATATTCATATAATTACTCAGATACTTAATTTACATTATGTATAAATTAATTTATATTATAAATAATTTATTTATAAAAGTTATTCAACTTTAAACTTTTGGCAGTCATTCAGATTTCTTACAACATTTGATGATTACTACTAACCCTATAGCAAATATTCTTAAAATAAACTTATTTCATATTTTTGTCTTGATAATGAGTGCATAAGCTTATGAATCAGACATGATTCAGTGATGATCCTAAAATCAAGTTTTTTTTTCCTATGCTCTCTCTAAATTTGCCCAACAAAATAGTTATTTCTCTGCTACTGGATAAAAGTTTTCCTCACCTGAATGAATTTTCTGGTCACTCTTAAGTAATATAAAGGCTACAGTTAATTAAAATTTATAAATCATACCATTTGGGTAATTAAAATTGTCCACATTCCAATTTGATTATTTTAATGTAAAGTAGCTTTTATTTCTATTATTTGTTTAATGAAAATTATAGTTTCTCATCTTATGATGTAGGGTCACCAGAAAAATATAGGATCCTACTCAGTTTAACATAAAAAATGGTTTTTCTTAGTGTGTGTCCCATGCAATACATAGAATATAAAATACCATTTTTTTATCAGTGGCAAAGTTCAATGAGGTTATAAAGGTCCTAATCCAATAGTATTGGTGACTTTGTAAGAAGAAGGCAAGAGAGTGCTCTCTCTCTCTCTCTCTCTCTCTCTCTCTCACTGTCTCTCTCTCTCTCTCTCTCTCTCTCTCTCTCTGTTTTCCTGTGCTTACTCTGAGGAAAGATCCTGAGAGGACTAGAGAAAGTGCCACCCTCTGACATCCAGGAGGAAATCGTCACCAGAGCATCATTGTCCAGCACTTGGCATCTTAGATGGCTGGTGTCCCCAAGTGTGAGAAAATACGCTTCTGCTATTTAAGTCACCAAGGCAGTAAAAGTGATGATGAGAGACTAGAGGTGTGCACCCTGGTTGTGCCAGGTGGACTTTCTCCAGTGACCGCTGGCTGTCCAGTCTACAGTGCACTGACTTTTGCTTCCTCTCTCCCCTCTCCCAGTCCTCTCTCAGAGGCTCACTCTGAAGCCACATTACTGCAGCCTTAGCATCTGGCCAGCTCTGGCCCCACCCATGGGTGGGAGTCATCCTGTACTTACACACAGAAGCTCTTTCACTGCTGCCCCTGTGGCTGTGCCCCTGTCATGTTTCCAGACCTGAACCAAGCTCAAGTTCAATACCAACCCCAACTAGAGAGGCCTTGACAGTCTCTGAAACCAGAGAGCTCTTAAGGTCTCCATGAGAGATGGGGTAGTCCCCCACCCCAAAGGAAGACCAGTCTCCACCCCACTGACGTCAGCTGGGCCATGTGACTTCTCTGGCCATTGGCCTGTGAGCAGGAAGATGGCACCTGTTTGTGAGAAGGAGATTTAAGAGGCACGGCATGTTTAGTGCTCTGCCTGGATTAATTCTGTGGCGTGTGCCTTCTCTCCAGTGTGCCAATTTCCTGTTAGAGAGAAACTAAGCAATTTCTTGATAGCTCTGACAGGTTGATCACTGGAATTATGGATTATATTGAGGAAATAAATGAAAGGCATGACAAAGAAAGCAGTTTTATTTTTATTGAGGAACAAATACTACAGAAAAGCAAAGACAATCTTGCAGAATATGAGACACACTCTCAGAAGGGAGGGAGATATAGACTGATAACTTGCATGAAAAAAATAATGATAAATTTTATCAGAACATTTCCGCCTTGTAAAGAGATGCATGGCTGTTTTTGTATATTTTTATACAAACATATTTTCAATTGTGAAGTTGAAAAGAAAATGAGCTCACCACTATGACCATCTCCCTCCCTGATGATTTTATCTGGAGAAGATAACTGTGGATCTGACAGTGTCTGATTCTGGGCATTTTATGGACTTCATTTGTTCTAGGGAGAGCCCAGGGCAAGCTCTTGGGGTTAATGTAGGGTTCTCTCTCCTGTGGCTTACTGCCTTTCCAGCTGGAAGCCCCCAGATTCCTTTTCCGGGTGCACCAGAACTTTGTTCTCCACCTCTTCTGCACAGGGAGCCCCCTTTGTTCCCCACCTGTTCTGCAGCGAGATGAGCCAGGGCCTGTGCTTCTGGGCTGCTTCACTCTCTGTTGTCTTAGGATCCTGCCTTGGGATTTGGTAGCCCTTGGATGACCAGAAGTGGTGTTATCAGAAGTAGAATGTATGGCATGTATTCCAACCCAGGGGGTCAGAGGCCATGACCTGGGATTTGGAAGAAACAACCCACAGAACGTGACACTTTGCTTTTCATTTCCTGTTGGGCCATGTGTACATCCCCTTGCAGTTTCCTTAAGCTTTGTTCCATGTAATGAAACTTATTAAGAGTTTTATATTGTCAGAAAAATTGTGAAAATAGGGCTGCGTTCCCATTTTCACCTATGATTAAAGCTTGTATTTGTATGATGTATTTGTAAGAATCAATTTGATACATTATTAACTAAAGAATATGCTTGATTCAGTTCCCTTAGGTTGTGCCAAATGTCCCTGTTTCAGAACCCCTTTTAGAAACTGCACTGCATGTAGTTAACAGGGGCTGCCTGGACGTGATAGTTACTCAGGCTTCCCAGAACCTGGCATCTTGGGTACTGGTCAGGTACTCTACAGAACACCTCTCAAGGGGGTTCTTGCTGACAGTTCTCTCCTGCTACACTTAGGTTTTAGGTGGGAAGCCCACTCAGGTAAAGCTCTATTCTTGTAATGTGTTTTTCCTTTTTTTCTGCTTAATTAGGCTTAAATTGCTTTCATTTCTCTAGTTAAGGTCAAAACTTAGATTTGTTTCCTGAACCCTTGTTTTCCAATATATGCATTTATTGGTATAAATTCCCTTCTGTATCAAGGCCTAAGGAAACGATTATTCACAGTGAGAAACTGGAGAGAGAAATAGGGTTCACAGAAGACTGACAGATATGTGTATACCACCCTAAGACTCAGGCCCAAGAATTTTTCTTCTCATGTGAGTCCATACTTGGCCTCCTGGGAGTTATCAAAATGACTATTGAAGTGTTGCCACCGATTTGTGGTTCCAGCAGCTTGGGCACCAATGTGCTGGTATTATTTGAGATTCCCCATTTGCCTTCATATTATAGGTGGTAGCTTTTACTGACCTCCATTCTTTGATGGATCTAAAACAATAACTTAATAATCATCTATTTCAACTTTTTCAAATATGGGACTGACACCTTTGAAGATCTTCACATATTAGAGCTGAAGAAAGAAAAAAGAAAACCAAACTTTTTCTTCTCAGATGGAGTTTCCAAGACAATTCTGTGGTACTATGGGTCCCCACGATACAGTGTAAGAATTTTATTTATACCAATTTCTTCATACACTATGCCCACATAGATACTCCACAGTCTTCATCGCTAAGGATCAGGTGAGTTCCACCTCTACCCTAGCAGTCTTTGTATTTCAAATCACATGTCATTTGTTGGTATTCTGTGATTCCTGCTTGCTTGCATTTGGAATACTACTTGATATTCTGGAATTTTCTTCAGGATTAGTGCCTCACCGCAGAACTCCCATTTTTGTGCCAGCTACTTCCCAAATTCCTCAAGTAGAACCACTCCCATGTTTCCTGTGTACCCAGTACCCGATGCCCTGGGTTCCATGTCTAAAGCCCCTGAGAAATCCCCCGAGAGAGTCTTCCCAGTTTGATGAAACCATCCATTCCTAAGATGTGTTGTCCTGAATACTGTACAGGCCAAACTACTCATGGATTGTTCTTTTTATAACATAAAAGTTAACTATCATTAACTCAGGAAAGGAGATCCACATCCACAGTGGTTCTGAGTGTTGGATGTGAAACAGACTTTCTTTTTTACCCACCCTTTCTCTCTATTTGCATTCAGGCAGATCTGAGTTATTTTCCAGATTAGATGACTAATAGTGAAACTGTCTTGTGCCTGTACATGCTCTTGAAGAACATGTGAGATTTCTATTTGTCCTCTCAAGGGCTTCACACTTGTGTAAATGAGAAAGTTATTGGCAGCAGTATTTTCTTTTTCTTTTATTGACTAATATGCATGAGTTTTAGTCAGTACTGTTCATTACTATGCCTAGTGTATCAGCCACACTGCAAGGATAACAAACTCAAGAGTATCTGGTCATTTTATGCTTCATTTAGGAGGTAATAGACGTGTTGGTAGATTTGTGCTGTTTAAAAATCCTCTCATAGTTTCTGAGCTTATACAGTAGAAGAGGGGACCCTGAGAAATGCCTTGTTGAAAAATGTTAATTGAATTTTTATATTCTTGCCTTTCTTAAGAAGACAATATTCACAACTCTCTGAATATCAAAGACACAATTTCAAACTAATTTTTGAATGCTGAAAAACAATTAAAGGTAACAGTAGAATTATAAGTTGCTCATGGAGAATAACTATCACAAGTATGATCTGATTAAATGGAAGATATTGTTAGTACAGTATTCTTATTGGGAAAAAGTCAATAAGTAGTCTTCCATTGCATAGATGTATTCACAAAATACAGATATAAATGCTAGAAATTTTCATTTTAAAATCAAGAGTTCAAACTCAGTTACGGATATTGTTTGCAGCAAGCATTCAGAGGTTTATGGTCAAGTCACCACGTAAGAACTGGTATTTGTCTCCTCTTACTTATATCAACAGTCAGAATGAAGTTTTAGGGGAACCAGCTGAATGTACTTTTAAGTTGCAAATACTTAATACACATGTGTATGTCTGTCTGTGTATCACACAATCTAAAAAATATATCAGTTTTTAAATTCTGGATGATTATCTCTTTTTTCTTTCTTCAGAATGCAAGAAAAAAAAATGGAAAGTCAGCATGCTAACATGTGCTCCTTCTTACATGGATATCCGATGCAGTGGCGCTATTACTGTTGATAAGATAGCTAATTCTTGCTGCAAAAACAATGCCAGAATCTCAATAACGTTAAAACACACCTTTTCCTCCCTCCCTCCTGCCTTTCCCTTCCTTTTCTTTTTTTTTTTCTTTTTTTTTTTTTTTTTTTTTTTTTTGCTCTTCTGGTTGTCTTCTTTTTTTTTTATTGGTCGTTCATAACATTACATAGTTCTCGGTTCCTTTTCAGTCCCCTCTTCTCCCCTCCCTCCCCTTTCCTGCCTTCTGCCCCTCTCTCTCTTACTTCCCCATCTCTCTCCCCCTCCCTCCCTCCCCTCCTGTTCTCCCTTCCTCTCTATTTCTCTCTCAGAGGACAAGCCAGGGACTTTCCAACTTAACAGCTGATTCCTGTGTGTGAACCTCAGTGGGGAGCCCCTGGGGGAATCGGAGTCCTTCTTAATATCTGCTCCTAAACATGACACTGGCATGTCTGCCTCAGTCCCTCTAACCCAAATCAGCCACCAACCCCTCTGCTGTCAGTGATGCTGAGCAATGCATTCCTGCCACAAGTGGGGGGAAGGAGGGGGAGCAGGGGGAGAAGGAGGAGGAGGGGGGGAGGAGGAGGGGGGAGGGGGGGGAGGAGGAGGAAGCTGAAGTATCTGTGGAAAGCTAACCGGTTACTGTTTGGGGTAGACTGAGAATGAATGACCATATGCTAGTTATTTTCTCAATGGTCATGCGGGCCCCAGTGAGGACAGCTGAGAAGAAAGAATCCGCACTCTCCTGGAGACAGACACCTATGCACCTGGAAGTGCTCCTGGAACAGCTTCAGAGGTTTCGGGGCAGAGCTGTGAGGACTGGCTGCCCTGTGAGAGTCCAGGCCGCTGCACAGGGCTACGGAGACCCCTGTCCACGCATGCTCTGCGGCCCTCCGGATGGCGACCCCCCAGCCTGAGGCCTTCCCTGCCACAGGCTCCTCCTCCCACATCCCATGGGACCTGGAACCTTTTCCTGCTCTGTTCTCCCTGTTTCCCTCAAGTCTCAGCCCAGGCTCCCAAGGATCTGAGTTCATTCACAAATACTCCGTTATTCTGGCTTCTAAAACCAGTTTGTGCATTTGCCTTTTCCAAATCCATTTGCTCATTATTGAAATTCTTTTGATTCACTTCATAAAATATCTTTAGTATATTTCCCCTGTATATGGTAGTTGATGGCTTCATTCAGTAATTCAACTCTAAAACAATCTCAAATGTTTCAATTGTCTGTGTTGTCATGTAAAATTTATTTTTTTTTATTTATTAGTAAATATCTGAGAAAACAAAAGATGAAAGTGTTCATATTTCTGGTTTTAGTTATTAATGTTTGAAATGAATTCAAACAATTAAAATTGTTTTATTTAGCTTTGTGGAAATTTAAATTTTTGGCACCCCTTTAATTTTATTCAGTAAAGATGCATGTTTTCTAGAAATAACATGATTTATGTTTTAATTTTAAAGACTTGTATGTAAATTACATTCCCCTTTGACTCTAGTAACTCTATTGAACACTCTGTGACTTAAGCAAATTACATGACCTTTTGTGCCTCAGTTTTCTTATACAAAAAGTAAAGGTATGATTTTAACACATGGAGGCAGTCACTAAATGTCATGCTCCACAGGAGGAACACACACCATTTCTGAAACATTATAGATAATCAATAACTAGTACTTTTATTTTCTGCATTTTGTTTCTGGTACTTTGATTTTAAAATAAGCTGGCTACTAAGAGCAAAGACAATTGGAGGTTGCTGCACTAAGGAGCATGGAGTGAGTCACTTCTTTTCTCCTGTCCTTCCCAGCCCACCAACCCAGTTCTTTTGGATGTGGGGAGAGAGAGAAATATAGACTAGAATTAAAAGACCTAAATTTAAATGGTGAGGTGTTCCTCTCCAAATTCTAGAGGGTTTTAGAAACCTGAGACATGGACTATGCTCACTAAATATAGATGGTGATTATTTTCTATAATTATATATGTTTAGTTTATCAGGTTCCAACAAAGTAGAGGAAGCTTAAATTAATTTCTCTGATTTATCCCTGTATGGTTTTGTTAAATTCTGAGGCTAGAAACAGCAGCTGCAGTATTCATTAGTGCTTTAGGCAGAGCTGGAATTATGTGAAGTCAGAACAGCAGTGGGTGGAAATAAATCTAGTCGTCCTGGTGGTGTGGAAACACAAACAAATTGAAGTCAGCTCTGGCAGACAGGGCCTCCCAATGAATCCGAGTTCTGAAGCTCATGCCCTGTTGATAAATCATTGTCCTATAGAGACAATTGTAATTCACTTTTTTCTATTCTTCTTGATACCTCTGTGTCTGCAAAGAATACAAGAATGACTTTGACAATTACATGGGTCACTGTGGCTGATATCCCGGTTTGGGAAATAGATGGGTACCCATCATGGTGCAATACCTGCATTTACTTGAGCTTAAGAGGTGGGAACTTTCAAGGTACTTAGCACATTTTCAAGTGACATTTAATATTTTAAAGCATTTATTTGTAACTGAAAATTCTTGAAAAATACTCTCTGAAATGTTAGCATAGTATTATGTGATCACTTAATGCAATGCAAAATTGAAATTCATTATTAAGTGATTTACCCAAGGAATCACATCTATAAATACAAGGACTCAAGTTTTAGTCCATATTTTAGTCCATATTTTAGTCCACTGTTCTGAACACTGAAATAAAGTCTCTTGACAGTAGTACATTTTACTGAATGTATTTAAAAATAAAAGTGGAAATGCACCATTCATTATTTATGTGTTTCAGTAATTCTTTGAGATTACATGCTAATTTAAATCCAGGAGTTACAAAAACTTTCAAAGTGTAGCTTTGAAAGAAAAGTCAGAAAAATTAAGTTAGCATTTTTGTTCATGTTTTTCAATTATTTATTGTTATATAATTATGTGGAAAAATCAGGAATTGGGAAAAGTGGTAGAGCTTTAAAAAGATTAATTAGTAGTCACTTATTGACCAATTACTCTGTATTTCACCACATAATTTCTGTGTATTTTCTGCCATTTTTTTCCCAAAAAAGTGGTGTATGACCATTATATGAAGCTTTAAAAAACAAAAATGTGCTGGTGGTACTTAAAACTACTTACTACTAAACTTTCTTTGGTGCAGGATTAGGAGGCACAGAATATTTGTAAATACATTAAAAATTGAATAACCCAAATAAACACATATCATTTCTTCATGACAGTTTAGCAAACATTTTTTTGCTCTGAACGTAATAAAATAACACATTACTTGTTATTGATTTGTATATTATAGTGGAAATATTATACTTAGGAAAACTTACTACAGAGTTTCATAGTATGGACTTAAAAAATTTAGTCTTCTGTGTCTGAAGATTCTGCACTGTTTCATCACTTGACACATGGTGCTCAGTGCCACTCACACAGGATGCGTTTACCATTGCTCTCAGGGCACCAAACAACCCTTGCAAGTTGGCCTTTGTGAAGAGCGACAATGCATGCTCTGAGCCTTCTAGGCTGTCCCGCAGCTCAGTGCCTGAGAAAACAAGAGCCTGTCCTGTTCGGCTGGCGAATACAGCGCTGCTCAGTTTAACTTTTAAGTGTTATGATCATTCGATGGAAAGTTCTGAATTTTTGGACTAAAAAAAAATGATGTGAAGATTAAGCAGTGGCCAGCATTATGCAGAAAAATATGGTATAGGAGACACTGTGCGAAGCAACATTTCCTCCTGAGTCGAGGAAGAGATGACCAATCACAGCCCCATCTGTAGAGAGCACATGCACAAAGACAAAACAAGTCAAGTTCATGTATGGAGTCAGGACCAAGAAGAGACAATGGCGCCTTACTTGTTCCAGGAGTGGCCAACCTTGGCCCAGAGGCCACAGTCATGCATCATGTTCTTTAGAAATAAGCAGCTCCAGAGTTGGAACGGCACCGTTTAAACAGACATACGCTGTTGTCTTGTCCTAGCTGTTTGACAATTTGTGCTGTAATGTTAATTATGGACATTTAGAAGAGTAATGTTTTCTCAGCATTCGATTTCTACTTAATTCATAACTCGGGGTTTGTGAGAGTCGTGCTCTAAGAAACACATGTGAAGAAAGGCTGCTCTATAGCATTGCTTTACCAAAATTGATCTGATGCCATTCAGTCCTGGATCTTTTCTTCTGACGCCAGTTCTGGATTCCACACTAGCCACTCCAAACTTGGTGCCATCTCAGATGCACAAGTGTTCTGTGCCCTTGGCTAGAAATGGCTCTCGGCTACAAAGAGTGGCCACTTTGTTTCTAAGTTTCTTCTAGAGGTTTGTCCATCATATTATTCCAATATCAGTTTCAGTTGTGTACAATTTGACAGCCGCCTTTCAAATCTAGAGGTTCTTTTCTGAATAACAAAACAGTTTTCTGATTTTCAATTGTCAAATTTACTAAGAATATTATACATTTATATAATTTACATAGACACAGAGTCAATGAAGATCACAGAGTTGAGAATAAAAGTCATGTTTCTGCAAACAATTGAAACACAAAAGGGGATATAGGAATGATTCTGATAGTGAACAAGGGTATTATAGTACCCCATTTAATATTTATATGTATATAACAATTTTTTGATATGCATTCAACAGATATAATATAACATTTGCCAAAGCTTTTAAGTACATTTTTCAGACAACTTAAATAAAGTGATATAGAATGGGAATATTACATGGTATAAATTAAATAACTTCAAGCAGAAATGTACAGTTTGCATAAACATGTTATGGTTTTAAGGCAATTTGTTTCTCATGTTTCATGACATGTGCAGACCCTTCACACACCATGTTGTGATTTTAGGTACATGTTCTAATATTTCAAGCAAGGACTGCATTGAGAAAACTTCCCTGATGCTTACAGGTGCTTGTGTGCAAAAGGGATAGTTGGGGTCCTCAGCCCCAGCATAAAGAAAGCTTTTGCAAATGTCAATTCACCTCCATCCCAATGCAGGATACTCAGTTAGTTAAATTCAATTAATTTTCCTAAAAGATTCCATTCCACTGAATGGTAAAGAGACATGCCAAAGACCATAGCAGGAAATTTATTCTATAGTCCAATTCAATCTGTTGTTACTCCTCTTAAATTTTGCTATGACATTTATTATGAAAATTGCTCAGTCATATTATGTGGAAAATAATATTTCAAATACATTTTGTGGAAAAAATGTTACTTTACAGGAGCAACAAATGTTCCTGAAATGCAGTTACTTTTTAGAAATAGGAAGATACCCAGGAGGGGTATATTAGTGAGGAAGACCCCCTCACTAATCACTTTGCATTTTGAAAATCAGAATAAACATGCCAGTCACTGCATTCCAAGGTGATATGCATAAGTCCCATTGCCTCTGTATGCATAGTCCTAAAACAAGCAGGCAAAGTGGACTTGGATGTGCGGCAGAGTAGTTTCACTTCCTGTGCCACAGCTCATTATTGCACGTCAGAGCATAAGTTGCTTTCCTCCTTATAGCACAAGGCACCCTCACATCTTGCCCAGTTCTAATACACTGTAGGCATGGCCTGTCTCCACTGGCCAGGGGACAGTTTTAATCAGCGTTAATTCAGGGATCCAGGAACTTATGATATTGTAACTGCTGAAAAAAAAAAACCCACAAAGCTGGTGGGCTGTTGACTTGCCTTTGTGGAGTCCCCACAGCATACTGACTGGTACAGTCAGCATCCTCTG
The DNA here is from genome assembly GCF_045843805.1 of Urocitellus parryii. Taxonomy (NCBI): domain Eukaryota; kingdom Metazoa; phylum Chordata; class Mammalia; order Rodentia; family Sciuridae; genus Urocitellus; species Urocitellus parryii. The sequence continues at coordinate 6,182,343 of NC_135543.1, read as the reverse complement.
CCTCACCAGTAGGAAGGTAGAGAACAGGCTCAGGGAACAGCAATCCAGGGCTTCTGAAGTCAGCTAAGGAGACCACCAAAATTATTAACACCCGACACTGGAAAACATCCTGTGGAATTTGCTGCAGGACCACAGGATGCAAGAGAGCAGCAAGGGATAGGTGTGCAGAGGGCCCTCCTGTGCATAAACACCTGCTGCTGAGGCACACACACACACCCAGAAGCTGGGGCCAAGTTTCTTCTAGAACATTCTCAAAGGGATCTTCCACTTACTCAGTGTCACGTCATTACTGCAGAAGACAGGAAAAATGGATGTCGAGAAGTCAACCGTAAGATTATTGCTCTTTCACTGAAAGATTCATGGAACTTTAACATGTCATTTATTTAATTCAGTGAATTCTTTAAGCTGAGGTTCCCAAGGTCTCTGGAACGGGCTAGATACACAGTCCTTGTCTTCACCACACTGGACTTCTCAGCAGGATTGGAGAATGTCACTTTTTCTTCTTACAGATAAAAGCAAAGAGCAAACTTCCCTTTCATGATTAGCCTGAACTCAAGAACACCATACTTACAATTCTTCCTTTTTACTTTATAGTTACTCTTTCTTCAATTACTCCTCCAGTGTCTGCCTTCTAGATATGGTGAAGTTCTGCCAGATTGTGTTGCTTTAACTTCTCCTCTTTAATTCCACACACGGAATCCCAGAGTGAAGTCCCTGTCTCACGTTTGTAACACCACCTTTCCAAATGTAAACCCCCATGCTATCCCTTCACCCTGAATTCCAGGCTCATATGTGCCAGGTAGCCCCCCAGTTCCTTCACAAGGATGCTGAGTAATCACCACAGACTTAACCTCTCCCCATCAACTCCTGAAAAGACTGAAAGTGAAGAACTGCTCTCACACTCACAGCCAATCCTCCAGAAAGTTCCGTCAGCCCCCTATCTTTTCCCCGCCACTTGCCTGGTCTCTGCTACCATTATCTCTTGTCTGCCTCTCAGTGAGAATTGGTTCATTACAGCATCGTGAATAGAAAAATGCTTCCTCAAGGAAGTCCAATCACATTGGCTGAGTGAGATTTTCTGATGATGCTCCTATTTACTCTCAGAGAAGTGTCAGGAACCACACACAAAAAAAATAATGGTGCAGGAGGTGGGGAAGTGACCAGGACAGCAACCCCAGACACCCTTGAGTCTCACTCCTTCACTGTTCTCCATTCAGTACGTTATGTTTTTCCTTTATACCATGCCAATGGTGTCATGTTTGCAGAGGTCAAAAGCTGCCTGCAAAATTATCCACAGGAAATCAGATTTCATATTGTAATTATAATAGTAATGACTTTGAATCCTTGTTTTGGTTAATACGGGGTCAAAGAGAGACAGTAGTTTATGGAAAAAAAATTAGAGAAGAGGTGAAGGGGAATGCACATCAATAATTTGGGACATAAACCATCACTTAGAGATTACAGAAATGACCTTTTGCTACTCTCACTTGTACGTTTGATCTCATTCCATCCAATTTCATGTGGTGATTGCTTAAGTTCATGTTGAGTTAGTCCTGTCACATTCTCTTCTCTAAACCTTGCCAATGGCCCCTCACTTGACTCCATAAAAATCAATCCTGAATGTGAAGATACCTCATGAGCAGGTCCCATCCCTACCACTCTCCTGTTGGACTGCCTTTGCCCATTGATGCCTGGCCTCACTGACCCTTAAGCAAGCGTATTCCTGTTCACAGTCCTTGCAGCTGTTACCTCCTCTACTTAGCACTCCTCTGCTTATGTGGACTCGTGGCTCATTTCTTCCTGGACTCAAGTCTACATTAAAATGCTGCCAAAGCACAGAGGCTCTCCCAGTGCAATTCCAAATACCAAGAAATGCCACTCACCAATTGAAGATCACTTTATACTTTTCTTTGTGGCATTTATTAAGATATCACTCCTTGAGTTTTCTTGTTTGGATGGTATGATTCAGAGGTTTTCCACCTCATAAGTGTTGAAAGTACAATGATTCCATTAATATGCATGTTTCCTAGCCTCTATGAAAATTATACAATTTTCAACTTGGTAAAGTAATTATAAAAATTAAATGGGTGTTGGTAAGTGTGAACCAAGTGAGAACAGTGCCTGACACACTGTACAGCCTTGGTGCTTGCTAATTTGCCCTGTCTTGTGTTTATTTATCTCTTCAATTACCTGTTGGAATCCAAGATCCCTGCAAGTTGGGACTTCCTTTGTTTCTTGTAAGGAAAAATAATAAAGGAGACACAGAGACAAGGGGTGCAGAGGCAGGAAGGGAAGTGGCTCATTGTCTAAGCCACCATGTTTATTTATACCAATAGGTTACCTTAGGTCATTAGTACCATAACTAAATTATTGTTTATAGAGTATCAATAAGGTTGATTATTATATGGTTACATTCCACACTTCAATATGCAATGTCAGGAGCTTTGTGCAGCTCTTAAGAAAGTCCATGGTCTAAAGTTACTGTTAAGCAGGCAGATCCAGGAGAACTGGAGCTTGGTGAAACATAGTATTTATAAAGCAAGCAAGTTCCTTTATACTCAGGAGTTATGTGCCTAAAATCAAGGTCAAAACTGATGAAGTCTTAACACAGAGCTTTCTGGTGAAGAACATTGCTATAGCGGCCAGGCATCCTGTATCTTTACGTGGAAGTTTCCCAGCATTCAGGTATTCTGTGTCTTTGCACAGAAACTTCCTGGCTACAAGCATGCCACAATCACGAAGATTATCAGAGACCCAATCTCCAATACAGAACCCCTACAGTTTCCTTTAGTGTTGTTTTTGACTAGGTGCCTAAAATGATGCCTGCCATACAGCAAGCATTCAGCAAATGTTTCACAATTGGACAGAATAAATGAAAATACCAGGTAACTGAAACCCATTGGAAGAATGGAACTTTTCATCTTAAAGCCAAATGCAAATTTAGCTAACTGCAAAAGAAAGGTTCTTGTAGTTATTCAGCAAGCACAACTGAATAATCTCCAATTCATGAATTTTACACACTTTCCCAAAGATACTGTCTGTAGGCTGGAATGGGGGAAAGGAAATGGCACCACTGAGAGAGAAACAGTGGACTGTAGTGTGGCTTCACATCCTGTTTCAATAAATGATTCTGCAAAAACTCGGGGTGGACTTCCTCATTGAACGATGATCTTACTTACTGGTGCTTTTCTTCTCTTTGATCTGAAATGAAAGTACAAAACTGGGAATCACACAGCAGAGACAAAACAGATACACAAGCTAAATGAAAATATACATGAAGCCTCCTGTGTTATTTTAGTGTGATACTGAGAAAGCTTTCTATATAAAAGTTATATAATGAATAGACCAAGGCTTACTAAAAATGGAGCTTGAAACATTCCAGTGCAAACTGACACTGTGAACTGCATACTGCCTATAAAACTTCACCTTGACTGTGAACAAACACAGACATCTGCAGCAGTCAATCCATAGTGAAATGGGTTTATCAGTCCAAGCGGGAAATTACCAGGGTTGACCAAAGATACTTGCTTTGTTACAGAAGGGTTAGGTTTCAGAAATGCAGTTGTGATACCATTTGCATCTAATCCCAAAGGAACACTAGAAAAATAGCCATGAATGTCACCTTTGGATGATGGTCATAGTGGACTTTGGTTCTCTGGAGTAGTTTTGCTTTTATCCTTGAAAGTTCATAACAAAAAGAACTTCTATATTTTTGCATATACTCAGGATACTGTATACATAGCAGGCTTTGTGATAAAATCATGAATAATTGAAGATAAGTTTTAAAAATAAGCTTCAGTTCTAGTTGCTGTGTCAAGTCTGCTGACTCCCATAGCCCCTTGCACCCAGTTAGAGGGAGGTACACCTTGCAGCACTTATTGCCACATTCCCAAGATCTTTGTGTTTATTTAGAGTTGCTCTTAGTAATAACTATTTTATTCATTAACCTTTGACGTACCAATATGAAAATGCTCCTAAACTTCAAGATGTATTTTCTATAAAGAAAAATTATAAAAACATTCACCTCTGCAGACTTTGCCATCTGAAGTTAAGATGATTGCAAGGAAGTTTTTAGGTTGTTGCTGGGAAAATAAAGCTGAGTTTGGTGCTGATTGATTTTGATAGAGGAGGAGGGAGAGAAAAAATACAATAATACACTGTACTGACAGTTCTAGTGGGATTGGAGGGGACCTGGTAGTATTGAGAAGCAGGCATCTCCTCTGAGAACTCAGAAGAGGTGGGGACAAGATTGCTATTCGGGACAGGATCTGGTGTCAGAATTGTCACTGTTTCTTGAGAGCAGTGAGAATGAGAGAATTCACCACCAGGAGCTCTGAACTCTCCACATCCATCCTGGCATTTAGGGGAAGAACCACAACTTACGGGTGAAGACCTGCAGCACACCCCTGCAACATTGCTCACCCCTGAGTCATTGCTCTTTTCTATCTGTGTTGTCTTCAGTGTTGTCCCCGAAAACTTTGCAGATGACTATGGAATCTGGCTCCCTGGCACAATTTTGACTTAAAAGTTTGGCTCACCTGCACTAGAGATGAGCATTAACATTAGAAACTCAAACACTGCCCACTTAGGTCATGATAAATAAGGCTGTGTAGGTTAACCAGAAGGATAGTTATAGATGGAAACTCCCAAGCAGAGACTTACAATTGACCATCCTGTGTGGAGTAATGGGTAGAGCATATGTAGGAGTGAATACTTATTAAAATTCCTAAAAAGTCTTACGTAAAATAAATTACTAGGTTTTCCAAATGAAATCTTTTTCTAGTAAGGTTTTTTTTTTTTTTTTTTTTTTTTTTTTAAACAGTTCCAAGTATAAAAGCCTCTGAATCATACCTCTTTCAAGTTCAAATTGTTCTTTGGAGAAAGGACGATATAACAGTGTTCTATTCTGCATGATCCATCAGGTAAAATAAAATAAACTATATTGCTGTATTCTTTCCAGTAGCTCATAAAAGCAAGTAGAAAATTCAAATTCCCATAACAAATGCAAAGTTTTACATGTAACACTATCAACTAGAATACAATTATTTGAGATTTGTTAAGGGACCCATTCTGATGTAGGACATATTTGTTGTGAATAAATATTAATTAATCTCATTTCTCTATTTCATGACTAACATGTAACATCATATCATATTTAAAGAGCATATTTTTAATTTTTTAAATATTTCATATTTAATGCTAATCTATGTTTCTTCCCTCAAAAGACACAATGATTCATTTATATTAATAATTTCTAATTTCTGTGAACAAAATAGTTTCTAAAGATTGATATGAAGTTAATTTTAGGGAAAAATGCCATAAGGAAAATACTCATTTTTTTCCATATTTTTATCCTGGAAACTGATAAGTCAGAAAAAAGAACTGTAGTGCAGAGAACTAAAAATTGTATAAATCTTTTACAATGCATGTTTCAGGAGGATGTGAGTTATTCACTTGTTGTTTGTGCATAGTTTTAATATAAGTATCATGTACACCCATGAGTCTCTCTGAACTTATACCTGATAAGAATTATTCAGCTCAAACATGCAGAGTAATCTTAAATATGTGAAAACAATAGGGGTTCTATCTAGACTCCCTGTTTACTTATACTCCAAATAGATATAAGTAGATTTTTTTCTATTTTGAAAGATTAACTGTGTCTCACATTAGTAACTTTTGTTATGTTATTAAAAAGAACTAACAATGAATCGAATAAAATAAAATAACATATTTAACATTTTGAAATCACAATTCTAAAGTCAGCATTGAATATCTTTATTTCTACCCATATATAGATTTAACTGGAAATCAAATTAAGGTAGATGTTGTAAAATACAGTTTCACTATTTGGTGAATTTTTAATAAGTCACAGAAACAGAGACACTAATTCTCCAGATGAAAATCAACTTAGTAAAATATTCAATGTCTATGTATTAAGATCTGCAAATTAGGACAAAATGTAAATTGCATAATGTTGAGCCTTATCTGAAACTGTTTAAGACAATTTCTTTTTCCATAAAACAGAAGATATAATATTAAATTTTATAAATTCTTTAGAATATTGAAATATGAAATTTAAGTTTAGTTGTTCATGTTTGAGGTTTTAAAGAAGAGCTCAGCTATTTATTTGTGCCATGGTCTCTCATGTGAGGGTTTTGGAGAGTACTTGCCATCAGTGGAATGCCAACTATATGCCCAAAACACCCCCTGTGACTGGGGTCCACCTGCTTCAGATCTTCAGTAAGCTAAAAAGGATGAGAGAGAGCATTAAAAGTGCACACACACTCTTCTTTGAATGGAACTTAAATAATTTGTAATAAAAGAATAAATATGTTTTGCAAAGCACCAGCACAATATTTTCCTAAGAGTTTCAGTCATGTTAAAACTCCTTTGGACATATTCTATTTTCCTATATATAAGTATGAATAGAGACCAATGAGAGGGAATGAAATTAATAATAGAATATCCAACAACAAAAAGTGTTCTTTGGATTCTATAGGTTGCAGGTTGAAGTAAAGATAACTAAGTGAAACAAAAAGATGATATTTTTAGGTAAATCTATGATCCTATCAATTTAATCAAAGATTTAACATGAGGTTTTACAGAATGAAAATATGGTCCACACATATGTAATGATGTCACTGTTTATCCTAATTGAACATTTTATGCTTTCCCAATCCCAAGGACCCTCCATGTCCACTCCCCTGTAGCTTGCTCTTCACCTTGATAAAGGCTAGTAATTATCACCTGGTGAACTACTGTTAAATTTCTTCCTCCCAACTACATTTTAGCTATTTTGAGGATAGGAGTCCTGTCATGTTTAGCATATTATTTCCAGAATTCAACATAAAGTTCAGCATAAAACGTACCAGACTTCACATTTGTTAGGCTTGAATTTCGAACTAAGTCTAAGAGGAAATACATCATGTAAGGCAGATTACATGAAATTAAAATTGTCATTTGTTGAACATCATGTACCAGCCATATTTATAGTTGACATTTAGTAACATTATCAACCATATAATTGTAGAGGAGAGCTTCATTATACAGAACCACAGCTCCACACACAGCCTTAATGTAGAGATCGAACAAAGAAAATTCCCATACCCCAGAATAAGTTGTTTACTAGGAGGTGATAGGGAATTATTCATATGTTTGATTTTTTTCTTTTTTGTCTATATATCAGAAACCACTATCAATTACAATATCAATGATTTATTGATTGGCAGATTTCATAGAAAAGTTGCCTTAGTCTCCATAAACTATCTTCATTTTGTAAATGAAGACAGTAGGATTTTGCAAAATGTCAAACTAGGAAAATGTAACAGAGCTAACAGATCTTAGATAACAATGTTGCAGAATTTTCCATTATTATTCATAGAACTCTTTTCCTGGGGAATGTCAATCAAAGTCTCTATTTTGACTGCAGCCACAATATAGATCTATGGGGTTGATGACAAAAACAAGTCAGCTATATTTCAAAATGTGCATGTTTTATAATACTAATTTGTAATAATTCAACAAAAAAGTAAAATTGTCAAAACCTCTGTGGTGCTTTCAGAGTAGGTATTTACACCTAATGAAAATAAAAATTATTTAGGTGGACCATATCTAAATTTTCACCTATAAGTCAAATATTATGTATCAATGGAAAACCCTGGGAAATGGATCATTGTGTGTTTTAATGAGCTTTTCATCACACTGACCAAAATACATGACAAGAACAACTTAGAGGAGGGAAAGTTTATTTGGGATTCATGAGGAATGCAAAGGTCTCAGTCAGTAGAAGTCAACTCCACAGCTCTGGGCCCACGGTGAGGCACCACATCACAGGGTAAGGGCCAGTAGAGAAAAGCTGCCCAGATCATGGGGGGTCAGGCAGCAGACAGAGGGAAGAGAGGAGGAGCTCACAGGGAAAATGCACCTTCCAGGACACACCTTCAGGGACCCACCTCCTCCAGCTCTGCCCCACCTGCCTACAGTTACCACCCAGTATTCATATTCAAAGGGTCTGATTAGGGTCCAGCTCTCAGAGTCTAATCACTTTACCTCTGAACATTCCTGCAGAAACACAGGGCTTTCCATCTAATCACTTTACCTCTGAACATTCCTGCAGAAACACAGGGCTTTCCAAACCATAACATCATGCTTCCAAAATCTATTTCTAATTAAGCATGTGCAGAAAATAATACATGAAAATTAGTAAAAGAAGTCATGCTTAATTAAATGATTTATTGTTGCTCTATAATGTCAAGTAGTCTGAAAATGAATAGTGATAAGTAGGGATAAGGTTATGATGACTTCGTAATTAAGATCTAACATGGTGGGAGAAGAGTATATTGAATAAAATTTTTAATATTCTGATAAAGAGTCTCATATTGTGTCTTTAATGGAATAGGATTGTATTTTATTATCAAAATTAAAAGCTTTCATTTGACGGGTCAACTTTCTAAAGATTTTGATTATAATTAGGGTTTGATTCATAACTTGTATTTTCAGTTTGTTTTATGTATTCTTTCTATGATATTATTTTTAATGGGTAGTAGGTACTCAGAATGTGGTCAATGAACAAATTAAAATGTTTTAAAAGGTAAATTTTTCTATGCTTATACAAGAATCCCCAAGAAGTTCTGAACTATGTTGGATTATGGTCAGAGTCCAAGAGGTTATGGTCATTGAATGTGGTTTTCAGCATAGCTCAGAATATTTTGACTCAAGTAATTGGGGTAGAAACTTGAACTTTCAATTAATTTTTAAAATCATGTTTTAGCAAAAAAATGATTTTCTTAATATCTTACACTGGAAACATTATTTTAAAATGATGTTTTATGTCTACTTAAAAAACAAGCATCATTTTTTTCACACATTTTCATTTATGAAGACCCCAAAGGTAAAATGTTAAAGGTAACAAATATTTTAAGTTTGCCAACTGACAACTACTTTCATAATTACATGTTTTCTCTGGTAAATAGGTCAATGGATACAGCTCCTCTTTTGGGAATTGAAAATTGTAGCTTTAGGTTCGAATAGGCCTATAACCATACCTCAGGGTAAATGCTCAAACTAAATTCTCACCTCACTGAATAAGGAACTAATGAGGAACACTTTGATAAATATGTCAAGAATACTTTTTAAATTTATAACTATCGATTTATATAACAAATGGAAGTTAAAAGAACAAAATTAAATGACAAATCGTATTTCTAAATTCTTTCTCATGAAGCATTGAATTCTGACAGTCATAACTAGTTATTTAAGACATTTATTCCAAATCATTAATGCAAATAAACAAAAATTATCTGTATACCCATTAAAATCTGTTATTTTCTTCTGACATAAAATGTTTCCTTTAAAAATTTATGAAAAAAAGAAAAATTATTTACTGGATTTCCAATCTTAAACATAGCATTTAATTGTTAAAATTTATTCAGTAACCTTTACAGTATTGTTAAATTAAAATACTACAGTGTCTGCTATTCAATATATCTGTATGTTTAGAATGTTCTTTACTGAAGGAATCATAAATTTATTGCAATATGCATGATGAAAAAACTGCCTCCTTAGTATAAAAGAAGTAATAATACTTCAATTAATACTTCGGAAAATTTTTTTCTTAGGGATTTGATCATGATATATAATTAAAATAAGATTACTTATAATCTCTTTTTATGCTTTAATCAAACATGTTTATTTCTATATTCCAAATCAATATTATGTTTTAATCATCATACATTGGAATGAGGATTTAACCTTTCAGTTCCATTTGGCTATGAGAGCTGCTCTCTCTCATCTTTCTAGGTAGATTTTATAGGAATTTAGAAAGAAAAGGAGAGCTGCCTTGTCTTAAAAATACCAACCTGGTCTTTGTTCACACCAAGCACTTATATCTCAAGGACAGAATTCACTGCAAAAAAAAAAAAAAAAAAGATAGGACAGTTTTACTTTATTTTTGCCCTGCCTTTTTAATTTATTGTCAGACTCGGTGTTTACTGAGCTCCTAACTGTGATAGGAAAGCCTGTAGTCTTTTATGTACAGATTGAAATGACTTTCCTTCTGTGTCCACTCAGGGGTTTCAGAGTAAGAGGGAGAGGTGTAGAAGTCATGAAATATTTCAGCTAAAAAGCTCATAATATGATTTTTATATTATGTCAGTAAAATTTTCTGTGCCATGAGTATACAGCATAGCATGAAAAAGTATTTCAGGGAAGCAAAAAAGGGTTGGCACATTCATCTTTTATCACCCCAGAAAATAAAGTTTATTTTCCATTCCTAAAATGTTTTCTGACATACCAACAATGAGAGAGACTCAACAATGTAGTTTTCCTGATTTTATTCCATGTTATACAGAGAAAATTGATAAGGATTATAAAAGATTCCAAATGTTAATGAGGGCAGCCTCCAACAGGGATTCATAATTAATAACCATCCAAACCACAGGAGAGAAGCCGGGGCTGTACCACTCCCTGGTTTCCCTGAAATTCCTCAGATCCACCCAGCCCTGAAGAACAGCCATGATTAAAACCTCCAAACAAGCCTGTGAAATGCAACTGAAGCCATCTGGTTCAGCCTGCTTTAAATGAGTCTAGAGAACCCTGGGACGCTTCTCCCTGAACATGGATCTGGATAGCTGAGACATTTAGCGTAATCGTTTCTGAATATCCAACTGGTGGCAATTTTCTCTCTCATTTCCATTCTAGTGTTTATATACATCCTAATATTTATGGTTACTTATGACTTCAGAGGAGCAATCTCCTTATCACCAGTATGTGTATTGATACATCCAATGCTTCCAAAGTAGGAATTTAATTTCATGTTTAAATCAAGTTACTAAATATTATTATCATTTGATCAATTTGTACTAATGATTTTTAGTGTCTTGATTGTCCTCTCATACTTCATGCATAGAAAATAAATTATGAATCATTCTTTTTAATGTAAAATGTTTTATAGAAACATATTTGCAAATTTGTTTTCATTTATTTATTATTTTGTATATGCACATGGTAGAGATATATATCTATGGCAAATATAGAAAATTAAGAAAAATACATATTATCAAAAACTTAATTTTCATTCTTGTGACAGAATTATTATGTCTATTATTTACTAGTTTCAAGTGCAGTAGGACAAATGAGATTGTAAACATCAAGAGTCCGTTAACAGAATAAATCTTTTGATTCTATCTTTACTTCAAATTTTATTATAAATGTAGACTTAAATAAGAATGGTTTTTGGTGCGGGGGGGGGGGGGGGGTTCCCTCAGTTTGGCTCAATGCAGGATAAGTGCAGTATGAGCTTATAAACTTGTCCCAGATGCTTATACAATAGAGAACTCAGTGTCTCCAGGGGTCATTGTGTATGTTACAGGAGGCTGAACCAACTTAATTTGCATTATAAACACCTCCACCATCCCATAGTGGATCTAGCTGGCAGATAAGGTCATTTAACTTAGCTTTCTGTGCAGCAAGGCATTTCTCTGATGCAAATGTGAATGGTTGTCATTTATGGAGTTTAAAAAATAAGCTTCTAAATAATATTTATTAGCATTTCCATTGGTTTTTAAACAATCTTAGTCTTTAATCTTTACATATTCAAATGAAAATACATACCTCCGTGAGATGCATTTCTCTGAACTATACTGGCCTATAACTAGTTATTCAATGTCTCCTGAAGGTCCCTGGACTCCCAACTGGTGCTATCCGGAGGCGGTGGAATCTTTAGGAGGTTGGAATTTTCTGGAAGGCCCTTAGATATTTAGAGCATGCCCTCTAGTGGGATTGTGGGACCCCAGGCTCTTCCCCTTTCCCTTTCACCTCCTGGCTGGTGAGGTCAAGGGATGTGCTCTGCCAGGTACTCCCACCATGACGTGAGGCCTTGGCACAGGCCCAGATGTATGGGGCCCATGGGTTATGGATTAGAACCTCTAAGAGATATGCCAAAATAACCTTGAGTCTTGTAAATTAATTGTATCAGGAATTTCATGGGAGTTACAGGACACTTCCTAATACAGAAGCATGGTACCAAGAAATGAGGCTCTCAAGACTATCTATCCCAACAATATGGAATTTTATGGGAGGAGTTTGGAAGAGTTTGGAGAAGCACACAAGAGAAATCCTGGAATGATATTAGCAGATCTCCAGAGAAAATTCCAGTGAGGGCTCAGAGACCAGAAAGCTGATAGGTACGTGGAGAACAAAAGCCTTGCTGATGAGATTTTAGAAGGAAACGAAGCCTCTGTTTGAGATTGGACTAAAGACCATTTTTGCTGAAGTCTGGCAAAGAATTTGGTGCATTTTGTCCATGTCCTTCACTTGATAGGAAACTGGGCTTAAAGGTCATGGACTAGTTTCCTTAACAGAGGAAATTTTAAGGGAGTAAAACACTGAGACTGTGCCATGGGTATTACTGGCTGCTTTTAGCCAAATTCACAGTGAGAATTAGTAGCAAAGAGGAGCAGAGGAAAGATCTGAAAATGTATAGCTTGGCCCCCAAATAAGATGCTGCCAAGGAGGATGCAGTTTAGAGAGAGAAACAGGTAAAAAGCCAAGTGCTCTGTACTGGGACAGCAGGAAAAATGCCTAGAGGGTATCTCAGACATCTGAAGGGCCGGCCCATCCATCATAGGCTGAAATGTGCAGACATGCAATTTTCTTCAAAGACTTTTCAGAGCGAAATTGTTTTGGAAAAGAACTGTGGGCCACCCTGACAAGTAGGAGCACCCTGGCATTCATCTCCCTGTGTTTGACCACCAAGGCAGGCAGAGGCTGCTGCAGCCGTGGTTCAAGTGGGCCTGGGTGCAGCTCATCTTGGTGGCACACCTTGACATTGTTCATGGGATCTCAGTTAACCAATCGTGCAAAACGCAAGAGCTGTAGGCCACGGCCTCATCCTCCAAGGTCTCCCATGAAAGTCCAGCAGGTCAGGCAGTGGCTGCAAAGTCAGAGTTCCTGCCGACAGCCTCTGAGAGGGGACGCTTCAGGCAGCTGCGGAAGGGGAGGTGAAGCTGCAGAGGAGACCCCAGCAGGAAGGGGGAAGCTGCAGTCTCTGTGGGAAACCTACCTGGAGCGTTGCCATGACAGCTGCACAATCAGAGACCTGAGAGCAGAGCTGCCCAAGTTCTTGAGAAGGCTGCAGTAGTTAAGGCTTTGGGACTCTTGGAAACGAAATGACTGCATTTGCCTTATGAGGTGAATACCATTGGCCACGGGATGAACGGTATAATCTGGACTTTAAAAATCTCCCCAAAATGTTAAAGGCTTGGTCCCCGAGTGCTGCTCTTGGGAGGTGCGGAGCAAGCTTTGGAGACGCGGTGTGGTGGGCAGTGCTGGGTCATGAGGACATGCTCCTGGGGACACTGGGGGCCCTGGACTCCCCTTTCCCTTTGCTTCAGCAGCTCTGCTTTGCCACCCGGTCTTGCCAGGATGTGCTGCTCACCAAGGGCTTGAAGCAAACAGAGCAAACAGTCATGGACTGGCCACCCCGCAAAGAGTGAGACAAACTAAAGCTTTTCTGTTGCCAGTTCGTCACCCCACGTCTTTATTTGTCCTAATGGAAAGCTAAAACAACTGGGTTGAATAATTCCCCCTGGAAAATCGAAATCCACCGGAAAACTCAGTGTGGTTTAATTTGGAAACAGAACCTTGTATATATAATGCGTTATGATAAGGCACCCTGATTAGGATGGACCTAACCCATCAACTGCTGACCTGCTAAGATGCACAAAGAAAAACATGGAGTGAAAACACCCTGTGGAGACCCAGGCCGAAACTGGAGTTCAACCACCACAAGCCAAGAGCTCTAAGGACTGGCAGCACCCAACAGAAACTGGGAAGAGGCAGACACGACCCGCTCCCTGCCAATGTCAATGACAACCCCTGTGCTTGGACTTCTGGCCTCCAGGACTGCAAGAGAAGACATGTTTGCTGGTTCAAGCAGCATTTTCTTAAGGGAGCACTAGGGAATCAGTACCCGACCCTCCTCTGCATTCATATAGTTTTATCCTTTATATCTACACTAAATTTTTTCTAAAATTATGCAGTTTTTCAGGATATAATGACTGTTTTTTCCCATTAACTTTATGGACATTAGCATTTACAGTTTATTAACTAATCTGTGTCTTAGACCAGATGACAAAAATCTTAAAAGTCTAGATTCTTGAGAGTAACCATATCAAGATATGGATTAGAAAAGATTGTTCCTTTGTTTTTGCATTTTAGAATTAATCCATGTGCATGGAAATTATAAACCCACACACATTTATATATGATCTCTTTTTTATGTACTTCTAGCAACAATTGCATCTCAAGTACTTCATCTATTACATGCTTTAGGTGAGAAATTAGAGCTACCTAAGAATTAATTACTAAGACATTAATTGACCCAAGTTAATTAATTTGGTTTTAATTTAAACTAGTATTAATTTCTTAAGGGTTTTATTTTAAAATTTGTTTTCAATAGGGAAAAGTTTAGAAAAGCATTGCTTTCTAAACTGATTAGGTTAGTAATTATCTGTGCCTCTCTAAGCATTGAGTTCTCTAAATTTGAAAGTGTTGAACTTTTTGATCATGAACATGGCCAAAGGAGCATTTTATATTTGAGGAATATACTCAAATATATGAGGTATGATGTATAACTATAAGTAGACTAAAAAAGCAATTTTTCCAGATTGTTTATGCAGTTCTAGCTGATACTCATGGGTGCAGATTTTCAAAAGCAGGGATAAATATTTTCTCACATAAGTTGTCTGCCTGTGGTAAAAACCTGGCCTAAATTTTTTAAGAGTTATTTGTATCTTTGAGTTAATATGACAATTTTTTTCCATATTGGACTTAGTTTGTCTAGTAAGAATAGAAAACCTCTCATTATTTAGTAAATTACTTGACTTACTCACAGATCATGACCAATTCCCAAGAATGGGGTCAGTTTTCTAAAAACTAATATAATTGTTCTGAGGCAAGTTAACCTCTAGTACAATGAGTAGTCAATAAAGAGGCAGAGACAAACATTACCAATGGGTGTCCAGTCAATTAAATCACTTTGTGTTCTAGATCATCTCCACTCCTCCCCACCCTCAGGGATTGAGCCCAGGGGGGCTTAGCCACTGAGCTACATCCTCAGCCCTTTTCATTTTTTATTTTGAGACAGGGACTCTCTAATATGCTTATGGCCTTAATAAGTTGCTGAGGCTGGCTTGAACTTTTGATCCTCCTGTTTCAGCCTCCTGAGCCACTGGGATTGTAGATGTGTGCCACTAGTCCTAGCTACATTATATTTTAAAATAGAAATCATCAGCCCCCACCCTAAAGTCAAACCTCTTTTCTTGGTAAGTTTTGAGCTCCTCCTATCAAGAGTTTGTGTCTGTTTCCTTCAGCCTGAACCCAGCTGCCCAGAGGCTGGTTTAGTCGGACAGAGTACAGAACCTTGCTGAGCCAGCTCTGAACCTTGGCCTCCAGCACGGAGTTCTTCCAGAAGGCAGAGGGCGTGCTCAAGTAGCTGTCACGGAAAAAGTTGGTGGAAATAATGACTATGAAGACTGAATTTTTTGGTTGCTTCAAGAATTTGAAGTAGAACTTAATAAAATAAACAATGAACTCAGGATTTTAAATCTGAAAAGGAACATTTAGTGAAGAAACATAGAACTACTATGACAGCCCCAACAGAAACATTCCATCCTATAGTCCTACAATCATTCTGAAGAACAAACCCAAGTCTGATTATGCGGGTTGGTGAACTATAATCCAATTTAGTGCATAATTTGGGAGGGTTCTTGTGCTAGCGTTCTGACATTGACTTGGAGGAGGATGGTGCTGAGAATGGGCGTGAGGCCACAGGAGCACAGCCTAAGAGCTTTAAAACCTCTGTCCCAGCAAGTGGCCGCTTTCAGCAGCCTTCCCCGCTTTCTTGAGGAACCTGTCATGTTTTATCTTAGGTGGCTGCTTTGCAGGTGACTTCTCCATAGCATTCCAAGGAGCTCTCCTTGCATACTGACCAATCATTGTCCTCAAGGTCCAGAAGTACACAGCATGTCATATTCAAAATGTGACCTAGAAGGAAGGAGAATCATTATCAAAATAATTGAAATTTTGCCAATTGATAACCTGGAAATCCAAGGGCAGTTGGATCTCCATGGGGTTAAATCTGGATGGTTTGAGTGTGATATTGGGCCAGACTGTAGCAATTGAGATAGAATTTCATGCATTAGCTGGAGAAGATGACCATGCTCCAAAAATGTCCTCAGCTGTTTTATGTAAACCTGCATCTGAGGTGCTCTATTTAGAGTGAAGTTGAGTTGCTAAATACTCTTGCCTCATTCACATCAGAGGAAGATTCTTTTAAAATGTAAGGGCTTGTTGAATGCAATGGGGGTGTGGAAAACTCGTACAGTAGAGGCCAAATGGAGGAATACACCTGATCTACCAGGAACCTGGTGATCATAGCAACTGTGACAGGAACTAGTTCCAAGATAGTAATCAGAATGATCTGACATGTGTGTCTCTTTAATGTTAGCTACCTTAGTATGTCATTCAAGCCACCATTTAGGCTGAGTTTTACATAGTTTGACATAGTTATAAAGTTGAATGTAAAGAGCAGCACTTTATTTTCAAGCAAAACAGTATATGCTACCTTGGGTTAATGTAGTTCCTAAAAGCACACAAAGAAAATTGCACATGAAAGTAATTCAAAATCACAAGTGTTCTTACCACATTCTTTCATTTTTTTTATACTGCATATATCTTGCTTTGAAGGGGTTTCCCTATCTTTAACTCATTAAAGAAGAAAATATTTAGGTTTGGTTTTGAGTTATATCTGCAACATAATGACAGCATCCCAAGTGGATATCTCTGACTCTACAGTCCCTTCACAGCAGCCCTGGAAGACAGTGATGAAGGAGAGTCCTCCTGTAGCCGGAACTTCTTGCAGTACACCTGGGTTGTCCAATTTATCTGCAGAACAAGATGAATAGAAAGTGGATCTACACTGATTCATGCTCAGAGAAAAATGGTTTGGCTGAGTGGTCAGAGTGCTGCATACAATTGTAAAGCTGGTGATAAGGAAGTCTGGTGAGGGAGAATATAGATTAGTGACTCTGAATGGGTCCAGAGTGAAAATTGGTCTGCGCTTGTGGAAATCTCAATAATTAGCAACCTCAGTAGGGCTAATAGTTACCAGGTAGATCTGTTCTGGGGATGTCATTCAGCCCATTTCCCTAACCACCCCCACCTTGCCAAATGGGCACCTCAGAGATCTTCCAGGCCACAGCTCCCATCAAAGGCCCAGAGACCTGCAAATATGGATTTGTTTAAAGGACTCCACTTACCATGCTCTCCACAGCAACTGCAGGATTATGGAAGTTTGGTGAAGCACTGCAGTGACACCTGTCATTCAAGCAGGCACAGGTGCAGCTCATGCTGCAACACGCTTCCATTTCAGGGTCTATGTGATGTCAGTTTTGTGGGTGCACAGACTGGAACAGATATGACATCATAACAGCTTCCATTCAGATTTCAAAAGAGAGTGTGGAAGTCTAGGAAAACGTTTGTCAAGTTTGGATCCCCCACAGGGAGCCCAAAATGGAGTATGGAACTGTGGCAGTGCAGCTGAAGTGAACACCCCAGAGAAGCAGAGCACCCTGCAACTTGTAACATCTACCTGAGAAAGCGGCAGAAATGAGCATGAATGAGCATGGTGTGCAGAGAGCAGGGTACAATGAGCAAAGCCACAAGAGGAAGGGTCCCCCAGTCCTTGGGAGCAGCAGTATGTCCGACTTGGAGCTGAAAGGTTCAGTTCTGCCCTGCTGGGGTTTCATCTTGCTTTGGTCCTACTACTCCTACCTCTCTTTTCCTGTCTTTTAGAATAAGATGCTTATCCTGAGCCTACCTTACCATTATATTTTGGAAGTATATAACATGTTTTTTTTTGTTGTTGTTTTATTTATTTATTTATTTATTTATTTATTTATTTAACTTTAGGGTTATATGGGGGCTCAGATCTGCAAAATAATAATAATAATAATAATAATAATAATAATAATAATTTGCCTTGAGTCTCAGATGAGACTTTGGATGCTTGAATGGGGTTAAAATAATTGAGATTTTGGACCAATTGGAGATGAAAAAATGCATTTTTCATCATGAGAAAGACACAAATCTTGGGGTTCCAAGGTCAGAATAATATGGTTTGATTCTGGTCATTTCCTTAAAGGCTCCTGTGTTGGCAGCTTGGTCCCTAGGGTGGTGATATGGAAACTGACGGAGCCATTGAGAAATAGGACCTTGTGCAGGGATGTGGGTCAATTAGGGGCCTGCACTCCATGGGGACTCATGCATTTCTTATGGGATCGTGGCTCATTACCGTGAGCCCTCTGCTTCCCATGTCAGCATGTCATCAGCCTCACAACACACGCCCCACCATGACAGTGCCATCCACTGTGAGGTCCTCACCCTCGTCCACCCAATAGGCCACTTCCTATCTTGGAATTTCAGCCTCTACGATAGTAAGATAAATCAGCTTCTTCTTTTACATGAAGTTAGTCTGCCTCAGGTATTTCTTGTGGGAATGGAAGGTCAACTAATCCAGAGGAGTTTATGGGAAATCTCTACCTAATATGCTCAATTTTCTGTAAACTTAGCACTGCACTAAAAAATAAGGCCTATTTAGTTTAGAAATATACCATATAAGTCAAGATTCCCAGATGCAAATATTCACTTTAAATCTTGTCTTTCAACTCTAAAATTCTCTTGATTTGTATTACCCCGACATCTTGGCATGAAATGAAATTGTTATTTCGGTTTATTAATGTCCTCCTGGTTTAACTTGAAGACTTTTCTTTCTGATTGGCTTCATTCTTCACCTAAGTAGAGATTGCTCTGTATGTTCAAGAAACAGCATAAATAATGGAGGAGCAAAATGACTAGTGAATAATGATTGACAGATATTTCCATCTGTTAGCTTTTCATCACTGTATCAAAATACCTAAGAAAATCAACAGAGTCTCTAAGTTTCAGAAATTTCAGTCCATGGTCATTTGGTCTCATTTCTTTGGACCTTTGGCAAGACAGAACACCATGGTGTGCAGGGGCCGTGGAGAAGAGCAGCTCACTTCATGAAGCAGAGAGAGAGAGTATAGAATGGGCCGAGGAGAAGATATACCATTGGAGATTTTGCCTCCATTTACCTACATCTCTCAACTAGGCCCTTTACCTGTTGTTTCCACCACTCCCAATCCAGTTATGAACCCAACAATGGACTAGTCCATTGATCCAATCAGAGCCCTCAGGATTCAATCACTTCCCCAAACCTCCACCTCTGAACATTGCTGCATTGGGGACCAAGCCTTCAACACATGAACATTAGGGGAACATTCCAGATTCAAACTATAGCACAGTACCCTTGGGCTGCCATAACAACACTGCACAGACTAGGAGAATTATGTGCAAAACATCTGTTTCTCAGTTCCATTGGCAGGAATGTCCAAGATCGAGACACTGAAAGACTCAGTGTGGGGTGAGGGTTGCTTTCTGGTTATAGAGAGCACCTTCTTGCTGTGTCCTTGCATGTTAGAAGGGGAGGGTAAGCTTTCTAGGGACTAGTTCAGGGACTAATTTCATTGATGAGGGCTCATTGTTATGATCTCCTGAAACCCCTCCCACTTATAGAACCACTATGTGATCATGTTTAAACATGGGGTTTGAGAAGACACAAACATCCAGGTGATGGTCTCAGGGAGTGATCACAGAAGGTGGTCAGCTTTACTACAAAGAAAATCACAGTAGGGCTTGAGGTCAGGAAGTGTGTTGTGTGGTTCACATATGAAAGCTCATCCTTTTGTTGAATACTGGAGGAAAGAGGAGCAGAGGTGGAAAGGGGAGTTGCAAGTGAACTCCAAGGGTCTGTGTAAGAGGTGACCACCACGTAGGTTTCGGGGCTGCAGCAGAGGCCTTGAACACAGGCACCGGTGGGAGACAAAAGTCACTGAAGACTGAGTAAGAGACTCTGTAAAGACTCAAGGCCTGAGATTGATGCAATTTACTGACGTGCAACACTGCATCAGAGCAGAGATTATTGAAATGAAGACAGCAGACAGAAGGTAGACGACTGAAGTTTATAGGGTAATCTAATGGAGACATAGACTTGTGGAGTATGAATAAACAAATAGAAAAAGAAGAAAAGAAAGCCTAAAAGAATCCTGTTTATAATTTCCCTAAGGCAATCATTACTTTCACTGAGTAGAAGAAAAAATAAAACCAAAACGAGGATCAATACTCAATGTTTTTTTTTCTTTTTACCCTGTAAATATATGTGTAAGTAAAAAAAATATGTTTAACTGTTAGTAATAGCAAAGCTGAGTGGAAATAAACTAACGGATCAGTGATTCTATTTTTCATATATCATATCCGAGACCTGGGTGGTCCCAGAGTTGGTGAAGCTACTCAGCATGACTAGGGACACACACACTTTCCTTCAATCTTCTGTGCTGGCTTTTGTACTTGTGTTTAATTTTCTATGACTGCAGACAATTTGCTACATCTCCAGGCTTATGTGTGCATTATTACATGGAAAGGGGGAGAGAAAATGATATCTCTTTGCCTCAGGAAAAAAAAAGGTTATGGAAACCGTCACAGAACACGTTATATCTCATTGAACAACCACAACAACAAAGTGTGACATATTGTCTACCCTGAAGCTAATAAGACTTGGAAGCCTTAAAATTATTATTATTATTTTTATTTTCTGTAATGAATAAAAGCAGAGAGAAAAACGACACCCTTATGTTGAGTAAGCCAGCACACTATGTCTTGGTACTTGTGTCTCTGTCCATCTGTCTTTCTCAAACACACACACACACATACACACACAAATATACAAACTAATTTGTGTATTTTATTAATTTTAATCCTTATTTTGTTTAATATATTGCTTTTCCCATTACTTATAACAGTTAGCTATATCATAGGATAAACTTTTAATCTTTTAGTATAACTTTGAGAAAAAAAATTAAATAAAAATATAGCAATTATATAAACAATAAATGGCACAAGATACTTGTAATCTCAAGACTATTCATTACTTCCTTCTAACCTATTGATATTTTATTTACTTCCATCAATGAATAAAAGCAAAGTACTTTTCACCTGTGCTTCCTGGGAGCCACCTGCATGCTCTTCATCATAGAAATGTCTGGTCCATAAAAGAGGGTCTTATTGTTATAGAGAGATGAAGCATGATAGTAAGTCATCCTTTCTCTTTTGGCTGAGAGAGGACAGGTAACATTCTCTTGCAAAACACAAGCACTCCATGTCACCATATTAGAGGCACTTACCACTGACTGATCCATAGCAGTTTTGAAATGTAAATTGGCACCTTCACAGTCTTCAGTCTGTGTTTGGGCTGAAGATGATGGTAATTTTAAAGTGCCTAGTTTCTGCCTTTGAGAGAGGATTTGATCAACAGGTCATGATTGCTAGCTGGTAATGGCTCCAGAGGTCAGGGCTGCTACCAAACCTTCTCTATAAAAAGGCCAGTCAGTGTTTGGGACTTTGTAGAAGCATGCACCTTTCACCTTTTTTCCTATTGTATATGTTTTATAACTTGTTTAAAAATTGGCCTCTTTATAGATTTGACGTTGCTCTCTGAAATCTTGACATGGGTCTATAGCCACCCTTCTTTTTCTCCTATCCATCTTAGCTCTTGACTAAATAATTCAGCTTGCTTTTCTCCATAAAAATATTGGACAGTTTTTTATTATTTTTATTTTGTTGTTGTTCCATTCCGAAATGTTTCACTCTGTTTTATTCCAATTTGGTAGTATGCTTTCTAATACAACAAACCGAAAACCATTTTAAGCCTTTCATGAGTCTGGTTTGGAGTCTCTCCACACTTCATGCCTTCAACAACACTTCCATAATTCTTTTTAAGACACACAGGCTTGTAGCCACTTCTGCTATGCCTGGTCCTGGAAGATAAGACCCTAAAGATCTGAGCAATCCTTTTGCCAGATGAGAAGGTCATCCAGGGGATGCTTAAATCTTGTACAAATCTTAGGAAAGAATCTTTGAGCTGTATACCTCACTTTTTATTTGATCTATACAGCAAGGTTACATTTTACTTTGAGAATCTTTTACTGGTAGAGAGATTGAAGATGAGAAAGAGGGATTTTTTTTTCATCCACCAACTGAAGAATTTTCATCACCTTTATGTTACTTCTATATTTGGCTTGCAAATAGAACAGCTTTATTTCAGTTCATGGCTCTCTTCCTCCTTTACCTTATTATATAGAGCTACACTAAGCAATAATCAATTTCAACATTTACCAGGAGAAAACCACAGACAAATGGAAAAGTACATTACTCTTTGCAAGTTGCTGGAAGGAACAATTGGGTCAGTCCTACTGCTGTTAGATAATAGGGAGCACCTTTGTATTCTTACTTACAGAAACTATTTTCTTACTCTTTTACCAGGCTTTGCAAATAGTTTATTCGCTCCTTTTCCTGCCTCCACTCTGGTGCTACCTGATTTTGCCTGGACCTATGGCCAAATATTACAGGGTTGGGTTTTCTCGTGTGCATGCCCATGTGGCCACAACTTCATTAAATAAAAAAGATAAATAAGAAAACTTATCTAGTATGTATGTATAAATATATACATTCAGAGCCTAGGGTTGCTACATACATTTGGGTTACTTCACCCTTTAGTGTGAATTCTCAATATATGAAGATACTTTAATCATTTTCCAAACTTTCTCGATACAGTTTAAAAGTATAAGAATATTTTCTGCATCTCAGGATTTCTGCACGTTGCTAAACTTTTGCTCCATATGCATCACATGTGCCTCTTTATTCATGTCAGTAGCAGATTTCCTTTCCTCCACCTCCAGTCTTCCATTCACCTTAGAGTTTGTTAATTATTTTTCTTATCTCTTTAAAATTAGCTGTATATTATATTTTTGTGTCAGTTTGCTTTCTATGTACACCAAAGCTTTACAAAATTTAGTGGGTTTAAACCATAATCTATTTACAGCTAAAGCTCAACGGATCTATAATTCTGGCCATTTTAACCCAAGCAGGTTTCAGTTTTCAACTGACCTCTAAAGGTACCTAAGGTCAGGTGGAGGCCAGGAACAGTTGTCTGTTTCTGGACACATGTGGGCCATTATTGGATGATAATGTGGTGCTTAACCATTTAAAAGGTTGTATTGCATTTGGATGGATGTTCATCAACAGTGAGAATGCCACCTAGCTTAGAGATTTAGTCGCTCATTTCAATCAAACCACACACTTCTTCAAATTCAAAATGCAAATTTCCACAAATTTTTAATATAATACCAATAAAGTAATTGTCCCTCCACTATAGTCTTGTAATCTTCATAGATAAGATGTATTACACATGTTGCTTCACGTTGTTACCCTGGCGTTTTTATGTATAATTTGTCCTCTGTACCAAGAACATGATCGTAAGTGGGCACTGAATGGCTTCTATTCTAGCATTAAATAGATGGACACGGTTGCTTGCTTAATAAATGCTCACTTGATGGAACTGATACATATCAAGTTGTATCAAATCAAACTGACGGGCTTTTAAAATAGGAATGCTTAATGTAAATCGTGGACTCCTTCAAAGTTTGCTAAATTAGTAAGATAGGACAATTTTTATTTCTCGTTGAATAGGCCATTTTTATTGTTAAACCACATTACACCTTATTTACTGCTGTCTTCTAAGTACAAAGTTTAAGAGAAACGGTCACTTTGGTAGAGCGGCATTCTAAGATGCATTGAATTTTAAACACTAAGTGAAGGCAATAGCCAGACAGGGCAGCCTGTGCTTCCTCTCCACTTTAACACTTCCCTGAGTATTGAAGTTAACTTAATGGAGACAAGACTAGTTCACCTGGAACATGAGAACATTTCTGGAAGACAGGAAACAAATAAAAACTGTGGTAATGCAAAGTCAACTGTAGAACTGCACAATAAATAATCACAATAACCATAACAATCACAAGAATGCCGTGTACTTTTATGTTTATACTACATCTTTCATAATCCCAGCATCAGTTTTACCAATGAATATTATGGACAATGGAGGTGTGACCTTGACCTGCTCTGATAATTACCTCTACTTCTGATGACACAGACATTTTTCTAATGAAATATCTTTATTTTTCTTTGCAGTTGCAAACAGCTGTACATTTTCTAACCCCTTTTTACTATAGGAGCTATTAAGTTATTTCTATTTTTAATAATCTGTTAATTTCTAATTATTTAAAGTAATACAAAATAATGCCAATTAAATCTTTTAATGCAGATGAATTTTTATTAAATCGTGTAATCTGAAAAAACAAAATATTTACAATATTTATGTAATTGTGGGTCTTGGTGCAATAAATTATGTTCATAATTGTATAATTTATGAATAGTACACGTAGCTCTAGAAAAAAATTATTAGGAATAATTCATTGGTCTTGTATAACGTTACACAACTTTTTAATAATAACATGACATAGATTAAATGATAGGAATAATCAGTGTTATTTGGTTATCTGTTATAGAAATTATGCAATATTTGAAACTGTATGTGATTTTTATAACCAAAATTACCCATCTGTAGATACTGAAGGAAATTTTATAAATCCAATTTACAGTTATTATAATTATTCATCAAAGAATGGTATTAGAGAATGTATGTGTTATTCAAGTCTTACGTTTCAGCATTGCTGTGTTACTGATTATCAGTTTTTAATTCTATTAGGTTGGATAACAGTATTGCATTGACTTCCTAGGGCTGCCATAAAAAAGGGGGCACATTGGTTGGCTTAAAGGACAGAAGTGCATTTCCTCCCAGTTCTGGAGGTCAACAGCTGACATCGGTGTGTCATTCTACAGGCCTTCTACCACCTCTGGGGGACCCACTCCAACCTTTCTCTTGACGTCTGTTTTTGGCAGAATTTGGGAAACCTCTACTTGTGGAAAGGGCACCTTGAGCTCCACTTGGTGGTGGCCTTGGGTTCCCCAAGAGTGCTGCCCTGGTGGTTGCTGTTGAAGGAAATCAGTGGTTTGGGATTCGGGTCCAGATTATACCAGCATAAGGTCTTCATAACTGATCACATCTGCAACACGACAGCCCTAAGCCCAAAGAACATCACCGTCTCTGTTTCAGAGCCTAGGATTACTGCATAGATTTGGTCAAGATCAAAGGGCACAATCCACCTAAAATAAATTTTGGGATCCATCATATCTGCATTTTGTTAGTTTTAGTTTAAAATAAACAAATAAGGTTTGTTTATATTCCGATGTATAATGTGTTGATTGTGTGTGTAAAACTATATATACACATACATATACACATACATATATACATGTATATATGTATGTATATATATATATATATCCTGTAACCAAATGAATGACTACACCTAGTTACCATTGTGTGTGTGATGACACTGATCATGTACTCCTTGAGCAAAATTTGAGCAAACTATATGTCATTGTTAGCTACTGTCACTATGTTATACTTTAGATTTCAGAATTTATAATTAAAGGTTTGTACTCTTTGGCTGATATCTCCCATTTTCCCCACACTTCAGCCCAGGAAAACCACTGCTATAATCACTACTTTTGAGTTCAACTTTCAATGCCTAATTACTAGCCACCTGATTTTTGAGACTTAGCTTCTCTAAGTATGTGTTCCACAATTAGTAATCATGATGATGATGATGATGATGATGACGGGGACCGTGAAACAGCCTGCCTTTCAGCCTCCTTTCAAGGTACCTTTACACACAGACTGAACTTCAAAACGGTTTGCAAACGTAGAGGATGGAGCTGGGGGTGGTGGAACAAGTCTGTAATTCCAGCGGCTCAGTAGGCTGAGGAAGGAAGATTACAAGTTCAAAGACAGCCTCAATACTTAGCAAGGCCCTAAGCAATTTGGCAAGACTCTCTTAACTTAAAAAGAAAGTTAAGAAAAAAGGGGCTGGGAATGTGTCTCAGTAATTGAGTGCCCCTGGGTTTAATCCAATCTCTAGCACACACACACACACACACACACACACAAATAAGAATGATTTAATTTATAATTTTGCAGTTCTTCTCTCAGGTTATGGAGCCTCTGTTGTTAGGTATGTCGTATTTTATTCACTGGTCAAGTCTTTCAATTATAGGCCCTGGGTGGCCGCTCCTTTGGCTTGTCAAATCATAGTGTTTTTCTACACAGTCTCAAAATAATCCATTCTAAATGAGTTCTCGTATACTGGTCATGTCTGACCTTTCAGTAACAGTCTGATATGGTGTACACTAATTAGTAATTTTCTTTAAGAAAAGTATGTGGATGCTCTTTCCTATATAAAAAGATAATCCATAAAGCATTACCTATATTTGTGGGTAGGAAAGTTTACTTTTCGAATAACTGTAACACAGTTAATATATTTTTTAAATTGGTAATCCTATTTTGCACATCTCTCCAAACAATACATTTTAAAATCAATATTCTTATGAGCCCAATATTGGTAAGAAATGACAATATAAAATTATGTTGAAATAATAAAGTCTTCAAATGCAGTCAGGTCATTTTAAAGTAAACTAAACAAGTGTGTTACTTCTCACTTAATTAAAATAATTTTTGTCAACAGCTGTCATATCTATGACACATATATGTCAATATAACATCACAATTTTCATTTTGAATCATCAGCTAGACCTTGTGGAGAACTTTCATATCAATAACCAAGTAACCATATTTAGGCATATAAAAATACACATAAAGCCCTTATAGAAAATATGTGAAATAAATGTGTATCTTCCTACTGTTGAATATTTTAACAAAAATTATAACAGGAAATGAGGTGGGGTTATTTGGGGAGTGGGCAAGGGATGAATACATCTCTGAAGTCTAAAATTTCTCCGGGTATGTGCCTAAATAATAAAAATATTATAAAGGATTCTAGTTGTCAAGCATACACAAATTAGTGGTACAAAGAAAAATAATTTCAATTTTTAGTGAAATTGCTTTTATAGATAATATTTCTTACAAAGTAGCATATTATAAGTAATAAATATGTACACAATGAAAGTAACATTTTGGAAATTGTTCTTTTGTACTAAATTATGATATAGTTAATTGCTGAATTTAAATAATATTTCAAGGCAATTTGGTCAGATCATAAATATTTCTGAAATTACCCACATTCAAAGTAGTGCTTAAAATTGACTCTTGGACAGAAACCTCTTTATACAGAATTTAGAAGGTATATGAAAATTTTGACTTCTGTATCTATTTTTGATTTCAATTTTGTTGATGCTTTTCTATTGTTCTATGTAGAAATAGATATGTTTTCCTGTTCCTTTCCATGTTGTAGAATTTTGAATTGTATCTTGAGCCCCATGAATACTATATTCTGGAGCTAGGGATAAGCCAGACACGAGTGGGTGGTGATTGCTTTTCCCCAGGAAGCCAGCAGGAATTTAAACTGGTATTAATAAACAATAATTGCTCAAAATATAGTATGGAATAGATCAACCACAATCTATGAATATTTGTTTAATTAAACAATAATTTTAAAAAATCAAATATATTCTTACAAAATAAGTAAAAAATATCTAAGTCTAAATATATTTCCCCATTAATTCTGAAGTTTATTGGACTTCTCAGCATTTTTGAAACAGAGAGACCCTCAATTTCTTTCTTGTAAACATTTACCCTCATATTACAGCATGATTTTAGCCCTCTAATATTTACAGACCAGACATGTATGTGCACTGGAAAAATAGTTTACATTGTGCTTGAGTTAATCTGCTAATGAGGAAACTAGGCATCATCATTACTGTAGTAAAATACCTGAGGCCCAACTGCTTTGGCCTTGATGCTGGCAGAGTCATGCGCTAGCCCAGGGGGCTTTCACAGGGTGAGAGACAGGAGCGTGCAGCGTGGGCCTATGTCTCTGCTCTCTCCCTCTCCTTCTGAGGCCACCAGAATGCAGACTTGGGGGCTCCCGGATAAATGACCTTATCTGATTCCAGTCACTTCCAAAAGGGCCCAGCCATACACATGGTATTGGTGATGTGTCCACCCTCTGCATACCTGGACCTGGGGCTTAAATCTCAGCATATGCAATCTTTGGCCCTCTTGAACCATATCCTGACCAAAGCAATCACTCTGACAACTTTCCTGGACATTGGAAGTTCGATATTCTATGATCTTTCCCAGGAAATTAAGAAAGGAGAGAAAGAAAGAAAGAAAGAAAGAGAAGATGAGAGAGGGAGAGAGCAAGAAAGAGAGAGAGAAAGAAAGGAAGGGAGGAGGAAGCAAAGGTGTAGGGAAGGACAAGGGGGAAGGAGAGAAGAGGAGGAAAGAACAAGGAAGAAATCAAGAAAGAAAAGGAAAGAGAAAGAGACAAGAATCCAACCTTATGAGGTAGCATTAACTCTTCTGCTCACAGGTTTTTCAAGAATATAACACATGATTAATTCTGTGATTCACATAATTATTGCATAACACCAGGCTGGTTCAAGAGTGCAAACCCTAGTTAGTAAAGGCAACTAGTTACTAACTAGTTAGTACCTTATTGAAAGGTATGGAACACACACACATGTACACAAACACACACACACCTTTTTGTACTAAATTATTACACAGTCAATTGCTGAATGTAAATAATATTTTAAGGGAATTTGATCAGATCACAAATATTTCTTAAATTACCCACATTCAAAGTAGTGCTGTCAAATTGATTCTTGGACAGAAATCTCCATATGTAGAATTTAGAAGTTATACAAACATTTTGACTTCTGTATCTGTTTTTGTTTTGCTTTATTGTTGATGCTTTTCTAATTTTCTATTGAGAAAGAAACATGCTTTCCTCCAGTTGGTGTTTTCATGATTAAAGCCATCCCACACTGAAGGAGTAATATCCTTTGATTTCAAGATGTATCTGTATTCGCAACCAATGATTATACTGAAAAACAATATTTTTATTTTATCATCATGTGAAGACTTACACAGGTCTTCAGGTTAATATTGAAGCTTCGAAGTTATGTATACTTTACGTCAATATCTAATTTAACAAAATAATATATACCTGCTATTGCAGTAATAGAATTGATGGATTAAGCCTAATTACCCAGCAATTAATCATACTGGAGATGTTTAAAACTGTAATTAGAACTTGAAGATCTCATAATTGTGGATTTTTGTTAATAAAGTCTCTTCCTCCAGGAAAATTAACATTTTTTTCTTTGAATGATCCAATGTATAAAAATAATCATTTTGTGTAAATCCAATCTTTGTGCAAACATATGTAGAGTCCTCCTAAGCAAATAAGTTATACCTTAATCAAACTACTTGTCAAATTCCCACTACCTATTCTTTCTGATCAAACACTTAAGAATTAACCTAAGGTGAAAAACTAAAACTGAGACAGATTTTCAAATTTAGTTTTATAATAAAATGATTAACCACAATAGTATATTGAAACTTCAACATTGCCTTAATGTTGTATTTAAAACTAAAAACAATATAACCTGGAATTACCAATTGTTCTTTCCTTCAAAGGAGTTTATTTTCAAATCCAACTAATAAAGTTCAAAGTCGTGGGTTCTTGACTGTAAGAAAATTGTTATCAATTTATTCTTGGGCCTGAAAATTTCTGAAAATACCAAGGAGTACTTTACAATTTTTTTCTAATTGTTACCTGTCACCTTGAATTTATTATAGCTCTTAGTGACTTCAACAAACCTTTTCTGCCTCTGTCTGTCCTCTATGATGCTGTAGTTCTGCTCACAGACACTCTTCCCAAGTGTCTCCTTTCATTCCCAAAAGCACAGCCAACATCAGCCAAGAAAAAATAAAGGATGTAGGAAAATAGCACGGGATCAGCTTAGGGATTTAATTTAAAAAAAAAAAAGAAAGCAAAAACAAAACTTTTTTTGTTTGTTTATTTGTTTGAATTTATCTTTGGGTTCTGATTGAGGAAGCTAGTGTATAGGCTTGCCTTAAGCAAACTGAAAACTTGTCAAAATATGAAATGGCAGATCTCAGACATTTGACCATAGGCTACTCAGCACTGGGATTCCTGACAGAAGCTAAATAAATGGGAAGAATTATATGACTGCCCAAGCTTAGTATATGGAGGTGGCATCCAAATATCAGGTTGAGAGTGGTCAATTCAGAGTATCAAGGGAATAAAAGCTGGAGTTGAGAGGGGTCAAATTGGCCAGAATCTATAGGATAAAATAAGAGAGAGAGAGAGAGAGAGAGAGAGAGAGAGAGAGAGAGAGAGAGAGAGAGACAGGCAGAGGAATGACTTAATTGCTTAGATATGTGTTATGTTATACATATATTTAATCACAGGAGTGAATTTGAGGAAACAATTGAAGACAAGAAAACAAAATAGTGATCACCCACCCAAATATTCATAGAATAAAATGTATTCATTATATACAAAATATTTTACAAAATGAAGTAGGGAGAAACAATTCTCAATTCATTTTTAAGGCTACCTTTACTCTGATAATTGAGCAGATAAAAATATTTGAACAAATATATGCAACCACATAAACCAACATTATTCATGAACATAGATACAAAGACCTAGGAAACTTTCAGCAAAGGAAAGTCAGTAATATGTAAAGATAATAATGTGTCCTAGCATCTAAGATATTTAAGGAGGTAAAGAAATGGGAACAGAAAAATAAAGCAAAGAAATGAAAGAGGAAAACAAAACAGAACAAGAGAAAAACAAAGCATGTTTGACAAAGCAAGTAAATGTCCCCATGCCCAAAATAAAAGGGAAATAAAAGAAATCTGTCCATCCTCCAAGAAGGATTTACAATAGGAACCTTAACAATGGGTTGCCTCCTCAAAAACATTGTCTAGAGAGTACTCTAGCATTTCTCAACAAGAGTTATAAAATATGCCAGTTAGAAGTTAAAGTTCCACAGTTCAATATATGCAACAGCCCTAAAATACCAGATACATCTTTTATTCTGTAATGGTAATTATTTTGTTAACTCCGCCAATCTCTTGCTAATATGGGATATTGCCTCACATCTCTCTTTTTTCTTCTTGAAAAGAGGGTTATTTGTTGCTCCAGATGTCACATCCATATATCCAACTTTTCACTGAAACATCCTGGCCAAAGCTCTTCTAGCCCCTGTGCCCCTGTGGATAATTGACAATAACATTTAAAAATCCATTGGAAAAATACTTTGACTGTTCTTCAGGTACTCCAATGAACTGAGATTAAGTCTTGTCATTGTGAATTCAATTATTAATTGATCAATCACTGCTCTCTAGAATAACTGATGGCTTAGGATTTTCTGTTGCTCCAAGGAAATTAAATGCAAATCTCTGCCAGTCATCTGTTAGCAGAGGTTCCTTTAAGGGACCACTGGAATACAAATGGAGGGCCCGCAGCAGCTCTGGTCAACAGCATCTCCCACTCTTTCATTTTCTTTTTTCTTGATAACCCTTTCTTGGGTGCCTGTTTGATTTTTCTCTGACTTTTCTATTTTAAAAAGGGTGTATGATTCAAAGGTAATATATCAAAGTACTTAAGACTGATACAAATTAGAATCCTGGCTTCTTTTTTCCCACAAGTTTTCAGTGGTTACAGGATTTGGGATGCCTGAGGAGAGAACAGGCACCTAAGTCTGAGCATTTTAGAACTTCAAGCGGGGAGCGCTTCTCCCCTCAAGCAGGCATGGTCCCTCTCTGAACACCTCACATAGAAAGAGATTTCTTTCCCTTCCCAATCATGCTGTGACAGTGAAAACTCACTTTAAGTCAATATTTTGGCAACAAATCCCCAAATGAAAAATGCTTTAGATTGTGCTATGATCTACAGCAAGTTGAGTGACACATCTCCACTCTGACATTGCTTCTCACATTATAAAACTAGGGAGTGTGTGCTGCTTCCTTTCATCATCGCTGACTGAGGAGGAAGGGGCACATGAGCAGTGCTGCTGGTTCATCCATTAAAATACTTACTGGCACCTGCACCTTGTCAGCAAGATGCCAGGAGTTAGGGAAAAGAGAGAAAAGCCCCAAATCTATGCTCTCAAGGAGCTGGCATCTACTGGGGAAAAAACAATAATGTTTCTTTGCAATAAATGCTGAGCCTCAAACTGCAAGATTGAGATACTGCATTTCTGCATACAGTGGGTATTAGACTATGCGATTTATCCACTTTGTCCCTTTCTTTGCTGTTTTGGACTTGCCCCGAAGTGACTTGGTGAAGAGCAGTGTATCTTTTTTTTTTTCAGAGGATTTTTAGGGTTGGAATCATAGGAGAATGTTTAACACAGGAATGTGAAGTATACAACTTTGGTTGAAAGACTGTGTGTTGGTCTGGAGTAGAATGAGGAGTCAACTCAGCCCTGCTGCTTACGGTTAAAATTGAGTCAGTTTAGTGTCCCTGTAACTCATTTCCCTCATATTGAAATGGAGAAAATAGCTGCCTAGTGCTGCTTCCATGGTCAATGAGTTGTATATAAAAACACACTTAAAATCATGAGGGATTCAAGACACATGCCCACAACTGTGAGCTATTATTAGGGATGCGTGGATCACAATCAACAAATGCCATCATATGACAAGGTTCTGCCCCTCTCTTCCCTTATCTTCAATTGTGTTTGTTTGTTTGTTTGTTTTGTTTTTTTCTAGGTAGTACACCTGACTTAGTATTGTTTATCTCTCTCTCTCTTTCCCCAAGAGGCCATTGTAGAAGGTGGTGAATTCTGTGTTATGATTGCACTCTTAGCACTGAGAGAAGTGCCTACCTGCACACACCTGGAAGGTCCTCCATGAGGAGAGCTGAATGAACCCAGAGCCACATCGTTCAATAAACCCTGTCTCCAGGCCCCCGACTTCCCTTTCTCCAGCCCTTTAAGGATCCAGACGCTAACCATAAAGGTCACTCCCCTCACTTTTTTTACCTCATTTATTTTAGAAAACTTGTAATTTCTGTGCTTCTTTGAAATTTAAGTCCTCTTAAAAGCCCCCTTTCAGCTTTACCACCCAGAGTCGTCTATCAGGAGGACCTGAGGGCCCTTCCTTATAAATATAATTATCAGAGAAGATAGACCAGTCTCCCTGGGAGGATACACACCTTGTTGATCTGAGAGCTCCAAGTTGTTTACCTCCTACCAGGAAGACAAAGTTCACTTTTCCATTGGATGAGGCCAAACAGCAAGGCCAGATGACTAAGATCCCCATCCCAGCTGTTGAAGGTTCTGGAGCCCTTTGTTTTAGTGGAGTTGAGTTCAGACTGAGTTGTTGTTGTTGTTTTTTTCCTCTCTCTCTCTCTCCAAGATGGCTATAGTTAGGCTCCTCACTGAGGCTTCTGGTGGACTATGTTTTCAGTGTGCAGCCAAGGTCATGAACACCCTGATTTAGCATGTACTCAAGGTCATAGTTGTTTGCTTGTGAGCCTGTGCCCACTGATGTAACCTGTGGCCAGTGTGCTTTCTTTGTCCAGCCTGCATGTTAAAAAGGCCAATGGAAATAATCAGGGAGCTAAATGGAACTGGCTTGGGGCTGAAGCTGGAGCCTAGGGATGGCTAGGGTCTATTGCTGCCTCCAAATAAAGTATGTCTGCTCTCCCATTCTATCCAGCTTACATCTTCTTCCACCTGCTGGATCCGTGATCTGTTTCTCAGGGTCTGAGTCCAGCACCCCTGACACCTTAGATAAAGTCCCCTTGGTGTTTCGACTTGGTCCAGCATAGATTTTTTTTTTCTTTCACAGGAAAAATCACCATGATTCAAGTTGTTTGGAGAATTCAGAAGGGATTCTGAGAGAGAGTTCATGTAACAGTTTTTTCTTAGGATGCATTTGACAGATGGGTTTCTTATATGCCAATAGCTTCATTTTTTTTTCAATTTGACAATAAGGTAAATAAACTTAGGGAATAGCTCTTCTTTCAAATGTGGTGCTCCATCTGGTACTTCCTTTGGTTTATCTGTTTAATCATTACTGATTCGGTAAAAAGTCATGAGATAGGCCTTCAGAGGGTTGGCCAAAGACTTGAGGATGTTATCAGGAGCCCAGACACTTTCAGTCCTTGAACTCCACTAACCTCTGCAGCCTTTCTCTTGGGCATGTCCAGCTTATTCCCTCATGTTTACAGAATGGCTGCGGCAACTCTCAACTCCCACTCCACTGATGAAAATGGCCATCTTCATCTCTTTCTCCCTT
This sequence comes from Urocitellus parryii, assembly GCF_045843805.1. NCBI lineage: Eukaryota > Metazoa > Chordata > Mammalia > Rodentia > Sciuridae > Urocitellus > Urocitellus parryii. The sequence continues at coordinate 6,148,160 of NC_135543.1, read as the reverse complement.
CACCCTCTGCATCTTTCTAAGGAGGGACCATCTTTCTAAAAAGCCTCCCTCGCTGCTTCTCTCTTCCTGTCTCTTCATTTATTTCTTGTTTTGTTTTGTTTCTCAACAGTTTGGCCTTATGCTCAGTAGTAGACAAATTACTGGCAAAGGGAAGATTGCAAAGCAAATGTGGGGTGGTTTTTTTTTTTTCAGGAAAAGAGGAATAGTTAAAGGAAAGGTGAGACCCACACATCTGGAAATCTGTGCTCACCCTGTGGACTAGTGATCCCTAGGGAAATTTCTAACTCAGGCAATTTCTAATTCAGAGAAAAAGGTTCCAACCAGTTTGGACAGTGGTAAGCTGCTCACAATACTTAACGGGAAAAACTCCATAGAGCTCAAGTGCTCGGGTGCTCACACCATTCTTTGAATTGCTAAGCCACCTGTGACCCTGCCTCTCCCACTACTCCACAAAGGATGTACCAAGTCTCATGGGTTCTATTCAACATCACTGCTATTTTGTGAGCTCTGTGTATTTGCTGTAAAAGTTAAAGAATTATAAAAACTTCACTGTCTATGCCTCTCTTTAGCACTTTATTGAAAAATGGTGACTACTTATGTAATTGAAGATCATTTCTCAAACTGTAGGTGTCTCTCCACATCACTCACAAATTTTCCTAACACCAATATCTGCATTTTTCTTTCTACCCATTTGGTTTTCATTCCAGAAGATTCAGGACTCATGCCCACAACAGTTACAAAAGGGCATCCGCATCTCCCCCGCCTGGCACCGACCTGAAACAGATCCATGGCCAGGCCCACATTTTGGAACGTTGTACCACCTGGAAGTGCCCTCTAAATCCGGTCTCCATATTATCTTCATTTGCAGGTTCTCTCTAGTTCCACACTCATTGCACCTGTTCCATACAGTCCCAGGCACCTCAAGGACTGCCTTAATTTCTTTCCTTATTAACCACTTCTTTCTCCCTTGTATCTGACTATAGCATTTCATGGCTTTAATCCATATTTATTCAAGTTCTCTCTTTGCCTCTGTGCTTCCCTTCCATGACATTGCTTTGATTATGTTCAAATTTAAGTCCAATTGTCTGTTTTTCCCGCATCAACAAGATTGCAAAAACCACACAGCCAAGGAAAAAGATTGTAACTGGGTTGAATACATCAACCATGAACCCGTCGTTTACTGCTCATCCTCACTCTCAGCTGATGAATTCGACCATCACTTCACAGATGAAACAGAAGTATTGACAGGTCATTCCTGGAGCCTTCTGTCACACAGTGTAAAGCTTACCACAGTGGTATCTCTTTGTATTTTCTGTCCTTCAGTCTCCATGGGAGGTGGACATCTGCTTTGACCTCCGCCTGCCTTTTGCATGTGGCAGCATTACTTAAGGATGTGGAGGGAGAAGTTAGATCCAGTGGGTTCTAATCCTGCCTCTGCTCCTTAGTATCTGCCTGATTTTAAGTACTGGTAATTGCTCAATGCCTGTGTCCCCTCATCTATAATTGAGGACAGTGACAAATCCCATAAGTATTGCCACTGTTGCTGTGGCTGAATGCCATTGATCCACTCTCTCAGAGTAAACAAATACAATCCGAGGATCTTCTCTTTGCTATTTTTCCCTGGTTCCCCCAGAGGTCATTTGGTTGCTGGGATTGCTTTCTGGTTTAGGAAGGGCTGATTCTCTCCTGTGTCCCCCAGTGACAATTTTGGGCTTGTCAATAGGCACCTTTGGCTGCAGTGATGTCTGGTTTCCTGACACCACAGAAGAGTGAAGTTTTGTGTCTTGGTGCTGCTTCTGCTTCTCAGTGAAAACTGCTTTAACACTTTTATGCACTGAAGGGCATTTCCCCTAAGACTTCACATAGCTTATAAACAATTTCCCATTGGGGACAATTTCAAATAGATATTTATCCAAATGAAATATAAATGATCTAAGTCCTCTTTCAGAAAATTAGAGCTGAAAAAGGAAACCGGCAAGCTTGGTTTCATCATATTGAATGATATTTTTCAGGGATTTCGTTTCTCATCCACTGGTGCTTATCTCCGCGACTTCAATACACAGGGGAGACCCAGTGAGCAGAACACCCCTCCAGCTTGCTGTCGGAAGGGAGCAGAACTCGCTGCCTGCCCTGTGACTGGCACCCTTTATGTGACCCACTGTTCATTTGTCATACACACAGTTCACATGATAAGGCTGCTGTTTAAAAGAGAAATGATATCACGTTTATCCTCAATCCATTTCTGTACAATTGTTTTTTTAATTTAAAACTAATCAAATTAGTCATCGCCTATATTCCTTTACAATTATTCACATTTTAGCTTCATTTTCTTCTGGAAGCCTAGTTAATGACTGAAATAAGATTATTCTAGGGAGATGGGACAGAAACAATGAAAAAGAAAAGCCCAGGACTTGTGGGACTTTTCTCGACACCCCTTGTAACGCAGTGTACCTCCGAGACCACAGAAGGGGTCTTCACTCAAATCTCTGAGCAGTTGTTTTTCTTTAAGGACAATCAAGGCCCTTCCCAGAGTCACCATTTTTATGGGAAGACTACTCATTTTTTTTTTTTTAAAGAGACACATTTCAGTAGCCATGGAGGCGTTACCTAGGGTTTTGTGGAATCAACCCATCCAGTTGGGCTTCACCCCTGTTCCATGCTGCTCTGATATTTGAGGCTCACCGATGATTCACTGGTACCATGAAGAAAAGCAGATTTTGGAAGCATCGTATTTCTCTTTGGTTATGATATCACTCATACTCTCAGCTTTTAAGCTTCCCATTTCCTTCTGGGGAAGACAAATCCAAACTCTCTTTTTGGGTCCTAGTTTAAAGTAACTTGCTCTGGTTTGTGTCAACTGAGCATGTCAAAGACTTCTCCCACTCACAATTCCAAATCTATTCAGTTGTTGAAGAACTCTGTGGCACAACTAGAAAAACAGACTCCTGATCCTTCGGTCCCTTTCTGCAGGACACGGGCATGCAAGGCGGAGTGCATAGGCCTGTGTTGGTGTGGAATCCCATTACTTGACACTGTACTGTTGTGTTTGTCATGTTCTTCAGACCCATAAGCAAATAACTTCCAAATACTTAGTAACTTCTCAGGACACTTCCTTGTGATAAGCCAAATGCCGTTGTTCAGTGGATCTGATAAACTCTGGTAAGTAAGTGTACACTTGTCCTCTTTTGATGGACTCTTCCTGTTTTGCAAAAACTTGGTAATATCTTATTTCTGAAAAAAATACATATTTTGTATAGCATTCAGTTTAAGGTATAGTATTAAAATAGCAAGCATAGTTCTAAGAACTTCAGAATTATTAACTAATGACAAAGCTATATGGAAAGAACTATAAAAGTGTTTTCTTCTCATGCATAGGAGATTGGCATCCAGAAATGTAAATTTCTCTGCTCTGGCACAACAGTCTTTGAGAGTGTTCCCAGCACTGATTCTAGGACTCTTTCATCCAGCATAGCCAGTGAGTGAATCACTAGAGTCACCTTAGAAGACCTGGAACTCTCATATCAATGATGCTCTGTCATATGGCATTTCAAGTATAAATTTTAATTTACATGTTGTCATCTCAACCTAAACAGGTTGTCAAGTGTGGTTCACTTTTCAGCCATCTATATTGACCTCAAGAACGTCATGTTTATAATTCATAACCACTGGGGATACCTTCAGTTTTAATCGCTGGTCTCTGTATTCTGTAAATAGATTACTGTCACCCCCTTCTTTTTCCAAGAGTTAAGTATTTACTTGAGGATGACATTCCTCTCTCAAACTTTTTTTTTAAATGAAGTACAAATATTGACAACATAGTCTACATGCTGTGACCTTATCAGATACTATGCTATTTCATCAATCCAGGCGTAGAAACAAATGAATTGTAACAACACATGACCAACACCTGCGTTTACAGCCACAAATGTCAATGCACATACCACATAAAAAAATAAAAAGAACAATATAAAGCAATCATGTTGACTGAACTATTACCTTGTTATGTATTGCAGAAGTCATTTTTATTTCATAAAATTAACTAAATTAAATACTCAAGGATATTTTGTATAGTAATATGTTACATTTTAATCACTGGAATAAATAAATATTTATCAAGAAATTCCAGGCACTGTATTCAGAACTAAATGCACGAATTTGGAATTTAAGCTAGTAGGGAAAACAAATATATATATTATATATGTTTATATATATATATATATATATATATATATATATATATATATATATATAAATTAACTTCTTTATGATGAAGGAATGAAGGAAAGTATATGAAAGTATTGATTTTCATTGGCAGTGTGGGCATCCTTGTTGGGACTCTTCCCTGAGCTGAAACATCAATGTGCTTACCAGGGGGTGGCAGGAATTTGGATAATGGAAATAATTATTATTTTAAACAAATAGACAATCCTTACACATATTACAGCAAATGGACATAGATGTTTATATTTTTAATGTATCGTTCATATGTCAACATAAGATATGGGGTACTTTCTAGTGATTAACCAGATACAGGCAGAAATAATTTCTGAGATTATTGTCACATAGTTACATAGCCAGTGTCAGTTTGGAGGAAAAAGAACTCATGTTTCTAATGTAAAATATAAGCCATGTTCTGTTCCCCACAGACTTGCTGTGAGTCATTTGACAGTGTGAAACTGTTACCACCACCTTCCTGACCAGCCATGCCCAAAGAAGTGACTGGGGTTTCATCTGTGGTTGACTTTGGCCCTCATCACGAATGGAGTGTTCATTACAACACGCAGACTACAGTAATCTTCTCAGACCCAACCAGTCTGGGAGAAAATAAGAAGCAAAGCAGGATTTCAGAGCCTGCTCAGGGAAGAGAAGAAGTCTAGTCTGTTGCTCACCCAGTAGAACATTTTTCCCCAGGATAGATGCATGATGCAAGAGCAAGGGTCTGACAGCTCCGGAGTCAATTTAAATTTTGGCTAGATGCTAAAATGACTTGGTCCTTGCTGACTCCAAAACCTCTTGCACTCACCTCAAGTCCTCCTGGCCAATCAAAAGGATTTCCAACGTTGCCATGGCAACCACCCCTGCAAGGATAAACTGACAGCACTGCCCTTTGATGTCCCAGTGTGCACAACCCACTATTTGCCAGTTTTCCTTGGACTCCAGCTGGTGCTTTGCGGAAAGGAATCTGCTAATTTTTTTTCCATCCTTGGGCAATGTGAGAGGACGAGGATGCTGACCAGCAACGAGAGAACCCAGAAGGACTACATTTCTTTCCCATCTGGAAGGTATTTGATACAGTGTATCAGAAGGGCCCTAGTAGGGCTGAATGCAGTTGCCCACAGGGATCCCATCTTGATTATGACTCCTTGGATTCATTTCTCTTTCCACAACATTCTAGCCTGACTCCAAGATGTTTTTTCCTGATAACATCTCTCAAAAATAAGCAAAAATAAAGTAAATGCATTCATGCCAATAAAGCTAACATGCTGCATGAAGATAATTAAAGATTAAATTACATTATCATTAGTATATTACTAATATATCTTAGGGCAAACATGATAAATTTCCTGTATGTAAAAAAATCTTTCATGGTATGATCTTCAACAGAAAAACAAATAGGTACCAATAAAAGGCTCATTATCTTGCCTTGTAATATTTTTTTTAAATTACTTCAGAAACTTTAAGGTTACATAATTGCTAAGGGATAAAAATATAATTTATAAATTCAAATCTCAATTATTTTTTCTGAGTATATATGAATCTAATCAAGTAATTGATAACTTTATGGAAAATTAGAAGAACCATTAAATTAAAAAATCTCCATGCACAAATACACAAACCTTTACAAGGTTTTCAATTTGAAGCAGATGTATAAAGAAATTTATTATTTTATGATACTAAGTTACATTTGAAATAAAGTTTTTGAAATCCTTATAGGTAAACACATTAATTCGATCAAACAAAGGATGTCAATCCCTATAGCCTAGTACATGACTTCATTTTTTTTCTATCCCAACTAATACTGGATACATACATGAGAAACAGGAAAAAACATGTAGAAGAAACCTTATAGATAATTTCCTGGAAACATTTTCTTCAATGTAATTCTCATAATTATTTCTAGATAAATACTATATGAATAATTTTTTTTTTCTGGGTAAAATGTACAAGGAAAAACTGGTTTAAAGATGTAAATTGGCATGGCTTTGAAACCCTGCCCTTATCCCAATGTACTTCAGCTTTGACAAAAGACTTTTACTTCATTAAGCCTCAATTGACTATGTAATAAATGAAAAATATTTTTAACCTGTGAAAAATGTAGATTGTAGTATATTCTCCCATGTATTGGATGCTCAACAAATACCCTTTATTTAATGAATACCACCACAGTAGTTCTCAATGTGTTGTGTGGCACACCCATGAATGGGCATGGAGAGTTGATTGCGGAAAATGGCTTCGTATTTATTACAAATATGCAAAAAGGTGAATTAGTCTAAGAAAAAGTGAATGCTGAAAGAAGGTTAAGACTCCTGTCACCCAGAGACAGTAATTCTTGGTGTACACTGCTACTGAATTGTAATAAATACAACTGGAAAAGATCAGATAGAAACTATTGATCTGTCAGGTATGTCTTGGAACTAAAGGTATTTCTGCATATGACCAAACATCAGAATATAGGAATGAAGAATGCCTTAAAATATTGTCAATATTCCCTGTTAGAGAGTAATGTTACTTATAAATATTTATTATATTTTGAATAATAAATAAGTGTGAATAAAAGTGATACAATGGCTATATTTCTATCTACTAAATTAACATGTTCTTGTAAGCACTTGTCTAGGAATGTCACACATTTTCAATAGATACACAAGGAAATTACTTTGAAAGTTGTTCTAGCTGTACAAGAAATCATAGAAATGGGTTTACACAGTAATTAGAAAAAATTACTTCCATAGGCTTTTACAAGTTTCTGAAATACATAAATCAAGAAAACAAAAGTCATTATTGAACCACAAATTGTTCAGAAGGCATTTTCTATGCACCATTTGTTGATCATGTCAATCGTGAAAAAATTAGACTTTGCCATGTTCTGGATGGAGTTACAGTTGGTCAGCAGAACATAGGCAATAACTTAAATTTGCAGAAAAAAAAACACATTAACCAAAGATAAATTCCTGATGCAACAGTCTATCCCAAGTGTTGGGATGTGGGTTTTCTATCATTACCTGCATTGTGATAGTATCTCAGTAAGTAACAGAGTAAAATCATGTTTGCTTCCTATTCAAATTTCTCATTTGGATACTTTCTGAAATAAACCTCAAGTGTAAAGGAGAATAATTGTGTTCTTTTTTTTTTTTTATAAATTTGGAATAGAACAGTTAGTTTAAATCATTTGTCTACATAACATCCTGCAGAATTTATCCTTAGTAAATGTGCATTATTTGGGCCTATCAATAACCTTTAAAATACAAATAACTGTGTCAAGATTGTAAATTAAATAAAATCCCCCAAAAATAATTGATAAGAAAATTTCTCTTTTAAAAAAATTTATATTCTTTTTCAAAATTCTATACTCTTTTTAGCATGCGAGTCGTCAATTCTGAGGAAACCTAGGTCATTTAATTGAACACGTCACTTGAGAAGTTGTTAAAATTGTCTCTTTCTTTAGTAACTGAGTGGCAAATGTCCTACTTGATTCAATATGAACACAAATGAACATAAAAATATGAGAGGCTACAAAATCACAAAGACCTGGTAATGTGGCAGCATAGTTATATAGCACAGTGGTTTTCCAGTTTGGTAGAGATGTAACCAAGTCATCAATCGCCTCTGAGAAGATCAAATCCATGTAAAATGACAAGGTATAATAAATGGTTTCACCTTGGGCATATCAATGCCCTGGTGATTTGTGACAATACATGACAATTTTGTAAAGAAAAAATCTGACCTTGATACTAATCAAAAATGTTTGTTAGATAAAATCAAAACAGTATTTTCCTATGTTCCCAACATAAAAGTTTTTTTTCTTAACATTTTCTGAAGATGCAGAACACATCTCCAAGGGAATAAGAAATGATGAGATTATCTGCAGTAAAGCTGATCATTTTAGTGTCAATTAAAGCTACTTTAAGGATATTCCAAGAAAGAAAGATGAAAACAGACTGCATTTACACTTCTCGTCTTGGTTCTTATCCTTCTATTTTATTTTCTGCATTTTTTCATAGTCAGTTCTTATACTATAATAAAGAGAGAGAGAGAGAGAGAGAGAGAGAGAGAGAGAGAGAGAGAGAGAGAGAGAGAGAATTAAAGGTGAGATCCTAAAAAATAAGAGGACCAGTGGAGGGAAACTGTTACATACTCCCATCACACTGACACTCTTCTCTCTGAAATTGTTTCCTTTTATTCCATATCTTGGTCTTGTCATTCTGTAGGACACTTTGTATCTCATGAAATACCATATGGTTATGTTATAATTGAAACCCTGGATAAATGTCTTCACACCAGTGATGTAGAAAACTATCAAACTCTGAAAACTTTAATCCATAAACAACGAAACAGAATATTTGGGATGGATCTCCTCCCTTATTGTTGAAAAATTCTTATTAATAAAGTCACAGTTTTCCAAATTATCTGCTGCACCAGAAACTTCAAAATTGATGCCACTTTTATAATTATACACACATATATAGAGAAACCAATTATCAAAATCTATAAAAACCAGAAAAAGACAGTACACCATCATGGCATTTTCTACTAACCTGAAGTTCTTCAAAATTGTCCTTTGTGACACTGAAGAACAATCAGTGTTAAGCATGTGATTTTGAGAAGATGAGTGGGTCGGGGGAGAGGACACTGGAGAGATCCCAGAAGACGAAAATGCTGGAGCACCAGGTTTCCCAGCACTGACCTCACACCCGGGAAGCCCCTGGGGTTCAGTGACAGGCAGTGCTGCCTGGTTCCCAGGACCCAGACTGCTCTCGCTTGTTCTTGCTCAGCTCTTAGGATCTGTGCATCACAATCATCATATATCGTTTGCTCCCACAGCAAAGGCTATTTATAACTTTATAACCTTTCTAATCTTTAATTAAAACAAGACCTTCCAAAACAGTAATTGATCTACTTTAGTGGCCTTAGACATAGTCCCTTTATTTAGCAAAATAATGTTTATTGTTACCTGGCAGTTGATCCTTTCCAAGACCTGAACTTTGCCCGTCTCTCACCTTGTACACGTGCCACTGCCCACCCAGCAGCCTACCTCATCTATATCCATGATGCTCAATTTCATTTACAACAGAGTGCAGTTTGTTTCATTGCTGTGAAACTTTAGACAATCATGGACAAAAATCACATCTCTCCTTTACTCTGGTTGTTTAGAATGAGCTTGCATTCATAAAAATGGATCTCTTACGTTTCAGTAGCCCTTTCCCCAGTCCTACGTCTCTCCTGGTGAGTGCCACACTCACTGAGTTTATACTTGAGTAGTTTTGCTCCTTACTCAGCTGCAGCTGAGGCAGCGATGATACCTAACCTAACGGGTGAGTTGAAAACAAACTAAATAGGTGGACAATAGACATCTGCTGGACGATAGGTGGCCAGAGTGCCTGAGAACTGAGACCATTGATTCAGACATGGGAGCTGAGGGGTGTATGTCCTCAGAAAGTTACGTGATCTTAGAAACTGCACGATATGAATAATAAGATTACGTGTAGAAAACATGGAAGGGGAAAACGGCCTATGGTAAGCATTAAGTAATTTATATATTATTATAATATCTCATGATTTAATTGCTTAATAATCTTCAATATGTCCATAAAGTAAATTTCCAAAATTGCAACCCAGGACTAAGCATAATTTTCTTAAGACTTCAGATATATTTGTCTAAAAGCCCTGCCTGGCAGCTACATGGAATGTTACTAACACAGCCACTTCTAAGACTGGAACCTGAATTACCGTATCCTTAGCCAAACTCAGTGCCAGGAGAAACCATGGGCTCGTGCCCCAGGGCTACCATTTGCATTGCCTGCAACTGAGAAGAGGGAGGATCTGGCATTCTGGAGCTTCCATTTAGGAAGGACAGTAAGTGAGATAAATCTTTCGCAAATACTACACAAAAGTAAAGAGAAATTATCCCCCAAGATATGTTGTAAAATGTGAATGTATGCTAGCTCTACATACAAAAACAGCAGACAAGTACTATATAGGTTACATAGTGAGGTCAACCTAGTGTAGATTATCTTTTTTCTATGATTTCAAAAGATATTTATCTATATTTTAGATCAACATGTACTAACACACACGTTAGTGGGGGTGCAGTGTGATATTTTAACACACACATCCAGTGTTCCGAGATTAAATCAGAGTAATTAGCATTTCCATTTCCCCATCATTCTTTCAAGTGTGCAGCCTTCAGAGCGCCTCTTCCAGACCTCCATCCAGGGTTTAATAGGTGATGCTAACTTGTCACCCCAGGGTGCTGCGGAATCCCAGTCCTCCTCCCTCCTCATGGTGTTTAGGTCCCTGTTAGCTGACCTCCCTCACCCCTGCCGTACCCTCTCCACCTCTAATAATCACTCTTACACATTCAGATTGACTTCTTTCAGGTTCCATACGTGGGAGAGGGCATGTGATGTTTGCCTTTCTGTGCATGACTTATTTAATGTCATGTCCTCCCGTTCCCGCCACATTGCTAAAATGACAGGATCTGATTCTTCTTTATGGATGAACATTATATTGTGGTGTGTGTGTGTGTGTGTGTGTGTGTGTGAGTGTGTGCATGAGTGTGCGCGCTGCCTTTCCTTTTCCTTCTATGCGTCAAGGGGCCTCTCCCTGGGTCAGTTGGTTTCCTATCTGCGATTGAGAAGAGGGCTACAATAGGGACAGCTGTGCAGGAATCCTTTGGCCCTGCACAATATGTGGAGGTAAGTTATTCAACCAAGTGTATCAGCACACATTTCTTTTACTATTAATTTTTTCCTAATCCAATATCTTTAGGCATTTAAGCTTTTATTTGGGTCTCACATTTTTACTGCTTACAATTATCTAAACAAATATAGCCTATCTTTTGGTTAGAGAATAAAGTCAATTTTATTCAAATAGACAAAGTTCATAGCCAAGTTAACAAATGTGATTTAATATTAGTCTCTGATTTCCCTTGTTTAAAGCATGAAAAATGCACATGTGTTTTCAATAGAGAGTCTCTCTGAACACTGGGCCTCTCAGAGCCACTGTTAAAGATGAAATGTTTTGACTAGAAATTATCTTCAGTGTCGAAGCAAACTAAATCTTTGTGCATAAGTTTTGAATAATTTTCCTAAGCAAATCCCTGGTGGGGTTATTAGGCAAACCTTTATAGATGGATTTATTTTTCTTTGAAAAAAAATCAGTAAGATGTTAGTGAATTAAAGTGAGTAAATTTAAATAGCATTATCTTAATAATGTCCACATTAGTTTTGTAAATTTTTCATAGTTAAGTGTTTCAATTCCAAAATGAAAAGAATGCAGGTTTATAAATTATAAGAAAATGGCACCATTATGGTCAGCACATTTTCTATAGACATTATTTGCCCCTCAACAATCCTTTTAACAAAGTTTGCTTTGAAACAATTTACAGTGTGCAAAATATAGATATATCCACAGGCAAATACTCTTCAAGGCAAATAGCTTTTGTTATTACAAATAAAGTTTCTATATTTTTCATCCTCTCCATTTTGTGGAATTATCTTAGGTGTCTGATACACACATTTGGATCTTAGTGAGTCTACTGTGAGAGCTTGAAAAAATTACTTAACTGTAAAAACATTTTTCTCCTAAAATGGACATAAAAACTGAAGCAATCCCCCATAGCAATCTGGGAATTAAATTAGTTAACAACAACAAAAACCAACAAAAACATGTTTGTCATGTTGGCCAGGACATTGTTAAAAGTAAGTTGGTTATTCAAAAAGTACACAAGTAATTGGCTATTATTGTCCATGTTGCTGCTATTTTTTAAAACAGTCTAGGATTTACATAATAGTCTTCGGGCCTTTATCAATACTTACTTTTGAATAAAGAATATTTATTATTTTTTTCTGGAGTAAGATGTCTAAATTTAATGCAATGTTAATTGTGTTCCCTGCACTAGAGAACATTTCCTATGTATTAAAGGGTGCACAGTGACTTCCAAACTTTAGAGTGTGGGCATCTTTCCTGAGAGCTGAACAGATTTTATTCTAAACTCTCCCACAAAAAGATGATAGATGTAAAGATTCTTTTCTGTGGAAATCAATGTTTCTCTACTCCTTGATAAAGGAAAGTAAAATGAAAAGTTTTAAAAATTAATTTTCACAAGAGACAAAATGTACAATTGGAGACTCTGGTGGCTGTTGAAAACAGAAAACTCATGAGCATAACATTTAATCCAGGACAATGAAATTAAAGGACCAATTCACTGGGAGTGAGAAAAGTCACTGAGATAGAAGGAAAAGATGGAGTACTTCCATTAACTCCATTTGTTTCAATAAGAAAAGATTATACTGTGACCTTTTCTTTAGCTGCCTTGATTTCTCCATTTTTAATCATTATGCAAGATTTGGTGGAAACCCTCACAGATGCTTAGCTCCTCAGGGGGCAATTAAGAGAGTAGTGAATTCACTGAAAACTGAAGATCCATTCACTGCACTCCTAAAATGACAGGGAGAGACCTGTGCATTGGACTGTCAAAGCTCTCTTCCAGTGTTGGATAACACAAAGAAAAGTATAAAATATACATGTCAAATACGACAGCTAGTTATAATGAATGTCGTATTTCACAAACTCTAAAACCATAGTCCTCTATTTATAATTTCACACACTTGTATAAATAAGTTTATTCCTGGCAAGTTTGCTATTTTTTTTTTTGTCCTACGTTTAGGGTTCACATTTTAAGTATATGTTGATGTTTTTAAGGACTTCGTTCTTGAAAGCTAAAAAAAATAGTAACTGTGCTGTTTATAACCAAAGTAAATTGATATAAATTTAAAAATTACATTGATTTTTGTGAAATATTTGCATATATTTTAGGAAAAGTATTTTAGAGTAAAACGCAATATAAAAACTTTTTTTCTGTTTATTCAGCCATTTTTACCGTACATTCTTTTGTTCTTATAAAAATATTTTATAACAACATAAGATGAACAACATTTTGGGAAACCTTTGTATATGTGTCTGATTTTATCCTTTAGCAATCATTTCTAGAAATATATTACTGATCTAATAGTAAAAAGACTTTTTGAAGACTTTCAGTCATGTGGACACTTTGTTAACAATATTTCTACTACCACAAGCAGCACAAACATGCCTTCATATTAAAAAAAATGTATATAGCTGTTTTGATTCAAATATACATATTAAAATAATTACATCAAACAAATTAAAAATATCAAATCACAGAGTTTCCTTATATGTGTGTGTGTCAAGAATGACTGAAATCTCCTCTCGTAGCAAATTTCCAGTATAAAAAACAATAATTTCAATAATAGCCATCATTCAGACATTAGGTCTCTTGACTTATTGTGTTAGACAGCTTTGGGTTGCTGTGACAATATTCCTGAGAAAAATCAACTTAAAGCAGGAAGATTTATTTTGGCTTCCATATTCATGTTTTAGTCCATGGTTGTCCAGCTCTATTGCTGTGGGCCTGAGGCTAGATGGACATCACAAACATGCTAGGGACAAAAGTGCTCACCTCATGGCTGTGGGAAGGAGAGAGAGAGAGAGAGAGAGAGAGAGAGAGCGCACACACCTGTGGTACCAACATACCCTAAAGGTCATGTCCCTGATGACCTACCTCCTCCAACTAGGTCCAACTCCTAAAATTCTCACCACTTCCCAATAGTGTTTGGATACCTGGAGCTGGGTTCAAGCCTTCAGCACATGAGTCTTTGGGGAACATTTTACCATAATATTTATCATATCATCAACCATAATATTTATCCTACATAAACTGCATTTGTACCCTTCAACGATGTTTCTCAGTTCCTGCGCTCTTGGTTACTGTTTGATTCTATGTATTTGACACTTTTGTTTTATTCCACATGTTAATTGACATCATGTAGTGTTTTTCTTTCTGTGTCTGGCTTATTTTACTTAGAAAATGTCTCCCATGTTATTGTTAATGGCAGAATTTTTTTATTTCTTCATTCATAAGCTGAAGAGTCTTCCATGGTATGTGTGTACCAGAGTTTCCTCGTCCATTCATCCACAGGTGGACGCAGGTTATTTATTTCTACATCTGGGCAGTTGGGAGAGTGCTGCAGTCCACATGGGAGTGTAGATGTCTCTTTGGACGATTTCATGACTTTTGGATATGTGGGGTGTTGGTTCCGTGGTGGTTCTCATTCAACCTTCTCCGGAGCATGCATCCACAGTCTCTGTAGTAACTGTACCCGCCTGCACTTATTCCAGCCGTCTCAGAGGCCCTCTGTTCCCTGTGTGCTGGCCTGCACTTGTGGTCTCTCATCTTTTGCATGAGTTGATGAATCAGTTATCATCACTGGCTGCTGTAGCAGAAAATCTACCAAATCTTAGCAGTTTAATGCAGCAATGTTCCGTTTTTTGCTTATACGGATGTCTACTGAGGGATAAAAATTGGGATTCTTTCCATCTTGTGCTTTCTTTGTCCCTTAGATGTCCAGGGACATCTAGATCCACTAGATTACAGAGATAGAGATAGATAAAGGGGGAGGATATTGGGATATTGGGAAGGGAGGGAAAAGAAGAAAGGAAGGGGATAATTATACAACCAGAGGGTTTAGGGGCCAGGCCTGGGGATTATAGAGGTCTCTTGTTCCATATTCCACTACTCAGAAACCAGGTCCTAGTCCCACCAGTCGGGGTGGTGTATTGGATTCTGACATTTTTCACAGGAAGAAAATGTAGTGTTGCTCAATCTTATCATACTCCATAAGAATAGGTTTCTCTTGTTTCAATAGATCTCAACTTTCTTGAGTTACATATCTTAAGAGAAAATGTTCATTATTGAATGTTCTGAAAGGTCTGATCCCTGTGGTCACATCATTCTTAACCAAGTTATTGGAAAGGAAAAAGAGTGGATATTGCTGTCTGCCCACATTTACCCGAGGTTTCACTGCCCTGCCTCATCTGAACTCCTGACTTGCATATGCTATAGCCTATGGACGTAGACTTCCTTAGTGTGTGGTCCATTCTGTAGGAAGAGGACTCCCTTCCTCAGCCTCTCACTTCTGTCCTCGCCATGAACACACAAGCAGTGCCCGGTCAGCCTCAGGACTACTCTCTGGTGCCGCCTGCAGAACAGCCTCTGGGCTCTTCTCTTCTTTCACACTGGACAGTTGGGGTCTATTCATAAGGCATCCAGAGTGCTCCTGGAAAGATGGAGCTCTTCTCGCCACTTCTTTGATCACTGCCTTGAGATGTCTTCTCATGTCACTAAGAGTGAAGGTCAAATCCCTGCATGCATCTGTAGCACCCCACTCCGCTGCCCTGACAGTCCTGCGCTGGCCTCCGGCTGCGGTGCCTGTCCTTCCTCTTTTCTCAGTCCTCTTGGTCTGTGCTGGCCTCCATCCTGTGCCTTCCTACAGAAGCCCCCTTCTGCTGAGGTCCTAAGCCTCCTGCCTGGCCTCCCTGGGTGCTGGGACTGAGCCCTGACTGGGTAAGAGGCTGTGCCTTTAGAGACTCAGTCTCCAGTGAGTGCCTCCCCACTCATACTGGGGAGAGACTTGCATTAGCAGAACTGGCAAACATTGAAATTAGAGCCCAGGTCCACTCGACCCCCAAACAAGAGAAATGAATTTTATGTCTTATTTGTTCAAAGCCTGATTCTCAGTTTTCTTTCAATCACTCAAAAAGTTAAATTAGTCAATTTATAATTTTTATTTTTTGATTACTTGCATGTTAAGCAATGACAGCTAAAACCTAAACACATTTTACTTTGATGTCTAGAGAGTCTAGAGAAGGAACCTCAGGACTCAGTAGTGATTTTCAAAATAGCCAGGACCCTCTAGAGATTCTTAAATATAGTGTTAAAAAAATAACAGATGCAGCTGTGATCTTGTTTCCTAGTTTGATTTCTAATTCTAAAAATATTACCATGGGCAAGTCACCTTTACCTGCATACTGTGTGAGACGAGTGGTCACTCTACAGCAGGGTGTCTCAGACTTGTTTCCTAACAGTAGAATGCCCTGTCTCAAATTAGTAAATGGCCATTTTGTGGAATGGAGAGAGAGAAATGGGCTTTTCCACACTTTAATGTGCCCCTTCTCTTTGGAGGACTCTGCCATTTGTGATACCTGAAAAGCTGAATTAGATGATTTCTAAGATCCCTTTGTGATAACCTTCAATGATGCCAGGAGACTGTGCTTTATCAGAAAACTGTTATCCTTTTATTGCCAAGGAGGGCTGTGGAAATCTGTTTATTATTTTAAAATTGCTGAAACGAAAAAGAAGCTTTCAGGAATCTTATTGTTCTATCAGAAGAATTACCCCTTTATTGTTGTATGAAAGTTACTGGTGTTCTCAAATATTCTCTGCAGAAATATAGAACTCATCTTATAAAATGATAAATCTTCATCTTATAAAGGCTTTTAGTAGTGTCTGCAATGAGAAAATCAACCTCTGGTGATTGCCACTATAGAATTGCATAAGGATGTAACATATTAGTATACATGTTTAAAAATATGAAGACAGGAGAACCATCCCCTGTGGATTCTAGAGTGTGAGTACACTCTGAACTGCTTGCCTCTCCCTTGGAAATTCCTTCCTCAGAAAGGAGGAAATTTTTACCTGCTCAGGTGTGTGTGTGTGTGTGTGTGTACAGGTGTGCATGTGTGATTCAATAAATTACAATCTGGATTGCTCACAGAAATATCTTTTATATAAATAATATACTTACACAGAATACACTATGATTACAAATAGATCAAGAAATGTTATACCCCTAAGGAACTGGTGCCATTGCCAGCATGCCCTAATTTGTTATTTCCACAGCGGGTGGTAGGAGCAGACAGGGGGGAAGAGATTCAGTGGGAGGGACAGAGGAGTGATGCTTCAACTTCCCATTTGTTTAAATCAAATTGTTCATTAATTAATTTAGTAATGTAGTTTTAATTCTTCTATCTTGAATTCAAGGTAGTCACCATATTTTTGAGTACTTTATCCTGTTTATAAAAAAAATATTTATGATGTAATTGTGGTCCTTTTCCCATTGGAAGATTGGGTTAGTGTTGAATCAACTAGTTATGAGGATCTCAGAAGTACATGTTGAACCTTCAAAACTCAATGAAAAGATGATGTAATGTTACATTGGCATAATTAACTTCCTTTGTAGACAATTTCTAAATATTTTGTCAAGCCGGCATATTTTAGGAGAACAAAACAATATTAAATGACTGAGCATAACATACATGGCTCAGTTTGGTGGTATAAATTGGGAAAAATTTCCAAGAGTTATATAAATAATTAAGGATTTTAAACAAATTACTTGATAATTAAAAGAGAGGATACTAACATGCAGTTAACCCACTGAGGTAAAAAAATTTCAAAGTTGACATAAAGATATATGAGTAGGAAACTAAAGATGCAATTAATGCAATTGTAAAACTAAATCAAATACTTAAGGATAATTTTTATCACTGAAATTTATTAGGCAGTAGACTGAGCTCTCTAAGGACTAGATATAGAGTCTGTGTTCTGAATCATTTAAAAATGGAGAGAATTGAACTCTTAAGAACTCCCTAGAGAGAACATTCATTTATTAGAAACAGCACAGAATAGATGAGTCAATGCAGCTTCCATTTACAATGTTTCTGATGTTATCAATCTTTCCAAAAGAATTATATGAACCTAATAATCTTCAGATAGCTACAAGAATACATGGAATATATTAAATGGAAAAGTAGTGTTAATTAAAACATAGATTAAATATTACATAAAACATTAGATTTCAGATTATAGTAAATTGTGACCTCCAAGATGTGGTTGAAATTTATCATTTTCACGAGTGCTATCATTAATTTTTATGTTCAGAATTTTATTTTCTTGAATGACACATAAATATTTAATTAAGTTTTTGTTCTTTAATTAATAACATGTAGCAAAGTGAAATTAGAAGAAAAGATAATTTCCATATTAAATACAATTGGAAAAGTTTGTTCATTGAAAAAATACATGCTCACCTATGCACCCAATACACATATACTTACCAATATTCTGTATTTTAAGCTAACTTACTCTAGCTATGGTTAAAATTAAGATTATATAACACTGCTTTATGGAAAGTCAAAGATTTTTCTGGCAGATCAATGAAAAAAATAAAGAATTAATAAAAATCTCAATGTTCTAAAAATGGTTCAAAGAATGAAGTTCAAAAAAAATTTGGTTGAAAAGGCAGCTCATTAAATTTTTAAATAATCATGTTAAGGGAATTATTACCTCCTGTAGCATCAGTTTCCTCTACTGGGAAATATAAGATTATGTTGGTAATAAGTTATATATTAGTGTTAATTGATGTTAATTTTTTTTCAGATGTTTGTTTCAGACTTAAATTTAATGTTATTTTATCAATAACCTAGAAGTACCTTTTAAGGTATTTCCCATATTTCACTGTTATTTTTAAAGATTTCCTTTTTTAAAAAAATCAAAGTATCTATCCCCCTTGGTTTTAATATACTACCATAACTAAAACATTGATTCATTCTATATAGAACTTAGTCAATGTCTGAAATTAGCACTCAAAACAGTTTCAGTGCCTACCAAGGAAAAACTTAGCCCATTTGACCTATTTCCCAGTGTTCAGGCTGCTGTTTATTGTGATGTCTTATTTTAAAACAAACATGTGTTATTTTGGTTTGTTTTTAAGAAATAAAAGCAAATTAAAATGAAAGGGCATAGTTGCAATAACTCCTTTTTTAAAAAATTACTTTTTTGTCTTATTATTGCTACATATATTCTTTTTATCTGGATAATAATTTTTAAATTTTATTTATTTATTTTTAATATATGACAGGGGGATACAATTTATATTACACATATAGAGCACAATGTTTTAGATCTCTGCTTGTATATAAAATATATTCACACCAATTCATGTCTTCATACATGTACTTTAAGTAATATATTCTTTTTAGAATTTTAAGCTAAGAAACAAGAATATATACTTTTAATTTTAAAAGAAATTAAAAAATTGTATACTTTAAAAATAAACTTATTTTCTAATAAAGATAAATTTGTTTATTTAAATATGTACACTTCAAATATGTATATGTGTATGCCAGAATAAATCCCACCGGTATGTATAATTTTTATGCACCAATGAAAATTTTTAAAAAAGCACAATTGTATTTTGTGTGCTGTTGCTTCTCCTGAGCTTAAAGGACTTCAGTGCTACGTTTGGCATCAGCACTATTTCTTACATTTATAAAAGAGTGAGACAGTAAACAATAGTAAAATATTAATCTTACAAAAATATTAGCAAATCAAATTTAGCTGTATAAAAGGCTGATATATCATAATCAAGTGGAGTTGATCCCTACAATTGAAAAATGCCACCATACTAATTCGCTGAAGATAAGTCAATGTATGGTATCAGCAAAGTTAAGACAAGATAATTCATGATCATCTCAACAAATAGGAATGAAAGCAATGACAAAATCCCAAACCCATTTCTGATATAAACTATAACTAACTTGGGAACAGAATGGATCTTGTATAACCTGAAAATAGCATTCAATATAAGATTTGCTGAGAGCATCATACATCATATTTAATGATGAAATATAAGAATTTTCCTGGGAAGATCATGAGAAAAAGAAAGGATGTCCTCCTTTCCATTCCTGTTCAAAATCACCTTGGAGGTTCTATCAATGTTGTAATATTATTTAATAAAAACAGAAGAAAAACCATAATGCTGTCAAAAAGTACAATTTATTATTTTTACAGAAAACCTGATTACTGATACAGAAAATGAAAAGAATTTACAAACCAGCTACTGGGAATAATGACTTTTAAAATGCAGCATGGTTAAAATTGAATTAAAATGTTTCTATGCATCAAAGAACAATTTTAAATATATATGAATATATGGAGACATATACACACATACTATTTGATTAAAATTTAATTCAAATTCTAATTCATATGTTCTCTTTCTTGGTTCAAATATAGTATCCTTTAAATACTATAACCATCAAGAAATATTTATGTATGAATATAAATGAAATATATTGCAGTATCTTATGAAAGACACTGATGAAAGCAAGTAATTCAAGAAGTTCTACTGAATGGGTAGATACGGTGTCCTAGTGGCATAGTTGAATAAATGTAGTTAAGAAATCAGTGTCTCCCAAAATGTGTTGTAGACTGTCCACAAGACTTGTTAAAATTGCATCAGGATTTTATATGAATAAGTGAAAAAAATTTAAAATTTATAATAGACTGCAATTAGAATATTTAATACGAGATTGAAAAAAAAACAGAGTTGGCAGAATAATACTATTCATTATCGAGACTGATATAAAACTAGTAAGCACATATTTACAGTGGAAGAGAATAAGCCAATGGGATCAAATAGAGTCTATAAAGACATTCACATGTATAAAATCCAGAGCAGCAAACGTAATTCAATCAGCATTATAGAGTATTTGAACAAACGGTACTACAAATATTGGATGTTCATGTAAAAATAAAACTTGAACATCTTCTTGCACAATTATCAGCTCTAAGTGGATCATGGATTTAATTTTGAAACAATGAAGCATTGCAATTCCATGATCATTGGTGATGTTGTCCATTGGCTATTTGTGTGTCGTCTTTAGATAAATGTACGACACTAAAGATTTTGGCTCATCTTTAAATTGAACTATTATTATTGTTGTTATTTCTGCAATGGAGCTGTAGAATTTGTTATGTAGTTGGAAAGTGACCTTATCAGATATTTAGCTTATGACTGCTCTTTCCTGTATGAATGTAGAACTCCTGGTCAGTTAATTGTTCACTTTGTTGTGCAAAGGTTTTTGTGATTTGATGTTTGCCCCATTCAAAGGGAAATTCCATGGTTGTACTGGAGTTTATCAGTTCATGACCTAAGGTTCAGGTGCCAGCCTCCTGGTGGCAGAGGTAGAGAATTGTGGGCACAAGCTGATGGCTGCAACTGAGCTGTTCAAACCTTTGACCTCAGTTCTATTTTAAAGTAGCTTTCTCATAACCAATCCCTTTGATGTAAAAACCTATGTAAAAAACATGCAGAGCCTGTTCATGGTGTCTTCCCCATCAGAGGTCGGCTGAACCACTGGGTCCCACTTTCTCTATTTTTATGTGGGTTGGTCTTTTTTCCAATCCCCTCATCGCCCCAGTTTGGGGAAACTAAGTAGTTCACTGGCAGCAACAGTGTCACATTAGGAAATCACTGCCAGGCACAGTGCCAACAGGCCTCTGTTCACTTCAAGCAGTTTTAGGGATCCAGTTCACACACTGAAGGCTTTCATCCCCTGTGAGTTCATTCTCTTGTCCCCCCACCCTCTTTCTCCCTCTCCTTCCCTCCCTCCCTTCCTCCCTTCTTCCCTCCCTTCCTTTTTCTTTCCTCCTTCTTTCCTTCCTTTCTTTCTTTTGCTTATTTGTGTAGTTGCACAAAGTAATTGTTGCAGAGATCATCCATTCTGCCATTGTGTCTTCTCATAACTGCCTTCTGTGTCTCAAGTTTGCTAGTGAGGAATCCTCACGTAAGCGGCCTCATGCCTTGTTTTCTCTTCTGTGACTGATTATTCAGAGACATCTCCTCCAGGTTCCACGCCCACCCAGCTCCAGCCTGCAGTGACTCGATTCCCCCCACAAAAGGCAGAACAGAAGAAAAGTTACACATTCCAGGAATGGAATTTATTAATTTTTATATTTGCTGCCTTCCTCAAAATATTTAACGTTCAATACAGGATTATGAGGCACTTAGAAAACAAGTAAATATTCAATAAATAAGACATGTTTAAGAAAGAAAGCAATCAATACAACCAGATTCAAGCATAACAAATTTAGAAGATAATCAGTTAACTTGAAGACAGGCCAATTCAATATTTGCAACATGCAACAAACTCATACAAAAGAGACAGGGTTTAATGAACAAACACACACCTAGACTAGAGAAACTGAGAGCTGGGCTAACCTCATCAAACATTATAACTTAACATGGAATTGGTAGGCTAGAAATTCCAGAGAGAAAATGGGGCAGAAATGTATGTAATTTGGCCTGCCAATACAATGTGACCCCAAACTCCAACCGCACACCTCTGAGGCTCAGAAAATAGCAGTTTAAGTAAAGACACAGACTGTTTTGAAAATTTTCAAAGAGAAAAAATACATTTAGAGAAACAAAGATCTGAAATTCAGCATGTAGCCCATCAAAAATTCAGCATCAGAAACCTTATATACCTTTAATAATTTTTGGTAAATTAATAATGTAAACAATTAATAAAGGTATTCAAAAGATAAAATCTTAGGATTTCTTTCATGATTTAAGTGGTTTTTATATGGTTAAATACTTGAGTAGAGTTATAGATTCTTGTTTGTTGGGTATAAATATATTTAATAGCACATTGGAATCTTATCCATAGTATTGTAAAGAAACTCACAAATTTCACATTAAAAATCACCATACATCTATTTCTTTAGATATCATAATTCAGAGTACATTTTTATCTTTTTTTGAGTCTGTAATTCATCTTCCACTTTTGTATGTGTTTTTTTTCCTCAAGGAAATCTGATTAATGTTGTTTTCTTTTATAGAACATACTCATTTCAAATTTTAAAATACTGTGTTATAATTTATGTTCAGATCTGCATACCTATAAAGCATATTTTTTGATGAGTTTTGTAAAAAGTATGCACCCAAGTCTATATTAATTTACAGAAAATTTTCATGGCCCAAGTAAATGTCTTCATGTTCATTTCAGCAGATTTTCCAAACTCTCTGCCATAGAAGCTGCTGATTTGATTCTGTTCACTACAGATGTCTACTTTTTGTTCTAGCATTTTTCTGTAAACACACTCATACTGTGTATAGTAGTTTTGTATGGGTTCTGACAATCACCATATGTCATTGTAACATGTCCTTATTGCTGACCTTATTTCTTTTTATTATGGAGTAGTTTTACTCAGAATATATGCAGTACTTAGTGCTCTCTAAAGAGACTGCACCATATTGATCTATAAGCATGATCTTTTGTGTTTTATTAGGTAGGAGTTCAGGTTATTTTGTCATTTCACTACCACTTGTTCTAGCACCATTTTCAAAAATGACCTTTCTTTCCTTCATTGAGTTACCTGGGTAACTTGATTGAGAATCTATTAACTACACATGTGTATTGTTATTTTTCCTGGGACTCTATGTAATGCTTACTTCAATACCAGAATTTGGATAATTGAAGCTATATATGAAAATCTCCAATCAGGTATTGTATGGTCTCCAAATTTTATCATCTTTTCCAAAATTGGTGTGGTTACTCTAGTCCCTTAACAACTCAATAAATAGGTTAGAATCAGCATGTTATTTTCTAGGAAAAAGCTCTTTGGTATTTTGATTAATATTTTTTAAAAAACTAGAGAAGACCAGGGTATGGTGGTACACACCTCTAATCCCAGCAATTCAGAAGACTGAGGCAGAAAGATCACAAATTCGAAGCCAGCCTCAGCAATTTATCAAGACCCAAAGTAACCTAGAAAGACCCTTTCTAAAAATTAAAAACATAAAAAGGGTTGTGGATGTGGCTCAGTGGTAAAACGTCCCTAGATTCAATCCCCAGTACCAAAAAAAAAAAAAAAAAAAAAAAAGGAAAAGATTCAGAGAGACAATGGATGCTGGCTATTGTTAGTTTTATTCAGGTCTTCTGAAATTTACCAGGCTATTCTTGGTGGTCTTTAGTGTACCTTACAAATTTTTATTTAATTTCTAACTATTTTATGTCTTCAAGGTTGTAATATGTTTGTATTTTTATTTAAATTTCCAATTTTTATAGTTGGTATATGTTAAACATATACCCTTCATCTTCAATGATGCTAAATTTATTTATAAATCCTGAGAGGTATTTTACAATCATTTGGAAATTCTTCCGTATGTGAATTCATCATTTAAATATAAATGACAGTTTTATAACTTCAATTTCAATTTTTATGACATTTATATATTTTTCCTTGTTCATGGTGCTCCATAGAGTTAATCTTAAATTGATACTGAAAATCAGGGGTTAGGATGGGCAGCTTTCCTGTTGTCAATTCAAGGGGAGAGGACATTAAGTCTCTACCAGTTTCTATTGTCTTAATTTTAATTTCTGACCTTTCATTATTCATAGTTCTTGAAGTATACCAAATACTGTTCATTTGTTGATATGATGATACTATTATTTTATCCATTATCTTGTTAATCAAGCTAAGCAGATGTTGGTGTTTGTGAAATTATTTTTGCTTTTTTAAGCCCCACATTGGTTTAATTCTCCTGGATATACCTGGTTTCCCTTTGTTAATGGCATTTCTATCTAAGTTCATAGGGATCCGGCCTTCCATTTTCTTATTTTTTGCAAGTTTATTATCAACATTGTAGTAAGCTTATATAGTAACTTGAAAGTTGTGCTCTCTTTCCTGAAAATGTTTGCATAAGAGTGTTATTAATTTTCATTAAATATTAAGTAAAATTTGCTGGACATGATGGTACATGCCTGTAATAACAGCAGCTCAGGAGGCAGAGGCAGGAGGATCTCAAATTCAAAGCTAGTGTCAGCAAAAGCAAGATGCTAAGTAACTCAGTGAGACCTTGTCTCTAAATGAAATACATATAGGGACAGTGATATGGCTCAGTATTTGAGTGCTCCTGAGTTCAATCCTCAGTACCCCCCCAAAAAAAAAAATTAGATAAAATTCACCAGTAAAATCATCTGGTCTGGTCCTACAAGTTCTTTCAGGATGAGTGGGTGAAGGTATTATTTATAAATAGAAGTAGTGTAACAATATTTTTCATCTTCTTATGAATGCTTTCTAAATAGTTATATCTCCCTTTTTATTATTTTATCTCCCCTTTTTCTGTTGCTCATTTAACTTAGAACTTTTCTATTTTAATATTCTCAAAAATCATTATTTGGGCTTATAGATACCTTTAATTTCGGTCTATTTTATTATGTTTCATGATTTTCATTATCTTTATTACTTTTTGGTTTCTATCAACTTTGCATTCGATCCAATTTTCTGTATAATAGTAAAATACAAGCAGATCATTGATCTTAAGGAAAACTGATTGGAAGGTAAATGTTGTAAGTTTTACATTTTTCTCAAAGCCATCAATACATTACCTCATTTCACAAATTTTGGTAATTGGGCTTTTTAAAATCATTCAAGGAATATGTTTTCTAATTTTTGTGGTTATATATTTGGAAGCATGAGCTATTTAAAAGTAGCCTGTCTATTCTGCATGTACTTTTCATTCATGTACTTTGGGGTAGGTTTCCTTCTCTGGAAGTGTCCTCAGAGTATCAGAACTTTGTGTTTGTCCTCATCCTCATACAAAATCATCTGCAACCAGCTCCCAGACATCTGAGCTGTGATTTCTTCCTCGCAGCAACTTGAGTTACATTAGAGAAGGGAAACAACCTTCTCAAATATTCTTCTCTTGTAAAGTTATAGCCTTTTTGACTGTATCTCAGTATTTTATAGAAAAATAAAATGTTAAAAACAATGACCAATACAACTACCACTGTTCTGAAGACAAAAAAGTCCTTAAGAACATTTATGTAATTGTTTAATAACTGAGAAAAGTCTTACACGAATGGTGTGAATATATTTTGTGCACAGAGATCTGAAAAATTGTGCTCTATATGTGTAATATGAATTGTAATGCATCCTGCTGACATATATAACAAATTAGAATAAAAAATTTAAAAAGAGTAAAACAAAGTCTGCATCTGTTTGATTTTCACAATAATTTAATGTTTTTGTTATAATTTTCCTCAAATTACTAGTCATGCAAATGGGACTTAGGAGAAACAAGTGCCTGTGTGCGTGTGTTTGGATAATACAAGTGTAGAAGTCCATCTTCAATCTGGGTTTTTTATCCTAATTTCAGTTTACAGTCAGTTATAGTAAGATTTCACCATGAAATGCAGTACAAGTTTTACAGGGCAGACTTGAGGAAAATGGAGACTCTTCTGCACCAAAGCTGGTGAAGACCATTCCAGGCTCCTCTGTGTAAGTTGATAGCATTTCTACCTCTACAGAAACACTGTCCTCGACATAGCATATGAGTTGTTAACAATCAGTAGCAACTTCTTGACCCAAACTGTGGCTATAATAGAGCAAAATGCAAATTTCAATTTACTTTTCATCCACAGCCTGATAAGATATAAAACCTCCTCCAAACGGCCTGATTAGTCGAGTGTTGTAATGCAACATGAGCTCATCCCAGGTGTCATCCATGTCCCACTTTTAATTCCCCGGTGATCTGTACTCTCCAACACTCTTAACCTCAGTTTTAATGTTCAAAGGGAGACTTTGATGACAATTTCCTCTCAGTGACAGCTCTTAGCTCCAGATGAAGATATGAAAGTGTGCTGTGCTCAAGAGAGGATGGATTCATTTGTTTCACTTCCACCAAACATCTCCCTTATGGCAATCCTGAAAACACAGACAGCCTGACCCAATCCTAAAGTGCCTCCTATTTTCAGTGAGGGACTTGGCTTCCTTTGCTGGGTTTGGCTGAGGGCATCCAAGGTGAGCCTGCTCCCACCCATGAAGAGAGGAGAGGAAGAGGGCCAGACCTGCCAGGAGATAGCGCTGGCGTCCCAGGGCAGATATGCAGAGAGGAAAAGATGTTTTCCTCTTGTCCTCTGTGTGCCAGTAGAGAAATCTGTGTCTCTGAGAAAAGGCTTGTGCTTGACTTGAGGCAGAGCATCGTGGCAGACGCTCCTCAGTGGCTCTCAGAGCAGGCAGCTGATAAAGAGGAGAGTCTTGGTTTGTGAGGTTACTTTTTCTACCTTTTGTGCCTGAAATTTTTCAACACTGTAAAGGAATATACATTGAATAATATTTTTCTTTTGCTTTAAGAGTCGTAGGTTACTCATTCCTCAATCTGAAAGGAGGAGTTAGCCAGAGAGAAGTCTGTTAGGAGGGGCTATACAGGGCAGTGTCCGGATCTCATCATGAAAAATCGGAGGCAACTGACTTAAGAAAATAAAAGATTTGTTTTCTTTTGTGGTTTTGGAGGTTCCCAGACAGGATCCAGTGCCCCAGCTTTTGGCCCCCATTGAAACTCAGCATGGTGGGAAGGAGGGAAGGATCAACCTGTTCACCCAAGAGCTGGGAGCAGGTGATGGGAAAGTCAGGAAGAGCCCAGGGTCTCACAGTACCCTCAGGCCACACTCCCAGCCCCCTGAGGACCTGGCAGTAGGCCCCACTCCTGAGGGTCTCACCACCTCTGCGACAACACCCAAAGGAACAAGCCTTTGACACACTAGACCTTGCAAGGACCTTTGACATCCAAAATGGCAGACTGTAAATCCGACTTACGGTGAACATCGGATAAAAACATTTTTTATTAGCTTCTTCTCATCTGACCACCATCCACCTCAAAGGTTTAGGGAACACTTCCTTCCAAACAAATATTATATTCTACCTAAGAGAAAGTCTAGTAGGTACAGTTCTTTTTAACTTGGACATCATGTGAAAACGCTGGCAAAATTATCATAAATATGTTTTTGTCAATTCATTTCTACAGTGTGTGACTGGGTGAATAGTTTCGAATATATTGCAAACAAAATGTAGATTTTATTTCATTAATGTTTTTATCCACTTGAAAGAAAATGACAGGAAGTTACCCAAGGGTATGTAAATGTTCTAAAATTAAAATCAACATTTAGGGAACAGATGCCTAAGCTTTAATCAGCTTTGTGGTGGAAATGGTGGCGAACAATTGTTTTAGGGTGTTTTGAGATGAAGAGCCACCTTACCCTTCAATGATATTTTAATTAGTGTTTTGTTAATTAAATGTAGAGTTGAAAGAGGTAACATTGGGAAGTGTAAAACTAAAAGAAAATTTCAAGATGCACAATTCCTGGAAAATACAAGTAATATTGTATTATTTCTGATTAAAAATCACTAACCTTTAAGGGCAATTAAGAAATGCCCAGTCTCCAATTCATTATCCAATGAACATGGAAATAGAAGGAGAGAAGGGAAAGGATGAAGGAAGGATTACAGAGGCAGAAGGAGGGAGGGAAGGAGAAGAAAAATATTATTTTTTTATACCACTTGTGCAAAAGTGGGGTAGCTCAGCTGAAATTTCATGGAAATCCAGAGATCAAAATTGGAACCTGTATGGCAGGAAGATGTGCAGGAGTTACCTGCTGTCTTTCTCATCATGCAATTAGAAGAGGTGGTTCAAATTCCACATTCTTATTTGCTCCCAAAATAAACAGGATGAAACTGTTCTTCTTAGGTTACTCGGGTTACACATAAAAGTAGACACTGGGCTTAGTGAGAAAAATGTATTGGAGCCATTATAATAAGGAATACTCTTCAGCTACAAATATTTCCATGAGATTGCTGAGTTACGTCAGCTGAACTTTGATTTTGGCCTTCTTTAAAGCAAACTTCTACAGCACTGGCTTCCTGCAGGTACTTCATCACAGTTATTTGAAAATTAGCTTTTATTTGAAATATTTTTTTAAGAATCCTGAATCTACAAAAAGTTTTCAAGATGAAATCCATTCTAGTTATATTTGTACAACAGAGACAAATAACTCATGGAATCTAATTTTTAATTGCTTAAAATCTGAGAAGATACAGAAGTATAGAGAGCTAAACAGATAGATACAGATAGAGGTAGAGACAGCTAATAAATCGTGTGAAGAAGAATGAATAAGAAATAAATCTAACTAGATGTTTTCATCTAAGAAGGTGCTGTTCAAAATCATGGAGTTTGGGTAAAAAGCAGACAAAAAGAAAGATATTCTAGACTGACGGAATCACTTGCATCCAGTCATGGACACCATAAACTTAAGGCATGCCTTTAGGAATGGGAGTAGTTAACGAAGAGATATACGTAATGGGTGAGGTAATGATGCAGGATATGAACACGAAGACCAAGTGTGGGGCCAGGTAAGAAAGATGAGGAGATAGAGAGGACTTGCTTTATAATTAGCACCTTTCCAACCCAAACCAGACTCCAGGATGTGAAAGCAGAGCAGGTAAGACTTTTCACAAGTGTAAACTAAAACAGAATAATTTTCACGTTTAGAGTATAATCATTAATGAAAACATAAAGTGTATAGATCTGTATGTTTTTAAAAGTCTAAATGCAATATGTGAATGAAAGAGATACATGGGATCCTCCATCAGCCAGACACCTTCCTCTGGAAGTCGGCTGTACGTCCGCACTCCCTCATGGTGTTTCTCTTTGCTTGGTTGCTCCAGCTCCTGACCCCCTCCACTTCTTCTGACTGAGCCCAGTCCTGGTTTCTGTTCCATCCCTACTGATGAACAGAGGGACTGTGTCCTCTATTTTTAACTTTCATGATTGAGTCTTTTTCTTGAGTATTGGCTCTAATTCCTGGTTTTCTTTTGGAATGGTTTGTCTATAATCACTGTATGATAATAATCACTATAATGGTGTCTTAGCTATTAAAGAAGAAAGATTCTCTGCAGTTTAATGGTACAGTTGAGAGATCATGAGTTACAAAATCCTTAAGAACTAGTTCTGAATTATGGTTCTGCCATTAACAAGCTCAAATTCCATTTATAAAATGATTGCAATAAGGAGCCCTGTTCTAGTTGTGATAATTACTGAATATATTGTACAATTTCCAGGGCAGTTTCTGCCATAAAGGTACTAATTCAAGTAGTGAAAACAGCACCAAGACTGCATGTACCAGCATTTCCCTTCCCTACACTGATGTAAAGCATTTGATGCATTGATACTTTATATTTAGAAAGCCCATCCTATGTGTGTATGTTAATGCTTTGGCAAGATGATGGTCAGTATACCACTCTTTCCTCTGTGCCCACTCACTTCAAGAATAGAAGACCACAGGAATCCATGGCCAAGGAATATATCTTTTCTGTGAAAGATTTGCTCAATTACTTTAAGCCATATTTTCTGTGTAGAGAGGTAACCCTGTGAAGAGAAACACACCCCAACTCATGAAGACAGAGAGTTAGTAAAGTGTGATGTCAGAGAGACAAAGCTCTTCGTAGTTGAGAAAGCTACCTAATCAATGTCTGCTTCAATTTTCTTGTGAATATACACAGCACTAATGCAAATCAGCCCCAGGAGGGGAATGAACAGGAAGCATAGTGGTGGGTGACAGTAGCTGAAGGTCCCTGTAGTACTGTCCTCACAGTCACAGTAGATAGACCAATTGCTGATGCTGTTCAGTATAAAGTACTTCTTCTCCCTCTTCCGCCTCCTCCCCTTCCTCCTACATCCCCCCCTTTTCTCTTTCTCTCATATGCATTTTGTGCAATCAGAGCACTACATCTTCCTGTAAATATCAGTTTTGAGCCTAAGCAGCTCATCTCTTGGAACTGTCTATGTCCCGGGGAGAAAGGCAGGGCTACTGTTACCTTCTCATTTATGGAGGAAATGACTGTCATAAACAAGGTCACGGCTTTTTTTATTCACATACCTTATGCATTATTTGGATGTTACCAGTTGAATTTCCTGCCCCAGAGAAAACATTTTAATGCTTTATATCAATATAGGGAAGGGAAATATTCACCATGCTGTGCACTTTTGTTTTATGTATCCCTCAGCACAAAAGGAAATTTTTATGATGTTTTTCCATTAATGTGCTTGTTTTAGGAAAGCTAGAGTTCAGCAACCATTTTTCTTTCCTCTTTGATTCATAGATTCTCTAGGCCCTTGTTTCTTAATGCAAGGTGTATTGATATACTGATTTAATATAGTAACAGCTCTCATTGAGACATACCTCTCTAATGCCATCGGGAGCCATGAACCAGCTAAGATGCTTGCAATATTAAAATCAATTAAAACCTTAAAAAAATGGTCAATTGAATTGGAATGATGGAATCAATTTGTGCAGTTGGCTACTGGGCAATTAAAGGGAAAAATGACACTGGGATTTCATGTGCCTTTTGCCTTAATAGCCCAGGGTACTGATAAGCTGAGTCCTCCCGTTGACAGCCTAAGTAAACTTTTCTCCAAAAGTGGTGATTTAGCCTTCCACATCTATGTTCCATTGTCTTTTGTCCAGATCTCAGGTTTTAGTGGTCTGAGTCAGTCTCTGCTGCTAATTTAGTGTCTTAAAAAGGCACGCTGACATTGCAGGGCACTCAGGTGCTGCACAATGCATTAGGATGAGAGGAAAGGACAAATGCTTCCCTCTACATTATTGATACATGTTTTCAAGGTGAAAGAGCAGGGAGAGAGTGGGAGCAATTCCTACTTCCTTCACTATTCTGTTAAAAATATCAAATGCATTTTGAAGTATTAAAATTTCTCCATAAAATATTTGAGGCACTATTAGTTTAATGTGAACAAGAGAAATCTAAAAATCGTATCATGGAATATTACGTAAATTCTTTAGGTGCCTAGAATTGCATAGAGGTAAAGAGAGATTTAAAAATATGTAAATGAATACATACTTCTTAAGGATAGGATACTTAAAATCATGAAAAGTCTAAGATTACCTGAGCATATGTATGAGTATAAAATTGAATGGAGACCAACACAGATTAGAAAAGGGTAATTGAGTGTCTCTGTGGCCTGGGGTGGTTAGAATAATGAAGTCATGCAGTTTAGACCCCATCTAGAATTTCAGAGTCCTGTATTGAAATAAGGAGTGGAGGACATGGATATAGAGTGTTCCTTCAAGCTCCACCATTATTAAAAGACCAGGATATGGTTAACTTGGAAATTGTTTGAGCTACCTGAAGAATGTACCATTTATAAGAACAGTGCCTTCAAGTCAAGGCATGGTACTGGGATCCTCCAAAAACCCTTGGTAGCTGAATTCTATTTTATTCTCATAATTGCTTGTATCATCTTAAGATGGTTTCCTTCTCTTGAGGAAAATGTTAAACATCTAGACGGTTTTGACCTTGAAATACTCAGTCCATGCCTACGATAGCACATGCAGGATACACAGGTGTTACTTCTTCTTTATCTGCAGAAACCCACCTAGGAAAGGACTGTCTGAAATCATGCACAGGACACAGATGGTGACCAGCAGTGCAGCAACTCAGTAGTCAGTGGGAATGCAGGAAAGCTGCATTGGTAAATTGAAAGAAATGAGTCATCAGAAAAATACGGAACAGAGAAAACCACCTGGGCAAAAGGACAAGGGAATTTCAGATAGTAGAGGAATGAAGGGCGATATCAATAAGGGCGTTGGGTTGTTGAAGGTATTGACTTTCTGTGGAAATTCAGGTTTTCTCTGAAGGGTACAGGTGGTATTAACATAACTGTTAAATAATGTCATGAGAAACATATCTAAATATGCACAAAACAAGGAGAGGTCACGACAAAAACACTGTCAAGAAAGTACCAACAAAGAATAGTAGGAAATGTGAGATTGATTAATAGTATATGTAGCCCCCAATTACTATATTTAGAGAATTAAAAAGAAACAGATATTAGGAAATAGTAGGATACTATAAATAAAGATGGATTAATAAATATGGTTCCAGAATAACTGGAAATGTGAAAGAAATTTAAAAAAGAAATGATTTTTGAAAAGCATATTGAGTGACATGTTGAAGAGAAGGGAATGAGTGAAGTCTAGCAGCAATACGGCTGGAAGTCGAATCCAGAGAAAAGGCACCTTAATGTTTAGAATAAGGAAAGGAGGAGTGAGTTCCCAGATGAAGAACTTGTCAGACAGATACGTGGATACTTCATTTAGATTTCAGGGACATCAGTTATTTTTATATCAGCTATTGTGTATTTCTAATCTTCCCCTCCCCTCAAACACATGAATGTGATTCTAAAAATACAGAATACAAAAAGCTCAGAAAAAAATGAACTAAAATCTGATTATGTAAAACCAGAGTTAAAATTTAACGGGCAGAGATTTACAATGGCATTTAAAAGTCGGCCTATTTCATGGGGATACAGATTAATGACATTAATATCTTTCACTTTTGCACAGATAAGCTATTCTATATTTTCATTTTTTGACTAATCATTTTTGAAAGTGATGTTAGTACAATTTTCTTCAAAAGCCTTTCCATATTTAATTCAGGCAGTTCCTTGCTAAGGGAATTCACTTTTATAGAATGAAGTAAATTATAAAGGGATCTTTTATTATTTTCTATTCTGAGGCAATGGAATTACTTGTCTTTGTTCACTTTGAATTTATTTCAGTTTTGTACTAACACCCTGACTTGTCTCAGTTGTGATGCACTTGTTATATATTCTAGGATCTTTGAAGAGCAAAAAAACAACCTAATTTTAAATTGTTGAAGGGGGTACAGAAAATAGATATTTTACAATTTGTTGGGCTAATTCTTCAAAGATTAGATAGTGTTTTTCTTAAAAAGTTCCAATGGACATGAAATAGTCTTTTTAGTTATTAGACATTCCTACACTAGCATAATGTTTGAAGTGAGCTTTTAAATATAAATCTCAATACCAATCAAATTAAAATGATGATGAACTCACTTTGTGTGTGTAAACACTAAATTGATATGCAAGATGTTTGTTTCCAAATGGAAAGCAAATTTATAGACTCAAGGAAAAAAATCCATATTTTCTAGTGTCATGAAAAAAATTTATTTATTTATCTTATATATTTAATATAATTTTTTTTCTGGCCTGGAGTGAGCTCTCCCTCTTGGTATATACACGGATATGATGATGGATGTATCTGGAGAATACAGAGAATACAGAATACCTGTATAGTTAAGTCTTCACATACACTTCTGTTTCTCAAAAATTAGATTTATTGAATAATTTTTTTAGAAATCTAGTAAAAGGAGGCTAGTATGTTAGTTTCTATTTCTTTTTAAATAAGAGAAAACACAGCCCTTCTATAATATTCTGTAAGCAGCAGCATATGAAAACAACCAAATATGTGCAATTTTAAGAAAGGAAAGGTAGCCTACGTTATTATTGAAACAATATTGTCAATATACTATGGGAGGTTCCAGTGATCTTGAGAGTGAGGGTGCTTATTGATAATCATATAAATTTTTAAAAAATACTTCAACACATTTTGCAGCAAATGGGGATCAGATTTTGTATTACATAAACTCTAATTTAGGTTTTGTAACAGAGCTGCTTTGCACCTAGATATATTTAATGGACACATAGAAGAATTTCTGAATCCTTCATAAGACGTCTCTCCAAACCCATAGCAACAGCAACACAGAACAACAAACAGCATTCTCTCATCCTAAAACTTTTAATTTGTAGTATTCTACATTATTTTCATTTCAAAGTATTTAGGGTTTGCTCTCTATTTTTTTATGCAGTACCACAATGTTCAATGTATTAAGTATAATTTATTTTCAAATCTTCACATTATCTTTCAAATCACATTATACTTTATTAAAATTATCTTCAAATTTCCAATACAGTGATTTATTTTTATATTTGTTCTCTATGCTTTTAAAAATAAATCCATAACACTTATCAGATGCTTATACTTTTTAGTTTGATTTTAAATCCAATGTATTGAAATTTTGGCTAGGATTGAAAGATTTTTGTAAGTTGATTTAGGAATACTTTTCGTTCTTAACTGTAGAGTCTTTTGGTGTTCATAGTGATTATGCGTTTCTGTTGAACATCTTCTGGTGTCTTCAGTTTTGTGGTCTTCTTGCACAGCATGGATCCAGTCATTGTCCCCAGTTGACAGTCTCTTGCATCCTGGTGTGATTCCTGCACACTGTGTGATTCACCCCACTCGTCAGAACTCTCAGCAACTCTACTTCTCTCATGGGGCTCAGAGCCCCCATATGTGGTGAAGAATGTGAATCTACCCCCCTAACTAGCTCAACCAACTCTAAGTAGGATAAAGTCCTCCACATACAAGCCATCATGGTACAAGCATTCATAGCCAGAATTCACAGACAAGGAGAAAAGACTCAAAAGGGCAAAAGATAAGCCCCTTACCACACAGAGGCAACCCTCAGTAAGATGAATAGCTAATTTGGCATCAGAAATTAGAGAGGACAGAACACAATGATGTCATGCAAAACTATCTTTCAGAAATGAAGACCAAAACGATGTCCCAAGAGAAACAGAACTGAAAAAGCATTGTCCATACGTCTCAGAAGAACTAATCAGAAAAGCTCTTTAGGTTGAAAGCAAGGGAGCAAAATAGCAACTCCTATACACATGAAGAAACAAAAAAATAAAATAAAATAAGAAAAGAGATCAAGATGGTGGAGTAGAGGAGGTTGCTTCACAAGATAATGAGAATCTCCTGGTCGACTTAGAAGAACCAAGACAGACACCATTATTTCCCACTGCTATAAGGTGGCTGGTGCGTGTGGATCCAGACCCAGGATCCAAGACCTGTGTAATTCCTGCTGGGTCTGAAGCTCTGTCCTACCAGAGGTCTGCCACGTGACACAAAGTGTGATGAGAAAATCAGGTGAAATTCAGGTGTGGAGTGTTGTGCCCAGGGGAATTTGGGATGTTCAGACTCAAGAGATCCTGGGTGCCTCTCACCATTTGAGTCTGGCAGATGCCAAGACCAGCTGAGGAAGACTGGAAGCTGGACTGGGCAGAGGGGAATGAATGTGCTTAGGGACTGAGTCAGGGAAACTGAAAAATATGGGAGTCATGGTAACAGACAGGACAAAGGAGTAGCTCCTTCCCCACACCAGTAGAATGCAGGGCAGGCACCAGGGATGCAGACTCCGCGTGCCCATCAGAGCAGTGGGGCTCTGGAGGGGAACTGATTTAAAGGCTTCAGAACAATCACCATCCGACAAAGCACCAGGGTTCCAGCAAGACCCAGACTCTGCCCCTAGGAGCCCTGCCTCAGGAACTCCTCCTAGAACTCTACAGCGACCCCTCATGGTGAGTGAGCAGACTACACCTTTAGCTCTGAGCCCTCAGGAGTAAACTTAGTTTTATAAATAGTTGAAAAAGGTAGAAAGATTGATAGGTAGATAATAAAGTAGATGGATACTAAACAAACAACAAAAAACTATTTATTTATAACACTAAAATCTACAAAATTCAAATGTTTACAGTACCCTGAATTGTTTCTAGGCCAATCAAAAATACATTACAAATCAATACTTTATTTAATAAAGAAACGCTCCTATGTGCATGGTCACATATGATGTTCCAGAGGTTAGGCGTGAACAGGGTGTCAGCCTGATAAGAGAACTGAATTTATCCTTAGTCATAAGACAGAGCTTAGGGAAGCTAGTGAATAAACACATTCATGATGACCAATTTACTCAGTACTCATCTTCACTCTTCCTTGGACAAACAAGTCATGAAAATGATTCCCAGTTTGGTATGAAATGGTCCTCTGGGAAGCTGAGCAACTAAATGAATTAGAGTTGTTCAAAGAGTAATAATAAAATACTGACAATGAGGGTAGAGGTTAGGACAAAGGGTAGCTTGCCTTTGACCTTTAAAGAATAGTCAGCTAAGTAGAAGTCCAAGTTAAACCCCGCCCCCCCACCCTCCCCCCACCCTCCCCCCGATTTTTTCTATGATCACCATGCAAAGCTCTCAACTATGTCTTCCATTCTGCAGGTCTGGCTTTGTCACTGGGGTAGAAAGAACACCTTCTATTTTCCTCTCCTTCTGAAGGATCATTTGCAGGCACACTCTCTTATTCATGCCTCTCACATGTCACCATTAAAATCTGACTTAGCACAGGCATTTGCTTTAATGCCTATTTAATAAAGAAAGGACAGAGAGTGAGGGGATAGGATAACAGTGCCTGAGGTCTAGACCTCACCCCCTGTTTATTGTGCCCCGGTTCCTGAAGTCCAAGGAAAGACTCATCTATTTTGCATAATTTTACTAATTACAACCTATTGTTTAGTGTGACTGTCATTTTATTTCCCTTACTTGTGATTTCTATTTCATATTCTTTAAGATCCTGAAAATCTAGAGAAGCCCATTTTTATAAAACTAAGCAAGAAGAAAGAATGTGTGGGGTGGGGGTGGGGAGGTCCATTCTATAGCAGAATGTCACATTTGCCAATTTAACTGCACAAAGTGTTCACAAAAAGTCCTTGTCAAATCATATAGCTCATAGATGTCAATGTCTATTAATCAGCCCCTGAAACTGTCAGGAAGTGATTTTGTATATTAATCTTCTCGCCTTACCTGAAGTAAACATAGTTTCACGCACTGTTGTCATGTTTGTAAAAACAAGAAGAGTAAAATAACTATTCAAAAGCTAAGGTTTAATAAAACTGAGTATTAAACATGCAATTGGCAGATTAAAATTATTTGTAATTCAGTAAAATGTTTACCATAAATTCATTAACATATAATAAAAACTGGTGCAAAATCCCTAAGAAAATGCTTTGCTAAATTTAAAAAAATTACAGTTTAATATAGGGTTTCATGGCTCCTCGGGGTACTACTCATTATTTATTCAATCATTATACTCTAATGACTTAACATAATTAATGCAGTTTCCACATTTCCTAACTTAGTCTAAGTTAACAATTTCTGTATAAGAACCAACTTAAAAATTACAAAGTGCAGAAATAATTGCCAGGATCTTAAACTTTTTAATTGATTTATGAAATCTTCCTTTCGATATGGGAATGTTTGGTAAAATCCTATGTTTCTTTCCCTTCACTGTAAAAGACATAAGACTAAAATATATCAAAATCAGAAAACAGCAATCCAAAAAAACAATGGAAATAACAATGTCATTCCATGAACACTGAGAAATAACGTAAGGGTGGAAACTAGTACACTGTAGGTTTGGGCATGACTAGGTGAGAGGGGCTACACCTCCAAACATCAGTTATAAGTGATCTGCATGCCCACACCAATTTGGCTGACCAAACTTCGGAATCACAAGAGAATGTGGTTGTTATAAGTAGATTATAACTGAGGCAGAAAAATCCACATAATTCAGTATCTTATTTTTGGTTTATTTTTCTCATGTGTTAGGAAGGTATGAAAGGGAAGATCAGACAGACATACTATCAAAAATTATTTCTACTTAGACTTGAATAAAGATTAATGTGAATACAGCTAAAGATACATTAAATAAGATTAATGCAGACTCTAGTACTCATGGGCTTGACACCAATCCTCCATCCACATTGAGGACTGTCCTTCCCAGGTACCCCAGGATTGACCTCACCTGCTCCGCCCACACTGAGGTCTGTCCTTCCCAGCTCTCCCAGGCTTGACCTCACTGCTCCATACACACTGAGGTCTGTCCTTCCCAGCTTCCCCAGAATTGACCTCACCTGCTCTGCCCACACTGAGGTCTGTCCTTCCCAGCGACCCCAGGCTTGACCTCCCTGCTCCACCCTCACTGAAGTCTCTCTTTTCCATTTCCCTTAAACTTGACCTCATTCTTCTCCATCCTCACTGACTTCTCCTTAGTGTTCTTCAGGCTTGTTTGCCTTTACGGATCTTGTTCTTGTCTCTTCACCACCAGAATAACCTTTCCCTCACCTCATGTGTTGATTTTTTTTTTTTTTTTTTTTTGTAATTGAACCTTTTTCATGAATCCTTTGCAGGAGACTTTTCCTGGTTTTGCAGCAGAGACCTTTTTGTTTCCACCTCTATCCTACATTCTCTCATCATGCTGCTATTCTTTCTCTGGTGGGTTTGTGTCTATAGCTGTAAACTCAGAAGTAAGCTCCTAGAGGGAATGTCATCCTGAGGAGGAGATGTGGGCTTTGTACAGAAACTTACTAAGCCATTGAAAAACTAAATATATAATTGGATGATCAATAAATAAATATTAGTTTTTGTGGCTTTATACTTTGATAATTTAATTTCTAAACTAGGACATTACAGACAATATAATAAAGATATTATTTAACAATATTTCCATGACAAAATTTAGAAAAAAGTTGGTGTTTTTGAGGGCAAAACTGATTTTTCTTTAAAAACCACAAACCATAAATAGGGTGAACCTATTTGTCACATCTAGAATGACTTAACAGTTAATGTGAATAAGGGCCAATTTTCATACCATCCATTAGAACTGAAATCTATCTTAAGTATTTGAAAAGAGTAGATAATTTTTCTAAGAACTAGATCACATATATTTATAAATAGTTTTTTTTTTAAAAATCCTTTACTTGTTTCAGAAACCATTTTAATATATTCAAACTTATTAGAACAATCAAACACAGTGTTGAGATTTAATAAAGTAGGAACCACACACAGACACTTTTACTGTTTTACAATTAAACCTCCAGACCTATTTCAAAGCCTTAGTCTCAAATAACTTCACAGTTCCAACAATATCATATGGTACTAAATTCTTACTTATAAAAGGACTGTGGAGTTAATTTCACTGATTTGATGACCTGAGAAGAAATAGTGGGAACAAGTAATGAACATTCACTTTTCAGGTGCTTCAACATCAAATTCAATATATAGCCTCAACTGCAATTGATATTTAGTTTTAAAAAAATAAAAAAAAAATGACAGCAGGCAATTTGCTGCCAGAGTACTCAGACACCTAAAAGAAGAGGGAAAAAGCTAAAGAAAAGAAGCCTACAGACATTTATATCTATAGAAGGTGGATTGGCAGCCGCTGCTTCTGGCTCTTGCTCATCACTAACAGACACACAAGTTGAAATTGGAAACACAATTGATATTGATAGGTGCTGGCCACCAAGGGGGAACTGTGCTGCTCACAACAAATGATGGCGAAATTAAGGGCACTGCCCTGAAAGTATTACCCCATCACCCCGGAGTGCTATACACAATTTTACAGAAGAGTGGCCCTTTGACTTCTATGGTTCAGTAGTTTGTACGTATGAATGAATGAAAAAATATCAATGTTATTTTCAATCAACAAGTATCATGATGTGCATTAATTTCAAAGGAAAATACATAGAAACATCACTCAACTGATGGCTATTTATAAACTAGAATAACAAGAAAAATGCAGCCATACT
Organism: Urocitellus parryii; assembly: GCF_045843805.1. Lineage (NCBI taxonomy): Eukaryota > Metazoa > Chordata > Mammalia > Rodentia > Sciuridae > Urocitellus > Urocitellus parryii. The sequence goes on along the minus strand of NC_135543.1, from coordinate 6,108,100 downwards.
GAATGATGTGTTTCAACGTGTGCATTCTTGAAGGAATTAAGTCAGAGTTATGAAATTGTTCACTGTGGCAGAATGAGTGGTCACAAGAGTTGGGAACCTTGTGTTATGTGGGCACTGAGAAGATGCATCATAGTAAATAAACAGAGAACATAAGTCATCCATTTGTTTGCATAAAGAAAAAAAAATCAGGGAATAGTTAAAATAGAGACCATACCTGTATTGCCAGTAACCTGGAGGAAGAGAAAGGGGAATTGAAACTCAGGTGTTATGTTGAGGGGCTACATAGGGCTGAGAGAATGAGGTAGGACAGATGAGGCTGGAGACATGTGGAATTTTCAGGAAGCAATAGCTGAAGCGGTTCAGAGGTGCTAATGTCTAAAAATCCCTGGACTCCAAGTCTGGAAATTTTCTTAGATTTATACTCAATGAGATGGTTACATGGTAGTGGAGGGACCATACTCTTAGTCCCATATTCTTAGGTCAGACAGAGATTTTACAAATTTTTTATCGAAAAAAAAAAAACACAGATAATATCTTTTTGCACACCAAGCTTGAGTGAGGACTCTGACTCTATCACACCTTTTGTAGGCAAACCTGGCATTCACAAGAAAGAGGAAGCTTCAGACCACAATGCTTTCTGCAGAAAACCCACGGACATTTTGTTGACATTCTTTGTAAAAATATTTCAGAGAAGAAGAGAAGCATCATTATGGCAAGGGTATTTTGAGTGGGGGTACTTGCTTCAAGAGTAGATATTCTAAAAGTAGCCATCAGGAAAGGCCTTATCAGAAGGCATTAACCACTTGACTTGAGCAGTACACAATGAATTCAAGTGTTGAATCACCACACAGTAGCCCATGAACTTGTTCAATTTAGATAGTAATTTTAAAAGGTAAAGTATTAAAAAAATGAAATGTTAAGATGTAAACTAAGAAAATAAACTATAAAATTCAAATCTTGCCAGCAGCTGGAGAGACAGCAGATGGGAGAGGAAGGGATGAGAAAGGCTGGTGAACAGGTGCTGAGTTAGACAGGAGAAATAGATTCTGTGCTGCTTTTGCACGGCAACTAAGTACTGTATATTTCAAAAAGCTACAAGAAAGGATTGTTCATCTTCTTACTGAAAATAAGTGATAAACATATGAGGGGACAGATGTTTCCCCTGATGTGAATATTACATACCATGTAGATGTAATAAACATCATTGATGCCTGATGATCATGTGATTTTTGGGAGCCAATCAAAACAAAAACAGAAAGCAAAATCCTCATGTCAAGAGGGGAGGGAAGCAGCCAGGCAGAGACTGAGGGAGGACTTTGTAGGCAAAGGGAACAACTCGGGATAAGATCCTCAGGTACTTGGCACTGTGTTGGGTTGCTAAGCAGAGTCCTCACAAGATGGCATGCATCTTAACCCAAACATCTCCTTCAATGTCTGGTTTAAGTCACACAAACAGTAAGTTCCTGAAATTAGTCAAACTGGAAGGCACTAGAATGTTATCCTGATTGCTCAGGAGCTCTAAGGATTGGCTCTTTTTCTTATTACTTCAAGCATACAGAATATGGTCAGTATGAAACACTGCTGTTTTGTTCTTGCTGACTTTTCCTTTGGGTACTTACATCCCAGTCATTAATGAGATGTTGATTTTATCATGCTTCAGACTACGACTTCTGACTTTTTTTAAACATTATACTAGCCATACAAAATGGCCATCTGAATTTATTTTCTTCTTTAATGGATTAAGAACAGTCAATTCTCTATTTGATCTTCAGCTAGTTTATTACGTTATATACTTACAAGATGTTACATATTTTATTTCTTAAAATTTATTCCCATATTGTTGTAGCTTTCTTTCCTTATATTTATTATTGGTATTTTCTATAATACCTTTATCCCTAATATCTTCTAGTTATTAAAAATCCCTCAACAAAATTTCCATGTGTCTACTTCATTAGCTTTAGTCTTTCAAGTATCTCAATTATCTCTATTTTATATATGTTAATGTATCCCTTATTTTTATTAGTTGAATTTTTTAAATCTTAGAATCAGGAAGTACCAGTTTCCAGATTTTTTTCTCTATTTTTCTGACTTATTTGAATTAATATAGATCTTTTGCATTTTCATTTGAGTTTTAAAATCAGTCAGTATTTTAAAAATATAAGCCTGATGGATTTTTCTGCATTAACACTGAAGATCATTGTGGGAAGATTGTCATCTTTATGATAGTGAGTCTTTTGAACACAATGCATGACATTCCTTTAATTCTTCCTTAACTTGTCCCAATAACTACACCAGTCTCCCAAATATATTGTATGCAACGTTCACTGTGCATCTCAATTGAAGACTGTTGCAAATAGACAGAAGTATAATTTTTGCCTTATATTGAATGAATCTTCCTAAATTTATCAGCTATAGTTGTATTATAGTTTCCACCATATTTATATTTGCATATATGTACATATATATAAGAATGGGTTGTTAGTGAAAAAAAATGTTTTTCTTGTTGATCTAGGTGTGTTTTGTTAAAATTATTGTTTCCTTCTCATTGCTGGATACTGCAGTGTTGGTTGGAACTATGATGGTGGACATCCATGGTTTCCTCCTGATTTCAGGTGATGGCAACCCATTCTTCCCCATTATGTGTGATTTTCTTGTAGGGTTTTTGAAAATGTCTTTACTGTTTGAGAAAAATCCCTCTATTCCTAATGTACTGAGTTTTTTTATGAATACTGTGAATTGAAATATGTGGACTAATGTTTGGAACTGGAGACTATTATACTAAGTTAGATTATGCAGACTCATAAAGTCAAGGGGTTGTTTGCTTTATCTCATATGTGGAAACTAAGAGAGAACAAAAAAAAGGAAAGAAAAGGCACCAGAAGAGAGACCAGTAGATAGAAGATAAGGAAAGGAGAGGGATAAGTTACCCTAAATTATGCATTATGCATATGTGATCATATCACGATGAACTCAACAGTCTGTATAACTATAGTGCACCAATAAAATACTACAAAATAATTAATTTTGATATTTGATATTAACAGTTAAATGTAGTGCATTCCTGTTTTAAATCACTAATTTGAAGATTGTGTTATATTAGCATAATCTGGCCTATTTTGACTAACGTAGTATGTGTCTATTTGTTTTTATAAAATACTGCTCATAAATAACTTACTGTTGCAGTAATATATACTCTTCCTTGTCTATGGATTACAATTCACTTAGTACTTATTGTGTTTGACATCCATTTAAGAGAATGCTCTTTCTTTAACCAAAATGTTTGTAAAGATTCTTCTACTGTATCTACCTATCGTATTTAAAAATAAATCTATAGTTCAATACAAACTATCTCTTTTTCTTGAAAATTTTAAGACTTAGTTCTCAGTTTTGAAAAAGCTAAGGAAAATATCAAAAGAACATCAATATTAGTATTAACATTAATAATAATAGAAATTATAACTAACCTGAAAAGTATTTATTCAAAACATGGTCTGTCTGCTTGGACTCAGTCTTCTAATAAATAACTCTTATATTTATAAATATATAGTTAAAATTTCCTCTACAAGGAAGAAATTTGAATAATCTTTCAACTATTATTCTGTAGGATTTAAAGAGGAGTATAAAAGTAGAATTTAAATGCACAAAAGTCAACCTATGTCCTCATGGTTAAAGGTAACAGGATGTAATGGTATGAAACTTGCCAGTTTTCAGTATCGTGGGTATGCCTCATTAGGAGCAGTGACTTTTCAAAGATACTCTTGTTCCCATTAAAAGAGAAAACTCAGCCTTGGTTGCTATGCTTTTGTTGGTGCTGGCTTATCATTTTCTTATGAGTGAGATTCTCCTGCAAACAATTACATGAAAAGACCCTTAGTTTTAGACATTCTGAAAATTGCAGATAAGTGGGAGAGGGTTCCACGCACTGTGAAGTCAACACTGTCTTCTACATGGGCAGACTGGCAAGTCGACCATGTGTTTTCCATTGTATTTCTCCCATGGCTCCTTTTATCACAAGCAAACAGACCTGGAGAGAAGCTCCAACCGTCCATTAGATGCCTATGAACAACCAATCACATCTTGTTAACATAATGTAAGATATCCATTCTTTTAGTCGGAAGTGACATGATTTTAATAGCAGCACGATTTGCCTCAGACACCCTAGTCCTTCTGTAATAAGACAGTGTAAGTGACTCTGGTGAGTTACCTCTCTATCTTTGGGAAATTGACTGAAAAGCAGTTGAAGCTTTACTTCTCTACGGTCTCAGAGAAAGCAAAAGAGTTCACATATAACCTCATTAAATAAGACAGCAAGTCTAAGTGGCATACAAAGCTATTAAACAAACTAGATTGGTCCATAATAATAAGAAACATATTTCACATCTGTTGCACAGTACAGAGCTTTTAACAAGTAATAGGCATAATGTGCTGGGAAATAGTTGCTATGCCCATCAGTATATCATTGTCAATGGGAGTGCTGTCTCAAAAGAAGCACTTATCTCATACACTTTATTGCTTGATAGCTTGCTGATTGCTTTTACAAAGCAATAAATTGATGGCCTGATTCAGCACTGACATTAGGTTATGTTCATTTTCAGTGATTGATGCTTTGAATTAGAACTCTTGTATTCTCCTCTGCTTCGGAATATGAAATTCTAAACAGGCCTGTGGATGTCACAAATAAAGCCTCATAACTGATGCCAAGTGAGCTATATTTACTCATTTAAATAGCTAAGAGGCTTTCCCTTTAATAAAATGCTCATAATTTATGCTTTAATATCTCCATTTCCAATTAAATTGTCTAACCAAATTTTTTAAACCTTAAAAAAGTGCAATGTTTTCATAATTTACATTTTCAAAGCAGACATAGGAAATCGTACAAAATCAGAACATATAAATTATTAATAAATTAATTAGATAAATTGAATAATTTAACTACTTCAAGTTTAAAAGGTCAAATCTATTTATCATTTTCCACTAAGTGCAATAACTTGATTTGATAGTTTAAAAATCATCATTAAACTAGAAAGATAAAAATAAGTAAAATAATAGAAAAGAAAACTATTGTTTCTCTGTTTTATATTTTTACTGTTTATCAGAAAATTCCATGTGACAACTGTGATTATAATACATTAGTATTAACCATATATATATATATATATATATATATATATATATATATATATAGAGAGAGAGAGAGAGAGAGAGAGAGAGAGAGAGAGAAGTAAGCAAATTCAGTGCTAAGGTTTTAATAGTGTGAAAGAATCAGATAGCAAGTATATTTTCAACTCAGGATATCAAACAGCAAGAAATCTATCTAGAATTAAGTAACATATCAAGACAGTAGTTTTCATTTGGGCACAATTTGACCCCCAGGGGACAGTTCAAAGTGAGTTGAGACATTTTGGCTGTCACAACTGGAGTTTTGGATTTAATGTTGGCAGCCAAAGATGATGCTCAACACCTAAAATAATTACCAGACTTGAAAAGTCAATAGTACAGAGGTTGAGAAAACTTGCTCTCAAATCTTAAGGTACGTACATGGTGTTCCCTGCTTGTCTGTCCTCTTTCCTGTTGAAATGAAGTATTTAAAAAGATAGACAAACACGGCCCATGCAGCAGTGTGCTGTGCCTCTATGCACATCCTTCTGCTCTGGTCGATAAAGTCAAACTGTGGCCTCTGACAATGGGCATAAAACAACAGGCAGGATTGCAAATGGATTAAAATGGGAGGTCTCAGCCGTGTTGAGTCTGGCTTATTGTGGGATAGTAAAGTGGAATCAGATGAGAGAAAGTAGTGAGAGGGCCAGGAGAGTAAATGAATAGCTGCGTTTAAGGCACTGATGACCTCGTGGTTAGAGTTGGACTATGTGGATGAAATGAAGCATGCTGTCCACAAGACTTTTAAATATATGTCAAAAATATAGGTTCACCTGCAGCTGTGGACAAGGGCCTGTGTAGTATCACTGCTTTGTTTTTCATTTTCTCATATACTTAATTACACTAGTATGGGAATGAAATAAGTTTCTCTTTATGTGTCTGTGTGCACGTGTGCAAAACAAAGAAGAAAAAAAGCTAACATTAGTGTTGTTATGTGTGACTTATTTACCACCTTCTATTCTCAACCTCTATGAGATCAACATTTTTATATTCCACATATAAGCAAGATCATGTGGTCCCATTGTTTTTAATATGCACACTTGGAGGGACATTGAAAACTGTCTTGTTCATGTCTCATTCTCATAACAGTTGGAAAATCAGGTGTTCCATGAAATTTATCTGTAGATAAGGTAAAAAAAAAAATGTCAGAATGTGACCACTTCATAGTGGTGTGAAACACCTAAACAGAGACTGTTTCCCAAGGGAATAAACCAGAGGCAGATTGTTAATGGTTTGACATTTCTATGTTTTATGAAAATGTTTTTCCACTTCCCAATGGGAGTACATAAATATTATTAAGACCTCATATATTCAGTGTATATAATAGTTCTAATTCAGATCATATCTTTGTGAAATTGAAAAAGAAATAGCCATTTTAGATACACAGGATTAACCTATCTTATAATTAATTAGGCCTTAAGACAATATGCCTCAGTTAGGCCTTAAGATAATATACCTCAGTTTCAACATGAAAAAGAAATATATAAAACTTGAAAATAAAGCAAGTTTGTTTTCATTTTTTTTCTTCTTAATTTATCATATTAATTCATTTTCTGAGATTATCTTTACCTTGTCTCCTAACAAGCTCTTTGATTCTGAGGTCTAATGATTAGTTTGTTTTATAAGAATAATAGTGAATAATTATTAAGTTTCAATAAGTTAAATTATCAGGAGCATTGAGATTTTAGATTGAAACAACATGGACAACCAATAAAATTAAATTCAATTGCACAACGTGGACAACCAAGAAAATTAAATTTGATTGTACCTCTGTTCTCCATCTTCTAAATAACTACAAGTAAATAAATAAGTAAAGCACTAACCTCTGCCCTCTGAGAATGAGTAAGAAAATACTGTGACTCTAAGGGTCCTTGAAAGCCTTCCAGTGTTAAACCTAAACATCCTTTCTCAGCCTTCCCTTTGGGACAGGGAGCTGTTCATGAAACTCCATTTAGAAATTCCCTTCCATACATAATCCTTAAACCCTGTCTCCCTTTACCCTCTATAAAGGTGCTCACAAGCATATTAAGTGAGCCTGACTCTCAAAAGACATGCATCCACTGAAAATGTTAACACAATCTTACAAGATGATGTCATGCAAAGGTTAAAAGAGACCCCTTTCCTTCTGTTACAAATGTTGTGCATTTGCTCAAAGTGCATTTATCAAAACACATGCATTTTAAAATAACAAAGGAAATCTATTAAAAGATGATTGATGAATTGTTTTGCAATTGCATAGCTCAAAGCATTTCCTTTTATCCAACTAAGACATTACCCATAGGGCACTAGGTTTAGCTAAATAAAAAACAATGTTTTAAGTCTCTTGCCAGGTAGTGGCAAATAATGCCTTCCAAGCTTATGAGCTTGAGCGCGCCAGCTACAGTAACTGTCATTCACCATAGATTCATTCTTCAACCTAAACCTCCTCACACTCACCTTAAGGCTTATGATGAAAGGCTGCACTAAGTAAACCTGAAAATCCCCCCCTAAGCTGGCAAGAAACTCCAAGCAACTAAGAGATGATTCATTGCTCTGAACATCATTTTTTATTTGCAGGAGAGGGGAAAGCAGCAGCTGAAACTAATGGCTGTGTGAGTAAGAGAGAAAGAAAGAAGGAACAGGAAGCAGAAGCAGATTATATGAAATGATAACTAATTCTTTTCTTCCATGGTTTTCTTAATGGCAGATTTTCTTGCTATATTCTAGCACAGTAAGTCTGAATTGATTTTTCTCATGTCTTACTGTTGAAAGGCTGTAAGTCTCACTCTTGCTCTTCAGCTTGTGCCCCACACCTGGCTAAGCTGATGCATTGACTGTGTCAGAGCAGAAGCAAACAATGCTAGCCTATTCCTATGGGAGGGAGCCCTCAGCGCAGCCTCACCCCCAAACCAGAAGAATACCCCAAGCCAGTTCTCTTTCCCTTTTCTACACTTCCATATTCAGAAAAATTGAAATTTTGTATACACTGTTACGCCTGTGTGACTTCATTGCTTCTTATGTCTGAACTGAATTTTGAGTGGTGAGTCAGCCTGCTTTCCCAAAGTGTCCCCAACATTTAGACCAATCATTTAAAATTCATTAGATAGTTTATCTAAAAGGTATAGGGTTCAAATGTATAAGCTGGAATTATTTAGGCTGATGAAAAGAGAGGGGGATGGGAATAGGAAAGTCAATAGAATGAATCAGACATAACTTTCCTACTTTCATATACAAATACATGACGTGTAACTCTACATCATGTACAACTGCAAGAATGAGATCCTAAATAGAATACGTTGTACTTTATGTATGTATAGTATGTCAAAATACACTCTACTGTCATGTATACTTAAAATACAAATAAAATAAAAGATGATTAAGGGAGATAAAAAATAGTATACATAGGAAGGATCAAGGTACAATTAATATGTAATTGTAGTATCAGAAGGAAAAGATATAGAGAATTAGGAAGAAACAGTATTGAAAGAGTGAAGCACAGAAAGTTTCTTAAAAACTTAATTTTAGAAATTATTTTTTAGATTAAAAATTGGTAAAACTGCATCAGGATGAAAAGAAAGAACAATTCAGATTCTGGCAATTGTGAATAATGATTCAGTGAACATGGTAATGCCCATGCTGTCCATTACAGGCTAAACAGACAAGAAAATGTGGTTTGTATGTAAAATGGAATTGTATTTAGACTTAAAATGGAAGAAAACCCTTCCATTTGCATTACAAGCTATGAACCTGGAGGACTTTGTGTTTGGTGACAAACAATAGGCACAGGAAAAGGAGTAGGACACAATCTAATTTAGATGTGAAATCTAAACAGAATGGTGATTCCCAAGCTCTGGGGCAGAAAGGTATCAATGGATACAGAATCTCTGTCAAGTAGGAGAAAATAATTGAAGAGATCTATTGTGCAACACGATGACTGTTGTTAATAAAAATATGTTCTTGATAATTGCCAGGAGAATAGATATTGTACACTCCTCAGAAAAAAAGATGTGACATAATTCATGACAATGAGCTTAATTCAGCCACTTCATTATGAATGAATATTTTAAAACTACCTCGTACACAGTAAATATCCAAAATTTTGTCAACTAAATCAATGACTGAAATTTGGAACAGATAAAGAAAAAGCACACAAAAGTACCTCCTAACAAGCCTTCTCAAAACTACTCACAAAGAAAAAAAAATTGGAAAGAACTAATAAAATACATGAAATGCACAGCAGAATATCTTTGATGAGCTGAGAGTAATTCCATGCCAACCTAAAACTTAATAAACAGTTCTTCCAAAATGTGAGAACACAATAAATTAACATTAAAGAGCATATCTCAATAGTAGAGGAACACCGTCAAAATCATAAATTAATATTCAGAGAAACAAATTCAGAAAATATTTCTCACTATCAAAGCCATTGTTAGAGGTACATAAAAGGGGGTTCACATTAACTATGATGAAAAGCACCTTATATAACATTAAGGACATGCATGGAGAGGCATAAAACATTAAAAAATGTGCAAATTAAGTAAACATTATGTAAAAAATAATATGAATACACTGCAAAATTCTACAGTGGTGGAAGGAAAATATGGAGAGTGGGGAATGAACTTGACGCACCACAAGGTCCATGATGTTGTAAAAAGAATTAAGTTCTCAAGAAGTCACAATTGGCTTTCATTATGAGTAAATGGTACAAACTCTCTATTCTATTCCCATCTATAAATGACAACTATAGGACAATTCTGGGTGGAGGCAGAAAGCCAGGCTGGCAGGAACCTCTGAATCCAAGGTCTGATCCAGCAGAGAATCCTGGGTTTTGTTCTGTTTGCCCTTTTCCTACCATCTCCTGGGAATGGGTGCTGGGTGACTGCAGATAAGGATATGTCTCCTCCCACCAGCACTATGATCCCTAGGCTATTCCTTCCTGGAAACTCCAAGTGAAGCACTTTCTTTACCTCTTCCAAACACATTTTGTTGAGTATCCCCAGTCTAAACTAAGAGAAAGTGACTCCATCCAGCTCTAACAGGTACGGGAAGATGGAGATCGACTGGAAAGAATGATCCTTTGAATCTCTATGTCCAGCACTGATCTCTCTCCAAGGTGGCCTATGAACAAAACTGATCAGAAATAGCATAGCAAGAGCTCTGAGAACTAAATTACATAATGGAATACCGCCAAGCTTTCAGATTGGCCTCTGTCTATCACACAGCAGCACAAAGCAGAACCATACTGATAAAGGCTTAACAAACTGTATAAACATTCAAATCACAACCCAAAGTGGTATGCTTTGTGGTCCCTATAGCAGAAGCAAAAACATTGTTTCATAATATGATACTAAAAATATCCAAGACACAAATTAAAAACAGTTGATGTAACAAGAATTAGGAAAACCTAATTCTTGTTACATCAACTATTTTTTATTAGACCACCAGAAATGAGATGTCAGAAGATGTTAAAAAAGTTTAACAAGGTGTTTAAAGCTGTTGTCATAGAAATGTTCTAGCAAGTAATCATAAACACTTTTGAAACAAACAAAAATAGAAATATCTGTAAAAACGAGCATATATGAAGTGGAACTAAATAGAAATTTCAGGTCTCACAAATTTAACCCTACTGAATGGGTTCAGTTATAAAATACATATGTCAGAAGAAATTGATGATCTTAGAATATATCCATATGTTTTGTTAAATGGAAAAAAGATAAAAGTTTAAAAAAATACTCACAAGTCTATAGAACAATAAAATGTATAGACATAGAATTCAAACAGGACCTTGATGCCAGTGACCTTGGAGACCACCCTAGAAGACAGCAGTCATTTTGGAGGCTGGGGAAAAATGTCAAAATTGCTAGAAGGAAAAAGAGTGAGAACGAGGATTCTGTATGCAAAGACAGTGGACATTCCACATAGACATTTTCAGCTGAGGGAAAACTGAGTTATTCTATCATTAACAGACCTGCTTTAAAAGAATCACAAAAAGAAATTCTTCATACTGAAATAAACTCTAACATAACATAGAATCTTGGAGATAAAGTGAATTAAAAAATATACATGAGTAGTCTTCTCTGGAGATTTCAAATTCTATTTGATGATTGAAGAAAAAATACTGTAATATTGGCTGATAGGGTTATAAATGGAGAGAGACAAATGCACTTTTGTTACCAAGAAGAAGGACCGTGAAAATTAAATGGTAGGGCCCACTGAAAAGATTAAAATATTGAAATTAGTAAAACCTTTTGAAGATTTGTATATATGTACCATGTATATATATATATATATATATATATATATATATATTTATGGTATTAATTATGGAACTGCTAAAGATGTACAAAAATTTACTTAAAAGTTTGACTAATAAAAACTTAAAATACTAAAAATTGTTGAAGTCATTCAAAACAAGACAAAAAAGGGGGAAATATTGGCTCTTTTGTCTTCCACATAAAGCAGTCACTTGTGCTTGGTTTGGGCACAGGCACGTGTCCCTGCTCTGCCACGTGTCTGTGTCTGCTTTGTTATTAGAGGAACGTTACTTAACCTTTCTGTGCCTAAGTTTCTCCTCTGCTACCATCTGACCTCTCACTCGTGACACGGAAGATGAGGAGCGTTAGCAGCACCTGGCACACAGTGACTGCCAGGAGGTAAGGGGAAGGATGCTGCCCCTGAAGCCACAGTAGTGGGCAGCATGGCTCTCAGCAGGCACCAGCACCTTCTCTACCCCGCCATTCTCGGTGGCTTTGGGGTTCAGTGAGCTTCGTGCCACACTGAGGTGGAGTGGACCACCATAGTAGTCCCCACATGTTTCCACCGGAAAAAGCATCAATTGCTCACAGTCAGACCTTTGTTTTTACTCATCTTGCAATTTCGCTTTTAGATTTTACCATACAGGCTTCCTAATGCTCATGAATTTATTTAATAATATAAATAAACAAAAGAAGGGAGCTTGACCAAAAACGACTTGTGTGAATATGTGTGATACTGATCCATACAAAACATCACAATAGGAAAAATAACTCCATAACAAAGGTCTGTAGCAATCCTTTCTTGTGTTTTCTTTCTCAAGTATATTTTAGGGGAATGCATATAAGTATATGTAAATATAAATTGATACATATTTAAATTTTTGTAGAATATTTAATAAGGGTGGTGAAAAATAAATTTGGATTCACTTATAATAATAGAGTAAAAGGAATATGTTACTGTTAAACAAGTAGTAGAAAGCTAGAGGGAGAACATTCTAATCACCTTGGCATAGGAAAGGCATTTTTTGTTATAAAACCACATTCACTGGATGGGATTAACAGATTATGCCGAAATAATAAGAAAAATTAAAGGTGATGGTCAAGTGGAGAAGGTAAACAAAGAGGCTCTTGTCAGGAAAGGATACAAAGCCACCCAAGATGAGCATGATTTCTTCATTAGAAATATGAAATGAAACTATGACGAAATGTCATGCAGCCCACTATTGAAATCAACACGAATCCAAAAGGTTGATAATCAGCCTTCTAGCAAAATAAAGTGGCAGTACCATTCGACTACACAAACCAACTCATATAAATATCTCCCATTTTTCTGCACTTTCACAAATGAGAAGGATATACTCCCATGTTCTCAGCAAATCCATGAAAGCAAAAAAATCAGAACCAATCTGGTACTGAGTATTAAATGATTGATTCCTCCACAGTGGGGCATTATGCCTACTGAAGAAGAACATGAACTCACCTATGAGTTGGTCTTGAAGATACCTAGGATAGCCTGCTAACCACTGTGAGCAGTGTACTACATAGTAATAAAACAAATTTAAAAGTGCACTTATTTATATATTTGTTGTTTTAGAAAAATCTCTGAAAGTAGCTATAAGAAATTACTGACAGATGTTACTAGTTGATGAAGGAAAGATTGAGTGGGCAGATTAATGACATAGAAGAATAATATTTATTATCAATTTTTAGTATTTAAAGTTATTCATACAATATTTTATTCATATAAAGTATTTTACAAATATTTTAAAGACACATTCAGTAAACAACCCACATATTCTACAACAGAATAGAAAGAACTGATGGTGATTCAAAAGATAAAACAATTTTATGTAACTATTACCTAAATAACTGAAGGATGTCTTTATTTGTTATCTCCAAGATTTTTACTAAATCAATAGTAAAACATAAAAGCAAATATTGAACATAGAATTAGGCTGGAAAGAGAAGTAAAGTAAACCAACTAAGAACATAAGTACAAATTGCATTTTGGAGTTTTAAGCCAAAATGTATAAATAGTAACATGAAAAATGACAAAGACTTTTAGATTGTATGAAAAAAATAAAAATACATGCTTTTGAAGAGTATTAACAAAACTAAATGCTTTAGAATTAGAGTACACAAGGATATAACTCTGTGTGTGTGCACGCGCACTGGCACATGCGAGCACGATTTTACTTCAAGGTGTCAAATCATGCGATTGTGGCAACACTTGTGGTCATGGGCAGCCCAGCAGGCTGGACACTTCTGGGAAGAGCTGATGCTCCATTTTTGAGACAGTATTTCCTCATCCTCAGGGAAATATGCTTTGCTCTAAGATGCTTCAATTGAATGAGACCTCTGCATATTGTCAAAAATAATGACATTTATCAGTTCAATTGATTGTTGATGTTAACTACATCCTTAAGATACCTTCGGAGCAACTAGATTACTGTGTAATTCAATAACTACCCAGTTTAGCCCACATTGATACAGAATGCTTACCATGACAGCCCACCTATTGTTAGAATCCAAACACATCAGCCTGATCCCTAATGAATTATGGCATAATGACAACAAAGTCAAGATTTCCCCTTGTATGATACAAGCATCCGGTGAACACAACCCTGCTACCCTTTCTCCAGAAGAGAATGCAGGCACATGGCTTACTCCTTGGTCATTCTGTGAATTTAACATTGTGATGTATAATGAATAATCATTGATACTGTTTTTTTGGTGAGATAAGAGTATAACAGAAGAAAACTAACTATTATCTGTATGCATTATGCATATGCACAGTGTAAGTATGTGAGGAGGAAGTACGTTTAGCAGTCATGGCCCTTGTGTCTGAACCTGGCCGTGCCATCGTCATGATATCTATAGCTGTCTTATGTGACTCTCCACAAGGGCCTTCGGCAAGCCCCTCAGTTCCCTGTTTCTTGCTTGCTGCCATGATCCACTCCTCCAGTCTTGAAGGGTCTGAGCCATTGGCAGTCCTCACCTTTCCGTTGATTACAGGGCATGGTAGCAATACTGGGACACCTACAGGAGGAAATGTTCTTATTAATAATTGCTCTGGGTACTCTCGTGTCAGCCTCATAATCAGGATCAACCACCCAGCCAGGACAGTGGCTCCCATCACGTGTCTATATTCAAAGGCACGAGGACCCCAGAGCAGGGGCATGGAGGCCACTTCCTCATGTCATTCCCCTGCCCTTCAGGCCCTTTCTTCTCCAATCTCCCGTATCCCTCTGAGGTGGACTGCTGCTGCTCTCCACTGTGTGGCTTGGTGGGTCTGAGGATACCCAGCCCCAAGTACTGACTGAAGCCTGGCAGCATGCCAACAGCTAGTTCTTAAAAGGAGACAGGTTATCTGCAGGGAATAGAAAGACTTCACTTCCAAACTCCAGGCACTGTGTTCACCAACAGGGGCAGGCCTGTCCTACGGCGTTGCTACCATCTTGATAGACCAGGGGTAGTGACCTTTTCTTTATTTTTATTTTCTTTTTCTTCTCTGTAATCCTTTTAAGCTCGTTATATTTTTAATATTATCCCGATATTTCTTTTATTTGTTTATATTTTGGGGCTTTTCAATCCTTTATTTTTTTCTCTCTTTGATTTCAGTTTGGTTTTTGTGATCTAACTTCATCTTTACTGAGTTTTTCCTAGGCCATGTGACAACTACTGAGAACTAATCAAAGGAATTGATTTTTTCTTATGTTTTGTTTTTAAATATTTTTCATAGGGTAAAATACACATAACACTAAATATTCCATCTTTACCATTTTCATTGTAAATTTTGGTGACATTAAATACATTCCTAATGTGAAATCATCACCACCATCCATGTACATAGGTCTTTTTATCTTGCATGAGTGAAATTCTGAATCTGTTATGGTTTAGATGTGAGTTTCCTCTCAAAAGCTCACATGTGAGAAAATGCAAGAAATCTCAGAAGAGAAATGATTGGGTTATCAGAGTCTTAACCTAATCAGTTTGTTAATCTGCTGACGGGTTAACTGGGTGGAAACTCTAGGCAGGTATGGAATGGCTGAGGAGGTGGGTCCCTGGGGCATGCCTTTAGAGTTTCTATTTGTTCTCCTTGAGTCGAGTGCTCTCTCTCCTTCCATATGAGATACCCTGAGCCACTTTCTTCTACCACTCTTTGCCATGACCTTCTGCCTCACCTTGTGCTGCAAGGGATTGGACCAGCCTTCTATGGACTGAGACATCTGAAACCATGTGTTCCAAATAAACTTTTCCTCCCCCAGTTGTTCTTGTCAGTTCTTTTGGTCACAGTAGCACAACAGCTGACTGAAACAATACTCATTAAACAATATTTCCTAATCCCCACTCTACCCAGTCCCTAGAAACCACCTCTAGGTCTTCTTTTCTGGGATTTTGACTACTATCATCACCTCATACAAGTGAAATGATACAGTAGTTTCAGTATGTAGTTTCATAGGCCTTTTCAGCATATGCCAGAATTACCTTCATTTTAAAGTGAAATACAGTTTCATTGTATATGATTATAAATAAAAATAATCAAAGTGAAAAGCAAAACTATGTATAAACAAAAATACCATGTTTTTCTTATCATTCATGCATTCCTGGTTACTTACATTGCTTCTGTGTTTTTTCTCCTGCAGATAATATGTTAGGAACATCCAAGGGCAGATGCCACTTTGAGACTCAGCTTTCTGGTCTTCGGGGTGTGTACTCCAGCAGTGGAATTGTTGGATCACATGCTAATTTGATTTTACACTTTTTGAGGGACCACAGAACTACTTTCTATAGTGGCTCTACCACTTTACATTCCCACCAACATTGCACAAAGTTTCCAACTTTTAATACCCTCACAGGTAATTGTTCTCAATTTTAAGGATTTTTTTTAATGGAGTAAAAGGAACACGATTTGAATAATAGAAAGGTAACTAAAAATAGACAAAACATCAGATAACATTTTATGATAAAATCACTCTTCTGTGAATGCTCTTTTAGGACTCTCAAGAGCCATCTAACTACTAGGAGATACGTGAGAGCAAAGGTACAAGTACAATACCACCTTGCAATGGGTGGCGATGACACTGAGGGATTCAGGTTTCAGTCAGAAGATGAGGCAGAAAAGAATGTCTTGGGAAAGTGATGCTGCAGGAAAGCCTGGGGTTACCATGGAGATGCAAGGGCACAGTTTGCAGACAGAGAGTGCAAGGTGCATTGATGTGCAACTTGTGTGTGTGTGTGTGTGTGTGTGTGTGTATGTATGTATAGACACAAAAATTATATATTATTTCCCTTCATGACATTTTTATAAAGTAGTTATTCTCAATTCAGAATTGGTGCAATGAAGAATAGTTGAGTTGTATAAAGTGACTTAGAGAAGTGAAGATCTTTGATTTTGTATCTAAATCCGCCAATCTCCCGGTTCATGTTTTCCAGAAATACTTTACGCTATCCCTTGGCAAAACGAGAGGGAAAGGTCTGTGTTTTAACAGCCACAGCTGCAGTGCACAAGCCAGCACTAGGCTCCGCTGTCTATTCTTCCTCCTCCTGGCCTGGCAGCTTTCTTTCTCTTGTAGCATTTCTTTAAACAGAAACTTACAAGCAAAAGTGATAAAGGAATATACTTATCTAGCAATCTCTTTCAGTTCTTTCTTCAGGCAAAAGTCTGGGACATGTGATGACATCCATTCTCACACTTTTTATTTATTTGAAATCCTGGAAGCCAGTTGTATTTTTCTTCCTGGGATGTTACTAGAATATACACAAAAAAGATGGTTAAGCTGAGGAACATATAGTATAGGAATTGCTATATGTTTAACATGTGATATTATGTGATGCACTTTTTGTTATAGATAAGCAAAAAAACATAATTACACACCTTGCTTAGAAACCGTGTGTGCTAGGAAGTGTCTGTTAATCCCACATGCTTATTTAGAAAAACAAACAAACAGAAAAATATCTAATAGTAGTAGAGATGATTTGTTTTTTTTTTCTGGGAATTTCCCCAAGACATCTCAAATACTCCATTCTGTTTTGAAATGTTCTAACCTGAGTGAGGGTAATGTGTGTGGGATAGCCCAAACTGTAGTTAGAGATGGAAAGGGGAGGGTTATTACTACACATGAGTAATTAAATTTTGGAGAGTGGGTGTTTTCATTATTCCCAATTATTTTTAGCAACCAAGACACCAAATCTCTGCACTCTCTGCTCCTGCATGGGCCAGGTACCCTTGTTGACAGCTGCCCATCTCAGACCACATTCCGTACAGAGCTGCAGTCCTTCTCCCGGGTTATTTTGTGATGCAAGTGTCCACCTTCTCTGGCCACTGGTCACTCCGGAGCAGAGTCCCCCTTCAGGTAGTTGGTGTTTGTGCTTTCTTCTCCAGGATACTTCCCCGTCTCACTTTTCCCCTCATTTACCAGGAATTCCTCTGGTTTTCCTCTACTACAGACTCCATTTTTTAAATCATAAGTTTCCTATGGTCATGCATTTCTCTGCTATTTTGTATTTATATATTTATCTGTTTTGTGTCTGCATATCTATCTGTTATTGTAGCAGGTGAGAGAATGGCCCTACCTTGAACTTAACTCCCTTCTTCTCTGCTCAATTCCCAGTCCCCCTTTCAGAATCCACAGAAGCTGTTCTGCATCCTGGGAACTGTAATTGATTCCTTCTGATGGTCCTACTGCAATCTCAGTTTACCTCTAGTAAGGACACATATTGCCTTACAGTAAAACATCTGCTTTCCTAATTTCCCTTGTAAGCTTTGAGCTTCAAATTCAGAGAATGTAATGCTTATTTGCTTATCTAAAGTCCAGTATCAAATTCAAAACTTTGTTGATAGGTATCTTTTGATTTTTTTCTTAATACAAAGAAGATTTGACAGGAAGGATAGGAACACCTTGAAAGGCTAAATCAAGTAAAATAAAATGTACCATATTATATTTCTGGAATTCAAGTATTCATGTTTGTACTTTTTCAACAGATGACTTTAATTATAAAATAGATAATGATAGGTAAATTAAGCTTACTGGAACCAATAGAGATAAATTGCCTAGAATCTTCTAAAAACATAAGAATTCCAGTGAAAGCTATTTTAGCCTGTGATTTAGATTTACTCATATAAGAAAAACAAAACGAAACTTACCAATCTCAGCTTCCCCAAAGGGATAGTTAAAGAGCAATATATTCAGAAATAGTGATAGGAAATATTTTCTTTAAATGGATGCTGTGTAGAGAACAAGGTAATTACCAGTCTGGAGGCGAGTTAGGAAAATCACTGACTATAATAAGGTACAAGTGAACTCTGCCTTGGGAGAAGCATTACCTCAGAACAAAATCAAAAGCTCTCTAGGTAGAAATCAACACTCAAGTCACGACACTGGGCTGGATTTTCACACTATCAGAATAATGGCCCCTGTGCAGAGCCTTCTGAAGCAGTAGAATGCTTCTTCTTTGCTTTGTTTGTTTGTTTTGTTTTTAATTCAAACACTTTTAAATATACGCTGTGAGGGATTCAATAATAAGATATGTATTTTACATCCAAGTTGCAACAGTGTTCCTCTAGCCTTAGTTGTTAGAGTCTTTTACTTGCACAGATAGTAGCTGCGGCACACTCAACCATGTGAGGAGCATGCTTCCCATGCCCTGTGGTATCCTCCCTTCTCCTCTCATAGTCTCCCTGGGCTGGAGAGAGAAAGTCAGCAGAAGTGGTAAAACCTGGGTAAACCACCCACCTTCCTGCCAGCCCAGCCCTTGGTATGTCCACAGTCATTTTTTTACTTTTAAACATTTTTCTTTTTAGTTGTAGATGGACACAATACCTTTATTTTATTTATTTATTTTTATGTGGTGCTGAGGATCGAACCCGGTGCCTCACACCTACCAAGCAAGTGCTCTACCACTGAGCCACTGCCACGGCCCCTGTCCACAGTCATTTTTAAACCTGATGATTAACATTAGCAGTCTTACCCCTTAAAATATTTCTGTTTACATTTTGAAACCTATACTCTTGGGGCTGGGGTTATGGCTCAGTGGTAAAGCTCTTGCCTAGTATGTGTGAGGCACTGGGTTTGAATCTCAGTACCACATATAAACAAAGAAATAAAGATTTATCAATAACTAACAGAAATTTTTTTTTAAAAAAAACCTTATTTTTTAAACACAAACAGTCAATAAATGCTGGTCCCCATAATTGAATCATGTTTCTCAAAAGCATACTGAAGGAGGAGGAATAGAATCCTTACTGTACTCTAAACAGCCTGAAGCCCTACTTGCCCAAGAGATTGGACACGGTGTGGCTGGCTCTGGGACTCTGTCTAACTGGAAGAGTGTTGTTTAAGCTTAAATCATCAGACTGCACCCCAAATGCATAACCATCTCTACTAGCAATCAATATTCTGAAAGAAGTAACTCTTTACTTTTCTTACAAAAGCCATGGGAAACATCAGATAGTTAATTTGAGATAGCTCAACATTTCCCAGGTATAATGACAAAATAATTTCAAAGAATTTCGAATATTTGAGTGTAGGTTTCATGGAAGTTGTTTCTATGGCACAAACTCAACCTCATATTGAAAGAAAAGTAGTATTGGCATACTTGGTTGTTTAATTATTTAGAAAAATTTAACAAACTTAGCCTATTTTGACACATTTTATTTTCAGAATTTCCTTAAACAAATAATACCTCAACATTCAAAAAAGTCAGTGCCACACTGACTACTAATTAAGTGCCAAGTATCCGGGACTAAGGGCTAAAGAAGTGATAGCAAGCTATCGGTTAAAAATCTCATCTAAAAATGTCAGAGATGGAAAATATTATTATATCTTATTATCCTAACAAATGAACTGAATATTTTTCAAATAAAGAATTAAATTTTATGTAGCTTGGCAATGTGCTAATTGAAGAAAAAATATACCATGTGTATAAATTTGATGAAAGTTGCTAAAACAAGTTTTTTTTTTTTCCATTCTTAAAAGCCCTTTAAAATGAGTGGATATACACTTCTCTTTGGAGGCAAATATTTGACCAAATGCTCTGGTAAAAAATTACTATATTCACAAATCATGAAATTAAGTTCTGCAGTACTCATGTGCTTAGCAAATTCTAGATTTTTGAATGCCAGTGGTATGATAATTGAGCTTATTTTTATACACTATTTATTTGACTAATGAACTTCTTGTTGTAAGAAAAAAAATACATGTTCTATGTGTGTTGTCATCTGTACTTCAACAAGCAGCCTTCAAAATGAAAACAAAGCATTTCTTTCAAAAATACCTTTCCTGGCTAATGCATACCCTTTCACTGAAAAGATATTGTAATTTATGAATCTATTTATTTATTTTTTATACCTAATATTATATTTGCAAATGTGTCCTGGGGGATAGAGTAGTGTGTGTCGTGTGATAATTTTCCTGTAATTGTTTTCTTATCACAGAATGTAATCTTTTAATAGTTTAGTAACTCAATATTTTCTAAATTTTAACAAACTTGCCCTGAAAAATTCAGTTTTATATTGGTACCAACCTAAAGAATTTTCTATATCCAAAAAATGATAATATCTTATCAAAAATTTAATTTCTATAAACTATACTTAAAATAAAATGAATGTTAAAATCTACAATCTATTAAAATTAAATTTAAATTTAGCTTTTTCTTTGAGATATCAGATAAATAATAGACTATGCTTTTAAAGGACTATATAGACTGTAATGTATTATAAATTTGAAGAATGAGCATATATTATTATTATAAAGTTTAGTCAATTTGTAATTAAGCCTAAAAAAGTGAATTCTGTCTTTGGAAATAAGTCGATTCTAAATACTGAGCACCCTATGCTTATGTAGGCCATGTTAATAAAGATTAGGTGACAGGTTGGACTTTTGTGTTAGGAACCACAATTTTAAGAAACTTGCATAAATTATTCAAGCCACACATTGATAAACCAGCTCTATAGAACAGCTACATTGACAGGTACCATAGTTATATGTCCACTATGCTGCATGCTGTCAATAGGTGGCTGAAATGTATTTATATGTATAAACATCCAAACATGCACGCACACACACACCACACACACACACACACACACACACACACACACACATTATCAAAGAAAATTCTCTCTGAGTGAAGTTAAACAGCCAACCGAGACTTTATTCAAGTATTTTCCAAAGGAGAGAGAGATTGAATTTTGCTGAAGATCGGAAGATTTTTCAGCAATGGGCTGAGCTAGTTGAAGGCACTAGAAACTAGGAGGGAAGCTGTGTGATGAAATAGTTATAAAGCTAGCAAGAGGTTAGAAGAAGATTACGCCTTATTGGAGCAGAGAATGAATGTGCATTTGTACATTTTCTAAAGTAAATGCTCTACAAAAATAGAGGTCTGGGGCCTAAAGGCAAAAGGAACCTATTGAAAGTTTAGTCAAGCTGAGGGCAACATTAAGACCACAGTGTGTGTGTGTGTGTGTGTGTGTGTGTGTGTCCTTTATGCTCCTGTTTTCACATGAAAGGCAGAATATCTATAATGATTAAATATTAGCTGCAGAGAGAGGCCAACCCTATGACCCTAGTGCCTAAGCCACAGCAGACAGAATGCCCGAACCAACATCTTAGAATTCAAAGCCCACTTGGTGTAATAAAGTGATCTTAGGCAAATTATTTAATACTCTTTATCAGTTTTCTTATCAGTAGAATATGAGTGATTATAAAATTCCCCGAGAGTTTTTATAAATATAAATAGAATAATTGTATGTAAAAATATGCATACAAGGAAGTGCTTGAAATAGAATAGCCACTTAAAGAACATCACCACTTATCAGTACAGGAATCTACTTAGGGGTATTTAATATGTGGATACACTCCTCAAGCAGAGTTTCCAAGTTATAAAAAATGTATGACTATAAAAATGATGGCAGTTACCAATAAAATGTGTGAGTATAAACATAATGGCATCAAATTAATACTTTGTAATTAAAACAAGAAAAGATTATATGACTCCACTGAAAATTCAAGGGAAGTAATCCTGGTATTTTCCAGCCTCCAGTGGAAATACTTTAGTCCTAAAAGAACACATCAATTTGGGGGCTTGAGGATTTAGTCAAACCAAAAGAGAAATGCAGTTTGCGCAAGCTATCACTGCCTATTTTGTCGGAAAAGTTTCTTCTGTGAACTTGAAAATGCAGGCTCATTGCCTGATGTATTGAGAGAAATGATGAAGACCAAGAAGTAAATTGTATCCCTTGCCATGGTGGAAACCATTTTAAGCATATGGCTTATTTAGGGAAGAAGCTGTAGCAGAGCATAAAGATGCCATTTATTCTAATTCAATCTGAAAGCCAGGTAATGAAATATTCTCAAAGATATTTACGAAAATGAGCTTTAAACCCAAGTACTTTTCCGTTCTGGAGCTGAAGATCTTAAAAGCCTCCATTTATCTCTTACATCCATCCTCTTTGCAAGACTTACCTTCTGCACTGCCACGGGAGTCTCTCTTTGCCTTTGGTAGATGACAATATAAATCTTTATTATTCGTGTGAAAAATTAATTTTTAACTTTAACTGCAAAGGAAAATACTGATTCGCAAAAACACATGTAAAAGCAGGACTCGTGTGGTCAGGATGCAATGCCCTTGGCACGGGATGCGATGTAACCCATAAGAGAACTGCCGAGAGTCACTGACCAAGAGAAAATCCAGCCATTTCTTCTGTTATTTTGAATGTGACTCTGTGTTGAAACTTCACATGTTACATTGAGAGTAAATCCCAAGTTTGACTTGAAAAAAAAATAATAAAACAATGTTTGGTCTAACAAAATGCTCCATTTGATGATTTTGACTTTTGTGTGAGTTTTATTTCCAGCTCTCATTTGAATGACATAAATTTTGTTCTCTTTACCTACAGGACTGTGAAAATAAAAAAAAAAAAAAGAAAAAAATGCTTGAAGACAAGGTCAGCAAGTAAACTGCTTATATCAATTCCTTTTTTTTTCTTCTCCCCAATTCCTATTATTATTATTGATCAATCATTTAAATTTCAGACTATTTCTTGTGGTTGTGCAATTTAATTTTTCTTGAAATTTTGTACAGTAAGATATTTTTATGAAGAAATAAATGAAGGGCAGTAGAGTAAAACATCTGTTTATCATTTCTGAGTTATGTGGAATGGCAATAACTCAAACCAGAAGAGGATAGGGGAAGAGGAGGAGGAAGAGATTACCTGGCCATGCTGGTTGGTTTATAGGTGGTAAAGGATTATCTCTTAGCTCATAATATAATTTAAATGTTTTTTGAGGAGGAAAATGAATGAAAGAATGATGGAAATACAGAGAAGGAGAGTGTAAAGGAATGAGATAAGTAGATAACTGCATGGACTTATAATTATAGGGGTAAATGCCAGACAGGTAACATATCTTTCCATCCTTTGAGATCTGTTTGTATAACTGAAATGGTCATTCATCTTGCAGTTTTATGGAAAATGAAGTAAAATGTTTAACATCAGTCTTTATACAAGAGTAGCAACAACAACATTTACTTACTAGGATGGGTTGTTGCTGTCATAACTAATTTCCAGCCATCTACCAACTCCAGGGTTCAGTGCAAATAATTCAGACATATTTGTAAACTATGAAAATGGAAACTTAAAAAACTCCCCAATGAAGTGTATACCTACAACATCAATCACAGAGTTAGGGAGATCAGCTGTATGTGCAAGGAAACAAATACTATAAGTGAACACAATTTAAAAGTCAACCGTATTGAATGAGCAGAGTAAAAATTAAAAGTTTCAGGAAGGAGAAAAAATTTCGTCTATTAAGTATTTTCATTAACATGAAAAATAAATCCTTATTTATAGATGGATCATGTAGTTAAATATTTATATTCTACTTAGAGTAAAATGATCATTGAAAATGATTATCTGGATTTTTTTTATTCCTTGAAACAGATTTGACTCCAAATATTTATAAATTGCCTTACTACAATCATTGGTTTTGATATTTATATCATGAATCTGTACACATATTTATTATCAGCTATTATTTTGTCTACTTTATTTTTTAAAATACCTATTATATTAGCAGATATACCAAGTTGAACTAAACTATATTAAAGATGGTATCTATGTAATATTCACCCAGATTGTGTTATCAATTGGTTATTACTATTGTTAATTCATTAATATTTTTAATATAGACATTTGGTATCCCATCAATGAAACACTTACATTGTGTTTATTATCTATTTTAAATACTTTTAAAAGAGTAGACTTCCAGTTTGGGGGATTTTTTACTGTCTGAGCAATATTTTGAAACATAATGGAAGAATCGTTCCATAACCATAGAAAAGAAAGTTGACGCCATTGTTGCTAAGACGACATCCTCTTTTCCTCTGTAGGAAGCTGTACTGCTTTTCTTATCATCATAACTTGAAGGGACAGTGTGGAAAACCATGGTTCCGTGTCTGTTTCCTTAAACATTTAAGGAAATAATATCATTGTATTCAGAAAGTCTTTGCCCCCAATTCTGACTGCAGTGGTCATATGTTCACATAAGCGTGTTAAGATCTTAAGCTACCAAACTGCAGGGACTTCTCGTAACTTTAGATATAGCATGCTCCTCAGACAGTCGGGTCATGTAGGGCCACGTATGCTGTTCACTGATTCTGATTGCTGTGATTATCTGAAGCGCTGCCTAAAGCCTTCCTATTTCTAAAGAAGTTCACACATATTAAAATCACTTATTTGCATTTGGGGGAAGGCAGACCCTGAAATTCAGAGACGTAGAAATGTCACTTGAACTACAATGCCAGATTTCACTCTACTCTGAACCATGGCACTTGTCTCCATTGACCCCCCCATGGCATGGGGCACCAGAAGGGAGTGCTAGGACCTTCATGCTCATCACACTCCCCGGTTACTGGCCCTCCAGTTCACCACATGCCAGTTGTCTCTGGCTGCTGAGTTCTGAAAATGGTAGACTTCTTCATACACATTTTATTTTATAAAAACAAACAGATCAAATTAATTGAATTTATAGGAAAGGTGCTCTTGAGATAATCACAGGTGCACAAAAACAGAGGTTTTTGAAATTACAGGACACAAAATAGAAGAGTGAAACATGAAATCTGCTACACAGATTTATATTTATATTTATATTCCCTAATAAAGCTCTCAGCTGAACATGCAAAAATCTGAGGTATTAGAAGAAAAACAAAACAGAACAAAAAAATCATGAACCTAGGCAGTACTGAAAGAGCATCCATCTTGATTTTTTACATTCAAGATTAAAGAATCTTTCCAATAACCATTTATATACTTATAAATAAAATTCCCAGTAAGTATTTAGCATAAATATAATGCAAATTAATTGCACTTTTAATGGAAGAAAAATAACTGGCTTCAGTTATTCCTGTTTGCATTGTTAACGTTAAGAGACATTGGGAGAATATATACAAAGATTAAAATGAAGCTGGAGATACTAAATAACAGTACTGTCTCTGGTTCTAACATTTGTGGACTGACATGCCTTGCTAGGTATACAAACCTGAGTGAGGACAGCATCCATTTATTCATCTGATGGGTAAAAACATGCCCATATACACAAAAAACAAAAATGAAAAAATAAACATCAAATATATGTTCTTATTCTATAAAATTTCAGTATAAATGGACACATTTGGAAATTTCCAGTATATTCCAAATGAACACATTTCAGTATTTTGAGCAACAGAATATAAACATATAATGGAATGAATTTTGACATACAAATTATAATAGATCCTCAAGACAATACAGAATATATAAATTGTAAGTTATTAAAAATATTCAATTAATAGTATGCATTGAATATTTTGTCCCAATATAAAGTACACTGCAAAAATGTACCATGATTTAACCCCTATATTTAAGGTAAAATATAATAAATGTATTTTTTATAAAAAGGTAAAACATAAATTTACATTTTAGATTTAGATATTTTTATTTTTCATAAGGTCTTTAAAGGATAGGAACTGTATTGCTAAACAAGTAATTATCATTTAAAAGAAAAGCATGGATTTGGATCAACGCCATGCTCTGTTAAATAATTAGATTTAAGGAAACTTTTAGAGAAGAAATTAACCAAAATTAAACAATACCAGTGATTTAAATTTATTTTGAAGTGCTGCGCAAGATGAAGATGTTTTCAGATTTACATATTTTAATTTCCTTTGCATGGCAATCCATCAACTCACTTGCCAAAATATACAGATGCCCCTGCATTACTTTAAATTTTATTTTCTCCAATTTGTATTGAATCACAAATCAAAAAGTTTGTAACATAGTTTTGATTAATTTAAGACTCAATAGAAGCTGTTTTCTGTTTTATGTTTGGCAGTAATTAAGCCTACTATAAAGTGGTGTGGCATTAAACAACATTCCTGAACAGAATTCAGTTCCATTAACAAGCTCCATTAGAGAAACACAGCCAGCTACAAATCAACGATTTTGTGTCAGTTTCTGTAATTACCGTTTGTGCATAATTGGTGTGATAGCCTACCTTTTGTCACAGCATTTCGGTTGTTTGAATAGGCAAGGCAAGGCATAATGCTGTATAAAGTATCATTTAAACGCAACTTCAATTGTGTCAGAGTCTGACACTCCAAGAAGAAAAAATGCTAATTGCTTCACAAAATTTATGACTACTATTTGAATTTTGTATGAATATTTATTTTAAAAATTTCTAGGCAAATTTCTAATGTTATAAGTGAATGTCAAACACTAACAAAGGTTCATATTTCCTAAAATGTGGTCATTTTTAATGTTGTACCCTATTTAGAATAGATGTCCTATCTCTCCTATGTATTGTAAGAAGATACTTTTTTCCAGCAAGCTAATATATATAAACTGAGATGCCCTGTTCATGTCTTCAAGGGTGTACTTACTAGATATTAATTTAACCCTGGCATTAGCACAATCTCCTATTGAGGAATTTTCACATTACAAAAAAGTTATTTGTTATCATATTGTTTATAAAACAAAAATCTTTAGTGGATATAAAGTACTAAATATTTTTTTTTCTAATACTTTGACAGTGTTTTCAATATTAAAAAATAAAACACAGTATCCTAAACAATTATGATTAATAATAAAGTTACTGGAAGCTTCCCATTGATTTTTAAAACAAAAATATAATTCTGTTATATCATTACTTTGGTTACAGTGTGTGCCCCTCCAAATTCAAGTTCACATGCACTTGCCATTTACTTTATTCTAATGGTAAAAAAGAGGAGGGGCTTTCAAGAAATGGATGGTCCATGGGGGCTGCACCCTCAGGGGTAGGGATAGTGCTTTGTAAAAAGGGATTTGGGGAGTGATTTCTTGTCTTCCCACTACTTGCCTGGTACCTTGTTAAGATGCAGAAGAAAGACCCTCCCAGATGAGGCCCCTAGATCTGGGGTTTCCTCCTGCCTAAACTGTGTGATCATAGAGTTCTGCTCATTACAAATCCCCAGACTCAAGTATTCTGTTAAAAAGCATAAAATGGACTGGCAATCATTTTCAAAAAGGTACAATTTTTGACGTCTATGTGTATTTCACAAAGTCCTGTTCTTTCCACTACAAATAAAAGTCATGCCATTGTATCAGACATGCCAGATGAATACATTTATGCTTGAAATGGAGGACTGATGCTTCATCCTGAAAAGACAATTGAGACATAATTGGATGATGATTCTGAACTCTTTGTTTCACGATTGTTAGCAGATAACAGAGCAAGACCTAATATTTATACCTATCCGTATGTCTATGTATTTAATGCAAACAATACCTTGGTTAAATAATAAGGTTCTGCCATAATTTGTATACCTTTATGAGGTCTTTATTTTTTATTTTATTGTTTTGCTTTTCTCTGTTTTTGTGGTGCTGGGTGTTGAACACAGGCCTTGTTTGTGTTAAGCTAGCGCTCTACCACTGAGCCACATCCTCTGCCCTTTTTGTTTACTTCTTTGATCCATTTCAATGTTTGAAAATTGTTATGATTTATTTCTGATTTTGTTCAGGAAAAAAGGTTGAAATAACTACATTATAGAAAATAAGAAATTAATTTATCTATTTGAAGTTCAAATATATTCCTTTTCTCCTTTCATGATTCACTATTTTCATAGCACATACTTGAGAAAATAATTATGAATAAATTTGTTCCAGTGTCATTTAAAATATACCTAGTCCTCGTGTGATCAATTTACGGTACAAAATTAAATTAATATTACCATGCTAAGTAGTCCATTTCATAATATTTAAGCTGCCATTAATTGTGTGTACAATAGAACGATACCCAAAGTGCTACTGACTAAAATCTGATGTATCTATGAGGGTCACATGCAGAAAGAAATCCCAATAGTTATTTGAACAGAGATTATTTGATATATCAGAGTTATTAAATATATGGAAACAACTTGATACTTTCACTGAGAACATCTAAAACTGCAAAAGCGGCTGAAACACATGGCATGAAGTTGAAATTATTGAATCTTAGAAACTGAAAAAAGGTGTTCCTAGGGCTCACTTATCAGGGAAGACACACCTTTTGTTTCTGTGAAATAAGGTTTGTCATCAAGAAAATGTCCCATATAACTGTACTTACCTCAGGGGATAAGAGTGGCTGTCAGAAAGCACCGTGAGAAGGGGAGGTAGCTCCCTATATAGAACATTTGTCTGTCTCAGCGAGGACAAAGATCTGCCTCTCCCACAGGAATGTGGTCCCAAGTGACAGTGGCCACCTCTTGGCCAGGAGGTGTTAGATCTGATGTGCTACTGAGAGCTCAATGTTGGTCTTGGCTTTGGACAAATCAGGCACAGGGCACTCTCAGTGCCTTTGAAGAGGTAAACCATCAGTTACCCACCCTACTCATTCCCACCCACATGACCCTTCTGCACGTGGCCCCCAAGCAAGCAGTGAGGTGGTTTGCAGTGGAGGTGGCACATGGCAGAGGTGCCTCTTCTCTGTGCTGGGTGCCCATTGGTGACATTCCTGTTGGATATACTCAACCTGTCCTCTGCACATTCTGAAGCAAGGCAGCAATATGTTAACTTCACCTTTTTCTTTGTTTGTTTTGAATTTTCCTTCTAGGTCAACTGTAAGATGGTAGCAAGATCATGTGTAGATCACAATGTTTTTGGCAAAAACCTAATCACCATTAATCAATTAATCAATTCAATGAATCAATAAGTTAATCATTTATTCATCTTTATTAACTGAATCTGTCTTAACAGTCTGGTATTGTGCTATCCTTTTGGTTACTAGGGTAAGTGAAGCTTCCTAACCTATTCCTAAGGGGAGAAAAACCTACCCATATAAATTCTGTTTCCTACTTAAAACTGTGATAATATAGACATGCACTTCTTTGCTAAAAGCTAGTTTTGCATAAGAGTGATACAAAAATGGGTTTTGGTACATATGCCATTTATCAACTTATAAACAAAGATTTTAACATAAAAACTCTTTATTTGGATGCACACATTGCCAAAAATCTTGTCGACAGTTATAAGATTTATGATGGCTTTCACAGCGTTCCTCTTCCTGGCACCCACTGGAGTGCATTAACGTTGAAAAGAAACTGGCTTGAATTGTGAATATGACTTCAACAATAAAAGCCGAGGAATCCACAGTGCAGCTGCTTTCATGTGTATCAATACACCAGTGTCTACATATTGAACCACGTCTTGGTGCACTTAGGTAGCTGCAGGTTCACCGTAAGTTCACATCAAATACAAAAAGGACCTGGCTGGTAAACTTAGGTGTTAGTAAATTGTGAAGTATTGGTTGACACAGTGACAAAAACTAGAACAAAGAACCCACCCTTACGTCTTTATTACAGTGAAGGAAGAAATGTGATTTCTAAATCTGCTAAAAATGATTTTCAGAGCTCAGAGTTAAGTACAAACTGAAGGCTAGAATGCTCTGTAGGTGATTTTTAAGAAAATTAATGCACACATTTAAAAACTAATTAAGACTTTATATCAATATGGTTTTATCAGAAAGAAATGTTTGTGAAATAGAGCCACACAGCCCGAGGTGTAGGTTGGCTTCTGTACTCTGGTGGCTTTCCACATGTCATGCATGTTCTTGGGTCCACGCGTAAGTAGCTGAAAATAGAAAATTTTCCATATTTTATAACTACTCCACAGAGTTATTCTGTCACTCAATAATTTCACAGACAGTGAAGAAAAATAGGCTGTTATTCTACTATTTGTAATAAATATGCCCTTATCACAGCCTCCTGTGAAATTCTGAAATGTTTAGGAGGTTTTAAAAAATCACTTTGCCTAATTATCTTTTAACATCATAGTGATCATTTACAGCACCAAAATATCATGAATAACCATGATAATGTAATAAGGGTGGGTGCTGTGCTTTAATTTTAAATATATGAACACTGAATCCAGTGTTAGAATTATTCAAGGTCAAATATCTTTGATTTTTAACACTGGAGGAAAAATGCAAATATGTCTGATAGCCAAATGGCAGGGCTAACCACCATGATATATTATAACTCCAAAATTTAAATGGTAAGATTATAAAATTAGTGGGTTAGATGCAAGAAGAGCACTGAAATTTACTGAGGATGTTTGTAAATGGAGAGCAATAACTGGGCAATTTAGAGTATTCTTTACAAAATTACATGGTGTCTGTTGTGACATTAAGAATATCTTGTCAATCTCACTGACAAAATCAGTTTGCTTAATTGAGCCTAATTTAATAAAATATGCTCTTTGTTAATTTTTGTTGCATCGATGTCAGCACTTGATATAGAACGCAGTGACATCTTGTCTCCTAGAAAATTATAAACCCATGGTGGGAATCATATAACATTTACCTTCTTCTCAGGGTCTTGCACAATTTTTGCAGCATAGTAGTTGCTCTAAAACTACTAAAATGAATAAAATCCTTGATGAATATTCCATACTTAAAGATGAAGACAAGTTCTATTTTGGTTTGGCACTTGTTTGCTATAACTTTGATAATACATTTTCTAGATGATATAATTGATTCAAGTACAGTTTAGATATAAATATGTTCTAGATGGCATGTATAATTTGATATTAATCTGGTGAATATTTGATAAGGAATAATCCTATAATTTTGAGTCATGTTATCAAATGTGTTTCATTATATTTACATACAATTTAGTCAATAAGGTTATGATGAAAGTATAATTATAAGAATGCTATGAAATCATATCTGAATATTGGGCCAAAATATTGATACTTTTAAGACTAAATTTTGTTAGAAGAAAATTCTATAAAATAACTTTACAACTTTAGTTATTTTTGTGATTCAATTAAATTAAACCACATGGGTTTGAATAGATTTAAATAATAATGAATCATTACAATGAAAAAAACAAAGTAACTGGGGACAAAGATGATTTCAAGTGACTTTAAACAAAGCCATCTCTAATATCCATATTAATGTGAAAGTATTGCTGTGGTGATGTGCTCTTCTGAACTCAGTGTGGTTCTGCCCTTAGTTATTTCTATGTGCACCTTTGGGCTGGGAAACTGGAGGGCAGCAGTGGAGTCCAGCTGCCCAGCACGGCCTTTCCAGGCCTGGGATCCCGTTTTTCTCTTTGTGTAAAGTATAGGAATCAAACTGATCAAGGTGAACTAGAAAGGTCCCCTTTTTCATGAACAATACAATAGTGACTATTTCCTTTACAAGTCTATCACCAACAGCTTAAAGTCACAGAATTAAAAGTGTCCAGTACTGAATATCAATAAATAAGATATGTTTTTCCAATAGATTTTCTGCTTTCATCCCTTCATGTTTCTTTCCTAACTGCTCAGTCCTATTAGAGACAGTGTCAGCTACTGAGGTCATTTTGAAAGGAAAAGTTTGGTGGTTTTCTAATTAAAAATACTCACTATTTTGTATATTTGCAAAGCACCAATAAAAATTGCTAACCAATCTATAATTCCATTATTTGATAAAAGAAAGCAGGCTGCAGACTCTTGTAAGAACTTCTTGGCTATAGTCACAGGCTAGTCAGTGGCTGGGAGCACCAGGTACTACAGAATGGAAGTGTTCAAACCAGAAAAGCAAACCCAAGGCGCACAGGAAACAAGGATGGGGATAAGACCAAGGGGTGTAGGACCAACCAAAAGGGGTCCTAATAATGAAGGCTGGCCTGCCAGGGAGGGGATTCATAGTTCCATACTGCAACACAGAGTGTGACATAAAAGTCCTCGAGTTAATGCCTCATGGAACACTACAGGAGTCCTCAATATTGTTCACTGCAGCAGTCCAGCTGCATAAAATAACCGGGAGGTGACAAGCAATTTGAAGGTTGAAGCGGGAACTGCTTTATTGTAGGGAAAACTCAAAGGGAACTGAGCAGGAACTCAAGGTAACGGGCACCCAAGGTTGTGGGGGCCACTATATTGCCAAACAGCAGAGGTATATATACCTAACCGATCACACACAGCGTGACTCAATTAGCATCTTCTAGATACAGCAGTCAGCCAATAAGGAATCCCCACCAACTTAATGGCTCGGTGGCGTTGCTTTACAAACCACTCCTCCTGGAAAACTGCCAGGCACCATCTTGACTTGATTTGCGGTCCCCGACAGTACACCACAAAGGAAACCCGTAGAACTGTCACAGCAAAATGGGTGTAAGGAGATGATGTCCCAGGTGGATGGCATGCTGGAACACAAAGAAAGGACATTAGGCAATCTGAACACAGACTGGGCTCCATGGAATGATACTTATCACTGGAGTTTATTAATGTGATACGTTATAACATGCAAAAGGTTTTCCATGAAAAAACCTGGTGTGGGGAGTACAGGAACTCTCTTTACTCAAAAAAAAAGTTAATCAATAGTATACATATATATGTATATAGATAGACAGATATGTGTGTGTGTGTGTGTGTGTGTGTGTGTGTAAATAATTTTGGAGGAAGAAAAGAGGATTAAGTGGAAGAAATCAATCTACCCGATTCCAAGAGTTATTATATCACCAGAGTAATGAAAAGAATTTCTAGAGAAGAAAGCCATATGTATCAATACAGTAGAAATAGAATAATGAAAATATCTTAATTGATTTTTTTATAAAGCAGAAAAAGCAGTTCAATTCAGTGGAGGAAGAAAGAAAGACTTTTCAAAAATGATACCAGAACATTTGGTTAACCATAGCCAAAACACTCAACTTTGACCAGACCATACCTTATGCAGAAATGAACACAAAGGGATCAGAGAATGATATCTAAAACATGAAAGTATAACACCAAAGCAGAATAAAGTAATGGGAATTAGGGATAGAGGGAATTCATAGAGTTGACATCAAATCATGGGGGGCTCATGAAGAAACAATATATTAGACTCCATTAAAAGTCTATGAATATATGAACTAACCTCTTGGAAAAGAATATTTGAAACTATCTGACAAAGGACTAGTATCTGGAAAATACAAATAACTCTCAAATCTGAAAAGTAAAAGAATTCTATCAGAAAATGAGTGAAAGGCAGGAGGAGAACCTTCAGCAAGAGTATCCACAAAGTGCAAATGAACACACAGAGGGTGTGCGGCCCCTGAGCCACTGAGCCTGTTTTCCTCACCACAGGGATTTTGTATGAAAGAGGATATATTTAATAGAGGAGTGGACCTGTAAAATATGTAACACTGTCATCTAGCTGCAATCCTTAAAATGTTTAATAATATCAGTAATGTTATACTTATTTTCATTTTCTGAACAAGGTATAACAAAATTAGAGGTGAATCGATATCACTATTTTGATGAGGAAGTAAGCAATAAGATAAATATGTTTTTCAGTGAAGCACAGGTTGGATGATCAATGTGACAAATCAGAGATCTTTGTATCATCTTTTACTAAACAGTTTCAGGAGATGAGCAGTCATGCATTCAATCATGCAATGATTCCACATCTAAAGTTTTAGCTGGTTTATTCTATGTCTTCTGATTAACCTCTTCTCTATATGGAAGAAGTGTAGTACAGACTTTGGATTTACCACAACATGACAGGAACTATCTTGAAACTTACAATCTGTATGTCTTTTTACTTCTGTCCTTGGGATAGAGAACCAAAATAACAAGTCATCCATGATTAGCAACCCATGGTGAAATGTTTCTTTCTTGCTGTATTAAAGATGAATATAATTATTGATCATAGAATTAAAAATCCATTTCAAGCATAATGATGAAAATGTCTCTTTTAAGTATTAACAAATATTTTGTTAATACGAGATGATTAAAACTTTATACCAAATGCCATGGGTAACATCACCTGGAAAAACTAATAAATTGATTCATGTTGACTGGCATGTCGACTTTTAACCAAAACACCAATGCTGTCATGTTACTTCATAAGGAAGCATGGGGGAAATGGGGTAGTTTTATTTTAATGTAACTTCATTTGTATATCCATTAACTTCCCCTGCTTTTTTTGTAATATACATGGAGTCCACAATTATGAAAGGGAATATGAAAACAGATTGAAAACTTAGAAAAAAAATAAATGGTTATAGAAGTGATTATAGTTAAACAAAAGTAATTGCTATTATACAATGAGAATCTTTTAAAAAGAAGCCTATAAAATTACTTAGCATCTTGAAATCCCTCTTCGCACATGCTGACAGAAGGTTAGGTTTAAGAGGAAAACCCCATTAAAAAGAAGTCATTCCTAAACAAAAAGGCTAGTGATTTATTGCTAAAGGGGCACAGGAAAAATAACATATAATGGGCATTTATTTGGGAAGGCAGGTGTGAAAAGTCCTCTGGGGAACCGAGTGTCAGTGTGTGGAAACAGCTCACAGACTGAGCACTTGTAATTATGCAGTCTTTCCCTCGGGCTTACTTGTTTATTTGTCTGTTGGTGGTTGCCTGAACTTCTTAGATTAAAATTTTGATGAAAAGAAAGTTCCTGCCTTAAAACCACACTTTGCAATCCTAAAAAGGCCTCCAGAGAGCAAGTTTGAGGTTTTATGAAGATATTTTTAAAAATCAGTTTTACTTTTATTGTACATTTCACTTTTCTCTTCTTTCTGCTCTGGCTAGGAGAAAATTAATTTGGAAAATAAAAGTAAGTGGCCCCCAATGTCTCCCAAATTATTTTCATTGTACTTTATACAAATTAAATCTAGTAAACTGAACTGTAGTTGAGATTTAGTGGTGTTTAAAGATTAGAAAAATCTGAAAGGATGCATTATTTTTTTTCTTTTTAAAAGTAGTAATATATCAATTATTTCATGTATAGCTTCTCATTAATAT
The DNA here is from genome assembly GCF_045843805.1 of Urocitellus parryii. Classification (NCBI taxonomy): domain Eukaryota; kingdom Metazoa; phylum Chordata; class Mammalia; order Rodentia; family Sciuridae; genus Urocitellus; species Urocitellus parryii. The sequence goes on along the minus strand of NC_135543.1, from coordinate 6,072,448 downwards.
AATATATTCCTTTAATACAGACATATTAAATTATCTTCATATGAATGAGATTTTGTGTATAGGAAAAAGCAATATAAAAGAAGAAAGTAAAGTTCCTTGTGTGCTGGATTTAAAAGACAATAAATGTATTTGTCATTGACTTTTACACATAAAAATGTATCATACATATAGAAAATTAAAATACATTTTCACCAGAAGATGAGGAAGGCCCACATATATGGAGGACAGAAGATCGAAAAGTAGCATTGCTAAACAGGCTTCTTTTTGTACTGGGGACTGAATCCCAGTGGATTGCTGGGACTCCGGGTGTGACAACCATGCTAACTCACCTGGCATTTTCATTTCCAGTCTTGACTGACATTTGTTTGATCACTCTGGCTGATAGTATTTTGAAATATCTCCTTACAGTTTTTGCTACACATTTTTATTGTACATTGAATAGATTGCAATAAGTTGGCCATCAAAATAATAGGAAGAATTTTATATGTTTAATTGACCACTTGGAAACAAAGAAAAGAAGAGAAAATTTTATGTAAATTTTTTAAGCGGTAGAACCACATGGACTCCATAAATTCAGAGATAAAAACCATTATAAGATTACTGGATGACATAAAAAGGGAAGCTGCAAACTTAAATATGTAAAGTAAGTTCAAAAATAACCTCCTTACATTAATAATTAAGTGAATAAGACAATGTAACAAGAAGGGGGAGGCATATATTTGTCACAGAGTATGCAGAGAATAAGGATAGCAAGGAAGGAGAACTGGAGGAAGCAAGCACAGGTAACCCAGACAAATATTGTCAGCTGCGAGGATACAGAGCCACTCACGGGAAACAAACTTGAGGAGGGACTTCCTCAACCTGGAAAATACGCACAAAGAAGTACCCGTGAGTAATATCATATTTAATAGGAGAAGCTCAAAAATGTTTCCCTTAGAATAAATAACAAAGCAAAGGTATCCACTGGGATCAGTCTCATCAGTGCCACCCTGGAGGAAAAGACTGATGAAACGTGACAGAAAATTTGAAAAAAAAAAAAGATGAATAAAGCATATATATTTTAAAAGAAAAAAATAACAGCTGTTCATATGTGAAATGACACACTAGTGTTTGTAGAAAATAGTCAGTAAACTACAACAAACCCCAAAGAACCGATATATGAACTCAGTAACATTTCAAAATAGAATAAAAATACTTTAAATTATTTAAATTTTTCTTTATTAACAACTCATCATTATAAATTTAATTTTAAAAGAATAGTATGACAGCTACAATGAATAGGAAAAACAGATGAGCCTATAAACTTTATGCATTATATATACTCCTACAAATGAAAAGTAAATTAAAGATCTTAAGAGAGATATACTATGCTTAGGAAGACTATGATTCTTTGTTTATAATGCATATCTTATTCACTCAGTTACTAAACCATTCTATCATTCATACAATTCTTTTGAAAACCAAGATTCTTAAGACACAAAGGTGCAATATCATTTCAATCAAATGTGTTTCCAACAATCTTCTAGCACATTGGCAGTTTGGGTAGAAATGCACCAGATCTAAATACCCTGAACACTTTGGAAACAAGCAGCAAGTTGGAGACTCTGCAGTATTTGGTTTCAGTAGAATGACATTATAGCACTCAAATGTCTTAATAAAGGTAGACACCTAGATGAACAGAAAATGATGCAGAATCCAGAAATAGACCCACATAAAGATGATTAATTGGTTTTCAGTATAAGTATTTCAACATTGAGGTAGTGTTTTTGAACAAGTGTACCAGAAAAGACAGACTTCCATATGCAAATAAATAAAACTCAACCATTTCTCTATCTCATAAAATTCCAACTTGAAATAAATTTGAGAGAAAGCAAAACCTAAGATGATAAATATTCCAAAAGAAAGCTTAAGAGAAAGTCTTTGCAAAGTTAGAATAGGCAAACATTTTATTGATTGTAGATACAAAGCAGAGCCTCAAAGCAATATGTAATGGTACTACATCAGAATTTAAACCTTTGTCTGTGACATTAAAAAATAAAAAGACAAAAAGTTTGAGTTGCAGAAAAATCTTTGAAAACATGTAGCAGATCAAAGATTTGTATCAATAATATGTAAAACTTAAAAAAAGCTTCATTTAAAATTTTGAATAAATGCTATATTGAAGAAATAAGTTGGAGCAAGCAAAAAGAAAGATGGTGTCCATACTCTTCAGGAGAATTCACACTTAAATCACCATAAACATGCCTACGTCGACGTAACTATGAGAATTCCTGAATTTCAACTAAGCTAAAGAAAAAGATGACACCAAAAGCTTTGAGCATACAAAAAAGTGGAACTCTCCCAGATTGCTAAGGAAATGCAGTGGTGCCCACTGAAGACTCAAATATTTCCCCAAGAGAATATGGAGCATGCAAAGACGTCTACATGGATACTTGTGACAGCCCTATTTATAAGAGCTGTAAACAAGAACCAGCAGACATCCAGTCACTTGCAACGGTGATAAACTGAGGTGTATCCCCACAAACAAATATTTACCAAGTAACAAAGTGGAGTGGAACACACAGGTTTCAGAAGTGTTGAAGAAAAAAATGACATTTAGAAGACATTCTGAGAACGCGCAGACTGGACATACAGGAATCAGATCATTCCTGACCAGGGCTGGAAGGGGGATTGACAGCAAGGAACAAGAGAAGTTATTCTAAGATGTTGAAATAGTTTGTCTTGATTGTGGGGAAATTTATATTCTTTATTTGTCACAATGCTACATGTAAATTTAGTCTCATTAAAACTGACCTTATTATATATTTTACAAAAAAATGTATATCATACTATTGGAGACATTCAGAAATTCATTACACGGTTTTGAGCTAGGAAAGTATTTAGACTATTTCTATTAATTTTCACCTTTTCATGCTTAGAAATGTTTTCTTTCCACATGTTTTCCTTATGTGTTACTTAGGTGTAGATCTTTATTTTTTCCATAAAATAAAAATAATCTACTCAAAGCTAGGCTTAAATCTCACAACAAACTTCCTAGGTCTCCATATCTGCAAAAGCCCAGCCATGCCTCCCATGTCCACACTACTGGAGGTCACGTTTGATGCCTCTTTCTCACCCCAGCAGGTGTGGGCTGGAGAGGATGATGGAGGAGCCCGCCAAGTCCTAACAGCTGGACTTGCCTAGCATCAGCCTTTGAGGCCTGTGGTTGCCATGGCAACTGGCATGACCAAACCTGAGCACACAACTGCTGAAAAGCAGTCAAAGAATTTTAAAGCAGGTCTGATCTGACTAGATGCAGAGATTATTAGCACTCTAACAAAGGAGAGTGTGACAGTCCTTTCTTCTGTGACACAAATTTTATATGGACAGAAGAAATAATTTTAAGTATAGAATTTATTTTGTAAAGGCATTTCATTTCTTTGAGGGGAAAATGAAGAAATGGGACCCCAACCACAAAAAGTGCTAGATTTACTATGGCCAGACAATTATGCCTGATATGTTGCCACAGGGACCTAAATGTATAAATATGCTTCAAATTTGGATGAATAACATTTTTATGAAAAATGCTATTATTTTTATCATTTCAGCAAATGTGTTTTAAAACAATAATTTGGATAGTATATTCGGATTTCACTAGCTCCTTGTGATCTAGAATTTGTAAAAATTCAAAAGAAGACATCTAGCAAGGACAAAAAACAATAAGAAATAGCAACTAATAAACATCCCCAGTTCTGCACTAAATTTTCTACAGCAATCCCATGAATCCTCACAACTCATACATACACCTCTTATATAATTTATATATATTATATTTATATGTAAATAAGCATATTTATGTATGCATTTTGATAAATAATGCATGTATAAATGCATATGTGTCCATTAGTACCATATGTATACATTTATGTACATACACAGTTTGCTTTCCATTTCACAGAAATGCTGTAAAGTCACATTTAGGGAATGAATTGCTAATTACATTTGAAATTATTATTACTTATTGAAAGAGAAAGAGGGAAGGAGAGAGAGAATAAGTAGGGATAAGCTAATCAACTGCATCGTTATGTAAAACAATCATCCAAGTTCCAAAGGGCTGTGTAATATTCAGAGTAGATTGGAGGCAAGGAAAAGGAAAATGTCGGTTTGTGAAACACTGCATACTTTTTCTGATGTAAATGAATGTCTACTTATGGCACCCCCCTTCGTGGGCCTGGACAGACTACATAAGTTACTGCATATATATTATTAAAGATTTCACATATGTAAAATACATAAATATAACTGTATACTGCGTGTATGTGTGTGTGTGTGTGTGTGTGTTGAGACTGCAGCATCTCCTAGTAACTCTGGGCTTAGCAGCTTAAAGGGAGAATGGCCACATGCTTTCCAAAGTGGCCACAACCCTCCCTTCCCATGGCCTGGTCTGAGAGCTGTGATTCCCCACGTCCTCCTGGATCCTCAGCCTCTGCCACTCGGGGCTGATCCCAGCAGTGCTACAGGAAGTCCAGAAATCAGATAGAATGATTCCCCAATTTTGCTGGGAAGTCTCCTGCTTCTGTTTTGGGGGGATTTTTGAATGATATTTATTCTATAAATATTTGGTAGAATTCATGAGGGCATTTGGGCCTGGACTTTTATTTGTGCGAAGTGTGTGAATCCTCTTGTAGTTCTGGCTCTTTCTCGGAAGCAGTTTTAATACTTTGTGGAAATGTAGCTTATTTAAGCCACCTAAGTCGTTGGCAAAGAGTGGCTAACACTCTCTAATATGGCTTTTAGGAAGCTGCCCCCTTTTCCACACCTTACATTCAAACTCCTCTCTTTATTCCTTTATCAATGTAGCCATTTCAAAGACTGCACTTTTGATTTTTAATTTGCCCACATTTTTATAATATCTGCCACTAACTTCTACTTTGTTTTTGTTATTTTCTTCCTTCTGCTTACCATTTGTTTTCTCATCTTTTTCCAGTGCCTTAAATTGTAATGACTCTTAGGTTATTTATTTGAAATCCTTCTTTTTAAAATCTAGGTTCTTAAATCTATATATTTCCCTTAAATCTCTGCTTTACTTATATCTCCTGAGTTTGGTATGATGTGTTTTCTCCAAAGCTTTATTTTCATTTATGTTTCTATTAATTTAAATAAAGATGAAATTCTGTTTGCACACTTTATTATTCTGCACAACTGGTTGTGAGAGTCTGACCCTTTACACCAGGTACAGGTAACATTTTTCTTTAAAGGACAGAAAAGTCAATAAAGCTTTTAAAACTGCTCAGGGTCTCTGTCATTGCTGCTGCTTTTCCTGGTCATTTTCCTTTCCTTCTATTCCTGCTTTTTCCTCCTCCTTCATTTTATTCTACTTCATTAAAAAATGTAAAAGCAAAAAATAACAATTGTAGATCTTGGGTCATATAAAAAAAAGGTTGTTAGCTGGATTTGGACCACAAGCTGTAGTTTAATAACACCTACCTTAAATTTACATTCCTTGGCACAAGATAGCCCAAATATTTATCCCATTCCCCTCTGCAACCCCTTCCAGGTGCACACCGTAAGATAGATGAAGCAGGTTTTGCTTACAGGGGGTGCCAAAGCACAACAGCAGGGTGGGATTTGTGGTGACACACTCCCCAGGGTTCTAGCTCCCCTAAGCCTTAGCTGTCTGTGTCTCACTTGCACCACAGATGAGCGACCCTGAAAAATAGCCCACCCTGGGCTTTCTACCGAGGTCAGTTGTGAATCAGTGTGCTAAAGTCTTTGGAGAACTGTATTCTAGGAGGGAAAAGAGCAGAATCCAGGCTGTTCTGTGCAGACCTTCCTCCTTATCTCAGGATGCCGCCTTCCCTCCATATCCTGCATATTCTTGAGAACAATGAGAAAGGAGCCTGCTTGGTGCAAGCACAGGAGGAAAACTGCCCTCAACTGAACCTGAACTCTCCCTCCACTGAACCTGAACTGTCCCTCAACTGCACCTGAGCTGTCCCTCGACTATGCGTTCTATGGTGATCCTATAAGCTGATCACAAAGGGATCTGTGGTCCTTTACTCCAGTGAATATACACTGGGAAAGGGAAATAATTTAGACTTTTTAAGTACTATTGGACTGTCTGCATGGACATTGTTTCAAAGACTCCCCCAGGTGTCAGCACGGTTTCCTTTATCACCTCCCCAGCTGGAGCCCTGACTAGCATGTGGCTCACAGTGGTTCCAGTGTGTCCATGGCAGTGCTCAGTGTACATTTGGGATTGATGTATTTAGCAGTTCCCTATCCTATGAGTAATAGCCATCAGTGTGAAGAAGCAGCTAAATAGCACCCCAGTCAAAAATAACAAAGGAGAGCTAACTTTGCATCTTAGATGGGCGAGTGGGGATTAGTGGACTTGCAAAGATGTACTCAAGTTACTGGTTCAGAGACTGCGTTCTGAGCAGAAGAGGCACTTTCCCTCAGAGGACATATGTGTATTTACATGAAAGACTTCTACGTGGTGCTTTGGGCTTAATAAAAAGTAACTTGAGTCTGGGAACCAAAAGGTAGCCAAGTGAGTGATTCTACTGACCATCACTTGCACCAAACCACACAAGGAGTCTGTGTTTCCTATTGCTGTATCTCTGGGCTCTGCAAAATTGGAATCCCTGCACCCAAAGGAGAATCACTGGTGTCAGAGGACTTACCAAGGACCTAACTGAACTACAAGTTAAAGAAGCTGCCAGGGACTTGGCAGGGAATGTGTTCCCTCACTGCCAGGAGCAGCAAGGCTGCTTTCCCAAAACACTAACAGGGAGGAATGCCTGTAAACCCAGATGCCAGCTGAGCATTCTGGTCCTCGCTTTCCCTGCCATAACTGAAAGGATACATGTAACACAACCACGGAAAGTGCTCAGACCAAGTGGGAACACTTGATGGTTAAGGGAAGGGGGAATTAAGAAGATAATGATTGAAGAAGAAGAGCGTGAGTACTTGTTATACCCCAAAATTGATTTCAATAATGGACTGCAGTAGGTCCCGTTAACCTCTGTCTTCCAAGTAGCTCCTCACATCTGTGTAGGAGTTGCTCCCTGATCTTGAATACAGAAATAGACCTTTATGGCACAGTATGTGTGCGTGGGGTCCAGGGCAGTGGTGACCGTGACAAGGTACCACTCAGATGACCTGCTGCAGGAAGCATCGTTGAGAGACAGCACCAGACACTCTCTTCTGAATGCACCATGATGTTAACAACAAGCCTCTGCTTCCTACAAGCTGTGCTCTGCCAAGGATCTAGCATAGTGGAGATTCTTGGACAGCTGTTCTCCTGCCACTTAGGCTTAAGCACTCTGCATGGCTTGGGTCAAGACTCTGTTAGAACTGCTTCTGCAGTGGTGGACTCTGCCCACCCAACCTTTCCTCTGACCTGCCTCCTTTTCCAGGGTTCAGAACAGCACTGGGGTCTAAAGGATCTGGTGGTGTCTCCTGTCCCTTCATCTCTCTCCTATTTTTTCTCTCCAAGATCTTCAACACACACACACACACACACACACACACACACACACACACACACCCCACATCTCTTAGCCATGTTATTGTATCTTAGTGTTTGCATCTCTTGGGACTTTAAACTGTATGTGCTATTCAGCTTTCCATTACTGTAAAGAAATAACAGATAATCAACTTAGAGTAAAAGTTTATTTCAGTTCCCAGGTTTGGAGGTTTCCCTGTCATTTGGGGCATGTGGCAAGGCAGTACATCCCGGTTGGATGCCTGTTAACCTCATGACAAACATAAAGCAGAAAGTGAGGGAGAATCCAGAGTCTGAATATCACCCCTTTTAAGGGCAAATTCCCAGTGATCTATCTTCCTTCCTCTAGACTACACCTCCTAAAGATTTCACCAATCCCACTAGGACCAGAGGTCTACCAAACGTGGGCCTTTAGTAAATATTCAATATCTAAAATAGAGCACAGTGCACTGCTTTTGAACATCAAAGATTTTGGTTCCTTTTAATGTATTATTTATGAATTATCCTGATTTATTCTAATGTGGGAACAAATTTTTAGTCCCTACTCCATTTAAAAAATGGCTTCTACCTCCAAACATGCTCTTTACAGCACCACAACACTAAGATATCTAGGGCTTATCAAAAGGGTACAGGAATGTGGGAAAGAAGTGCAAAAGTATTCAGAATTGGAAGCCAGGATCTGGCTACCATATGTAATGGTTTGCTGCCATTTTAATATGACACAGTTACTACTCAGCCCCAGTGGAGCATGCAGAAGAAATATCAGCATGACCTTCAAGCAAGCATCCAGGAGAGGGTTTGTAGGGGCACCTTTCCTGTGGCTCACACTTTCAGTGAGTCAGGGTACTATTCTACGTCTTCTCTGGAGTAGTAACACACCCAATCTATGTTTACTGTTTTCCCTTGGTTGTTTTAATTATGTATTGGTACCTTGTTTTTGACATATCTTTTGCAATTATTAGAATCACTTAATATAATTAATAACAAAAATCAATTCTTATGTAAAACAGAACTGGTTGTTATGAATACTTGAAGGAAGCATAATATTGTTCATAATTCCTTTCCCTTGCAAAGGAATCTTCAGGTCTGGTGGAAGATTGTATTTAGAGGCATTCTTTCTCTATCTCTCATCATTGTCTTTCTCTGAAACACAAATCACGTAAATAAATCAGAAAATGACAACCAAACTAAAATTATTGAGAGACAATATTAATAACACTCTTAACTTCTTCCTATATCTGCTCAGGTTTTGCACATATTGAGTCTAAATGCTAACAAAAATATATGGCTTCTGTTTCCACAATCTATTTTGCACATATTTCGAATTGTGCTTGTTTATGCTTTTTATCACATTAAGATGCTGACTGGTTGATTGTCATAACATTAGTTTATATATGCATATGAAGTTACATTTACCCACCCCCAGAAAGGAAAAAACAGTTTTTCAACCAACTAAAGATTACATGTGAATTGATCAGATGGCATAGAAATTATACCCATTTGTAGATACAGTATGAGACCAGTCATTATCATCTATCTTATAACATTCTCAATTTTAGAAGTATTAGTCTGGCTTTAAAGTAAATTCAATGTAATTGACCAAAAATCCACGAGCACATTTTTAGTAGCTCCACAGCAGCATAAGCTGTATTGCATTTTTCAGAGTTGTTCAGTGTCTTGAAATATATGCTGTGTGTTAATTAAAAACACACATACCAAAAGACAGAAAGACCTGGCCAATTTAATAAGAATAAAGTTAGGGAATTACATTTCAGCCTAATGATATCACATACTCCAAATCTCCTTTAAGGACTGTCTGATGCCCCTAATTAACTGGTCATTAGTGACATCAATCCCCTGCCGGCTTTAATCATGACTCATACTTAGAGCAAGCAGAACACTAACTGCTCTCCAAGGCACATAAATTACCTCAAAATCTCTCTTCAGGTAGTCTGTGAAAGCCACTTAACAGTCCATTTTCCTGCTATACCCAAGAGAACAAAGGAAGGAGCTCCCAAAATCCAGAATGGGGATTTGGTACCTAGCAGTTACCAAAAGAGTATTGTATCTACTAAGTTATGTCAATTAAATTCATGCAGGACAACTCATTTTTATGCATTGAGAAATTATAAGAAGGCCAGAACAGAAAGGTAATAATGAAAAATCACCATTCAGGTCATAGAGAATAAAGAAAATGCTAGTTCATCTTACAGTTTAAATTCCTCCATAGGAAAGAAGGAAGATATGCGATGTGTCCTCTGTTGTGGGAGTAATCAGGTGTGTGAGCCTGAACATCTTAGATGGACTCTTGTCACAAACTCTCATCACAGAACCTCATGTAGTTTTCATAATTGTGAAATTTTGACTTCTCATTTATATTAGGCAAATCATAGTTTTTAACTGCAAAAACTATTAAAATTAATCGACAATTTTGTGAGTTCTGAAGCAAAGATTGATATATACCTCTGAAATCGTTGACTTCTCAAGACTGTTTTGCTCCCAACCAGGGAGCTTCCATTATCCCTGTTCTTCCTCAGACATTGGCAGACTTTCTCTACCTCTGACTCCATAAGGCACTCATTGATGATTCCCACAAATTCACTGTATGGATGGATAGTACTTGCTGAGACCATGAAGAGGGTGAGACTTCACCCTTCTGCAGACTAAGAAAGTACCTTGCAGTGCTTCTATAGACACTGATAGAGACACAAGACCACAAGGTTAGAGACACAACACTGTAGGACTCATGGCTAAAGCATTACCAGAATGTGCATGGCCATGTCAGTCAGTTCTCAGAGCATGGATGCCCAGCTGGGCAATGCAGGTGGGCTGGCTCAAAGGCAGCATATACGGGGATTGTGCTTCAGGAAATGGACACTGGAGATTTACTAGCAGCCTGTGAGGCTAGCAAGCCTTCTCTTTAGGGGAGATACCATCTCTTCCCACAAACCCCCCACTGAAATCACAGGTTTTGGAAAGTAGAGGCCTTGTGTTTATGCTCTTGGCACATGCAGGGAGATGAGAGGAGATCAAGGGGGCTAGGGATGAACGTCTCCAGAGCTAATTCACCTGAAGCCGTCCTGGCCACGGCCTGGCAATATCAAGGTCATTACTTGTTCCTTTTCTTTAGAATCTACCTCTACTATGTATCCTCAAAATAGAACAATTAAAGAGTCCAAAAGAAATTAAATGATTTTGTGTCCCATCAAATACCTATCAATATAACACTCTTAAAATGCTAAGCATACGTGTGTATAACTGTGTATAACAATAGCATACAAAAGTATCTTATCAAACTGGAACATTTACAAAACAACATAAATTCATTGAGTCCTCACCAATTTCACCATTTTAGTTGATAGTTCAGATAACATTGGTTTTATAAAAGAAAAGGACATGTTTTTGGAGGCATTAGATGTAGGTAATCAGATTTGTATTTCCCAGAAGTATATGTACATTTTAATACAATTTATTTACAATTTAAAAATTTAAAAAACCACAAAATCTTATTTGACAACATTTGTGATGTGATTCTAGGGATATAATTAAGCAAAAATATTTAATATATGCATATAAATATTAATGGTATTTAGAAGTCAATTAGCCTTTTTGGGAAATCTTATTTGATCATCAAATATGTAGATTTATATTACCCGAATATAATTTAAAAATTTAGATTTTCTTTCCCTCTACCCAAATTCTTACTCTAGTTATGCTATGGATTATTTATCTCCTTAATTTTAGGGGTTATACCAGGAACCAAGAAACAATATCTGTCATATGCTTACTAGTATGATTTTCTATAGGATTTTACCTCTATTTGCTATGTGATTGTGTATGCTTTTATTTTTTAATAATTTTGCATCAAAAAAGAAAATGGTATTGTGAAGGTTGATATTGATTTATTGTCCTGCTATCGAGTACTCCCTCCATTTCTGAAAACCCTAAGATACATTGTGAGCATCAACTGAATTGAGATATTATATTGGTGATATAATATTGTGGTCTATTCCTAAAATGTTCTCACCTCCCAAGAATAAAATGCAACACCCATATTCCATCCAATCATTTTCCTTATGGTACTCCTGCATGCACAAAATGTGTTCACTTACTCCACATGAAAGAGTGCTGAGGTTACAGAGAGTGACCAGGCCACATTAAAATCAGTCTAGACTCTTAGGATACCTCAGGCTATGAAGCGTGGCTGAGCTCTGGCACCACTAATAATGTGCCTTCTCGCTAGCTGCAGTAAGACTATTCATTCATTTCTAAATTAATCCTTAAGAGCATTTATATAATTTTTTGATCACATTACCTGAAGCTTTGGATGTGTTCATTAACCCCAGTGAGCACAGGGACCTCTGTGCCCATTCTGTCCTCCCTCCTCTCATCCTCCCAACTCGTCAACACACACAGGGAGGATCCTCCTACTCCAGTGTGATGGGAAGTGTTAGGGTCTGTAAACAAGTCAGGATGGCGCCTGACATTTTGCAGAGGGAGTGGTTTGTGAGGTAATGCCAGTGGGTCATTAAGTGTGGAGATTCCTTATTGGTTGACTGCTGTATCTAGTTTATGTTAATTAAGATAAGCTGTGTGGAATGTATATGTACCCCTCCTGTCCTACAATAAACGGCTCCCACTCCTGCTGTATCAATGTACACAAGTTGCTCTTCACACACCCCCCCCCCCCCCCGTTATTTTGCTGCAGCCAGACTGCGGCAGGGAAGTCCCACCAGAGGTGTTGGAAGTTTCTGGAAGTTTTTCTGGACACTTACATAGGGTGAGGTTCAATTTTGCTTCAACAGGAGCCCGTGCCCTGGAGCTGCCTGGAGCTGGTGGTCTCCAGATTGGTGTTTTAATGGAGGCACGAGACTGCTTGTTAATGATTTTATATTGAATAGTTCAAGAACATCTTCTAATGTTATTCAGAGTATTTCTGCATTTCACAAATGTTGAATCTCTATATCTCTACCTATATGCTAGGAAGCAGTACTTTTCCCATAAAAATAATACGTTGCAAATCACTTATAATACTATTTACTTAAAGCATATTTCCATATTTGTCACATAACACAGGGAAATGAAAATTTAGGATCTGATTTAAGGCAGACTTACAAGGCTTCTGGGATCCCCAGAAGTGCAGAGATGCAGCTACCCATCAGGCTGCAGGCATCTCAGGAGCATGGGGTGGGAAGGGCTGGTGGGGGGTGGGCGTAGAAACCACTGGAGGTGTCAGAAAGAGGCAGTGTCACAAACACCTTCAACCTGGGCCAGTGCCTGCTTGGAAACAAAGCATGTATGAATCAGTGCTATTTTATTCACAAAATGGTATCATTTTATTGGCCAATGTTATATTTTTTACTATTAAAACAATGATTAGCGAAGAGATCAATATTAAAATTATTTTGAAAACCAAAATAAAAGATCAAATTGAACTTTATGAATTAATGTAATGAAATAAACATTTAAATGACAAACCCCTAATCATTAAATCTATTTTATATTGTCAAACATTTTATTTCATTCTAAAGCAAGAATATTAAAATAATAGGACTAAGGAACCAAACTATTAAACTCTGCTGAGGTTTAAACATATTCATTCACATTTAACATTCACAGAAATCCTATGACGTGGTAATTAGCCCATTATTGCAGTAATTGTATTCACACTGATGGAAACTGTGGCCCTAATGCAAGGTGATACCCAGTGCTCTTTTCCTCTGCACTGTACCCAGCCTCATAAAGGGTATCCCTGCTGCTCTGAGAAACTGTAGCATCCATCTCCTTTGAAGTTGAATCTGAACACATCACTAATTTCTTCCACTGGGATATGAGCAAAAACAATGCCTGGGACTTGCATTTTTCCCACCCCTACTGCTGTGGATAGCACACAACTGGCGCAGAAACCTGAACCCACATACAGGAGTCAAGTGTGGGTAACTGTAGAACCCCACAGAACTGGAAGGCATGTGGAATGACATTGCTAAAAATATTCTATTTCAGCCATCTTTTTTGTATATTATTGTGTCACAGGAACTATTTATGTACTATAATTAGTTAGCACAATGTCCAATATCATAATGAGTCAATTGGATTTGCCACATTTTATGACCTGGCTCACCATCACTACCATCATTCCCGCCTGCTGGTAGTCACTGTTCATTGTCAATAAGCGGCGCTATCTGAGGAACAGCTAAAAAGTCCCATGCAGCCATTCCCAGGGTGAAGGAGCTGCTTACCTGCACACCCACCCTGCTCTCTGCATGGCTTCTGCATGCACCTTGGACCTCTTCCCCAATTCTTTCTCTTTCCTGCTTACATCTTGTGCAAAATGGCAGCCCAAGTTACAAAGCACAGACACTCTGACCTTTCTTTATAACACCACTCCACACATTTCTCAGGGTTTATATAATTTTTTTGAGAGACAGAGATAATTTTTTAATATTTATTTTTAGTTGGGGGAACACAACATCTTTATTTGTATGTGGTGCTGAGGATCAAACCCAGTTCCCCACACATGCCAGGTGAGTGCGCTACCACTTGAGCCACATCCCCAGCCCAAGTTTATATAATTTTATTCTATTTTCAGTAAATATCCTTAGAGCTTCTCCTTTCCTCCTAAACATTTTTTATGACTCTCTGTGCTTATTTAAAGTTAGATTCTTTATAATATCAGGTTGTTCCTTAGAAATATCTTGAATTAAATTGAAAGTTGTCTTTAATTTTGTCTGTTAATATATTGCCAGACCATAATTTTCTCTTCCTGGGAAGGAGACATATTTGGAGGTTCAGGCTAGTGGAAAGAAGTGTATGGAAGTCCAATTGGATTTCAGCTGCACTTAGGCCAGTGTGGAATGTGCACATGAGGGGCTGGGATATGCATTAATAGCAAGTGGGTACAAAGATCTTCTTAACCTGAGTACTCATTGAACAGGCCTGGCTCTTTATATTAAAGGTTTTTTTTTAATTTTATTTTTCAGTTGTAGGTAGATACCTTTATTTTATTTATTTATGTGTCACTGAGGATTGATTCCAGTGCCTCACATGTGCTAGGCGAGCCCTCTACTGCTGAGCCACAACCCCAGCCCTACATTAAAGGTAATGAAATGATATAGCCTTTAATGAAAGTTTATTATCTGCCTGAAATGGGCAGACAAATTAGTCTCAAAACCATTTTGAATCTGCAGACTTATAGAAGTGAAATCAATACCTTTGTCATCATTTCTTCCCTAGAACAGGCTTATGCCTAGCACATAAAAGTTGTGCACACATTCTTTTTTTAAATAGAATTGACTCTTCTACCATCTCTGGAGGTGGGCTGGTGCTTTCATTGTAGCCCTAAATTATAACAGTGTATCACCACCTCTCCATTCACTATCCATCAGCTTACCTTGCCCTGGTTTCTGGGACAAATAGGCACAGATTGTTTTTCGAGAAGTATCCATGGTAGCATGTCAGAAATACAAACCAAACAAAGGAACTCACAAGTAAATAAAAGAATTAGGGCTGGGGTTAAGCCAAAAAAGACAACCATTTACTGGGATTGATTCCATGTCAAATATAGGATAAAATGAGAGTATTTTCATAATCAAATATTGACAAAAAGCTAGAAGAACTGAAGGCTGGTGATGAAAGGAGACTATGATGGATTTCAAGAAACCGCATGCATGAACAAGAGCTCAGATGAGCAGGTTCACTTTTTTTGTGATTCTCACTGTTTATTCATGACACAAGTATTTTTTAAAGTTGAATCTGAAAATGGTGACATATAAAACACATTGAAATACACACTCGAGCATTTGTAGAACTTATGTCACTGCTCAGCATCATGGAAAGTGAAATATTTTGAGGTTTCAGGAAGGGACTTGACTCTCAAGCAACACCTGGAGAAAGAAATGGGATGCAGCTGCTTAGTTTCTATACCTGCAATTTTAAGGGGGAAAAAAAAATCATATAGTTTCTAGATAGCGGCTGAATAGCAAAATGGCCTAAGGTGTGCACCAAAGATTTCTTCTTGCCTTATACATCCATGGGAACATTTTTTTTCTTTTGTGGACAATTCTATTATATTTTTTAATCCCATGTTTTCTTTTAGCAGTTTTACTGAGATTAAGTTGACAAAAATTATTTATATTGAAGGTGCATAGCTTAGTGTCTTGACAAACATGTACATTGTGAAGTGGTCACCACCCTGGCTAATTAACATACCCATCACCTAAAATAGTGACCAATTTCTTCCTCTGCTCTCTTAGCAAATTGCAAGTACACAATATAGAACTGCTAACCTTACTCACTCCAGGATGTATCCACCTTTTATAACTAGAAGTGTGCACTGTTTGACCAACCTCTCTCCATTCCCAACCCCAGCCACTGAGAGCCACCCTCTACCCCTGCTGCAGTGAACCTGCCATTCACACCTACCTGTGAGTGACCCATGCCATCTGAATTTGCCTCACATCATTCAGCATAATGTCCTCCTGAATCATCCTGTTGCTCTACTCTTCTGATCTGTCTTCTAATTAAAAATTAAACATAAAATTGGGATTCTCTGTATTCTACTGTTTTCCCTGCTATTTTTTGTGAGATCCCTTTAGAGTTTCTTTTTTTTTTTCTCTATTTCCACATACAAGAAAAGATATTCTACCCTTGACTTTCTGAGTAGGCTTTATTTCACTTAGTTTGATGTTCTCCAGTTCCATTCCTTTAGCAAATGATATGATTTCATTCTTCTTTGTGGTTGAATAAACTTCATTCTTTATATTTATCACAGTTTCTTTGTCCATTCGTCTGTTGACTAACACCTGGCTGGTTCCATATCTTTGCTATTGTGAATTGCACTGTTATATACACTGATGTGCTCGTATCATTATACTATTGATTTCCTTAATAAGACCCCTAAATGCAAGAAATAAAAACAAGAGTCAATAAGTGGAATGGCATCAAATTAAAACTTCTGCACAGCAAAGAAAGTGAGCATGAAAAGAGAGCCTAGAGAATGGGAGAAAGTCTTTGCCTGCTACTCTTTTGATGAAGGATTAATATTCAGGACATATAAAGAATTAAAAAATGTAACACAAAAAAATAAAGATAAAAACATATAACCCATATTTTTCTGCTTTAAGAGACACAAAACGTGGTATACCAAGAAGGTAGGAAAGGTGCATTGCAATGTAAATCTTCTCTGTCCACAGATGATGCTGGCATAGAGAGATCACTTACTAGGGAAAGATGTTATGCAAGCAGACTCACCCAGGAACCTGGAGGGCTGAGACTCATCCATGTGCTCAGTGGCAGCCAGATGGAAGACTGATCAATTTTATGGTTGGCTTATGTGAATGCGAACCATCATTCACTTATGTCGGGATGCATGCAGGTCATATTTTTAATGCTTGGACACAGAGCTTCTTTGCAACTTTAGCTCCCTACACAAGTAAAAGTGATGTTGGAAATACCTGAAAGTGGTTTTAATTTTTATCGTTTATCTTTTGGAATGGCTATATAACTTATTACACCATCCAGGATGAATGAAGCTAGAACTGAGAACCACATCACTCAACAACATGTGTGGTACTAACCTGGCAAACCAAACTTGTGGTCCTGATTCCAACAATGCTGGGGATTTTGGCTTACTTTTGAAGGTACTGTTTTATTTTATATTTAATATTTACAAACCAAACTAGTGTGTAAGTCAGCATATATCCTCCTGTAGTTGATTATCATGAAAATGGTTTGGCTTCAGTGAGTTGTTTAATCTGACGTTATTTCTGGATAGTTTCTTTTTCTAAGTTCTTTATATATGCTTCCTTAATAGTATGAACACTTTTGTTATATTAAAAATCTCTTCAGTTCTACATTCTTATTTCTGTCTGGTTTTGTCTACATACATATCTATTTCTCTGAATTTTGCTCTCCTAATTTTCCTTTTTAAACAAGCATGTCATACATACTAAAAATCGTCCTAAATATATATCTTAGTATGTTTTTAAGTGAACTCCCTGTAAAAATAAAATAAAATTAACAAATAAGAAAACAGCAACAAAATGGATGGGCAGTCGAAAAAATTAAAGCCTTACCAGTACACAATGCCTCAGCCATCTTCTGTCTTGGGTTTGCAGCAGGGAGTCCAGTCTCTGACTCACCTCTCAGTGAGGTTAACCTCATGTGCTCAGGAGCTATATGCCAGTAGAATCCCACCACACCTGTACTTCTGTGCCCAGCTTCTTTGACGCAACATGATTTTGCATGGTTCATCCATGCTGATTTGAGGTGCACTGTAGCTGTACTGCATTGCTCTATAAAAAGCCAGTCACAATTTTCATTATATTTTTGATTGATTGATTTTGTTTTTGATTTCCACAATATTTGTACATAATTGTGAGATAAATGCAATATTTTGATTCCGATATACAGTAGAATGACTAAGTCAGTTGAAAATTTGATTATTTCTATGTGATTTAAGTATATCCACAATCATCCCTCTTAACCATTTTGATATAAGCAATCAATAGAGCTCAGACCACCCACAGAAAGTGAGCAAATATTTCCATCTAACAAGGGTTTAATATCCAGAATGTAGAAGAGGCTCAAACAAGTCAACAACAAAAATGCAAGCAGCCTGATTTAAAGAGAAGTAAAAGTCCATTGTATTTTTTAAGGAGATTTCGAATGTTTGGAGTTTTTAATGTATGTATTTCATTTTTTTCAAGGATAAAATTTGCATCATCTTAGATAACTTTTAATTAGTGAGTAAATATTTTTATTCTTATGCCATAAAATAAGAAATTTCCAATATTTTTAAGCATTATATATCTCAAAGAAGCACATAGTGTGATAATGTGCATTTATTAAAAGCAGAGTTAATCTTTGCTGCTAAAAATTAAAAAGTGTTTAGCTGTTAGATGCAAAGAAAGAAAACGGAGCTTTCAAAATTCACATAGTTCCATGTTAATATAAGTGTCAATGACAGAAAAATGTTCAGTTGGTGAAACTCCTTATGATTTATGTTCTTGAGTATATGTCATGATTATAAAATCTAAAAAAATAGAGCTATTAAATGAATCAAATTGCAATCCAAGTGTGCAAATCAGAGCAATTACACTTTTATTTCACTAGATATTTTAGTAGATATATTAAACATAGATATTTTTATGATATGCCTTATTGGAAATAATTTGGAAGGGCAATTGATAAGAAGTCTACCACATCAACTGGGATTCTACACAAACACATATGCCTAATAAATGGACATTTATTTTGGTTATTCTGCACTTTATTCCCATGTAATCTGATTTGTTGGTTTAACTAATACCCTCAAAGAGAGTGTTTTAAATTTCTTGTAATAAGAATAACATTTTAACTTAATGAAAGAATCCTATTAGCAGAAATAGGGAAGATGAAAATTGTGAGAATTGAGTTACTTCCTAAACTTGAAGCATAGAAGATAATCAGCTTCAATGCAAATGGTCCTCTGAACTGCTGAGTTTAACACAGAGAGAATTATAGCTCTGAAAATGGTTGAAACATTCATCATGTCACTAATAAAAGCCATTGGTATGAAGTCCTATTTGTAATAGCATTTAAGATAGCAATTCATATGCGTTCATTGTTCAATACACATAATTTATAGGTAAAATGTTATTAGTTGCTCGTGTTTTATCACTGATTCTCTGGTGGGGTATAAAGTTATATAAGTTTGCTCATTAGAGTTTGTACTGCCTGTGTCCTGAGGCCACTCACAGAAGATAATTTACTCTTTCAGGCAAAGTTAGTTAGTGTACTGGGTCCTGTTGATAGTCAACTCAAATGTGTATACACATATGCAAAAACGCGTTTGTGCACTCCAGGGACTGAATGTGCCCTTCCAAAACTCATATGCTGAAACTCTACTCACCAGTGTGATGCCTTTGGGAGACGAGAAATCTGGGAGGTAAATTAGTTTAGATGAGGTAACGAGGGTGGGGTCCCCGTCATAGGTTTAGCGTCTTTGTAAGAAGAGCTGAGGACAATTTTTCTCCTTACAAAAACAAAAAAGAAGTGATATGATAGTTCTCACCTGCAATTTTGTTTTCCATGGTTGTAGTTACTTACAGTTAACTGTGGTCTAAAACTATTATGTGGAAAATTCCAGAAATAATTTATAAGTTTTAAATCCTGCTCCATTCTGAGTAGCACGATGAAATCTTGCACTGTCCCACTCCTTCCCACCTGGGATGGGACTTGTCCCTTTGTCTAGTGTATCCATTGTGTATAGACTATTTGTTCATTAGTCTGTTAGTAGCTCCCTAAAAAGTAAAGTATTCAAATTACTTTTATGTAGTTGCTTAGTGCCACATCAAAATGCCTCCATCCTTCATCTCACTTCACATCATCACATAGTCATCTTATCATCTCGCATTATCACAGAAGAATTATGAGAACAGTACAGCCCTCTGCTTTCCAGGCCACTAAAAGTTGAAGGAAGCAGCACACTCGCTGTTCAGGCAGTCCAGCGCCTATCCATCTGTCCTGAGACAGCAGCCCCGACACCCCCAGCCTGTCAGGTGAGGCCCCTAGTCTAACTCGGTATCCATGGGCTCATCTCTTGCCATCCCAAGGCTCCCTCCCTGAAAGCCCCAGTTTTTCACGTTCTAAGATATTGAAGCACACATTCACCATGCTATTAGATGCTGCAACAAACACTCACTGTTGCCACTTCTGCACTCAATCCTACTCTCCCTCAAATGTCATCTCCCTACTCTGAGCAGAAATGTTCCCTGGTGGGAAGGGCTTTCCTGATGAGGAAAACTCAAAGAAATTCCTCCTTCCCGAATTCTTAAACTCTTCTTTTGTGTCACACTATTTCTCTCTGAATTGTAATTACTTAAATGCATCTCTGTTGCCCATTGGATGGTTGAATCCAGGTCTTCCTTTGAGTACATATTACCTGGAGTCAGGAGCCTTAGATGTCTTGCTGTGTGACCTATCATGGGTCCCAGATTTGTGGCATATACTAAGGACTGGACAAGTAGTAGGACAGATGGAAGGGAGCAGGGGAGGGAGGAGAGAGGGAGCAGTTCCTGAGGGTCTCCAGCACTTGCTGCTCATCTTCTTTTGCTCTCCTGCTAGTGCTCTGGGTTGTTAGTGAGGGGCGCTAAAGCACCGTTGGCCAAGTAAACAGGAAAGCTCCTCAACATGCTGTGGTCACAGTGTCCTGCTGCTGCAGAGAGCATCTCAATGGGTGGCTTCTTTATCAGTTTATCATCCCCTTCCTATTTAAGCACAGAGAAGGACGTTTGTCATGAAGGAATGGCTAGAAGACGAGGCACTTCAGCCTTCTGAATCTTTGTCCACCTCTTCTCAACTTGGCTTTTATGCGTTTGTGATGCATTAGGGGGACAAGAGGCTATATTAAATACTGGGAATGGTTCAAGTGCTGCCTTGTTTGCATTCTCTTCCTGGTGCTCTTCTCTCTGCAGCCCTACTCACAGTGAATTGAAATGGTGCTTTCTTTATTTTAGGAAAGTGGAAGGACATAGTTCCTGAACAAGACTGCTAATGGAAGCCCTTGAATTGTTAGCTTAACAAAGACACACTTGAGCCCTGCTCTTTGTTATGACAGTCACTGGGCTGTGCTGTGTGCTGCTCTGATCAGCCACCTGGGTTATCTCCCACTCATCATTGAGCTAGTTAACAGAACTTAGGAAATACCAAGAAAGTCACAGCATTTTTCAACAAATAAGTCAAAACAGACCTTTTGGGATGAGTTATTTTGGTCCTCATAAATTAGGCTTCTTGGAAGATAATATTTCTGCCCCAAATGGATATTTTTCTGTCAGTGAAATAAAAAAAAAGGAAACTTGAATGCAGCTAATGGCAGGTGTATTATGGATGCTCTAATATCTGTCAGCTCTGAGGAACGAGGTAGCAGGAGTCTGTTTTAAACCCACAACTCTCTGGAGTCTAAAACTATTCAATAACTTACTCAGCTTGAACAATTTATTATTTTGAAACCTACTCCACAAGATGACAAGATTAAATTATTCAGTCAATATCGCAGTGTTGGCTTTTGTCATGGATATATTTAATTTAGTAAAAAACATCGAATGACCCATTTATCTCATAGTTACCATTTTATACACTGCATTTGTTGACACCATATGTTTTTTTTTTCTTTCTTTCTTGGCTTTAAGTACACTAATTAATTCATGACTATAATATATCATCCACAATAAATGTCCCCAGAGCTCTTGCAGGTTAGAAAAGTGGTCAAATACATATCCACTTAATAACATTTATCTTTGTACTTAAGGACATCATGTGTATAATATAGGAATTTTCCAGTAGGAAGTGTCTACACAATGGTTGTGGTACTATTTATTCTTCAGTATAGGTTCCCAGCTGCTGTGTGCTGAGCGCATTTTAAAGTCTCTTGCATACACAACACTGTGTCCCAGGGGAAAATTCCTTCCTAAATTTAAGCTATTACGTTGATACAGGGATAGATTGGCCCAGAAGCAAAAGTGTTCTTTTCCCCCCACTCAACTCTCTGGATTTCAAAATAAAATTAAATTGACTTTCTAGATGTTATTTAAAGAGATGTACAATCCTTTGGGCTATTTTTTCTTGTATGCAGGCATAACTAATTTCCATTATTATCAAAACAGGACCCTTTGTAATCTTCCTCATTCTTTTAAGTTATAGATAGAAACAAGTCTTTCATATTCAGACAGAAGTCAATTGCTAAGTACTCAGCTAGGAAGCACAATGGCTCAAAGTTTAACAAATGCATTTTCTTTAAAATCTTGAGCATGGACAAATATTTTAACTATTCAACTAATAACAACTTTCCCCTGCTTGCATATCTTTGAAGAATAGATTTCAGTTACATCTGATAGTCAGTCTCTAAATTAAACTTAAGTAAAAATATAAATAATTGAAGTCATTTGGACATTCCTCATTGCATATCACAAGATATGTAATCAATGAGGTCAAAAATTTAAAGAAATGAATATTTTTTAATATTCCATCTTTCCGAGTAGTTTTTACTTTGCTTCCCCATGAACAGTGAACAGGAGCATTATTGAAGTTGTACAAACAAGTGCTTCTCAAGCCTGCTTTTGTAGCATAAAGTCTCAGGAATCACACAAGATTTGTTGACATTCCAGCCAGTGGATCTCCAAGATGAGTCCCACACCAGTGGTTTGCACACGCTGTGAGGACCTTGGCTGTCCACCAACAGGACCCCTCTGGGATATTTTCATCACATTTCTAGCCAGTCCTTCCAGAATGGAGTCATCCTATTTCCTTCACAAAACTTCCTAACAGAACTATGAATCTAAGCTTGTCCTCTCCTGTGCTGGCCAGTTTCCCTGCCTCACAAGCATGTGGTTGTCTTCAGAAGGCAATCCTCAGTGAATCATCTGAAAAATATTTCCTCGCACATTTCTCTCATGCTTATTTTGTCAGCTTTAGCTCAGCCTCTTGAAGCTTGATGTAAAAATGCATAAGAAAATGCAAACAGGTGAAAAGAATAAGGCAAAATTACATTTAAAAGTGGGAAAACAGAACAAGAAAAATAAAAAAGATCAGCTGATCACAAGGTTAGAGTGGAGAAATGAGGCAGGATTAGCTTCAAGATTATGGGGAATTATTAGAATAGGGCTTTGTTGACTCTGGGCTTCCAGTATTCTAGCATTCCAGGTGACAACAGATGATACCAACTGAGAAGTTGGGACGAAAGCTGAAAGATAGGCCCTGACAAACGTCTTTATTGATGGCTACAAAAGTAGTTTTTTAAATAAAGTGAGTCACATTTTGCTTTGTACTCATATTTCTTCAGATTAACTATAATCTTCTCAGTTTGGGCTTTATTTGTTGTAATAAAATGGTCTGAATTGGGGACTTTAAAGATTGGTATTATTTTTGCTCTCTCTTATTGAATACACAAAAGCAAGAACAGGTTTCTCTTGTTATCAAATGCATACAAACATCTCAGCTTCGTTCTTTTTGTATTTTGTAGAAGTGAATCAATAAAAAAGATAGATAAAAAGTCAAACAAGCCTGCCATCAAGATAAAGCATTGCCCTCTTTTAGTGAATATTTAAGTTGTGGCATAAAATGGATCGTAAACATTTGGTGTATTATTTATATGGAGACAGCTTTCCTGTCTCTTAAACCCTTACTCTGCCCTGAGTGCACAGGGGACGCAGCAGCTTGGAAGAGGCACTAAGAGGCATTGGGTAAGAGCACTATCGATTCGCAGGGGCTGTCTGCCAGGTCCTGTCCCCCTCCAGCTGCAGCACCTGCCTTTCTGATTGGACTGGTGCAAGGGATGGCTCTCCAGGCTCGGACTTGTCCTCCCAGCTGACAACTTGCCCATTGGGTTTAGCATTACCTAAGGAAGCTGCAAGTATTGATCACTTCTCTTGGAAACACAGCTGTAGCGATGAGATGTTAAATAGCAGTGAGGTTCAGACATCCCATGCCCAGCCGATGTGATGCATTAACTGTTTGAACACTTTTACACCAGATGCCAGATCATTTTAAAATGCATCCTTGTCATTACAAGGAGGCCTGTTGGACACTAGGAGCTCTGTGGTTAGTGAAGTGGGAAATAAGGTAATGTCTGCAAATGTCCAATTTTCACCTGTCATCTTGTATTCTTAAGTGGCTGTTATGTCAGACCGCCCCAAACCACAGCCACCCCTTTCCATGTTTCCTTCCCTTCTCAGAGTTTATGGATAAAAAAGAACAGGTCTTGCTGAGGTGTGGCTCTGCAATTGAGCCTATGTTTACCATATTTAAGTCCTGGGTTAAATCCCCAGCTCTGCACATCTGAGCGCACATGCACACCCCACACCCCATGACACACAAATGCACAATCTTTGGCACAATTAAATAAAAACAGCATGTTTCTGTAGCAGTTCATTCCACTTTATCCCCATGTCACATGCTCTTAAATAAACAATGTTGTTTTAGTAATAAATTCTTATTTGAATCATCAATGTCACATGTGAAAGCTAATGGAAATGCCAGTAGATTAAATGGTGTTTAGTTTAGCTAATGATGCCTCTTACGGGAACATTAACAAAAGTATCATTCAATTTCCTATAAGACCAATAGGAAACTTATCTTAGTAAAGGATAGACAGATAAATAGATAGATGATGGATAAATAGGTAAAGTGGGATGTCATGAGATCCCCAGAATAATGAGGAGATTTGATGCCTGGAAGTATCTAGTTAATTTATTTAAATTACACCTCCAGTTTATGATTCCCTATTAAGTAGAAATTGATGATCCAGTTAATGTGGCATTCAGGCCTTTATTTTGTTCTTCTTCAATTCCTTTAAATCTTAGTTTAGGTTATTATCTTGTCTGAAAGAATAGTAGACATGCTTAACAGATCACACTCAAGGAATCAATTTTATTGCTGGAAAAGATCAATAATGAGGAGGTTTAGGTTTAAAAAGAAAAAAACTCTAAGTTTAGATTTGGAAGTCTTTGGGGGAGGATATCTACAATAAAAAATAAAGACTGGGATTTAAAGGAAATAACTATTTTTTCAGGTATGCCCCTATTCAATCAATTAATAAACCTCTGTTGGTCCTACTTCATGGCCAACATGAGCGAGCTGCAGAGCACATGGAGATGAACAAGTCCATGTGTCCCAGAAAGGGCAAGAGGGCTATTGGAGGCCTGAGATTAGTAATGAGAGGTTTATATAGCAGAATATGGGAGGATGCAGCAGAGATCAGTGTTAGGGGTCTCTTGCCACCAGTATCATCATCTGCAAAATCTTCCATCCAGATTTGCTTTGTTTTTGTTTTTGAAGTTTGCTTCTGCCCAAGTAAAAGCAAACTGTATCTAAACTACAATATGAGTTTTTGAAAATCTCCTTTCTGCTCCTTTTAAAATAAACAGTCTTCAAAACCAGGCATGAATATTTTAGGAAAGTAAAAACTGGGGCCAAATTGGTTTTATTTCAAAAGAATTTTCTTGTATTTTTTTCTTTAATCAATTATTCTGAAATGGATCTGTAATCAAAGAAGCCTCACACAGACTCAGAATCTGGCCATTGGTAGTAAGCATCTTGGTATTTTGAAAAGACTGCTGATAAAGTTTTAATGCTGCACTTCCTTAAAATGGTAATTTCTAATCTGGGGGAATATGGAGAAATAGATACTAATCTAGCATGGATCTTAGAAGGAAGTACACAAACAGACTCATTTACATGGTGAAATTCAAAGAAAGACAAAGTAGGAAATTAGTATGTATATGCACTGTGTATGTCCATCCAAAGGTATCTCATGCAAATTGTATGAAATATAGGTTATAAAAACATAGAGGATTGTTTAAAAAGTCTTATCATGCAATTAGAAAAAATAGTGCACATACACTTTTCTGCATTTTTAAAAGATTGTTATGAATCTACTATACAATCAGGCATAAACTTGAAACTGAATATATAAATGGACAATGTCAGATTACATATAAAAACAAATATCTGAGATAAAACCTCTGCAGCAATCAGTCCAGAAAGGTCACGTTCAGTAAATGACTGACAATATCCCTAATTTTCGCCCATTTAAATCTCAGCAACAATTAGATTCCACAAACTACATAAACTAATCCAATCTAGTTGAGGTCCACAGCTTTTCTGTGTCAACAGTCTCCACTAAGAAGACATTGAAACCTTCTTTATTTTTTCCACCAAACCTACTTACCGTACCTTCTCACCTTTCTGCCTTTGAGTCTCTGTTAAACAGGAATGACTTGGTTAATCCTTTGTGCATAATATCAATAAAATATTTAGTTATTTTTAAGCTACTTGCAATATTTACTCCAGAATCCATAAAGATGTTTACAGTCTACTTAATACATGAACAGTTAAAACAGAGGATTCTGCAGTCTATGCATTTTCAATGTTACCAATATTACTAACAATTAGACATCTTATTATTTTAATGTGAACAAAGCCTTATTAGAATGGTCAGTCATTCCAAAGTTTACATTTGCTGAATTTCTAAGAATGAGCAGAAGCTATTTGAGGAAGAAAATACATAATTTATACCAATGATCATAAAGTAGTCATATTTTATAACTTTTATGATAAAATGATAGTTCTGTTAAGTAATTTTAGATGCCCTTTAATAGAAAAAAAATAATTGTTGAATCAATAATTTTACATGTCCTTTAATAGTAAAAACAACTTAATGTTTGAATAAAAAATATATAAATTAAAAGTTTAATATAATTCTTTTTTTTAAGAGAGAGTGAGAGAGGGGAGAGAGAGAGAGAGAGAATTTTTAATATTTATTTTTTAGTTCTCGGCGGACACAACATCTTTGTTGGTATGTGGTGCTGAGGATCGAACCCATGCCAGGCGAGCGCGCTACCGCTTGAGCCACATCCCCAGCCCGTAATTCTTTTAATTTTATGAGTGTGATCTTTACTACAGATGTTATTTGTAAAAAATTCATATTATAGTTTTATCATTCCCTAAAAATTATCCATTATGTTTTAATAATATTTGAAGAGTACTCTTAACATTTTTCTAACACTCCATCAAATCCATCAGTCTGCCATTGGTATTTGATCTCAGATGGGAGGAATCTGCATCCACTTCACTGCAGTGCCTCACTGGTGTCTGACAAGCTCGCAGGTAATATTGGAGATGTATGTTGAGCAAAGCCCCACCTCTGTGCCACGGAGTAGTTCTGTGTTCTTACTGTCCCCAAAAGAATATCCATCTGAAGTTAAAGTCCGTGTTGTAGCCCAGCATCCTTTTCCTAATTTCCCTATTGAATCATATGTTTTGTCTTCAGTTTTTCAAAGCTGGTTAGGTGGCCAGGAAAGGATTGTGCTCCTTCCCATAAACTGAACTTGTTCAGAAAAGTGTTAGTCTTCCAGGAATGACTTTCACCAGTCCCAGTCAGACCCAGGTCATCTCCACATGCCTAACTGTGGTTCAATGAAGTCAAGTGGAAAAGAGGTTTGCTCTTCCTACGTGTGGTCCGTGAAAGCCACTTTCCATGCACTGCTCTTTCTCCCGTTCTGTGCCCAGGTCAGGGAGGGCATCACAGCGATCATGGAAGCTTCTGGCCAACAATGGAAGAGCTGCTTTTCTCGTGTGTACAAATACTAGAAGAGGCAAAACGGTCTTGATGCACCATCCCTATCACTAATTGAACTATTATATATATATATATATATATATATATATATATATATATATATGTGTGTGTATATTATAAATATAGTATAGATAAATGTAGACAATTATAGGGAAATGATAAAACAGGGAGATTATTATTCTCATTCCAATAAACACCAGGATTTGTTTATTTTGTTATAATATATGCAGACAAACTGCAAATGAAGGCGGCCCTTTCTCCTGGCTTCCTAATGTACAATGGAATCAGACGCCATTACTTATGTTTGGCAGAGACTCAAGGCTGCAGGCAGTGGGGAGGCATAGGGTGTAAAAGGGCAGGTTCCAGGCATATGGGGTTGGAGTGTGTCAGCACAGGAGCTGGATGTGGCTGACTGGGAGCAAGGAATCTTATGCAATTGGTTTGGGAAGCATTCTTGGACTTCTCTGGTTAGTTCTGAGTTGTAGTCAGGGACAAAAGAGGGAAGTGTTCAGTTTTTGACACACTTCTAACTATTATAAGCAGATAGAAATTAACATGCATCTGAGAGTATCCTGAGATTTTTAACATGTTGCATTCATATATTCAATAATGATGATCAAATAAAATTTATTGTCTCACTATGATGTCAAAGTGGATTGTTATACCTAATATTCACCAGAAGGGCCATTCCTCGAGAGTCAGAGAACTCTTCTCTTCATAGAGGATGGTGTCTGCTCTGTATTTATTTTGGTGTCTCTGTTACATTGAGTGCATATTCCTGATAAACAACTGCACACTAGGCTATGTACTAGCAATGCCACTTCAGAAAAAAAAATGAAACAGACCAACTTAAATTTAGATTTACCCAAACTATTACCCAAGCTTACCAAACATCCCCTGAAATCCAAAGTAAAGGACCTATAGTTGGAGGATTCATATCCAGAATTCTTCTCAAACTTTGTCAGTGAGGAAACCTAATGAATAAAAACATGATTTTTCTAAGACCTCAAATAACTGTTTTCCTGGTCTCTGGTAGTGCCTGAGCTCAACACAGTCCTGTTAGCATCTCCATCCAACTGAAAGCCACTGGCTTCCTACAGGTGATCTTTGCCCTGCTCGTCAACATATCTGTATCCAGAACAGTGAATACCATCTTGCCCTCACCTTGGAACAGGGATCTGCCTGGGACGCCATGCTGTGGGGGCACCCAGCCTATTCCCGCCCTCCTCTGCTCCCCAATTAAGATGTATTCCTTTAAATTCAATTCTGATACAATGCATACATGATTCCACCATTATTCATAAAGCCAAAAACCCTCTGAACGTGATTCCATTCGCTTGGACTTAACAGAAAGAAGCTTAAACTTTCAAAGAGGAATCACAGCTTTGCCAGCACCTAGTTCATTATTTAGACATGACCTATGTCATGAAGTGAAAATGTCCTCTCCTGGTAGACTAGAGGCTATCAAAATATGCCCTGGACGCTTTATAAAATGAAAATTAATAGAGTTTCTAACTTTAATTAGATAATGCAGACCCTGAGTGCCAAAGTGTTCTAGGATTGCATGATGCCTTTCTAAATTGACTAACCCTTTGGTCAGAGATCCTCTGCTGGAGAAGCCCCCATACAAGGCTCTCTGTAACCCCAGGTGTCATTCGACAGCCTTCCTTTCTAAGCACTCCTCATCACCAAAACGGCTTTTATGTATTTGTGCATGAGCAGCCTGAACAGTCCTTGGATTTTGACTCATTTTTATGGGACTTATCAAAAAGCAAAAGTTTATTCTATCTCCTCCTAAATAGGTTAGACAGGCTTATTCCTGTTGTCTGATGGCAATATTTTTTAAAAGCACTGAAACTGGTGGGAAACATCTGTAATACAAACTACTTGGGAGGTTGAGGTAGGAGAATTACAAATTCAAGGCCAGTCTGGGCAACATAGGGAGACACTGTTTCAAAATTAAATGAACAGTGACAGAGCCCAGTAACAGCGTGTTTATGCAGCATGCTTGAGGCCTTGGGTATCAGCTCTAGCACTGCAAAAAAAGAAAGGAAAAAAAGCCCACTTGTGCTTTTGCTGTCCTATTTCCCGGCTCCCTACTTGCTTTTGTGGTCTCTTACCCTGATGGCCCATCACTACTGAGAACATAAAACAGTGCTTAGTGAGTCCATTGGCCTCTCATGAGGTGCTGTCAATCTTCCCTTCTAACATTTCACTTCTCCACAGCACATCTGAATCCCAACATTTTCCTGCCTCTGCTGGAAGCAGAAATTAGCAATTATTTCAGTGCAGCTGTGGAACTTTATTTTTACCTTGTTCTTATTTATTGGCAACTACCACTGAGGACCTTAAATAATGACATATGATGGATCATACCTCAGAACTAAAACTGGAGGTTTTGAAACAAGAGAATCTATCCCCAATTTAAACTCTCCTTTGTGCTATAGACCTCTTCCTGGGATAAAAATCAACTAATACAGCAGAATTTATTGCTCTTTCTGGTGCTGGTCATCTAGTCAAAACCTGAATTCCAAATCTGATGGAGACAGCTATTTTTGTGTGTAGTACATACATTTGAGTTCTCCAAGTGCTGAAATGCTCACCTAAAATGGGCATGTTAGGGAATTTTGAGTGCACTCCCACTTCCTAGAGAAGTGGCTGCTATAAAGGTTAAGTCACTTACAAAAGGAGACATGGAGATAGGGTAGCTAAAGGAGTGCTCCAGGAAGCCATGTGCCAAGCAGATAGCTTGATCCAAAGTTGTGGCCCTCTCCAAACCCTCTGGCGGGATTCAAAGACATTGCTATGAAATTCCAATGATTACTTTCTGGTTTGGGAAGTAAATCATGGGAAACTACGTAGTGGTCTTCATTCATAGAGTTAATGGCACTGCCAAGATGGCTGATCCGGGCACCAGAAGATTTTGAATGGATTTTAGTTAAACCTCATTATGAAACTACTAATCATGGTTTAGATAATTTGGTTGCTATCTTAAATCAGTATTGGCATGCAAAATTTAAAAAGAAACTTTGTTCAGGTATCCATCACTTG
Organism: Urocitellus parryii; assembly: GCF_045843805.1. NCBI lineage: Eukaryota > Metazoa > Chordata > Mammalia > Rodentia > Sciuridae > Urocitellus > Urocitellus parryii. The sequence continues at coordinate 6,041,795 of NC_135543.1, read as the reverse complement.
CCAACAATGTAATCCAAGAAAGCCCAAATGACAGGCCTGGCCAAAAACCAAGGTCTCAGAGTCCCTTAATCTGCTTCAGATGAATTTATCCAAGTTCTACTTTCCCAAGATATTTTAATAGGGTTGGTAATTATATGCCTGTTTTCAGAACCAATTAGAACATGCCCTTGCTAAAATGTACAATCCTTATAGTCACATAAAGTTTTCCTGATTTTGTGTTTCTACCTTGAGATGAACTAACAATTACACCATGTGATGGAAGCACGCATTTGTGGAATGTATGATAAATAATTTTTTGTGTTAATCTCACTAAACTCTGGGGTGTCCAAATATTTAGTAAAATTTTATTTTGAGGTATCTACAAGGATATCATGAGCGATTCCCATTGAAATCTGCATACTGTATAAAACAGGCCACTTTTTGATGTCGATGGCTTCATCCAATCGGTTAAAGGATGACTAAAACAGAAAGGTCACCCTTCCCTTCAGTAAGACAATTCTACCTGCCTGGCTGCCTTTGAACTGAGACATTCATTGATTTTTTAAAAAAAATTTGTTCTGGATTTATTCTGAAATATTGGCTTTTTCACTGGCCTTTGGACTGGAACATGCCCTCAGCTCTCTCTAGTCCCAGAACATTAGACACAGACCGGGTCTAAACCATTAGCTCTCCTAGGTCTCCAGCTTGCTGATTTTCTTGTAGATGTTGGGACCAGGCAACTTCCATAATTGCAAGAGCCAGTTCCTTATGATAAATCTTTTTGTGTGTATACATGTGGGAAGTATTACAAATTTCATGTGCCCTGCAATGGAATACACAGAGTACAGTCAACCCAAGAGACAGGCTAGGCAAGAGCACAATGAGAGAACACAGGGACATGGGTTGGACTCAGAAGCCAAGTGAAGTGAGATGAGGGAGGGAGAAAGACACCCCAGAGGCACATCCCGTCTTCTTTACTGTCCCCATTATCCGGGGTAAGTTAGCTAATCGGATCAGTTTCTCTGAGTAAATATTTCCGTGACTAAAGTCTAAATAAACAATTCAGCCAGATTCCAGTAAACCCCCCACCAATACAAATGCTAGGCATCAGGTCCTGAGGTTTTTTCCAAACAAGTAGAATATATACATATTTTATACCTATTCTGGAGTCTCTTAATATTTTTTTTTCACATTTACTCATATTATTAAATGCATTCATTCATACATATATTATTGTGTTTACTTTTATTTATACCAATACTTTCTTTCTGAACTTAAAAACAATATTATTTTTTTCCATGACAGTGGGCATTTTTCTTAAAAAAATTTCCCCCCAAATATACAGTTTAAGTATAGTTTGTATGTCTAAGGTAACAATTTTTATTAATCCTTGACTCTGATCAATGAAGCTATAGAAATATGTGTAGGTGTGGTATTATATGTATATAAAATGGTAATAAAAACAAAATGAATTGGTTTTACATAAGAAAGAAAAATTGAAAAACTTTATGTTTATTGAATGCTAGTAGGCTCTAAATCAGAATTAATAAATAAATGAAAAAGTTTCAGGAAATCAATTAGTAATAGTTTTAAATTCACCATCAGCTGATAATTTTTCGAGTCTCCCTTCATTTTCTAACACTTGATGTCAATGTTCAGTCCACAGTCAGCAGGTGAGAATTGTTATCTGAGAAAAAAAACTGCTTACCAGTGTGACATATTGCTAAGTGATAATTAATATTTTGGATTGAGACAATTACCTAAACATATGGCTTTCACTACTTTGTTTTTAGGTCAGAGATGAAAAAAAAAAGTACAGGTATTTAATATTAATCCCTGTGAAATGTATCTGAAAGAGCAAAGGAACATCCTTTATGCCCCTTCACATACAGACTCAACTAAATGTCCAGGTGAAAAATAGGTGAATTGACTAGAAACTGGCTCTAAGTGGGATGAAAATGAGTGTCCATATTGTAGAACAAAGGAGAATGACCAAATCATTCAATTACTCAGATTTCACAAAAAAAGACCACCATGAATTTCATGACTACATTTTTGCTATCTGAATTACTTAGTAAAACATAAACGTGGACTGATTTATCTAATGGTGTGCCATGAGGGCCATTATGTGATTTAACATTAGGTCAGCCCCTGGAGTGATGTCTGATTGTGATGGTGAAGTAACATAGTACAGGTGCTAACCATGGGCTGCGCTGTCCCTGCTACCAAGTCCATCAGACTCATCTTTTGTCCTTGGTCACAGCTTTTTTCCAACACCCATTGAACTCTTGGAAATTTTTTTCTTAGTAAATGAAAGTCCTGTTGTAAATGTGACTTGTCAATAAAATCCAGATTAAGATTATAGTATATATAAGAAGAAAAGAAATGGCAATCGGCACCATTAGGGCAAATTCTACTATCATTTCCCAAAACAAGCATTTATTTTCCCAAATAATATAACCCATGAGTGTACTCAGTAAAATAAGCCTGTAGTTTCTTAGGGAATTTTAAGAATCACCACCTACCCTACAATGTCACTTGACTTAGATATCAGGTAGCATTTACAGCACCCAGGGGCCTGGCTCCTCATTATTTGAATGTGAAGCAGTGTTAATGTTGCCCTAGGGATCCATAGAGTACCCTGCAGTATTTCTGAAACTTCCACATGGATACAAATCAGCTGGAGATCTTGTTAAAATGCAAATGTTGATTTAGTGAGTCTGGAGCAGGGCATGAACTTACACATTTTTAAACTAACTCTTAGTTGATCTCCGTGTCACTGGGCAATACTTGAATCTATTTTGAATCTTTTCTTTTTTTTTTTTTTTTTGAGCAAAACAGAAAAATGTACACAGAACACAAAGGCAAAGCTTCATTCTCACCACCAGCTCATTGCTTAGGACCGTGACTGTGGCACGGAGGCCTCACCTTGACCTGGAGACTTTTGACAGTCAGAGGGATGCTCCTGCTGATGACCTTCTTGCCCACTTCTTTCCTTCCTCCCTCCCAGGGGAGAGCTCCATGGACAAAGAAAAGTCTGTCTGCAGGGAAGCCCTTCCTCTACCTCTCCCTCTCCTCCTCTGCACCCGGCTCCTGCATGGACCACTTCCCTTTCTCTGCCTTCTCCAGCTCCTTGTATTTCTGCTCCCCTCCCCCTCACCTATTCCCTCACCTTTCCCCTTCTGCACCCCTCCAGCCATTGGCTTCATCTTCATCCTGTTTTCTCTTATTTTCTCTTTTCCCTATTCTCTTTCTCTTCCTTCTCACGACAATCATCTGTCCCAGGAAATGACCACACTCGAAATATGCTTCAGGGATAGTGGGTACAGGGATGTGAGGAGTGTTAAAACACACACACACACATACTCACACACACATGCTTACACTCACTCACACTCTCATACACACCCACACTCATGTACACAATTTCTCTTTTTTTTTTTATTGTTGGTCGTTCAAAACATTACATAGTTCTTAATACATCATATTTCACAATTTGATTCAAGTGGGTTATGAACTCGTATACAGATTGCTGAATCACATCAGTTACCCTTCCATTGATTGACAAATTGCCTTTCTAGTGTCTGATGTATTCTGCTGTCTGTCCTATTCTCTACTATCCCCCCTCCCCTCCCCTCCCCTCCCCTTTTCTCTCTCTACCCCTTCTACTGTAAATCATTTCTTCGATTTGTTTTATCTTGTCTTACCCCTCCTTTCCTCTTATATGTCCTTATGTATAATCCTGAGGATCGCCTTCCATTTCCATGCGATTTCCCTTCTCCCTCCCTTTCCCTCCCACCTCTCATCCCTGTTTAATGTACATCTTCTTCTCAAGCTCTTCGTCCCTACCCTGTCCTTGTTTACTCCCCTTATATCAAAGGGGTCATTTGGTATTTGTTTTTTAAAGATTGACTAGCTTCACTTAGCATAATCTGCTCTAATGCCATCCATTTCCCTCCAAATTCTATGATTTTGTCATTTTTTAATGCAGAGTAATACTCCATTGTGTATAAATGCACAATTTTTTTTTATCCATTCATCTATTGAAGGGCATCTAGGCTGATTCCACAATCTTGCTACTGTGCTGCTATGAACATCGATGTAGCAGTGTCCCTGTAGCATGCTCTTATTAGGTCTTTAGGGAATAGACCGAGAAGGGGAATAGCTGGATCAAATGGTGGTTCCATTCCCAGCTTTCCAAGAAATCTCCATACTGCTTTCCAAATTGGCTGCACCATTTTGCAGTCCCACCAGCAATGAACAAGAGTGCCCTTTTCCCCGCATCCTCTCCAGCACTTATTGTTGTTTGACTTCCTAATGGCTGCCAGTCTTACTGGAGTGAGATGGTATCTTAGGGTAGTTTTGATTTGCATTTCTCTGACTGCTAGAGATGGTGAGCATTTTTTCATGTACTTATTGATTGATTGCATGTCCTCCTCTGAGAATTGTCTGTTCAGGTCCTTGGCCCATTTATTGATTAGGTTATTTGTAATCTTATTGTCTAATTTTTTGAGTTCTTTGTATATTCTGGTTATTAGGGCTCTATCTGAAGTGTGTGGAGTAAAGATTTGTTCCCAGGATGTAGGCTCCCTGTTTATCTCTCTTATTGTTTCTTTTGCTGAGAAGAAACTTTTTAGTTTGAGTAAGTCCCATTTGTTGATTCTAGTTGTTAACTCTTGCGCTATGGGTGTCCTATTGAGGAATTTGGGGCCCGATCCCACAGTATGTAGATCATAACCAACTTTTTTTTCTATCAGATGCCATGTCTCTGATTTAATATCAAGCTCCTTGATCCATTTTGAGTTAACTTTTGTGCATGGCGAGAGATAGGGATTCAGCTTCTTTTTGGTGCAAATGGATTTCCAGTTTTCCCAGCACCATTTGTTGAAGATGCTATCCTTCCTCCATTGCATGCTTTTAGCCCCTTTATCAAATATAAGATAGTTGTAGTTTTGTGGATTGGTTACTGTGTCCTCTATTCTGTACCATTGGTCCACCCGCCTGTTTTGGTACCAGTACCATGCTGTTTTTGTAACTATTGCTCTGTAGTATAGTTTGAAGTCTGGTATCGCTATACTGCCTGATTCACACTTCCTGCTTAGCATTGTTTTTGCTATTCTGGGTCTTTTATTATTCCATATGAATTTCATGATTCTTTTATCTATTTCTACAAGAAATGCTGTTGGGATTTTGATTGGCATTGCATTGAACTTATAGAGAACTTTTGGTAATATCGCCATTTTGATGATGTTGGTTCTGCCTATCCATGAGCAGGGTATATTTTTCCATCTTCTAAGGTCTTCTTCCATATCTTTCTTTAGTGTTCTGTAATTTTCATTGTATAAATCTTTCACCTCTTTTGTTAGGTTGATTCCCAAGTATTTTATTTTTTGGGGGGATATTGTGAACGGAGTAGTTTTCCTCATTTCCGTTTCAGAGGATTTGTCCCTGATATACAGGAATGCCTTTGATTTATGCGTGTTGATCTTATATCCGGCCACTTTGCTGAATTCATTTATTAGCTCTAATAGCTTCTTTGTAGACCCTTTTGGATCTGCTAGGTATAGAATCATATCATCTGCAAATAGTGATAATTTAAGTTCTTCTTTTCCTATTTTTATGCCTTTAATTTCTTTCGTCTGTCTAATTGCTCTGGCCAGTGTTTCGAGGACTATGTTGAACAGAAGTGGTGAGAGAGGGCATCCCTGTCTTGTACCAGATCTTAGAGGGAATGCCTTCAATTTTTCTCCATTCAGAATGATGCTGGCCTGTGGCTTATCATAGATTGCTTTTACAATGTTGAGGTATGATCCTGTTATCTCTAATTTTTCTAGAGTTTTGAACATAAAGGGATGCTGTACTTTGTCGAATGCTTTTTCTGCATCTATCGAGATGATCATATGGTTTTTATTTTTAAGTCTATTGATGTGGTGAATAACATTTATTGATTTCCGTATATTGAACCAGCCTTGCATACCAGGGATGAATCCTACTTGATCATGGTGTATAATTTTTTTGATATGTATTTGAATCCGATTTGCCAGAATTTTATTGAGGATTTTTGCGTCAAGGTTCATTAGAGAAATTGGTCTGTAGTTTTCTTTCTTTGAAGTGTCTTTGTCTGGTTTCGGAATCAGGGTGATGTTGGCCTCGTAGAATGAATTTGGAAGTTCTCCCTCTTTTTCTATTTCCTGAAATAGATTGAAAAGTATTGGTGTTAGTTCCTCTTTAAAGGTTTTGTAAAACTCTGCTGTATACCCATCTGGTCCTGGGCTTTTCTTAGTTGGTAGTCTTTTGATGGTTTCTTCTATTTCCTCTATTGTTATTGGTCTGTTTAGGTTGTCAATATCCTCCTGACTCAATCTGGGCAGATCATAAGACTTAAGGAATTTATCTATGCCTTCACTATCTTCTATTTTATTGGAGTATAAGGATTCAAAATAATTTCTGATTATCTTCTGTATTTCTGAAGTGTCTGTTGTGATATTGCCTTTTTCATCCCGTATGCTAGTAATTTGGGTTCTCTCTCTTCTTCTCTTCGTTAGCATGGCTAAGGGTCTGTCAATTTTATTTATTTTTTCAAAGAACCAGCTTTTAGTTTTGTCAATTTTTTCAATTGTTTCTTTTGTTTCAATTTCATTAATTTCAGCTCTGATTTTAATTATTTCTTGCCTTCTACTTCTTTTGCTGTTGTTTTGCTCTTCTTTTTCTAGGATTTTGAGATGAAGTATGAGATCATTTATTTGTTGGTTTTTTCTTTTTTTGAGGAATGAACTCCAAGCAATGAATTTTCCTCTTAGAACTGCTTTCAATGTGTCCCATAGATTCCGATATGTTGTGTCTGTGTTTTCATTTAACTCCAGGAAGTTTTTAATTTCCTCCTTAATGTCTTCTAAAACCCATTGATCACTCAGCAACCTATTGTTCATTCTCCAAGTGATGCTTGATTTTTCCTTCCTTCTTTTATCATTGATTTTCAGTTTCATTCCATTATGATCAGATAAGATGCATGGTATTATCTCTACCCCTTTATATTGTCTAAGAGTTGCCCTGTGACATAATATATGGTCTATTTTTGAGAAGGTTCCATGTGCTGCTGAGAAAAAAGTGTAACTACTTGATGTTGGGTGGTATAGTCTATATATGTCAATTAAGTCTATGTTGTTGATTGTGTTGTTGAGATCTATAGTTTCCTTATTTAACTTTTGTTTGGAAGATCTGTCCACTGGTGAGAGAGGTGTGTTGAAGTCTCCCATGATTATTGTATGGTGGTCTATTAGACTCTTGAACTTGAGAAGAGTTTGCTTGATGAACACAGCTGCACCATTATTTGGGGCATATATATTTATGATTGTTATGTCTTGTTGGTGTATGGTTCCCTTGAGCAGTATGAAGTGTCCTTCTTTGTCCCTTTTGATTAACTTTGGCTTGAAATCTATTTTATTAGATATGAGTATGGACACTCCTGCTTGTTTCCGCAGTCCATATGAGTGGTATGATTTTTCCCAACCTTTCACCTTCAGTCTATGAATATCTTTTCCTATCAGATGCGTCTCCTGTAGACAGCATATTGTTGGGTCTTGTTTTGTGATCCATTCTACTAGCCTGTGTCTCTTAATTGGTGAGTTTAAGCCATTAACATTTAGGGTTATTATTGAGATATTTGTTGTTCTTCTATCCATATTTGTTTATTGATGTTACTAACTCTGATTTGTTATCCTCTTTGACTACTTTCCCCCCTTTACTGTCCTATCTCCCATTGTTGGTTTTCAATGTTATTTTCCATTTCCTCTTCCTGTAATGTTTTGCCAATGATTTTTTGAAGAGATGGTTTTCTAGCTGCGAATTCTTATAACTTTTGTTTATCGTGGAAGGTTTTAATTTCATCTTCTAATCTGAAGCTTAATTTCGCCGGATACACGATTCTTGGTTGGAACCCATTTTCTTTCAGTGTTTGAAATATGTTATTCCAGGATCTTCTAGCTTTCAGAGTCTGTGTTGAGAGATCAGCTGTTATCCTGATTGGTTTACCCCTAAATGTAATCTGCTTCCTTTCCCTTGTAGCTTTTAAAATTCTCTCCTTATTCTGTATGTTGGACATTTTCATTATAATGTGTCTAGGTGTGGATCTCTTATGATTTTGCACATTAGGCGTCCTGTAGGCTTCTAGGATTTGGGATTCTGTCTCATTCTTCAAGTCTGGGAAGTTTTCTCGTATTATTTCACTGAATAGACTTTTTATTCCTTTGGTTTGGAGCTCTGTGCCTTCCTGTATCCCAATGACTCTTAAATTTGGTCTTTTGATATTATCCCATAATTCTTGGATGTTCTGCTCATGGTTTCTTAGCAGACTTGCTGCGCTGTCTATGTTCTTTTCCAGTTGAAATACTTTGTCTTCATTGTCTGATGTTCTCTCTTCTAAGTGATCTACTCTGCTGGTAGTATTCTCAATTGAGTTTTTAAGTTGGTTTATAGTTTCCTGCATTTCTAGAATTTCTATTTGTTTGTTTTTTATTACCTCTATCTCCCTGTGAAATTGATCTTTTACTTCCTGGATTTGTTTGTCAATGTGATCTTTCATTGTCTGATTTTGCTGTCTCATGTCTTCCTTGAGACTCCAGATCATCTGAAGCATATAAATCCTGATGTCTTTATCTGACATTCCATCTGTTGCAGCTATTACCTCTTCTAAAGTTGAGTTGACCTGCATTGCTTGTGGTCCTTTCTTTCCTTGTCTTTTCATACTGCTGGCGTTTCTTTCTGCTTGGTGCCACTGTTGTGTTTTTGAAATTTACCCCCTATTTATTCATGTTGCTCTTGTATAGTTGGGAAGTCTCCCTTGCAGGGCGGGTATTGGCTGTGCTCCTCCTCTAATTATGGTGGTCTGTCTACCCCGCTGATCGGTCGCAGGTCTGCCCCCGCTGTGGGCACGGGTGGTGGCTTTGCTCTGCCCCCACTCCAATTGTGGTAACGTAACTACCACGCCCTGAGATCGTTGGTCCTGATCTGGATGTGGGTGGCGGCTCAGCTGGGCCCCCACTCCAATTGGTGTGACGAGTCTACCGCGCTGGCAGACCTCTAGGCCGGTGGGTCGCAGTTCTGCACAGCCCCCACTCCCAATGGGGATACCTAACTACCTTTCCAACGGGTTGCTGAGCCCCCTCCGGACCCGGGTGGTGACCCTGCTCCACCCCCACTCCAACCAGTGTGACGCGACTGCCTCGGTGTTACGTGTCCACCACGCTGGCAAGCTACCTGGCCTGTCTTGCCAGTTGGCGGCAGGTCTGCCTGCCCTGCTTGCTCGGATGGCAGCTCCGCACAGCCCCTACTCCAAATGAGGTTACTTGGCTACTGCGCCGCGGAATCGCTGGTCCTATTCTAGGCGTGGGCGGCTGCTCTCTTCAGCCCCAGCTGCGTTTGGGGTGTCATGGTACCACGCCGGCGGGTCACTTGGCCTGCTCTGGGCGCAGGAGGAAGTTCCACTCTGCCCCTACAACACCCCGCTGGACCCTGATTGAGAAGCAGTCACCGCCGGTTCCCTAGCCTTGGGCCAAAGCAGCTTAGGTAGCTGGAACCCCGCCTCTCTGATCTGATACACTCTCCGCTGGGAGCTGGCTCCAAGGAGCGACCCCCACGGGTTCCCCAGCCCCAGGCCAAAACTGTTCCAGGAGTTAGAACCCAGTGGCCCCAAGCTCAGCGCACGCTCCACTTGGAGCTGGCCTCCGCCGGCAGTCTCCGCAGTTTCCTCAGACCTGGGCCAGGTTAGCCCCGGGAACCCGAATCCAGCTGCTCAGTGCCCGGCGCACGCCTTGCCCGGCACGAGCCTCTAGGAGTATTCTCCACAAGAACCCCCGCCCCAAGCCTGAGCAAGAACTCTGTCTGCTAGACGCAGGCAAATACCAGCCTGATATCACCTGTTCGTAGTTGAATGGGCTGAGATCAGTAGAACACGGGGATGATTACATCATCTCTCCGAAATGGCGGCTGCTGTTCTCCACTGTGGTCCGACCGGTGTCTGGAACCAAACTGGGCCGCTTCTCTCCTCTGTTTCAAAGCTGGAACTCAGCACTAAGGGCTCCGATGTACCACTGGCGGGAGCCCCCCTGGATCCGTATTGCTGTTCCCCCGCTCCGGCACCCTGCCGCTCCCCGACGCGCGCCACAGACTCCAGCCTCCGGGCGATCGCCTGTCAGGCTATGCGACCCTCCGTGCGGGGAAATGGAGCTCTCAGAGCCGAACTTAGCACGATGGAAATCTGTCCACTAGATTCTGGAGCACCTCAATTTCACTGGAACTTCCCAAAGATATCCTTCAGCCGTTTTGCATCGTCTTTCTCCCACTTAGTGACGCGGCGCCCTGGGGTGATGCAGTCCCTTCGCCGCCATCTTCTTCTCTGTCCACAATTTCTCTTATACTCACACACACACTCATATAGTTTGTAAAGTCCTACCAAGTCCAGTTACCATTAGAATTAAGGAGATAGCTATGAGTGTGTGTTTGCGTGTGTGCGCACATGTGTGTGCATGTATAAATGCACAATCTACAAGATAGAGTTCATCATTTAATTGGGCAGCAGAGAGAACTACTGAGGTTCTAATTTTGTTCGGGGTCTCCCTCTTCAATTCCTTGCCATGTTCATTTAAGACTGGTGTGTGGCTTTGCCCTTCACCCCTCAGTTCTGCAGGATTCCTTGAATGCAGCCTGTTCTGTCTGTTTGGTTTATTTTTTCCTCCAGTGTAAACATAATCAGTTTCTGGAAGATTCTAAAAATATTCAGCAATTAAGTAAGGCAAGGTTCTGCAAAACGTCCATCAGCTTGACTCAAGCCCTGGGTCTAGTATGTTCTGTCACGGATCTGCCTGTCTCTCGGAGTGCCGCCCGATGAATGTCCACTCTCCATCTCTCTGTGATTTCTTTGGGTTCCCTTTGCACTTAGACCTTGGGAGTTTGCCCCTTCCCTTCTTTGCCCTTCCCTTGTCTCACAGCTTTCCTTTGACGAGCCCTGGGAGCTCTTCCTAGGAGAGCCCGTTTCCTTTCACAGGCTGATCTGGAGTAAGCCTTTTCGGTAATGATAAGGGCAGGAGCCACAGATCCAGTGCCAACAGACTGCTGTGCTGGGCGGCAGAGGGACCCTCCTTTCTTTGCATCTCACTCACGTTTACACACAGTGCTGCTCTTGTGTGGTTTCCAGTTTCCTTTTGTAGTAATGACAGCATTCCTGTAAGTGCCCTAACCCAATCAGCAAAAGAGGGCTCCAGAAACCAGTTCTTAGACTCATTCTTCTGTAAAACATGGACCCCGTTCTATGTCCAAAATGAATGCTTCCTTTTATTGTAAATTTCATTTGCATTACATTGTTTTTAAAAATGAAAGCTCAATTAGAATGAGTCATTCTGCCTATGACAATGTGAGAGGAAAATACTCCTTCTGATCCTTCTGTTATGTAATACGAGCTAGTATAATTTCATTGAATAAAGTTATCTAACAAATACTGGTCCAAATCTCTTACATTGGTGTAAATTATGGAGTTTTGGATAACAAATCCAGTGATATAAATTTTGAACTGACCCTCTCTCTAATGGTATGATAAGTAACTTCAATCCCCTTGACTATCAGGAGGAGATGCTCTGTCTCGCTTCCAGACAGAAGCAGATGTGCCACCCGAGCTTGCAAAACACCCCGTGTCTACATACAAGGTAAGCACCTGGAGAATCAGCCTTCTGTGGAAAAGTCTCTTCTTTTTCATGGCTGTGAATGGACACATAGTTCCCAAGTCTACGAAGGCATCTAAACAGAGTCTGGGATTCATGGTTTTATTTTGTTAAATGGTATTGAAGGGAAATATTTCAGTAACCGTGGATTGGTCCTAAGATACAAAGGCAAAATAACAGCTTTGTCTACCATTTTTCTTCCTTTCTAAAGTCTTCGGATTCGAGGAATGTTCAATTTCCACAACTGGGAAACATTTATGTTTAGCCATACAATTGAATCATATTATATTAACATGCCGTTGGCCAAGCAAGATGCCTACAGATGAATTAAGTGATATGTAAGTCATGGTACGTTTGTTACTTGGGGACAAAAACATGCTTTCCACTTTTGCTATTAATTATCTAATAATAGAAGCATTCCCAAAATATTATAAAAACCAAAAATATGCTCCACACATTCTAAATTCCTTCAGCACGTAACACATGAAATTGTCAGATATAGATATTTCCTTCCATCTTAAAATATCTATATCCCTTGGCACTGTAAGCAACAAATTTTGAATTCTCACAGATCTCACTAGATGCAGTGCTCTGTTTGCTCTGCTGAGCCTACTTCCAACATTTAAGAGGCCCAGACTTGGTGTCTTTATTTTCTTCTCTCATTTGGGCTCTAGGATCCAATGAGTCACTCCATGTTTAGCAACCCATTTTAAATATTGTAATCTCAACAATCACCTTCGGCTTAACATATGCAACTTTTTTTTTTACAGATACAGATTTTTAAGCAAATTTTATTCCCAGACCTGCATGTCCAAGTCTTCCTCACTTCAGCTAATGATCTCTTATTAATCTACTTGCCTAGTCTCAAAATGCTCTGTGACAGTTTTCTGTTGCTTTCTCACTCAGTGTTCATATATCAGCAATTCCTGCCAGGTTACTCTTCTAAAGACACTGAGTTCCAACTCTCACTCCTTTTGAGCCAGAACCTCTCTCTCAGCTCACAATAAATGCTCCCCTTGCTTATGGAGATATCTTCCTAGGTAGGTTCCACCTCGCCAATCATGCTCCTGCAGAGATTAATGTCCCAGAGAAACACGAACAACATTAGAATTGAATGATAAAAGTATCTTCTTTTGTTCATAAGCAATATAAGTATTTTTATTTTTTCAAAATGTTTAGAAACTTGTATTCACCATCCAAGCATTTAAATTCCCTGACCATAGTCCATGAAGTCCCATGTCCCTGGCCAAAGCCTGTCTGTCACTCTGGCTTCATTACTACATTCATCTCTATCCATGAAAACCATGGCCATATACCTTCCCCTTCAGGAGATTTGCAATGGCCATTTACTAGTCTGAGGTCCTGCTTTGAATGCTTGGTGCTGTAGCTCAGGGCAGCATTTGTGTGAGAGTTTTTCCATATTTCCCCATGTTAAGTCCCACAGCTCTCTCTCTGCACCCCTCTTCATGCTCCATCCTTCTAGACAGCCTCCCCACTACCTAATATCAGAGCAGATACTTGTTTGAATATGTTGAGAATCCACACCCCTCCAGGACATAGGCAGTGTAAGCAGTGGGCATTATGCATCCTGCTTGACACTCCAAGTCTTCTGGGACGTCTTCTCCTGTTCAGCAGGTATGCACTGATAAAATTTCTGGACAAACAAATGCTTGTATGGAGAGATGATACTTGATTCACAAAACTCCAATTTGAAAATGATGAATAAAAGTAAAAATGAGATGGAAATGACTGTGAGGGCAGTGATCATTTAACTATAAAATGAGAATACAGTTTGAATTATCCAAAGAAAAATTACATATAATTGCCTCATTGATTATTCCCTTTTCTATTTCAGTGAAACAATGGATAATCAAAATTGGATATTTCTTCATAATTTCATCACACAAATATCCACCTAGTTGTTGTGCAGACACCATGCTGGCCAATGATAAGTGATTCCCTGGTGTTCCTAACTACCACAGTATGGTGAAGATAATGAGGTGACCTTGACCAGAGAGACTTTCATCACAAAGGAGCAGGCAGTTATTATGTGACAAAGCTAATGGTACATTGCTACCATGATTATCATATATGAGAAGGACCACAAGGCAAGGAACTGGGATGGCCTTCAGAGTTATCCACTTGATGGCAAGCAAGAGGAATAGAACCTCAGTCCCATAAGAGCAAGGACCTGAATTCTACCAACAATCAATGAGCTTGGGAGGGTTTCCATCTGCAGAAGGAGATCACACCAGCCCACAGCTTGATCACACCCCTGTGAGACTTTCACACAGGACCTGCTAAGTCAGCCCAGACTGCTGGATCACAGGGACTTTGAGAGGACCAGCCACCAAGTTTGTGACAAATTGCTACAAACCCATAAACAACTTATTTACAATGTAAAAATGTTTTAAAATGTAAAACTGGAAAACTAGAACAAAGATTTTTAAACTATAAAAACTTAATTGTAAAATTATTGTTCAGAAATATCAAGGTCTCCCCTGAATCACTTCAGAAGCAGCACTAGGAGAAGAATGAAGAGTTTTATCTTTTCTACCAGATTAAAAATTAGATCACAGTATAGCTAGAGGCATTTGTGCAAATTCATAGCAACTGCATATTTGATATAGTTTGTATTCCTCTTTGATTATATGTATGTTTCTTTGGGATCAGATCAGGTCATAGAATGTGTAAGGTGCTCTTTGTCAAAAATAATGTGCTTGTTATTTCTTTTGCAAGAATGAAAATAAAATCTGATTGAATTTTTCAAACAACCATACCGCAATTTTAGACATCTAAATTGCTCTTCTGCTTCAGGCAATGACAACCAAGTTAAACCCTGGAGTTTGGAGAATACTTTAGAGAATTTTTTTGCATTTCATCCTTTTATTTAAAAAAAATTGCTCTTGAAAACCTGTCAATGACAGTATTGCAACTGTGTTATTTGAAGGTAACCATGCAGTGTAGCCGCAGTGACGTTATACAATACATGCTTCTGCCTCGTATGATCCCACATGTCTGGGAAACTTTCTTTGAAAACCCTTTGTGAGTCAATCCTTCCAGACTCTGAATTATTAGATATTATGCACATAATTATAAATCTTCTATTCCGCTTATATGAAAGAAATATCACTACGTACATGCCATTTTTACAAGAGTGTTTATAAAATTAGAAATACCAATTCCATAGAGTTATTAAAACATTGCAGTTAGATAAGAACTCTACAAGGTTCTTTAAAATGCAGGCTAAAGAAAATTACTGCAAATGAAAATATGTCACTTGAACTCCCTGACAGTAAAGGTAATAAAATGGAAATAATGAGTTCCGTAGCTCTGACTTTAAATGAAAAGAAACATATCATTTCTTTTATCAGATGACAAGCTCCTGCAAAATGTGAATAAATGTAAGAACATTTAAAAGTAATGCTGGTTTTAGCATTTTCATGATTAGTCATTTGATTTATTTCCACAAGTACAAAAGGGGAAGCACTGGAAAATACTCACATTTATATATATTTTAATTGTTTTTAAAACATTTCTGAGGTCCTCTGCCTGTACCACTGAAGGTCTGGGGGTGCGGTTGAGGAAACCCAACAGCATTCTGGGTACAGCCATCGGGTGTCTTTCATCACAGTGAGAACCAGCACATGAGCAGCAGAAGGTTTGAACCAGCCCCTGGATTTGTAATCACAGTGCCAGGCGGGGGGCAGTGTCAGGACACGTGCTGAAGTGGGAGTGGAAGGTGGAAGGGGGTCAGAGGTCTGTGGTTGGTAGGCAGAAGGTTCACATCAGAAGAAATGGTGGCAGTGCCTGTCCTAGTGGAGGATAAGAGCTGGTGTGGCATTAGAACAGGGAGGGAAGTGCAGCCGGAAGCTTTCAAGAGTTCAAGGTGATGAGAGCCCAGATCCCATGGACCTCAGAGAGCATTTGGACCTTAGGTGTAAACATGAACTGCCTGACACGTGTCCTGTGGAGAAGACTCTGTGAGCTCTTGGGCAGTCTGTGGGCCCACAGCAGCAATGCTGTGGGCCAGGGGGGCTGCTGCCTTCCTTCAGGGAAGAGAAGCCAGGTTAGTGGAATGGAAGATGGGCTCCCCCAAGGTTGGATGTATCTTAAGAACAGGTGGGTTGAGTGCACGATAAAATGTAATTCTCAAGGTTTGGGTTTGATCAAGGGGTGGGCAGCGTTGCTAACTGAACAAACTGGGAAGATGGTGGGAGCAGCAGGAGCGCCCTGTGTTCCAATGACTTGCACATGTCTGTAGATGAGCAGTTCACTGTAATTGTGATGCAATTATTGGCTTCCTTATATAATAAAGGTGGTCTTATCTCCCAAGTATACAAGTCTTTAATATTTAAAGATCATTTTGCCAAGCTGGTGCTCTCCCAACTAAAATTCTCTATAATGGTGGTCCCTTACAGACTCACATTAAAATAACAGACTTGGTTAGAAATCTATTGATGTTACTTAATATTTTCTAATTAGATAAAAATAATCTGTCATAAATTATAAAATTTCATGTAACTCGCCACACTGAAATGTAAACTTAGATACATTTTTGAAAGGCAATAAAGACAGACTGACTTACTTAAAGGTTAACAACAGGAGGTATGAAGACATTTTACCACTTTCCCACAAAAGGGGGTTAAAACCTCTCTTAACTTACTTTATTAACATTAAATTATGTTAAATGATTCATATAGATTCAAAAATGATATGTATAAACTTCATAAAATAATATTCAAGAAAGAGACTAAAAATTAGTTTCGAAAATAAGGCAACTTACCTAAAATTTTCAAGAAACCACCTCACCTAATTTGAGTCTCTGCCTCTCCACTCATTTCATGTTAAGATAAACATTAAATTTCTTTTAAAATTCAGTTCAAAAATATATTTTTATTATAAGGACTACTGTGATCTTAAACAAAAAAAAAATCTATATATAGCGAAATAAAGGCTTGGAATTACAAATATATATAAGGGTTCATAGCCATTGCACAAACTGCATTAGTTTTTACTCTTGTTAATTTCATTTTGTATTTTTTTCTTATAAACTTCACCATTATTGTCTGTCAATGTCTTACAAAAGTAAATTAATAAGGCCATCACCTGTAGGACAAACAAGATGTAAGGATGACTTCCAATATTTATACTGACTGCATTTCATTATCTGCTTGCTCAGCTTATTATTAATACATCATTCAATTGGTCAGAACTGAGCCTTCTCATTTCATGGTGTCCTTTGAAGTTCAACTACAATGTTGATGTTGAATATCTTCACATGCCTAACAGATGACTTTTGCTAATTTTCCTGACCAAGTAAAAATACTCATTAAGTCATTTCTTACTGTATTAATCCTGTTGCTGTCCTGGGCCATCCTCTATCATTTAAAACTAATCATGCACCATTTTATACTGGCTCCTCTTTTCAATAATTTCATGATCAGTATCGCTGATCACCAAACAGGTATTCCTTATAATCCTCAAGGCTCAGCTCTTATAGAACAGACTCATTTGTCCCTTAAATGACAATTACAAAAACAAAAAGAGAGGGGAAGATAGAACCCTACAAAATGGTTTGGATCATGCTCTCTTTGTTTTGATTTTTTTAAGTTGTCATGCTGAATGTCACACTGCTGCTGAGGGACACATGTCCCCCATTGCAACAGGTCTCCCAGGCTTGGTCTGGTGGAGAAACAAACACACAGGACAATGGAGAGGACAAGATTCAGTAATCACGAGGGAGAGGCCATGCTTGTGTCTCTCGGAACACACAGCTCATCCTACCTGGGTTCCTGAATGTGCTCTTCACTGTCCCCATGGAAGAGTCCAGGCCACAGTACAAACACCTGAAGAGCAAGACGCCTCAGACAGCGGGGACGCAGGTGCTGTAGCTCTGCTGATTTCATTGACCTGGCAGGTGAATGGAGTCCAGGGGGAAATGTACTGGGATGGTTTCACTCCACCAGTCTTCCCCAGGCTTCCTTCTCCACATCCAGGGAGAGGCAGGGCAGGACAGTCTGGAAGTAAATGTGGACTTTCCCCATGTCAGTGACCCCAGATTCCATACTGTCCCGCTGACCTAAATTAGACGTTCAAAAACTTGTTTAAGACTTTAGCTGAGGGCTGGGGTTGTGGCTCAGTGGTAGAGCGCTAGTCTAGCCCGTGCGAGGCCCTGGGTTCAATACCCAGCACCACATAAACATAAATAAATAAAGGTATTGTGACCAACTACAACTAAAAAAATAGGTATTAAAAAAAAGAACTTTAGCTGAATTCCTTTTAACCCTTTTATTTTCATCTGTTCCTTCTCTGCTTTGCCACAGGTAAACCAGTTTTCAGATTCCAGCTCCCCTTGGAATGGGCTCATCATTTTTTAGATTAAAAACTAATTGGTTTCCTAGCATCCTAGGTGCCATCATGGGTCCAGGAAAGCTATTACCTTGTAGCCATCTTTGGTTAGGGTAGAGGAATGTGCTTTCCATCCCTCTGTGTTCCACATGAAGAATGACAAACTAGGGGTGAAGAAGCGTCCAGTGGGCATTGGAGGACATTATCTGGACAGCCAGATATTTTCAGCACCTGAGCGGTAGTCGTCTATATTCACCTCCTACTTTCTCATTGCATCAGCCACGTAAGACCCTGAGGTGATCATGCACTTTGACCTTTTGTCAATGAGGAAGCTGGGGCCCTGCGAGGTTACTCAGAACATACTGTTGAGGTGATAGCACCAGAGAGAGGAGGCCGGGATTCAAATTGAAACTGTGCTTACAAGCATCATGATTCAGATCTGAAATGTCCCCGAAGGCCCAGCCACAGCCGATGCTGGGAATTTGGAGAATTGTTTGGATCATGAGGGCTCTGGCCTCCTTAGTGGACTGATAATGTGATGGCATGATTTGGGATTGGTAGAAACTGTAAGAGGTGGGATCCATTGGAAGGAAGGAGACCTGGGACCAAACCCCTGGTGTGTGTATCTCATCCCAGCTCCTCTTTCTTTCCCTCCCTGGTTGCAGTGTGGGGAAAAGTTTTGGTTCAACACGTTTTCTTGCCATGGTGTTCTACCTCCTGTCGGGCTCACAGTGATGGAACCAGCTGACCAGGAACTGAAAACTCTGAAGGCACTGGATAAAAGAAATCTTTTCTCCTTTAAGTTGTTTATGTCAGGTGTATTTGGTCACAGTGACGAAAAGATGAGTAATACATAAGCATTATATTATACTGAATCTATGTACTAACAGTTATTTGTAAATGATCTAAGTAAGTTGAATAAACTAATAAGCTCAACATTCTCATCATTACTCTACGTAAGTCATGGAAAGGATATGACAATAGTCTTCCCAGCTCAAGTTGTGAATTCAGTGTGAGAATAAATCCTAAGAACCTATGGTGACATAGAAACCACAAGAAGAAGCCTGTCTCCTCCAGTATGCGTATGATTTTGGTAATTTTTTTCTAAATCTAGATATTTTGCACTGAGACTATCAGCTCTAATTTTATAGTTAACTGGTAATGTCTTTATCATGATGTGGGACTTTGCAGATACAGAGATTGCTTCCTACCCAAAATTATGAGTAAGAAAAAGCATTTTTTTCAAGCGAATTTTTTCACTGAGATAGTCTGAGAATAAAATATTGAAAGAGAGGTTTGTCAATAGGAATAAAAACAGGACTGAATTATAACCGTGACTGAAAACTAAGTTAAGATGCACATCAGTTAATTGCTGGAGAAAATGTATAGATTCATATTAAACCAGCATGAGCACTTCTGAAATAGATATTTAATTTAGAAGTATGATTTGAATTTCTAAATCATGAAAATGTGATGAAAAGCTTTTAATATAAATATGTACCCAATATATACTAACTTTATTTCTAGTGCTGTAGGAAATACTGTTATTTCCAAGTATGTGCCCTAGTAAGTCTTCAAAGAGTATGTCAAGTATTGCACTGTTCTCTGAATAGCCACAGAACATCAAGGCATCTGAATCATGTTGTCTAAGTCAATTACTCCAGATTAACTTTAAAGAGAAAGAGATTACCACAAATCAGCAAAAGCAATCAACAGAAGCTCTTCTGGCAAAATGCAGTATATATTACTTCACGTCAGAAGTTAATGATCCTAAGTGGTTAGTAACCTCTGAGGATAGGATGCAAAGTTTCCAGAGATTTTATATAAAATAGCCATTTGAATAATGTTTTGATCAGACAGATAGATCTCTTAATTTTATCATGGAGATTACATATAGGCATTATAACAGTAAATTGAATAAAATATAAAAAATCACTTTGGAAATGGCGATTAATTCACACTTAACTTTAAACATTGATTATAATAAAGGGACATATGGAGTTAAATAACTTTTTTTTTCTGATTTTCTTTTTGCAGTTCGGAGATGGCACCCAGGGCCACATGCATGCTCTGCAAGCACTGTACCTTGAGCCACATCCCCGGCATTCTGAGACTCCAAGGACGGCTTCTGCCACTTTTATCAAGAAGATGATATGCCAGAAATATATATGAAACAGCAGCTATATAATAATGATGGCCATTATTTCTTTGACAGAGGGTCAAGAAATGCTTTGTCATAAAGTAAATCCAAATTTACTTGCTAAAGTAAATCCAAATTGAACTTTACCAGCGATTAGCAGTGGGTGCAAACAGAAACCTGACACAGACCCATCAGCCCTTTCCAGAGGAGCCTCAGGGTCACCAGACTCAGCTTGATAATGATCCCCAGGCAAGACCTACCCCCACGAGTGATCTGTTTAGGTGCTGGAGTAATGGGAGAGTTAACAGTGTGTGCAACATGTCGGTTAATGGGAAGCCATTTAGCTTACTTTTTATACTTAAATCAGAGAGGAACTTTGTGGAAAAAGTGACCCCTTCCTCCAAGCATCTGTGACCCATACATTTAGGAATTCATGGTTTATTATAATTAGCACCTAAATAGATCGTGTAAGTTCTACTACTTTAATTTTAGCTGAGAATTCCCTTTTTTTGTCTTGCTTTTGTTAAGGATCATTGCTATCTAGCAATCACCAATTTTTCTTTCCACAAGAGCTAAAATGATAGCGAGATACGAGAAAGCACTTTGACATGAGCTTTATATCATCCACATGAATATTTTGTTGTCTTTCGCAAAGAACCATCTCTTAATAATTCTAGAACTACAATTTAAATTTCATCTCATTAAAATTATGATAAATATTTTTAATATGTTTCATAGCTATGATACTGAATTGTTGCCAGCATGAATAAACAAATTCGCAAGGATCAGATATCAGAGTATGATTGATACATTTAAATCTTAAAGAAAAAAAAAGCAGGAATTGAAAGTAAGCCAAAGCAATGAGACCATAAAAATGGATGACAGATATAAACTCTCAAAGTAGATTTCCACAGTTGAAAGGTAGAGTGATTAAAAGTGGAAAGTCACCTTACAGAAGCAACTGAAAGAGAAATGAAATAAGAGTTTTCAGGTTTTGACATATATTTATCTGTCATCCATGAACTTGAGCCCACTGAAAAGGACTTTCTGAGGTGTGCTAGGGGCGTCCCGGTACTTCCCACGTTCTTCCAGACACTCACAGACCCAGTCCTGCGCACTCCTCAGACTTTTCTCATGGTCACTGTGTCTTTGAGGAATGAGCTGGAGACGGGCGTATGCTTTTATCTCTTCAGTTATGCAAAGAGAGAGAAATGGGTTCCACAAGTGAAAAACTGAGGTGTAACAAAGTGAGTCTAATCTACTAATCTTGAACAGAGAAATAATCTCAAAGAGTTTTCTTAAAGATCGTCAATAAAATGAATTAAACTTGTGTTTTTTTCTGAACTCATGACATGTCAGATTCAACCTCAGGGTTCACATTGCTTTCCAGTCTTTGATGAAGAGGATGCTCTGGGGAACTGTATTTTTCACTGCTTTGGATTTCTATAGCATTGAGTTTACATTTTACTTAAAGAGCAGAACACCTAAATGTTAAGGACACAAACATAGGACACACATTATCGAGAGAGCAGATTTCTGAACACAGGGAATGAAGAATTTGTTATAAATATTGAAATACCTTATTGCTTTAAGAAACGGGAATCTGATATTACAACAAGAATGGAAGTAGTTGGAAGTCTGAGATATTTCTCAACAAATACACCTGAACACACATGCCATCCGAAGGGCATTTTTCTCCTCTGTAAGTGGAGTCGCTGGCAAATTGCAGGCTCTGAGGCCATTTACACTCTCCTGGAAAAGCTTTCAGGGACAGTTGGCAGCTTCTGAAGGCTGTAACTAAAGCAGCTCTCCCTTTGACCAGCAAATGACCCTTGGCACCTGAGCGCTGTTCCAAGGAAGAAGGTAAACCAGAAAATTCCTTTGATTGCTCTGCAGCAGTCATATTAAAAGTGAAAAGCAACAGCAACAAAAGAAAACGGTTTGAAATGCTTGGCCATCCAGCAGAAGTTTTCCAAGTAAGTTCTGGCCACAAAAGGAATACAGCTTACCTGGGCTCTGGTTGGATAAAGTTACTCTGACCTAGAGACAGAGTCATCTCTGAGAGAGATCACCAATGTTTTCTAAAGCTGCATTTTTATTTGGAATTGATAAACTGTAATTGTGTATATTTATGCGGTACGCTGTGAGGCTTTAGTGTACTCACAGGAAGTGGAGGGATTGCCTGGAGCTAATTAGCAACCCACCGCCTCCAACACATTTGTGGTGGGAAATACTGCTAAATTTCACTTTTAGCACAGGAAGAATAAAATATTCATTGTGTGTTCCCAAGAAAGCAACAGCTCACAGGAGGAAGGCAGTGTTTCCTAGTGTAAAAATATAAACACACTGCATCAACGAGAAGAATCTCAACTTCAAGAAGCAGAATGCCTTGCTGGAACTGGAATATCCCATGAGGGAAATCAGTCATCCTGTGGGGAAGGGTGTCCAGCAGACAGTGTGTGTCCACATGTGGCTTCACGGGACTCCCTCTTGTTCCTCCCCTGGTCTCTGCCCTGCGTATCCTGTGGACTTGCTCTCAGATTCTCAATGCCAAATGCTCCCATATATTCATGTCCAAACACCATTCCAGAAAATTTAGTGCACGGATATCTCCATGACAATCTTCTTAGGGTAAAATAACTGAGACATGCCAATGGAGAAGGCAAAACCACAGAAGAAGAAAGTCCAGATGTCAGCAGGCAGGCATGCTCTCATCTTCCTGGCTGGAATTGGAAACCAAGGACAACCACAAGCCACTGGCTGGGAACAAAGATAGAGGCATTGTAGGGTTCTTCTCATGTCTTCCATTCACTGTCTTCTGACAGCCGGTGGTGGCCAAGGTCTGGAGAAATATTTATCCACTTTCAGAACAATCCCTGAAGCTAATCACAATTTCGCTACAATATAATTGGGAAATGATCTTCTCGATATGTAGTTTGGGATCTTTACACTACTTTAATCAAAGGTGGTTATTTCTATACTTGAATTATCAGATTCCTACGGTAAGGTATTTTTAACTTCAGTTTTTGCAGTTTTTACAATAAGTGACTGATGTTAGTTTAGATCAATGAAATTGATGGCCTAGTTTAAGAGCAAATCTAAGAAAACATCCATTTAATTTATTTGCTACTGCTAATGAGAAAGGAAAGCATTTTAGTGCAAAGCTCATTTTCCATCCTGCACTTCCGTAACACATCTATGTATGTCGTAGTGTAACCATCTGTTTAAGGACCCATTTGAGTCCACATGACACCTATTACTTAGATTTATAAGACAGGTAATATTTAGCCAAATTAGCAATCAGAATGCCTGAATGTTTTAACATCATTTATAATTAACTGCTCAGTGAGACAACAAACAGGAACAGCAGCCGCAACAAAGCTCCGATTAGGCCTTCAGAAAGAAAGTAATTCAAGTTTATGGAAGGCCCCAAACTCACCTTCAAGCTGTAGACTAACATCTCAGCACAGACTGAGTGGCCCAAGCACGCTAGCATCCTCAAGTTCAGCACAGGTACCTGATACTTCTGAAAACGAGGCCTCCTGCGAAACCAACCTCCATGAGTCAGGGAAATTTGGAATCAGACTTGAACTCACAGTTGTATTTACGGCCACACTGAATCCAGAATCCATGATGCAGAAATTCTCGAGTCACTGTTTCTGAAATGTCTCCAGTGCTCTTCTTCTGTGGCCAGTACTTCTATATCACCAAATGATAATAAAACACAGCCATTCACACTTGAATCTTAACAGCAGGGCACAGCTGGCAACCCAAATACTTCCTTTCATGGATGAGAAAACAGGAGATCTGAAAGAAAGATTTAGTAGAGAAGCTAGGGAGAAAACTATGCTTTTACTATGTTGTGCTGGCTTTTCAATGACTTTCTACTTTATGAAAAAACAAGTCTATGGTTATAAAATCTAATTCATATTATAAGATGAAAAAAAAGTTCTTTAAACTTTCCAAATAATACAAATCACTGGTAATGTTAGGAGAAATATTAATGGTAGCCATTAGGATTTACTTTGTGTTCACCTTTCACGAGGCATTTTAAAGCATCATCATTGCTAATTATAAGGTCTGAGGTTCACAAGATTGTCTCATTTTTACACAAATATACACATCTTTGAATTTATTAAAGATTTGTCTACATTCATAGACAAGTTGGAAGGATTCAAATCAAGGTCCTTTGTTAGGGTCTGTAAACAAGTCAGGATGGCGCCTGGCATTTTGCCAGAGGGAGTGGTTTGTGAAGTAACGCCAGAGAGCCATTAAGTGTGGAGATTCCTTATTGGTTGACTGCTGTATCTAGTTTATGTTAATTAGATAAGCTGTATGGAATGTATAAATACCTCTGTTGCCCTACAATAAACGGCTCCTACTCCTGCTGTATCAATCTACACAAGTTGCTCGTCACCCCCCCCCCACCCCGGGTTATTTTGCCCAGCCAGCCAGGCTGCAGCAGTCCTCTGTAGGAATATGGAAACATTTTCTTTTCATATCTCCTGGGAATTGGTTGTTTTTGAGTAGAGTAAGGGAAAGCTCAGCAGTGTGCAGGGTGTGGGAGCGACAGCCATTGCAGCTCCATGATGTGTCTTTAACACCAAGTTTTTTCTCCCTTCACCTCCTCATCCAGCTGCCTCTCGGAAGCTGCTGGGCCCTGAGAAAGCTGTTCACTCAGCAACAGTGGTTGGATTCATGCATCTTCTGAATAAAAATGACTGGGACCTAGCTAAAACCAGTACTCAGGATGATAATTTATTGACTCAGTTTGAGCCTGAGTCAACAGACATAAAGTGTGGATGAAGGAATCTAGAAAGATGTAATATATTCCTCAATAGAACATTCATCCTTGAAGGAAGTCACCACGCAGAGTGAGATGGCATGGAGAAACACTGGAGACATTGTGACAAAGTCCATTAGGCCAGTCCTCATGATTCCAGGAGTATGGGGTTACAGGTGTAGCCCATAGAAAAAGGTTAGCTTGGAGGTTTCCAGGGCTCAGGGGTCATCCCTCTATGAGTATGAAGTTCCTGGTGATCCTCTGTAAATATTGTATCAGTTAATAATAACTGAGTTGTGAACTTAAATTTTTTTAAGAAGGTAGACCTCCTGTTCAGGATTTACATTGAAATAATTGTGATAGGGTGAAATATTTCCATAAGGCTGTATTAAAAATTGGATTGAGCACAAATTAGTAGCTCTTGAAGTTAGGGAAGCATATGTGAGTTTTGGTGTGCATTTTCTTCATTTCTTTGTATGTGTGAATTTGATACAAAACAAAATTCATCCATAAAACAACAAACAATATAAACGTTGCCAGTTCAAATGCATATACATTTTGATAAATAAATAAATCTAGACTCAACTTCAAAGGTTTCAAATTTATTTCATGTGAAGCATAAATCTGAATGTGAAAAATGAAACAAAAATTTTAGAACATAGTAAGGAAATACTTCTTTGTCTGTCATCTTAATTTATTATTGTATTTTTTTGCTATTTCTTCTATTAACTGAACAATCTTTATAGTACTATTGTAAATAGTGCCTGTTCTTTTCCTTTACTGAGACTTTCTAACGGAGTTTTTATATTGTTCTGTGTACTTTTCATCTCAAGGATCTCTGTCTGGTTCTTTTTATAATTCTTATGGTAACACTCATGCATCAAGAAGTGTATCTGAGAAAAACTTAATCACAGATGAACTCAGTGAAAGACCTAACTCAATGAATTGAGTGAGAACATGAATGAACTAATTCATCTCTGAATAATCGCTTAAGGGATTACCAGGTCCAGTTCTCCACATTCATTCTCAGGAAAGCACTTTACAAAATTATCCAAACAGGAATAGAGTTGAGGTGGCTTTTCCTTTTATATTTCAAACCCAAAGTGAACTTGTGATACAAAAGGTATGTTCATTTTTGTTTTTTAACTTCAAGTGAGAATTTTAGTAAAAATAAATAAATAAATAAATAAATAAATAAATAAATAAAATACATAAAATTTAGACAAACATTACTTTCAAGTGTAGATGAATGGTGCTGCACATCTCAGCCACTCTTTCTTCTGATGAGGCCAGCAGACCTCACAAGGAACCATGTGGCCACAGGCTGTGTGTCAAGTGCACTGGGGAGGAAAGATCTCCTGCATAAGGAAGCACACAGTGTGCTAAAAGATACTGTGCAGGTGCTTTTTCTCTGATATTTTTGTTTATTCATAAATATATGTGTTTTTTTTTTACCCATAGAGGTCTGTGAATTTATATAACAATAATGATACTAAAGAGAGGAGCCAGGGTGTATATCAGAGTGAATTTCTTTATATTGAAACTAAGTTAATACTGACTTGAACTACATTGTTTTAAATGGAAATGCATTTTCATATCACATGAGCTGGCAATTATACACGTATATATACGTACACACTCACAAATGTATATATGAATACGCAAACAAACACAAACACATGCACATTGCCCTTGTGGAGATATAAAAGCATGAATCTCATTTTAATAGGACAACTGCAGAGACAGGTGCATAACAGGAGCTCCTGGAGCAGGGAACCATGTACATGGCAGTGGGGAGGAGGTGGGGGCTGAGCAGCTTCTAGTTAGAGGCTGCAGAGCTCCAAAAAGAGGACAGACAGGCCAGGAAGGCACATGCAGTGAGAGAAGACAGAGCTCATTAGATACATGGAAGAGTAGGGCAGGCATATATGAGGCTGGGGAAAGGAAAACTCTAGAAAATCATTGATAGGAAGAGAATAACTCTCATCTTCTGACTAAGCCTGATAATTATGTCAATCATCCATTTATGTGAACAAGTCACCCTAGAAGCTGGTTACCCAAGATTGATACAGCCTGAGTCCCACAGGCTGGCTGGGCAGGTCTGACTCCATGTCTCCCATGAAGTTGCCCTCAGATAGCTGCTGAGGCTGGCCTTCTGGGAAGGCTGCACCGTCCCGGCCTCCAGTGAGGCATTCCCTCAGGACATCTGGAAGCAGGGAAGGTGCCCTGAATCACTTGGCACGGTGGCCTTTCTCACAGCAGGGTCCCGAGGTTGTCAGTCCTTTGATTGGGGAGTTTGGCTTCTTCCAGAGCTCCTGTCCCAAGGAGTCACGATGGGAGCTCAGGACTCCTTACCACCTTGCCTCCAAAGTCACAAGTCTCCTACTGGTTACACGAAGCAAAACCAGAATCCACCCAAGGCACAAACTGCTCCAGCTTGTGTCTTAGTTACACTGTGGACCCTGCTGCAGATCTGCTCTGTGGGGTTGGAGAGGAGAGGAGCCACATTTAGGGTGGGAAACTGCTGGATATGTAGGCAGTCCAGACCCAGGTACAGGCAAAAACTGTACCGAGTAGAGCACAGAGGACAAGGACACCCAGAAAGTCAAGTCAAGAGGATCCCACTGGGCATAAGTACGGGGAGAGAAGGCCAGCAGCCCCGGACTTGGGTTTCATATGATTGGAGAGAGACCTGACAACTGAGATGTGGCTGGAACCCACTCTCTTCACTTTGTAATAAAGTCTTTATTCAACCCCCCCAGAAGGACTGCTGATCAGACAGTGGGTTGAGCGGACCTCACTCCTTCCTGCACTGAGGTCAAGATCCTACTGTTTCCAAGGACAAAAGCAGATAAGGCGTAACTCCATTCCATGACTTTAGATTCACTTGCCGAGAATATGTAACTTGTAATCTGGAGAAATAACTTAGGAGAAATTTCTACATCAAGTGCTTGGAATCTAAACTTTTGATGTTTAATTTTGAACTAAAATCAGATAAAACCATTTTTATAAGTGTCTCTTCATTTATCAGTCTTCCTTATTGTTATTTTTGTATGTGAAACATGCTTAATCTTTCAATTTTGAATGACAAATGAGTCCATTTAGCACACCATGTTTTATGATTAAAACAATTGAGCTTAAAATTTAAAAAAAAAATGTCTTTTACACCTCATAGATACATTTTTTTTCTCAAAATTCAAAGTGCAGTTTATCTGTCTACCTGCATATTAAGTTTGGTGATTGCAAACTTATTTTTAAATGAAGCACAGAATGAGCAGGTCATTCTCTGAGGACAAGGTGATGGTAAATGGGTTTCACTGATATAATACAGCAGTATTTATTCGGGGCTGAGATCTGAGGGTAAAGATAGGAGAATGAGGAAGTGCCAGGGGAAGGGTATTGAAGAGGGAGGAGGCCCTGGAGGAGCCTGAGATCAGGACTCAGGCTGATGGGGAGGGAGGGGGAGGAGGGGGGATGGGGGGAGGGGGGAGGGAGGGAGGGATGTGCTGAGTGAGCCCAGGCAGGTGGGTGGAGCTGGGGTCCACTCCCAGCCCCTGACCTCGGCTGCCTCTGACTGCTCTATAGGCAGCTGTTATAATTCTCCTCTTGAATATTGTATTAGGTCACATATTTCCTTGGATGTGAGACTCCTCAGCAGAAAACATGGCTTATGAGTTCCATCTCCAGTTCTGAACAAAGACTGTCAGGAAAATAGGTGTGCTCAATGTATTTTTACCAGGTATTGCCACATTCTTATAAGTAATATACCACAAATACTTTTATTGTAAACCTGAGCTTTGTTAATTTTGAGGGTTTTTTTTAACAGAAAAGAATAAAAGTAAAACATGAAGAAACTGTAAATGTTTAAGATCAGCAACCGTTATTTAGATAAATTTATATCAACATGATCTAAAATGTTATTTCACATAATTCAATAATTTTAGGAGTAAAATATTTGTATTCTTAATTGTTTTCCTTAATAAGAGTATTTTACTGTGGCATATGCATTTATTCAAACAGATAGGCGCTATTTCACATCTCTCTTTTTATGTCTTATTTTAGAATTCACATTTTTTTTCCATTGAAGCATATCATTGGTATAAACAATTCCAGCTCTCAAGAAATTTGGTAATTTATTTCTTAACTGTCACTATGAAGCTTTTTAACCATCACTTAACTGCACTGGTAAAATAACAGGATTCTCAGAACAGGAGCAGTTGACGGCATCTCTAACTGAGAAGCAGGTCTGAGTGTCACTGCAGGCACAAGGTCAATGGAGAGCCGAGAGGCCTAAGAACTTGGCAGGGAAGGTTGATCTTGCTCTTCTTTCAGACATGGTCCAAGTGTGAGGTGGCCCCTGCTGTTCACAGCACGTGGAACCAACCCGGGAATCTGAGGCCGTTTTTGTTCTGTCGACATGAACTCCCTCTTTGTTCCCAGTAGGTTCACATGTGCATCTGTGCCTTAAGTCTAGAACCTTCCGTGATCTGCAGACTAGCATCCAACTGCTTGGCCTCCTGTTGGATGAGTGTCTCTCATATTGAACGTGTCCAGCACAGTGGCCTGAATACTTCTCCCACCAACCTCCAAACGTGCCTCCAGATAGTTTTCTTACTTCAGAAAACATCTTCCCGGTTTCTACGGTTGTCCGGCAAGTGCACACACAGGGAGTCTTCCAACAGCTCAGGAGCACTGCTTCCTTTATGTCCCACATCAGTCAACAATACGTCCTTCTGAACCTAGTGCAAAATAAGCACAGAATTTGAGTCTACGACCACTTATCCAAAGTCACTGACTATGGACAGATCCCAGTTACCACCTGCCTGGATCATTTAAGAGCTTCATCTCTCATCACCTTTCTGCTGCCCTTGGCCTTGAGGGAGGCATCAGAGTGACCATGTGACAGATGACAACACAGATGAGCCTCTACTCAGTGATCTGATGGAGGCTCATCTCAGAGTAAGAGCCCAAGAATCCCAGAGCCCAGGCATCCCTCTGCAGTCCCTCGCCTCTCTCCTCCCTCGCTCTGTCTGCCCCACTTTCAGCCCACGGCGCTTGGTTGCAGGGTCCTCTCACACACTGTGGGACTCTGGGCTTGCTCTTTCCTCTGTTGCCATGTTCCCGGCCCCTTCTTCAGACATTTTTCAAGTGTGTCTCCCTGGATATAACCTTCACTGTTCACATTATTTATCATTTGCTCCCAGAGCCTCTTCTTTTTTTGACCCCTGATTTGTTTTACTTTTTTAGTATGGGAGATTGATCCTAAGGATGCTCAGTCACCAAGTCACATCCCCAGCCCTTTATTTATTTATTTTTTTTATTTTGAGACAGGTCTAAGTAGCCCAGGCCGTCCTTGAACTTGTGACCCTCTTGCCTCAGTCTCCTGAAAATCTGAGATTGGAGACCTGTGTGACCATGTCTGTCCCTAAAACTTTTCTATTCATTCTGCCCTTTAGAGCGTCATATCTATGATTTGTATTTTTTTTCACAGTTTCATTCAATAGATTATAAATAAAAATGTCCCACAGTAGAGAATCTCTAAGTATTTATGAAAAAGAGAGCACCAGTCAGGGGTGGGACTCGGTGGCAGAGCACTTGCCTAGCATGCACAAAGCCCCTGGGTCAATCTCCAGTACTGCAAAGAAAAAATAAACAAACAAAAATAAGACCACGCGGTGTTAAACCATCACCCTTACATTGTTAATAGCAATAAGACTGAGACTCTGTTGTTTTGACCCAGGTAAGATCACGTCCAGTTTTCTGTTACCATTCTCACCAACAGTGTCTAATGTCGTGTGTGACATTTACTCCTACTTTGCAAGTGGAGTCTCAGATGGCCTCTCAGGTGGCCTATTTTGGATTGTACAGTTAGTCCCTTGGTGATTATTATTCTGTTGCCTAAAGCCAGAGTACTACAAATCTGTTCCTTCTCCTTCTCCTGAAATATTTCAAGTAAAGTACGCATGCGTGCCCATCCACATTCAGCAGGTGGGAACTCGGTTACCTCATCAAATGTCCTGTGGCTGCAGCCCTGAGCCTATATCCAGATTTTCCACAATGGCTGAAGGCAGCTGTGCCTACTCCCAGAGCCAGGCACCTGCATCATCCACTTCTTGTTGTTCTCATAATTTGCTCACATGTGCTCAGTGAGTATGATATACAGTGTCACATGAGGCAGAGATGGCCTAAAATATCTCATCAACCAACTCTTGGATTAAAAACTAGAGTGTGGTGGCATGCATATCCCGAATTACATAAATACACTTTCAACTTTAGTTAATAGAGTATATTAATTGTTTTTCCAAAAAGAATCAGCTCTGATATAATGATATGGATACGTTTATTGCAATATTATCAAGGAAATGGGGGGACAGATTAAATATTTGGATTTTCTAGACCTTCCCTCAAATGGTTTATCTCCCTCTATGTTGAATAAACCCAGCTTCCTAGTAACAGGCGAGGGAACTGATTGGACTGCACAACTGAGCACAATCTGCTCTGGAAAGCGTCCATCTGATTAGGTCTGGGTTTGCCTTGGGGTGACATTGGGACTGGAGAGTGTAATTCCATGTTACAGGCAAGACAGTGGCTGTGTTTTAAGCAATTACAAGGGAAAATCGCATCTTTACCATCTTCACAGAGCAGTCAGCTTTTGCCTCTCTGTGACTGAAATACCTGATCAAGAACAGCACAGAGGAAGTAAACTTCATGTGGGACTCAGGATTCCAGAGGTCTCAGTCCAGAGACA
Source organism: Urocitellus parryii (assembly GCF_045843805.1). Taxonomy (NCBI): domain Eukaryota; kingdom Metazoa; phylum Chordata; class Mammalia; order Rodentia; family Sciuridae; genus Urocitellus; species Urocitellus parryii. The sequence goes on along the minus strand of NC_135543.1, from coordinate 6,010,083 downwards.
GGCAACTCCATTGCTCTGGGCTGAGGTGAGGCAGCACATCACGGGGGAAGGGCCCAGTGGAAGAAAGCTGCAAGGTCAAGAAGGCAAGAGAGGGACAGGGCATGGGGGTGAGGCACCAGGCACACAGGGAAGGTGAACCCTCCCAGGGCACACCCCAGGGACCCAGCACCCACAGCCACACCCACCTGCCTACAGATGGCTCCAAACTAGAATGGACTCATCTGCTTCCAGCTCTCCAATCCAACTCTTTTACATCTGAACATAAGTATATTCATGAATTTGGGGGGAAATGCTATGTCCAAACTGTAACTGTCATACCTTTCTATGAGAATCGTTATTGTCCTATTAATTTGTATATAGAATTGAGATGAAAATGTAGCTGCAAATTGTCATGGAAATCTTCCTGCAAAATAATTTTTAAATGAAGTATTTTTTCATGAAGAACAAAATATATTCACTTCTTGTGTGAAAGTGCTAACACTAGTAATACAAGCAGCCAACAAATTTACTGCATTTTTATGATGACAATTTTTCAAAATGTAGCTTCACTGTGTGGAAGCTAATAACAAAATACTCAAAGGATGAGATTAGTATTATTGTTGCCCTCAGGCATGTAGTATTTATAGTCTATACCATAATTATGAATTTTACTATTTTACTACATATTGATTTACATTAAATATACGTTAGAATTGATGGGCTAACTGGCTCTGTTAGGTTTATAAGATAAACATGATTTTTTAGAAAAGACTTAATCTTATATAAATTTTTATATGTGTTTTTTCATACTTTCAAGATAGATAATATGACCATGAATGTTGTTATACAACATTATTAATTAAATCTGGATATTTTATAGCATACTTATTATGAGAAAAAATGAACCAACTAATCTGTAGTCATTAACTGAATATTATGTTTTTCAAATATTTAAAAAATTATGATTTTACTAAAATATTTTTTAACTTTTATAACATTTACTTATATATTCTGATGGTTCAAATCATTTCACATGATGATCTTGGGAAAAAATATGTGGATCATGCTTAATAGGCAACATTTTACTGAACTTTTGGGCAAACTTGTCTCAAGCAACAAGTTGCCATTTCCCTATTTCTACTTGTATGTATTAGAAAATAATTTACTCTCTCCTTGAACACGGAAGTTGTCGTAGAATCTCATATCTTCTTTTATTTCTGCAAGATCATAAATAATTCAAAATATTTTGGAAGTATTGACATAATTTGGAATTATAGAATTACATTTTATGCCTAGGAAACCCTTAATCATTCATCTCCTCTACATATATATTCATGGCATATTTATACACAATGCTCAGGATAAGAAATAATATAGAGGAGAGTGAAAGACAAATAATTTAAGCATCCTATAGTAACATCCTCTTTTTAAATTATACAACTTTTTGCGATGGTGTGTCTGTCATATCTCCTATGGATTTGTGGTTCCTCTATTTTTTTTATAAATTAAGTGCCTATGTTCTCAGCTGCTTGAAGCCATATAAGCAATTGATCTTTAAATGAACAATCAGATTCTCTAAATCAGATGGGTTCTGATAACTTCCCATGGTTCTATAATACCAATTGTATGTTCTGCACTAGTACATTAACATGGCAATATAAAGACTATCAGAAGCTTTTTGTGGTAAACAGGATAGAATTATCAGACTATATATTGAACAAACTTTTGTTGGAAATGCAATGAATTACACTGCAGTTGTTATAACAGACTCAAAGATAGACAATAATAGAACATTCCAACAAATGCCAAGTGGGCATTAAAGAGTGTTAGAGTGAGATCTCACATTTTGAAAAGAGGCTTGGCTATTGTGAAGTGTACAGGGATTGCTTTAGCTAATCCGATTATCTAAGCATCCAAATGTGCCACCTTAACAGAATTAAAGTTACGTACAGGGTGATTATAATACACTTGTGAAAACAGAAGGATTATCAACACAAATTTTCATTTGCACTTTTGTGACAATACAAACATCATTGACACAATGTTAAATTACAGTCTGTCTATTAAGGGCAACTATTCTAAGAATGATAGGTGCTGTCTATGGTGTTCAGTCTTCACAGAACAGTTTTTTAACCACAACTATGATAAAGTAATATTTCTTTCTCACATAATAAATTTTTTAAGTCAATATACAAAACCAAAAAGTGTATAAATTAGGTTGTTGATAAATTTTAATATTCTAAAATCATTTTAGATTTAATATTCTAAAATTATTTTAAACTATTAAATTATTTCTTTCAATATCTAACTTGTTTTCCATAATTTAGGAAAAGGAATATGGCTATCTCAAGGACATTCAAGGTTTCTTGTAGAAAAATAAACGTGGGAACACATCATAAAGGTGATGTACATTTTTCTCTGAATTCAGTTATATTTTTGTCTTCAAATTTAGGCCTTAATTGATGTAGGATGTTAAATTCCATCAGAACCATCCTCGCATTCACCTTAGAAACTAGATAATTCCTACCAACTGGTTTGATGATTTTGCTTGTTTTATTCATAGACCATTTTTAGATAGTGCTGTTTCTTCTGCTTTGAGACTCAATTGCACTCCCTTGATGTGGGCTACTCAGTATTCTCTGTTTTATAGAATCTTGATCTGGGGACAATTGTAGATTCACCTGCAGTGGCAATGAATAATATGAGGATATCCCAGATGTCACCCCACTGAAACATCTTGAAAAAAAAATACTACAGTTTCACAACTTGGAAAATAGCATTGGAAAGATTTACCAATTTTAGTCAGACTCTACTAAGTGCACGTTCAATTTCTAATTTTATCATCATAGACATTTGTTTGCCTCCTCTATTCTTGGCGACCAGTAAAATGAGCTGCATGTCTCACATGTAGTTATTTCAAGAAAGTTTTATGGGGAAATTCTATAGGATAAATATTTGAGCTTGCCTTTTTTTTCCCACTTAATTATAATACTCCTAAGATCCATGCAAGGCTTTTTGCTTATCTGAAATCGGGTCATCTTTTGCAGACTGCTATGGGATGATATGGTTGTGTACTGTTTGATTAATCCCTTGAAGGACATCTTGGTTCTTTACAGTTTGTAAAAAATAAAACTTCTACAAATGTTTAGGTAGAGGCCATGATGTAAAATACATCCCTTTCTTGGAAAACATCTGAACAATAAGGTTGCTTTGGTCATGCTTTAGGTGGATGTTTAATTCTGTAAGGAATTTTCATGTTTGTCCAGAGTTAGTGAATATTTTTACAGTCCCAGTAAAAACCTTTAGCTTCTCCACAGGTCTCCAGCATGCTGTGTACTCTGTTCAGTTTCAGCTTGTCGTTGGGTGTGTACCTCATCATGATTTTATTCTGCACTCTTTCTGTGGACAGAAAATGTTGACCACACCTTCATGGACCTCATTTCAATCCATGTTCTTTTAAGTGAAATAGCTCTTCATGTCCTTTGCTCAGTTTGTAATTGAATTTTGGGTTTTCCACGTCTGTATTTCATGAGTATTTTTAAAAAATATATTAATATTACAATTTTCTCTAATGTGTGATTTACAAATATTTTCTCCTAATCTATAGCTTTTTAATTGTTTTCACAGGGCCATGTTTTTTTTTTAAATTTAATAAGGTTCAATTTATCTATTTTTTAAAAATTTGGGGGCATTGCTTTTGATGTCAGGTCTAATATTTCTTTGTCTAGCCCTGTTGTCAAAAAAAAAAAAAAATTCTGCTTGTTTTTAAGATTTTGTGGTCAATTTCACATTGGAAGCTGTGATCCATTTTAAGTTACTTTTTTCCTAGATGACCGAAGCCACGAGACTTTTGAGCCAAACTGACTGTCCTTGGGAAAAGCAGAGGAGATGATATGCTGACCTAGCCCAGGGAGAAGACACTTGAGTATTCTTGATTTAAGCAACCAAGTCTGGGGATAATTTGTTTTATCAACAATAGATAGTTCACTTTCCTGTATGAAAAAGCATGGAAGAAAACCACTCGCTGAACTTTGAAGGTCAGAAGCTGAACACTAGAGTACACACAGTGGTGGAGTCATCCATGAGCATCTCACAGAGGTAAGGGCAATCCATGGCAACAGAAGCCAGCAGTGGTCAACCTCGGAGCTCCGTGGAGGGGGAGGTGGCTCCAGTCTTTTATTTTTATTTTTTTTCCCTAACTCTGACTGGCCTAGGAATAAATGTGTACTCCCTTAATTTAAAAATAACTTGAGATTTTCTGTATATATTCAATAATAAAATTATAAAAATTTCTATGTAAATTGGAGAGAAACAAATATAAAATTAAATACCATTCTGTGCAAGGGCAAATTATCATTGACGTTCTACCCTTTGTATTTTATAAATTACATTTTCATTAACACCCAGAAATGGTGACTAAGACCTCACCATGTGTTGCACTCCCTAGAGGTCTGGGATGTGTGGACCTGCGTCTAGCATGCGGAAGGACGTTTCCCCTTAGAACACTCAGTCACTTTGCATTTTCCTGCCTCCTACCCTGTGGGGAAGGTAACCCTGGTTAAACCCAGAAGAGAATCAAAAAGCCTAAGACAAAATTGGATAATAAGCAGAACAGATCTTTTTTCATGACCTGATCAGGACTCCACATTTCAGTCTTGATTTAAAAGTTTCCTCCCAGTGAAGACCCCACAGTGCCTTCCATTTCTAGAAACTGGTTCCGTCTACTGTATGTCTAGTACTGTGTATTCACGGTCTGCGTCCCGATTTTGATAAATTTTCTAATGGAAGTTCTAAGTAAAAATATGTAAGATCTGATGCTGTTCAATAATTAGCCTTTTATATCAACTGAGTTGGTTCAAACCTAGTTTACAATCTTAGATATATACCACGTAGGAGGCAAAAATCTCTCACAACAGTAGGAACAAATCAAATTATTTTGTCTTTGATCTTTGGTAACATAGTTCTAGAAGTTCCTCACCAGATCCCGTATTTTTGCCAAAGTATCCCCTCAATAAATTCAATAAATCAGCTTTCCTTTTTCTTGTCTTTTTTTTTTTTTTCGTTTTTCTTTTTGATCCTTGGGATTGAATTAAGGGCCTTGTCATGCTAAGTAAGTGCTGAACCACTGAACTATATTCCCAACCTACATTGCCATTTGTAATTCCATACATATTCTAGGGCTGCCTCTACTGCCTCCAACTATACACATGTGAAGATGATACTCCCAGCCAGTGACGTAACATGCCCGCCCCTTTCTCTCTTCCTCTTGCTCTCTCTCTCTCATTTCCAACCCAACGTAGAACTGTTTGTTCTACGATGACTTTCCTGCTTTGCATCGAGGTACATGGTCTACTTGTTGGGGAAAAGTCACCTTAGCTCAGACTTGATGCTTAATTGAAGCAGAAAGTCCTGCCAGCTCACGCCATCTTCCAACACATCTCAAGAGAATCCTCAGGTGGACACAAACACCTTTCACCTCCTCTTGCTGTACTTTCGTTGGCATAAGCAAAAATTCTGGATTTCTTTGTGCTCTCAATGCCTTATAAAAAATTGGAATGGTTTGATTCTTTTCCATTTTCTCTTGTCAAACTGTGACAAATTCCCTTGCAGAAATACAGGGGTGAGAGCTGAACACTAATATCCTACCCTTATTCTCCTGTGATCAAAACCAGTGGTTCTCTTTGATGCTGACCCCAAAGGAAGGCAGCTTGTGCATGTGTCTCTCACCCTAGGAAATTCCTTCAGGGGCTTTTTAGCAAATGCTGGTGTGGCTGTGTGCTCCTAAACCCCGGAAAAACACTCACTGTCCTCACTGAACAGTGTTCATTCTGGATCTTGAAAAGGCAAAGACAGTGAAATACACACACACAGATTACAAATGCTTTTGTTCTGGGACATTTTCAAAGTGGACATGATGAGACTTGGTAGCTACAGAGATTTACTACATGGTTCTTTCTGGAGGCCTTTGACTTTACCCCATTAAAGTCAGATTTGAGCTATAAGCCCCCTCCATCCTTCCTTTGCCTCCAAAATGCACTTTCTTCTAGAATCCAGATGTGCGTCTCATCCGCTCACCCCCAAGGCCAGTTTCTGGATTCTCCTGGCTCGTAGAACCCATTGGCAGGTCTCTGGCCCTACAAAGGGCAAGGCCTTTCATGTTTTCAATGTGCTGGGAAAACTCTGCCCTCATTTTAGTAATTGGAAAGGGACACATAGATAATTACAGTTATACAACTGAATTATTGTAGAAATTAGGAAATCCATATAGTCAGGAATACCTAAATATAAAATACAGCCATAAAGAATAACTGAAAGTCGGTTATAAACATTTAAACCTTTGACTTCATATTAGAATTTAGCCTACTTGAAGAAATGTCATGAGACACTAGAAACCCCATATATTCATGAGTTATAAAAAATATGTTTTTATAGAAGGCAAGTAAAAAGGATTGCCTGCATTTAAATTTTCTCCTCTTTTCTCTGCACATCTTAATTACAGCAATTTCCTTTGAAAATGTATTTTTGGTTCATGTGCCTCTCATCCTCTTTTAAAATTTTCTCAGCAAGATTCTTGCTGAATGAATTCTGGCCCCAGATTATGACTAAGATACATTTGGGCTGTATTCATCTCTCACAGGTATTGAATTCCTGCTTCTCCTTAATTTCCTTGCTTCCCTGCCGTTCAACTCTAGCACCTCGGCCTCAGCTCAATTTCTGCTCTGCCCTATATAATGCATGATGCCACATCTGAGAGACTCAAATGACTGGATGTCATTTCACCTCAATTAACTGTCCTCGCTTTCTCCTCTGTGAAAGGGGAAAGCAAGAGATGCCTCATCAAACACTTACACCTCAGATACAAAGGCATGGATGGGCCCCCGTGCCACCGCGGCTCTGACAGAGGAGGACTCACACACACACCAGCCGCGTGCTCCTGGAGGAGTATTTGAACTCTCTGCTCTGACACCCATGAGCTGCATTAGAAGTTTAATAATACCCACACAGAGAAGATTCCTTATTTCTAAGATTATTAAAGTCCTGAGAAACCTTTTGGTGCCACTCTTCCCGGACAACTCTCATTAATGTGGTTTGTGATTCTGAGCAGAGTTCAGGAGAAAACACCTTTCTGCAGGAGAGGCCCGATGCAGCAACCCCAGGGTTCTCCATGCCTTCCCGGCCCTGCCATTTCCAAGATGAGTGTGTCCTTGAGTCACACAGTTTACAAAGCCCATAAAAAATGGACACATTTTATTGCCTAACATTTCCCTAAAATGGAGGTGGAGGGACTGAGGAGAGTTCCTTTGCAAGTATGGATGAGGACTACCCTGCTTAGATCAACTCCCGGGGGTGAAAGCCTAGCAAGTGACTTTCTCTCAGGGAGATTTGCATGTGGTGGCAGGATCAAAGAACCAGGGTTCCCCTCTCATTTGCATGGTGTCACTGGTATCTAGAGATCTCTGGAATTTATTTCCATTTTTTTTTCCCAAGACAAATGCATTCAGGATAATGGAGGAAAGGGATCACATTAAACAAGTATGAAATGATTATAAAATGGGTGACAAGCCCAGTTCCCCATATGTCATACAAGAAGCTACAAATTTGATTAGAATGTTTTGAGGAAAGTCAACATTATTAGGAGGAGATCAGACTCTGTCTTTTAATGTTACAGCTAACTGTGCTAAACTCCACGGAAAATTAGAATATATTCCATTTACACAAGATGTGGTTTCAAAAGACGACAAGGCAAATCCAATTTCCAACCTTCTGAAGGAATCAGGGAAGGGGGGACTTGTATGCTGCATTTCCATTCTTTGCTGTTTTTAGGCATGACACAAATTTTGATATCAGCATTTTGAACCTGTTATTTATTACAGCTTCTGGAATGTGCCCTGTGTCTGCTTCTGTCTGGGACTGAGCCTGTTGATGATGAGGTGTTATGCAATTTAAAATAGCCTGAGGAAGCCTCACGGCAAAGCTTGCAGTTCATTCTGTCTGTGTATATACTTCTCATTATATTTTATTTTTGAAAATCTACATTAAAATATAGTTGGATAGAGCTGTATTTTGGAGTGAAGCAAAACATCACGATAGTTACACATGCTATTTAGGATTGAATGCTTTTCAATGTAATGATAGTTATTTTCCTGTCAACTGCCATTCTGCAGGCAAAGATGAATCCCAACACTAGCAGCATCCATTGTCTTGAAGTAGGTAAAATTTACAAAACTCCATAGTAATTACACCACAACAGATTTTGCATTTGTGCCTTGTGGGGGAGGAAAAGATTGGGAACAAACCATTTTCAGAGCTGCTTCTTGGGTGTCAGTATCTTTTCCAGGCACTGTTAGAGGAAATGCAGTACAGGATTTCATTACGTGTCCTGGTTGCCTTAGTCAAATCTAATTGAAAAAATAAAGCACTTTGACTTTTAAAAAATATTGTGATTAATTATTTTTGGTGTCATTCAAATAAATGTCATTGGCAAATGCTCCAGAAACAGAATAACAAATACACGAATGTGGAAAATTAATATTTTCTGACCAAAGAATGGTCATGAGCAAATGCAAATAAGCTTAAAACTCTACACAAATATTTTTAATAAAAATGAAGACACAAAGCACTCCCTCCTCACTCTCTCATAATTTGCAATTTGAATAGAAGCAATAATAACCTGGCCTATGAATTTGCTTATGTTAATCCCTTTTAAAGCTTAAAATGGCATTTGATGGATATTAAAAAATCAATTGGCATAGTCATACACCATCTTCTGTACAGAGCAAAATATTTAGTGAGGGAAACAGGTATTTGGGTCATATAAATTGAGTAAGCATAGGATTGATAAGTATTAAGTTAAAAAGGCATGTTCATGTTCACTAAAAATTAATACATCAACCTGCTTTAACATCTTAATTTGTGTTTTGTTGTTTTCACACTGAAGTCTCCTACCACAATACCACTGCTAAGAACAAGCACTTAGGTAATTTTAAGAACCCAGGAAATTCCTTCACAATATGACTTGATGAATTAACAACATAATTCCTCTTGACTAGCAATATTGCATAGAAAACAAAAGCTTTGCTCTTTTTTTTTCCTGAATCAAATCTTATAAATGCAACATTAGTTCTTTTTCAAGGTATGCCACTCTGTATGAAAACTGTGAGATAACAGAGTACATAAAATATCAAACAATAAAAACCTTAGTTAAAATTCTCGTATACTTTGTTTGCCACTGCAATTAAAGTTGTTGCTAATTTCTGAAATGCACCTCATGTGCTAATGTAAGAGAAGCATTTGTTTTGCTTCATATGTCGTTTAAACTATTTCTTAAGCTCTGTATTTAAGGAATTACATGCTTTTTATGACTGAAGAGTATGCTCTTGTATACACTTGCCACAATTTCTTTACTCATTTTTCCATTAAAAAATAGTGATGTTTATTCCATGTCTTTGCTATTGTGAGTAATACTTCAATAAACATGGAAGGGCAGATATCTCTTCAAGACACTGATTTCATTCCCTTTGGATATTTGCTGAGCAGTGATATTGCAAGACCATAGGACAGTTCTATTTTAATTTTTTAAAGAGCCTCCTCACAGGTTTCCATAACAGCTGTGCTACATTCCTTTTCTACCAACTGTGTGTTGTCAATGCTTGTTATCTTTGTCTCAATATTTGTGTTCACTTTAGATGTAAAACAAAATAAATTCCTAATATTTTCAATAAATATGGTGCCTTGTTCTCTGTTTTACCTGTCATGACAGGCTATATATAAGAATACAAATGACACAAGTGGGTTCCAAATTGCCATTGTTATTGTTTTCAAAGTTTTGCTAGACAGAGGAAGGACTCACCCTGCAAGGCCACTTGGGTGGAGGTGAGAAGGCATGGTTGTGAATGCTTTCAGCACGGTGGGCCACATTACCACTCACTGAAGGGCATATTGATAGAACGTTCAGGATGTGTGCGGAGTATGTTGCTCTCTGAGCTCAGTAACTTCATGACATACACCCACACGGAGTGATGAAGACAAGGTTGTTCTCTTTTTAATACTAAGGAGGGTAAATGGGTCTTTGAGTACACTTCACGAAAGGATTAGTTGAACGGAGTTATGGAATCTTTAGAAAATCTTCAAGATTTTGTTAAAATTTTACAAAAAGAACTGGGCTATTGACATTCTAATTGCATTTTTGGAAGCCTTATTTGGGTGTGTAAAAATAACAAAACTTGAATATTAATCTGAGAAGTTTAGTAATTTCACATCTAAATGTGAGTCCTGCCTAAAGTGAACTGATGAAAAATCACTTGACCAATTACACCCAGTAATTGGGATCTTGGATTTAAGTCAAGATACAAAGGTAGATTAAGATTAAAACCTAGAATTAGGTTGCAATCTTGAGCAACTTTTAATTGCTCTGTGATGGTGCTACAGTTCTGGTCTGGAGGCACCTCATTGTCCTGTATGTTAAAGGATTTCTCCTCACAGTGGCATTATTGAGAGTTTGCAGGGCCTTTAATGGTAGGGAACAGGAAGGATGTAGGTCATCATGTGCACCCTGAGGGATCTGTGGGACTGGATGTCTTCTTCTTCCTCTCATTGCTGCTTCCTAGTCACAGGTGGTAGGTATTGAGTTACCATATACTCCCCTGTGTGATGTGTGACTTTGCCAGACAATCTAAAACCAGAGGGACAGTTGATCATGAACTGGAACCTCCAAAAGTATGAACCAAAATAAATCTTTCCTCCTTATAATCTAGTTCTATCTAATATTCTGTTACAGTAATGGAAAGCTAACACAGGTAGCTCTAACAAAAAAAAAATCCTTTAAATTAACATTTCATGGTTCTACTCAAGAAATTGAAAGGGTGTGGTTCTCATAGTCAGGATTTTTTTTTTCTTTTGCCTTGAAGATATTTGAAGATATTTACTTTATACTTAGGAATCCTAAGAGCTGAACACATTTTTATCTAACTACATTACATTTATACTGTATTTCAAAATATTTTCTACAATATTTTAAAATGTGATTTTTATATATATTGAGTAGTCATAAATTTTAGCACAAGTATGATATTCTATATTTCCTTGCAGGTGCTTATGGATATTCTTTATCATTCTCTAAGAGTTAAGTCTTAAGAAATACAATCCACGTGGAATATGTAAACATTTGTCACTTGATTTGAAGATGAACTCTGTGTTTCCTTTACAACAACTCTCAGGTCTTTTCTCCACCTCTGTCCCTGGATATACCCAGCCACTTTCCCATTTTCTGTGGAAACACAGAAATGGAGGCAGAGGGCTCTGGTCCCTAAATCCCAGGGAAGTCAGTTCAGTGGCTGGGAGAGGGTCAGGGCAGGGGGAGGAGTCACACAGCCAAGGCTGCAGGCCTCCTGGTCTGCACCTTAGAGACCAGAAGCAACAATCAGAGCGACTGTCCCTGGGACTTGGGCGACTGGGTTCTTGTTGCCCATCTGGTTGCCCCATTCTGTGTTCAGGCAGCTCCAGGAACACATGCACCACTCCCCTGTGGGGCCCGGGCTGGGGACAGGGAGCTGCTTTCCACCCAATTCACTCAAGTCAGCTCTCCAAGCTTCCCCTGGAAGTCCCAGGACTCCAGTCCCTTCCAGAATTCCAACCTGGGAACGAGGGAAACTTTCTGTTACTTGGACTGTCTGGGTGGAGAGACAGATTCTTGGGCTTCCTGCACTGTGGTTCTCCCAGATATCTCCAACATCAGTTCAGATATTTTTGGAGCCCTTGAACATGCTGGGGTTGCTTAAAATTACACATTTGTGAATTATTTTCTCAAACTGTAGGTCTTCTACCTTCCGTCTCTTCTTAGTCAGAAGTTGTAAAATGAACTCTTCTGTCTTTCCTAGCAAAAATTGAGCTCTTCAGAGTTTCTTTAGACTTTCTTTAGGACAAGTTTTATATAAGGCGTTTCTGTCAGAAATTCTGCAGATGAAAGACAAGTGACTATGTATCCGCAGCAGAAACGAAGCCCAAGAGGGACACAGACCATGTCTGCCTGTGGGTCCACTCCATGCAAATCATTATATAAGGGGCCAACTTCCTACCGGCCACAGCTCTCTAAGGACGTGGGTTTTCAAAGTAACATTTATTTAGCAAAAGGATCTTGAAGGTCACGGTGTTCAGTATTTTTACTAAATACTCCTAGGATAAAGCAGACTTTATTAATGGAACAAATTCTAAGAGCATCTTTATATTGTGTAGAGAAACAACAAAAACGGAAGCTCCTGGGCTTCTCTTCCTTGCGTGTGCCCACCGCTGTTGTCTTCATTGCTGTGTTCAGGGCACTGGTCTGAGAGAGACTGAATCTGTGAGAAGTGAAGAAGGTGACCCTGAGCTGTAACCCTTACACGTGTGCCACGTCTTTCAATCACTTTCCTCTCACCTGCCCTCCCCTTCCTCTGCCCCCCACTTCCTCACACAGCACCTCCTTTCTCAGCTTTTAATCTTAATATTATGGATGTACCAAATGGTTTTATTCGATAAGACCTCATTTTAATGTTTGGTACAATGTATATAATTGATCGAATGATTTTACACCAATATCAAAACCTGTGCATGTAACCTATTTGCTGCACACTTTTGAGTGTCACTGACATGTCACAGACTGCATGATGATACCAGGGTTTAGAGAAACAACGTGTGCATTGACATCCAGGGTCTTCCACTAATGAACAAGCTGGAGGACTTTGTAACTAAATCCAATTATGGAAACTTCATAATATAAAGCTCTATGTGTAGTGTTGGGTTCAGAAGGGGTAGAGGCCCATTTGGGGGTTGTCTTGTGCCAGGGAGCATGGGCAGACAAGAACAAAGACAGGGGTGATGGCAAGGCCACTGCCACCCAGAGCCAACCACGGTGGGGCACCTACAGCTTCAGGCCCCCTCATTTCCATAAAGTCAGAGCACAACTCCATGGCAGATCAAATGCCCCCTGTTCTCTTGTCTTCCAACTGTAAATCTGCCCCTACTGCAACCTCAGCTATTCTTTTTTTTTTTTCTTTCATGTGTATCTTCTAAGGCGAGTGTGCAGGTGAAATCTAGAGAAGAGGTGCTGTGTTGAGTGGAGCGAGTGATTCTAGAAAATCCAGGTGGCCTTTGCACCCAGAGTTCCTCCTAAGGACATTTAAGCCAGAGCTGAACATGGCCACCCAGATGTAGCAGGTCGTTCTGGGATAGACGCAGATTTGGAGGTGCTCAGGTGCACCCCTAGGTTGCTGGGACACCGGCTGCCCTATTCATCCATGAACCCCACCATAATGGTACACAGAGGGTGTATTAAACCCAACCTGTAGCTAACAGTCTCTGCTCCTCCCAGGAATCCTCTGCAGCAGCAACACAGATTAGCTCTTCCCTTTTCATTTAGGAGGAAACAAAGGCACAAAAGTTGAATTACTTACTCAAGGTAAATCAGTGATTCCACAGCAAAACAGGTTTCAGAGATCACAGATGTAAGCCTCGTGCTCCAGTGACTAGTAATGGAAATGATCATGTAAATCAAAGTGTGGGAGAAGAATTGGAGAAAGTGATATGTGAAACAAACTATGATGGAAGAAGAAAAGTTATTTAATTAACTTTTTAATACAAATTCAGAGTGATAATGAAAACAAATCCAGAGGTACCATCCATGTGCTAATTTAGGCATTAAGGCAGAGGTGTCAGGAAAGTTAAATCCTAAGTGTAAAACCAGGCCACACTTCATTGTGCATTATGATCCACAGGCATCCAATGCCCCATGACAGCAGTAAGTAACAATTATTTAAAAGTAAATGAGGCATTAATGTCAAATATTAGAAATAATATTCATGGATATTTTAAAAAGCTGCACTATTTCTCTTATGCAGCAACTGATGAATTTTGGACCCTCATGACCATTAATTTAACTGCTCACTTGCTAAATGCTGTGTCAGGAAAGATGAGCACCAGTCTTGTGAGTCATCAAAGAAACAGGTCATCCAAAAGGAGATTAATAATTGACTCACCTGAAAAATATCCTGCCAACACCTGGTTGAATTTCATGGCAGCATGTGTCCCTTGACTACTCTCCTGGATCAGTCCTCCAGAGAGGACCATAAAAGCAGAAGCTGGCAGAGGAAGCTGGCTGGACTTGGCGGGAGTCTGACCTTGGAGAACTGGAAGCCTTGGCATCTGGGGGAAATTAATAATCTATCAATGAAGCAGTTAAAACAAAACAAACAAACAAAGAAAAAAACAACTACACTTAGATGTTTCCCCTACTTTCTATACCTCAGTCCCCAAATTAAAAGGCTATATTACAAAAATGCACCCCATGGAGTGTGGAATAGGAAGAAGGCATGAAGCCAAGAGAGGAAACAGATCTCGGCTCTGCTCAGAGTTTTCTTTGAAATGTGGAACTAGAGCAGCAGCCAGCTGATTCTCATACTGGAACGCTTATGAGGATCCTCTGGTATTTTGAGGTTCGAGGGTCTACATAAATTCTATTTCTTTTTTATTTATTTTTTCTTTATTTTTCTCCTTAGCCAAAAACAAATGATATCTCTATTTTACACAAATTGCACTGAATATCATGCACTTTCTAAACAAAACAAACAGTAATATCTTCCAGATACCAGGATTCTTCTGATTAACTCTGAAAACACTAAAGTTGTGTAACATGTCTCCTGGAAATAAAGAAAAGTTGAGATGTTTGGTTAAGATCACATTTCCACTGCAGGAGGAGCACAGGTCTGATGCTAGACCTGTGGGATGCTGTGGGTGCTAATGATGGTGTGGCCAGTTCAGGTTAGGGGAAACCTCTCCCTGGCCCTTCTACAACCACCTCTATGAGCTAACGAGGGGGTCAAGATGACAGAAGCCCATTGCACTTCCTGGCTTCCTGAAGGTCACGTTGTGCAAACTCTGTGCTCATCCTGAGGAGCCAGTGGCTTTGAAGATCCATCCCCACCCATGTGTATAGAAAGTAGAGTCCTTAACTCTGCCCTCCTTACCTTCCCCAGCACCTTCATCATTTCAAGTCCTCTGTTAGAATGAGGGAGACCACGGGATCTGTACAGAGCGAAAGTTTCACTTGGTTGTGCTTTTTGACTTGTCAAAGAAGTGATTCATAGTTTTTGAATAATGCCAACTAGTGGGTAAAATAGTTATGGTAAAGAATCAGATAGAGTGAATGGATTGCCTAGTTGATAAACTAAATAAAATTATATTCACTTGAAATAAGACTTTACATAAAATAAAACTAAATACATGTTCTTATTGAATTCTCACAACTTTGTTAGCAAAATGTGACCAGTCTACATTCTTGTGATAAATCAAATAATTGAGTTGTTTAAATAAATTATCCCAAATAACAAGATACTATAGGAATAAGGCAATGTTTAAAATCTGATCTGATTCCAAAATCTATCATCACTATATTTTCTTCTCTCCTTTATACTAATTTTAAAGCAAAATTGTTTGTATCAACACTTTAATAAAAGAATTTAAAAACCACATTGCAATATGCATTTCTAATAGATTTATTTATTGATACTGCAGATTAAACCTAAGGGTCTTTTACCATTAAGATACATCCAGATTCCGTTTTTTTTTTGTTGTTGTTGTTGTTGTTGTTGTTGTTGTTGTTTTGTTTTTTGGTTTGACACAGGGTCTTGCTAATTATTCTAGACTGAACTTGAACTTGTGATCCTCTGTGATCCTACTGACTCAGATTCCTGAGATGCTGGGATTAAAGAAGTATACCATTTTGCCCAATTTGTATTTTAAATTATAATCACAATATTATATATCATAAGATGAATGCTAAAATAGTATTCTCCTACAATTTTTTAAAATGTTATACAAAATAACATGTCCTATGGCCATTTCTAACATGTCATTTTGATTCTGTTAATGGCTAATAATTTTTCTTTAGTCATTTTCATACTAAGTACATTAAATAATTTTATTAAGGAACTTATCCAAGAAGTGTGCATACAATTTTATTGTTTTTGACTATTGGTAGTTTTACTTTATAGTTTAATATGTTATATAGTTGTATAAAATTTATATAATTTATAAAAAATAATGGTAGATTTTTTGTGTGAAAAGTTTCTACATTACAATGACAATTCAAGAAATTTTATTCATTTTTTGTTATGCGATTTCAGTGCACTATTTATCAATATGATTTTTCTAGGTCAAGATAAGACTGTTTCTCCTACATAATCAGGATCATTTATATTTATATAAATTTATAATCACAAATATATTCATTTACAATTATGTATTTAATGTATAACTAGTATAGATTAAAATTAATATAAAATAAATGAATAAGCTTGTTTCATTAATAAGAACAAATTAAAACTAAAATTATAAAAGTATTCCTAAAGATTTCAGATTTGATAATATTGCCCAACACAGCAATGATATTTCCTGAAAAATATATCATCATATGTTGATGACTAACCACTGTTAGTTGGCTCTCCATCACTGTGACAAAATACCTGTGATAATCAACTTAAAGTGAGGAAAGGTTTATTTTGGCTCCGGGTTGCAGGGGTTTCTTTCCATGCTCCCTTGGCTCTGCTGTTTTGGGTCTGAGTCAGCACAACATCATGGCAGCCACACAGGAAGAAAAGGCCTGTTCACCTGATGAGGTGAGACCAGGACACAGGAAGGGGTCAGAGTTTCATTATCCCCTTCAAGCAAATGTCCTCCGTGACCCAACTTTCCCTGCGCCTTGCCTCCTGACGGTGCCAGCAGTGTGCAGCACAGTGGTCTGCAGCCAAGCCTTCAAGACAAGGATCTTCAGGGGTTTCCAGATCCAAACGACAGCAGCAAATTAAAACACATGCATTTTGTGAGGGAGGCCATCTCAAAAGAAAGGTCGGAATGAAATGCACACACCCTTTCCAACGAAAGACTCAGAGACTCAGACTGTCGTGGTCTAACATACGTGACTAAATAAAGTGGCTGAAGTTTTTAAACCAAAAAAATAAAAGAAAAAAAAAAAGCAGAAACCCCCAAAGCCCTCACGTCTACCAGTGGAAGTGAGCTTTACTTATAAACTGCTATTTTATTTAGCAACAGTTGAAATGACTTCCTCAATCTAAAAGAATAGCTGAATCACTTTAGTGTTGGATTTTATATTGAGATGTAATGTATTTCCTTAGCAAAAGAGAGGGAAAGAAGAGCCTTGGAGAAAAGGCACAGGGTTGGATTTGTTGCCTTTAGAAAACCTAAAGGTTTTACCTGCAGTCACGCTCACCCACTGTAAGGGTGAACTCCAGTGGCTTATGAATGTACAGAGCCAGGAAAGTACCACACCACGTTCACCCTGAAACATTCCCACCTCACTCAAACCTTCCTTCATGCCAATCAGCAGGTAATCACTGTTCCGCTGCAGCACTTTGCAGTGGCTACCTGCTTTCTATGTTTATAAATTTCACTTTGCTGGAGACTCCATCTAAGTGGAGTCCTGTCTTGCGCATCCGTGTGGGCCCCTGTTCCCAGCACAATGCTTCTGAGCTGCGTCATGGACCTGCCAGTACTTTGTTACCATTTATTGCATAAAATTTTGTGACTTCACTGTGATATATTTTGTTTATCCATTTTATTGTAGGTGTGATATTTTATTTATTCTAGTTTGGAGGTATTTCAAATAAAATTGACATGAACTAAATATTTGTATGGACAAATGTGATATAATCCCTAGAGGAGATTTTCAAGAATGTATAGCTTGATTTCATGAAAGTCCAGCTTACCATGTTTTTCCTGTTACTCAATTACTTTGCACATATTCTTGAATCAGTTTTAGTAATTTATATCATAAAATTCCAATAATTTTCCTCAAAATCATTTTAATTTTTCTAGTCAGTAGGGATGTACAATTTCCTTGTTTTACTGTGACAATTTGTTTTTTTTTTCCTTTTCTTGTATTATTTTCATTATTTATTTGTTTCTTGAAGACTCTATTATGTCTCTTTTTCCATAACTCTTTTTTTATATCAGTGGCTGTTTGGTTATCAGTTTTCTCTTTCTACACAAATTTTTGCAATTTTATTTATTTATTATTTTATTGTTTTCCCCCCTTAGTCTTATCCTGTTGACAAGTTGAACATTATTCATAGACTGAAGAAGTCCGTGCTGCATGTAATATACACAGAATATTGTATATGCAACCAAATCAAAATTCAAATTTTAATAGGAAGTCAAACTAAAAGATATCAAAAGTTTAATGAAATATGTATGACATTTACAAAATGATAAGAATACAACCTTACAAAGTTTTGTAAAAAGTCACAAATGGAGGTAGTATTCATGGATAGAAAGACTAAACACAGAGGGACACTACACACTGGTGTGCAAATTAATGACCATTTCAGCCATAGCATTATAAGGATTGTCGTACAGCTTGAGAAACTCACTTCAAATCCATCTGTAAATATAAATGGTAAAGAATACTCAAAAAGAAAAAACTGATGGGAGATCCAAGAAGTGATGAAAAGTTTGTCTAAGCAAACTAGCAATTAGGGCTTATAAAGCAAAAAGAATCGTGATCTATTCATCTGTGCATTGAAACCACTATAGACAAAGCCAGAGAAAACAGCTGAAAGGAGTCTCATCCTGAGCAAAGGGAGAGCAGCAGGAGGAGAGTCCAGGGTGAGAAGATTAAAGGGCTTCGTAACTATGTTGTCACAACTGGTAATCCGTGTTCTTAAAAACTGAAATCCCCTCCTCCCTCATTTTTCACTGTCATAAATTCTGAGTGGCTTCAAATCTTTAATATAAAAAAGCAATATATATATATTGCTTTTTTATTATATATATATATATATATATATATATATATATATATATATATACACACATCTTAATAAACTATTAGTGAATATATTCAAGTGCAGGAGCAAGAAAAGCCTTTGACTCACAGGACAAAAAAATGTACAAGGTGGGCTAGGAGTGGGACCCAGCAGTAGAGTGCTCGCCTGGTGTGTATGGTCTCTGGAGTCCATCCCAGGACCTCATGAATGAATAACGAATGAATAGATGAGTCAATAAATAAATAGATGCACCAGAGTATGCAATCGCTACATCATTGGATGGCCTTTCTTTCCAATTTCCTACTTTTGAATATCTCTACAAAGCCAGAATCAACTGGAGAGAGTTTTGTGCTGCAATATAAAATCCATGAATGCTCAAAAATGCATTTTTATTGCATCCATTATTAAGTGTTTAATGTTCATGTTTTACAGGCTGCAAAACTTTTAAAATGGTGTATTCATTTTCTCGATGTCTCAAAATGAGTCGTGGTAGTGAGAACTAATGAACGTTTCCTTTTCTGAAGAAAACATTAGTTCAGTGTCTATGTACTCATCATTTTTCTGAGTATTTCAGTAGTTCCTGTAATTGATAATGTACATGATGATGGAAATGACAGGAAATGCCTATGTGTGTGTAGACATTCTTGGTTTAAATACTACCAAAAAAAGTCAGAAAACACACTGGTTTGTGAGTAATGATTCAACAATTGATAATAAAAATTTCCAAACAGGATTAGGTGTAGAAGATATTTTTAAAAAGTGTATCAAAGGAGATATCCAACTAAGAAGTATCTTAGGCATAGCATACATATGATGGAAAGTTTATTCAAATAATCTTTTCAGTCACATTCAGATTTAAATGTCTATAAATAATGCTAGAAAAGTATTTAGCAGTTAGAAAAAAGACACAAATTACTTCATTGTGTCTAAAATTTCTTGTAGGTGGTAGCAAACATATTATCTTTTTGAATATTCAGTTTATACTTATTCTCAAAGTTCTCATTATTTTTTTCTTACTCTCTTTGGTAGAAACTGCATTGGCTAATCTATCAGAACTAGAACTACTGCAGAGAACTATATGAGAATGCAGAGAACTATACCATTGGAAAGTAAAACTATGAATAATTATGGCCTTCTCACTGAACAACCTCACAATGGTAATCCTGTTCATTTCCAAACTGAGAAATGTATGCAATGGAGTTTTTTGACACATGCAACCATGTCCCTTGGGTATTTGTTTGGGGGGAAATTATTAAAACAATTCAAGAATGGGTGGAGGGCTTCAAATTCTATGGAAACTTTACAGAAAGGACACATTTATTTCTATAGACATCTTAAGATATGGGCCTAGATGAAGACTAACATTCAAACCAAATTTTACCCCATACTGCATCCAGGTACAGGTACAGTTTCTGTGCCTCTAGTAGGCTTCTAGCAGCCTCCTGAAATATGCATTAATATTACAATAGTGATGCCAGTCTTGATATTTTTTTCTTACCGATGCAATTCTGCACTAAAGGGGGAAATTCTGCCAAAGAGCCTATTCCTGATTCTACAATACAGGACAAAATAAGGGAAGGAACTTTCTACCTGTTCATTTTGAGTCAATCAATAGGCTGCAAATAGAAACTCTGCTGCACAGAGAAGGAACAGACACACATCTGCAGTTTTGTAAGATTTTGAGAATGTGGTTCCTGGTTCAGTGAAAAACAATGGTAAGTTTTGGTTTGCTTGTTGGCTTATTTTCAATCTGACACGAACTTTGGTTACAACTACTTTATCTTCAGCACTAAGATGTTTACAATCACTGTACATTTTTCCAGAGGGTTCACTGAATTTGTTATGTGTGGACTAACATCTGTGAGTGATGACCCCCCAAATACATATACATTCTACTCTCTGGGAGATGTCAGTAATGCATTCTATGGCAAAAAGGGAGATTAAACTAGTAATTCTGAGAGGAGGACCTCATTCATGACTTGTAAGGATGCCTTAAATCCAATAAAATGTATTCTAGTGTGAGACGGAGGAGTCAAGGTAAGGATGAGCCAGAGACTGGAGCAAGGTGGCCCTACACCAAGGAAACCAGCAGCCACCAGAAGGTGCAAGAGGCAAGGCCCAGATTCTGTCCTAGAACTCTTACAGGACAAACATCCCTGTGGATGTCTGCACTTCAGACTTCCAGTTTCCATAATTACAAGAGAATGAATTTCCATTAGGTCAAACCACATTTGTGGTGCTTTCATACAGCAGTCCAGGAAATGCAAGAGGAAAGTGATGCATTTCCCATTCCACCAAACACAGCAGCCACAGGTGACCAAGTGTTCAGATACCTTGCAAACACACACTCCCGAACCTGGTTTCAACTGTAAACACAAAGAGTAGGATTCACCAAGACAGAATTCTGCTATCTCAGCCCGGCAGACAGCAAATATATCAATCAAGCTGTATACTTTAACAATCTCATATTCATGTTCAGATTTGGGACTTGTGATCTGTGATCACTTACACTTATTCCTACAGAACAAAATATTTCCTTCAGACTTGCACAGAATTCTTGGTAGAGTTAGTTGTCAATGTTTTCACAGCTTGTGAAATAATGAACGCACTGGTGCAGAAGCATTCTCCACAAACCATGAGGGAGCACCTGTCCATACTGACTTCAGTCCTTATGTTCAAGGAGTGAAAACCTTATGTTCAAATTCCTTTGTCATATTGCAGAGGTCCACTGAGCTAAACCATCCTTATTTGTTATTCTATATAAGGTTAGAAGTATGTATTTTTTCCTAAAAGAAGGCATAGAAAGCATTAAAGAAAGATCATTATATAAGGAAAATAATACATTTCTCAGAGCATCTAAGATAATAAAAATGTATGGCAATTTGTAATTCCCCTAAACAGTAAAATTATTTTATATACATTTAGAATATAGCTTCTTGTCACTTTTGCCATTTATTTTTTAATATGTAAATCTTTCATACATATTCATTGCTGAAGGGAAGATAATATACATCTAAGCTACTTTATATTTTTCTAGAAAAGTATTACAACTTGTCATTTTAATAAAATACATTGTTTACTTTTAATTTTTGGTGTTTTCTGACACTATGATGCATAAGTATAGATATCTTTACATGTGTTTGTTTATATTCTGATTTATTTTTCTCAGCTATGTAACTCAAACACCTTTGAACTTGCCTGGCTTAATAGTATTTGCAAAATTTATGAATAAATAGTGAACTTGACAGGACCCTGTATAATTGTTCTTCCTATCACAATTTTATCAGTATTTAATGTAACTCATTGCAGATGTCTGCATTGTTAGGTGCCATTGGATATAAATGCCCTAAGCATACAGATTTTTAAATGTTAACAACTAGAAATACATAACATCTTATGCATGATGTTATCATAGTTAATACAATTTTGTCTAATGCTTAGGCGAATAAAATCTGTTCCATAATGAAATGCAAGTGTAGAACAATCTACTATGAATATGAGAATATATTCATTTAATATGGAAAAGAAAGTTATATTATTTATTTGTATTTACAAGAAAATTTTAAGGATTTTTTTTTGAGAAACACAAGGGTAACAAAACATACAATGGATATAGCAAGACTACTGGTCTTAAACTTTCTGTAAAATATATATTCTGATTTCTGCATGGAAAAGAGCTATTTTTCCCACAGTAGTAATCAGACAGGAGGGTGCATTATTTATTGTCAACCTCTAGCATATATTGGAAGATTTACATTGTTCATATTTGCCTGAGATATATGGGTTAATTTCATTTGATTTTTACAGAAATGCATTTCCAGTGTATTAACTGATCTTTGAAAACTTTCTTAAAAATTGTGTCAGTGGAGAGCTCATCATTACAACATCATTATAAAACATGTTAACACCAAATATAACCACGCAAATTAAACCCAATTCTTGAATTACTTTTACTTGTTTTCGGTTATTAAATTTTAGGGAAAACAACTTCTATTTTGGCAACTGATTTAAGTACAAATTGTAATGCTAATTGGATACTAGGAAACAAGCCATGGAAAGATAGTAAGTAGAATGTGATGCTTCTTTTAACTGTACTTTTATTAAGTGATTGGGAAGACTTGTACTGCATTTTATATGCTGTCTTAAAAATTTGTCAGAGCAATAATTGTATAGAATTTTAAATGTGCTCATCTAGCACCACACTGATTTCAAACACTGGGACAGATGCTCAGAGACACAAGTGTAAACAGTACGAACACCCTCCCAGCTTCAAGGACTTTCTATCCTAGTAGAAAAAATTAAATAAATTCAAATACTTGCAACAACATAAAGAAGACGTACTAGCAGTGCAAGGAGTCAAATGATAAAAGTACTTTCTTCCCATGAACTAGATGAAGCAAGGCTTGATGAACACTTTGCATTTGAGATTGACCTTCCTGGGAATGGTAACATTTGAAGGGTCTGAGAGGATTCTTGAGGCAACGAGAACTACAGACAGGGCAGGGTTTAAAAATTAGAAGGGAAGAGTATGGATTTCAGCATAATTTTCAATATGCATGAGAATCAACTGACCTTGCCAAACCTTCTGGTTGATATTCATGTGGCATTTTCTCAATGTTTTCTTCCCAGAATTCCTACAAAGCAACTAGTTATTTCAGCCCTCCCTCTCCACACACATCCCCATAAGAGAAAATTGGATGTGATAGAGTTTCAGTAGTTTCCCAGCCTCATAAATGCACAGACTGGGGTGTGGTCAATGGTATTTCCCTCCAGCATCCGGGGGCTCCTGTGTGTTTTGGGAAAAGTCCACTGGGACCCAGAAATGCTTGTACTCATATCCAGATAATGGAGTTCCTGGGTTTGAAGAGGGAAGTGGAAAGTTGAGGACCTGCTTTAGTGACGATTCTGGCAGTGGTATGTAAGATGGACTGAACTGAGGGAAGTTGGCATCGCTGCCCAGGACATGGATACCAAGGTGATCTTGTAAAAATTGTGGACGGTGGGAAGTTAGGAAAGTTAGATGGTGTTAGGAAAAAGGTGGCTGGAGTGTCAGGGAAATCTGAGTTAAGTGGGAACCCTTTTGTGAGGGAGAATTCAGGGAACATGGGTTTAAATGTTTCATAAAATTTGAACTCATGTCGAAATTTGGTATATGTAAGTCTTATTGATCCTGTATGGCTCCCACCAGTTCTGTTATTTCTACTGGATGGAAGATAAAAGATACTAACACATAATTTCGTGGTTGTGTTGATCTTTCTGAGACATAATTTTCTATAAGGCACATAAAATTAATTTATTTGCTAATGATCTGTAATAGTATGTTTTCCTAAAACCTAATATTCTTCAATATTGTGCTGTGCCTTGTGCTGTTTTTCTTATCAAACCAATGTATGTAGAGAAACCAGCAATAAAATTCATAATTGCAGGATCTTAACAGATGGGATATGCTCCTGATAGCATCAAAGATAATTTTATAATAAACACTATCATAGGGAATTACATTTATGATGAGAGATTAATTATCCTATTAGGCACATGAATTATCTCACAACTTTGATATCATAAGTATGTAATAGATTCTAAATACTGTAATTGTAACTGTAAACCAAAATTGAGAATGGCTAAAAATATCATCCCAGAGAGATGCAACATTAACTTCACTGATTTTGCTTCATATTGATTTCTTCCTGGAATCTTCAAGGAAAACTTATTTTATTGAAAGTAGCCTTTTACTGGAGGTAAAAAAAAAAGTAAATATGTAGGACATAGTATTGTCACAACAACAGACTGGGATGAAATATCGATTAAATCAAGACCAAATTAATAAGAGTTATTTCAATACTTAGCTTATATTTTAATTGTGATTAGTCTACTCATCAGTCAAAAGGTGGTGAATTTATGAAACAGAAATTCTGTGAATTGAGTTTTCTCAAAGATATGAAAGGATATTTTAAACAAGACATGGCGTGTGCAAAGGCATGAACTCAAATAGCACTTTCAGTTAATGGTGAGAATTTAGAGCACTTACAGAGAGCAATATACAGTATTCTAGAAGGTCCTTCAGAGAGATCATGCATTTCTTGATCCAGAAAATTTGTGCATGGTATCCACTCTTTCAATTATTGGTAATGTACATCCAAATAAATCATAGCTACAGATAACGAGGGGGCCATATATGACATTGTACATCTCTAATTGTCACCAACAAAAGTGGATCAACATGCAGAAACCAATCAAAAATGGTAAGCACTGCAATGGCAGTGTTGATAGAAGTTCTGTGACGCACAGAGAGAGGAGGTGGATTCCTTCATCTTAGCAGATTTCCATGCAGGCACTTATCTACATACCCGGGGTTGCTAACATATTTTTCCAGGAATATGGTTATATTCAAAGGCAGAATTGTGTCCCTTTGGTGTCTAGATGTTGATTTCCTGACCTTTAGAATTCAGAAAGAGTTCAGTAATTTACTAATTTACGGAACTTTATATTATTATCAATTTTTAAATCCAAAGGTACTTAACCTGAATTGATATGAGACATGCACTTCAAGAGGCCATGGGGGGGTCAAATAGGTAGGGTATCTAAAACCTTCCGTCCAGTCCTGTTTTCACACAGCTTACAGACACTTCCTGGGATCTCCAGATGCAAGCAGAAAACATCTCATTCCAAGAGAAAAATGCGATTCAATCCTTGTTTCAGGGAGAGCTCTCCTCCCTGAGAGACTGCATACAATCAAGCGCAGCCAGGATCCATGGACAAGTTAATGCGTTCAGCAGTGACTCAGGGCATCCTCCGCCAGTTATCCCATCCTCAAGTTCGCCATGCAGACAGATCTTGGCAGCTTTCTGGGTCTCTTCCAGCAGCTGGAGAGAACTAAGCCTTCCATGCCCACAGCAGCAGACCAAATAATGCCTCCTTATTCTGTCTTTATGTCTCTCTGCTCCCCCTCCCCGCCGGGAAGTCCTCTCAGATACACTCTATGCACACAGCCCTCATCTCAGATGTCTTGGGGAAACCTAAAGAAAGTGCTGGCATGTTAAAGGTTCTCAGATGGCAGATTCCTTTTTGCTTGTTCTAAGGCCCTTAAACTCTCTCCATTGCTTACCAAAGTTATGTGCAATCTTCTTTTTCTGGAAATTAAGGTCATCCACAAAATAGCTACCAATTTTTCTGCATGTCGCATCGAGACCACTCTTTCTCTACAGGAGCATTACTTAGCTGCTGACCACTGCTTTAATGCATCTCATGTTCCACCCAGTTGTGCTTTTGGACAGGATCTTTCAACTTCTTAGAATGGTCTTTATCCCATTTTAGCACATCAAAATTGTATAACCTTCAAGATTCTCATCAAATATGATCATCTCCATGAAGCCTTTCCAAATAATTTTCTATAAAATGCACCATTTCTGTTGGAGTGTCTGAATCTCAAGAGTGCTTTATTTGTGGTCCTCAATTAGCTTTAATTTAATGATAAACTAGAATGCTGTGTTCCCTAAACTCTACTTAACTTTAAACTATGCAAGTACGAGGATTAATCCTAAAGTTTTTATGTCTCTACTCATGATACTCTAACCCATTGTGTAGATGTATTTATCTGTGTGTATCCTCTATTACATCTGATATATTAAGTGGAAATAATTTTACATGTGCTAACTGAAGAAAATCTTTAAAATAAACACAAGGACAAATATTTCCTCCGGTCTTACTGGCCAGAGTAAACTCCTATTAATATTTTGCTATTCAGTGTTTTCAATTGTTTAATTAATGAAAATGCTATTTTATCATCTGATATTAAAATTAATATCCTCATTATTTATAGCCATTTCTTTTTAGGAATGTACAGGAAGTAAACTGTAATAATAAACTCATTAGTATTGGATAGATTCCAGATGCAAAAATGCAAGGGAAAAAAAATCTCTTCCTAAAACATATTGATAACCTTTCCATAATGAGTGCACTTGGGATGGGTGTTCTTGCTTTTGTATGAAATTCACTTTTTATTGCAATCAACCTTGCTGTTTTTTCATCCTTCTTCTTAAATGTGGATGCTTCTCATCAGTCTACATTTGTGACTTTTTAGGTCTCCTATACATAAAGCCAGCTTTAGGCTGGTCTCAAGTTCTCTCTGCACTCACCTTAAGTTCACTGTAGAGCTGAGTGAAGGTGCTGAGAAGCCCCCAGACCCCAGCCTGACTTCTCTAGAACCTCCTCATTCTTCCACCTAAAGTGTGATTGGTAGTTGTAGATTTTTATTCTTAGATGTTCTTTATGAATAGTTTCCTTCAATTTCTATCTTGCTCAGTGTTTTTAATTAGATGTCAATTTTTCTCCAAATCACCTAAGGTAGTCAATAAAATGAGTGTGTGACTTTTTAGTTTTGATTTTTCAATATAATGAATTACTTTCATTGATTCAAAGGCAAGGAAAAAATCCTATGTGATCATGATGTATTATTCATTTCATGAATTGTTAGGTTATATTTGCTTAAACCACATTTACAATGTTCGAATTTATACATATAGGTTGTTATTATTTATTATAGCAGTTTTTTTTTACTATTTTCATGTGTTTTCCAAAATGTGTGTGTGCATGTGTGTGCAATTAGGATAATATTGGATTCCCAGACACTTGGGAAACATTCAGTCTCTCTTTTAGTATATGTGTAGAATTGGTATTGTTTGTTTTTAAATATTAATCAAATATTTAATTGCTAAAACCTGTAAAATATTAAATACTTGGTAAAATTATCCTATAGCCTATTAGTACTGGAATGTTTTTTACAAGTCTTGCTTAGCTACAAAAAGTCCAGGGTTCAATCCCCCAGCATAACACACACACACACACACACACACACACACACAAAATTTGCAACTATATTTTAAAAGAAGATGCAGATTTTTTCAGATTTTCTCTTTTTTCTTGGTTGAACATTGATCCATTTTGCTTCGAGGAAATTGTGTAGTTTATCCAAAATGTCAAGTTCATTGTTATAAATTATTATTAACCTACTTCTTATCTTTTTAAAATTTAGAATGTATAGCGATATACTTTGATCATTCACTTTATTGTTACTTTATTTATTTTACTTACTATTCATCTATCTGCTATAAGATTTACCAAACTAATTGATGTTCTCTAAAGACTTCTGGTGCAACTATTTTTACATTTTTTTCTGTGGTTTTTTTTTTTTTAGTTCTTTCTTCACTGTTCATTTTCTTTAAACAAAAATTTAAACAATGAATTTAAGAAATTTTTGCACGTTCTTACGTAGCCATCCATTGCTTTACATTTTTTTCCTGTATTCATTTACATTGTGTTCAAACATAAGTGATTATTCAACTTTTGATATTTTCTTTGACGTATGTGTTTAGATGTATATTGAGTTTCTAAAGATTTGCATGTTTTCCTAGTGCATTCCTCTTATTGATTTGCAGTCTAAATCCACTGTGGTTAGAGCATGTGCATCACTCGAATGTGCTGTTACTTATCTTGGTCCTGCATGAGATCTGTCTTCACAAAACCCATGCACACTTCAAATGAATGTGTCGCTTAGCTGCTGTTTGGCGTTTATGTTTTCGTTGAGTCCAGCTGATTGAGTCCTCAAGATTTCTGCGTCCGTTGTAACTCTCTCTGTGCTCTCGGATATGCAGACTCAGTGAGTGCAGCCCCAGGAGAGCTAGCCAGTTCTGGCCATTCTTACCTCAAGTGTCCTCAGGCTCTCTCATGAGATTGTGCTCCACGTTGTTCAGGATTTGTTCCCTTTATACAGTGAAGTGCCTTTATTTATATCTGGTGATATTTATTATTCTGAAACATGCTTGTTCTACTATTAACATAACCACTAGAGTTTTCTTTCCTTAAAAAAAATCTTAAAACCATTTTATATTTAGAGAAAGATTACAAACAAAATCCCCAAAATTTCTATATAAAGTCATTCAGTTATTTAATGTACACCGACTCATACACAAATAGTTACCAGTACTTCCTATTTACTGGAATTCCTATTCTAGGCAAGGTGCATTTTCACCTCCTCCACCACCATTGCTAGTTCTAAATTTCCCCGTCTGGTAAAAAGCCAGACTTCCTGCTTCACCATTTACGTATTTTGAGAGGTGGTCACAGAATACACACAAAGCAGTTTTGAAATTGCTGTGAATTGTATATTTAAAAATTGATAAAAGAATAATTTTTAATCCTCTCCCCACAAAAAACTAAAAGATATATTGTTACGGTGATGTATATGTTAATTAAATTTATTAACTCATTCTATACCATATCCATTAAGCATAGCACTATGTCCCATAAATATACAGATATTGATCAATGAGAAATAAATTAATATTCTTTTAAGAAGGGAGAAAAGTTTGCTATGTTCATGAGAAACAATAAACTGGCATATTTTGGCCTTTTTATTATTTTGGTTTATATTATAGATTTTCCATCAAGTTACTTTTAATGGATTTGTGTCTTGGTGAATTGATCACTACTCCCATTACATTTGACCCCTTTTTCATTGTTGTAATGTGATATTTTACCTACCTATACCTTCATATTTAAAGTTCATTTCCTATAGACAGCATATAATTGAGTCTTCCTTTATTCTAACACATTCCGATAGCTCCAATTTTTATTCAGGCATTTAAACAATTACCATTGCACACACAACTAAGTCTAAGGATAAACTTTTGGTATAAACCCATGTTTCTTAAGTTTATAAGTTAATAATAAGTCAATCAGCTTTTTATATCTTCTCAATCTAATCCTTTTGGTGTTTACTCCACTTTTCTCTCTTTGTTTTTTGTCTTCTTTAGATTAGTGGATTATTCACTTGAATCCTTTCTATTTTCGTTTCTGGCTCTTAGATGTAGTTTCTTTCTGTGCAGTTTTACAAGTGGCTCTGCCCTGCTTGCTACCCATCACCTCAGTTCAGAGAAAGGCACTTACAGGGGATGCTGTGAGTTCTGCCCCCAACCTCTGGGTCCTATGATCCTATGCATTTAACTCCCACCGATGCTACAAACTCCATGTTCTCTGCCACTATTTTTGTTCAGACTTTAATGTTTCCTTCAAGGTATCAAAATGGTTTGGAAGCATGTACTTATGTGTTCCTGTAGGCTCTTGAGTGCCCTCCTCCCTTGGAGCTGTCGTATTTACACCTGGTATTGCTTCCTTCTGCCTGTAGACATTTTTGTAATGGTTTTTACAGTCCGTGCGTGCCATTGCTGAAACCTCAGCCTTTGTGTGTCTATGGAGTTTCCACTTCACCCTCATTTATGACACGTATTATTTATGAGCAGAGAATTCCATGTTGACATTTTTTCTCCTATTTTAATGATGTTGCTCACATTTTCACATTTTTTGACAAAAAAAAAATCTGCTGTCATCTTTGTTCTTTTTGGCATATCCTACCTTTTTCTTTGGCTGTTTTCATATTATTTTTAACACGGATTTTGAGCAATGTGATTATGCTATGACTTAACTTTAATTTTCCTTGTTTTTTTATGCACAGATTTCTTGATCTTATTAAAAGTATTGGGTCATAGTTTCATTGAATTTGACAAAATGTTAACCATCAATCTTCAAATATCTATCTGAAAACCCCGTGAGGATTCCAGTTAAATGTCTATTGGGCCAGTAGTAGTTCCGCACAGGTCTTAAATGCTCTGTTCAATTTTTCTCTATATATTTTATATAAATGACATATCTTCAATTTCTCTAACTTTTCTTGCAACTTTACATCTCTTATAAATGTATTCAATGTGACTTATTCATTTATTTATTTTTGTTTCATGTTTATATCACACATTTGGTGTCATGATGTAGAACCAGCACATACTTTCCTAAATTTCTTTAATAAGCAGTGTGAGTTGTGGAAGCAGTGAAAACCAAGGCTACATGATTATTGCCTCAGTAAGAATCTCTACCTCATGTGTACAGGCTCTTAGATAGACTAAGCAAGTCCCAACACATTCTGTAATAGTAAAATAAATGGATAAATTAATAAAATAGACCTGAATAAACACATTTCCTCACAAATAAGCATCATAAGTCAAATTAGTGCATAAAGGCAACTCTTCATTCCAATGGGTTCTGCATCTGCCAATTCAACCAACTGTGGATCAAAAAATGCATTTTAAAAATTACATCCATACTAAACATGTAAAAACTTTTTCTTGCCAGTGTTTGCTAAATAATGCATGGACATTATTACCATAAAACAATTTTATAGCATTTATATTGTATTAGGGATTTATTTTAAGTAATCTAGAAATGATTTAAAGTATTTTTGAAAACTGTGTAGATTATATGCATATGCTACACCATTTCACCTACAGGGCTTGAGAATCTGCAGAATTTGGTACCATGGAGGGGGTTTCCTGGAACCAGACCCACTGAGCCTAAGAGACAGATGTTTTGGAATTCATGAAGGGAGTCCTCACCTCCACTACTGTGTGACTCGTTTCTGAACTTCCTCTCGCTGCGTCCGCTTCCTCCACCTTGCTCTTTTGGGAAAGCCTCTGTTGGGCTCTGTCTTTAAAATTTCTTGAGGTAGAAATACATGCAGTTACTGTCCGTTGCTGATGGAATCTGTCATGTGATGAGTTGAATAAGCTCCACAGGTTGCTCCACCATGTTCCACAGTTCTGGCATTTTCCCCTAATAAGCTAGCTTCTTTCTTCTCTGCAGGGCAGAGGCAATTCACCCCATCCTCCATATACCCTCTGCTCTCCCAGGCCACTGCCTCTGTCATGTTTTCAACTGTCAGCTTCCTACGAGAACCCCAGCAGAATTTTAAAGAATGCAATTTAGAAATGAAACTAAGCCTACATGTTCCTTCTGTCCTCACCACATGCACACATTCTTCTTATGACCGCGTACCAAGGCAAAGTTGAGGGCACTGCTGGGAGAACTTCCTCTACTGCAGTGTGGTTTTCCGTGTAAATCACTGGCGTGCACCCACTGTTGTGTTGCTCTGCTCCTGCTAACACCAACGGCTGCCACAGCTCAACCCTTAACAACTATGAAATATTAGGCACAGATTTTCATTTCTTCCAATTAAAGAAGTGTTCTTAGAGCAAAAATCCTTCCTGACAGATACCTTGATCAAGTTCTTCTGGTTAGGGAACCCCACAAAAGTTGTTTGTTTCTTTGTTTGTTTGTTTGTAAGTTGAGTATGTCCCACAGGTGTTTTGTTATTCTGCATGTTTATCTTTTAAAATTGAAACTGAGATTATTTAGTGGTAGCCTCTGATTGATGAGCACCACTGGTTTGTCACATACAAAGGTAGGATAGAATGAAAGGAATAGGAGGTATTAAAGCTAACAGCTGTCAGGCATTAAGCCTTCAGATAATGACAAGAAGATGACAAAAGCATTTTGTGAAGGCTCATGGACACATATTCATTTTCTGGTTGACACAAAAGTGCAGGTCCAGTGGGATTTCTTGGCTATAGATATTTTTCTTCTGTTTTCGTACATTTCTACTAAAATTAAGCTGATACTTGTGAAATAAATTGCATTTGGAAATTACTCAGGGATACTTTAAGAGATTTGATAACTATAAAAATATTTGATAACTGTAAAAATTCGTAAAAATTACAGTAGCAAAATGTTGACCTCATAGGAGATGGTATATAAATTTTATTTTGATTACTCTAGGTAAGTTGGGAAAGAACATGGCCCCTGCTAATTCCCAAATACATGCATAAATCAGAATCAGGATTGGAATGATGCTGCTAAACATCAGTGTGCTCTGCAGAAAACTTGACAGGGTTATGTCATCATTCTCCTAATCCAATCATTTTAAGATGAAAATCAATGGCAGATATGTGGAACCAAATGTATACAATCACCAACCCGCCCAGTGATTTAATGCAACATGTTCACCTGAGATCTTTTACAGAGTTCAGTAGTAACTTCCGTGGAAGTTCCAGGGGAAGTTCCAGAGGGAAGCGACTTCCCCTTTGCTATTAAGTGGATAAGCACCTGTTGTACTTGATCAAAGAACGAGATTTGGAGCAAGCACAGAGGGAGGGCTCTCAGGTTACTCACAAGCACTTCTGCAGAGGTCCCCACCACACAGGCACCAGTCAGTGCCTCTCTGTGGCTAAAGCACAGCTGGGAGATGTGTCCAGAGCCTCTAGACTTCTCCGTGTTTGACCAGGCTCAAGCAGGAGTAAAATTGCTTCCTCTTCCTCTTCCTCTTCCAGAGGGCACAGCTGACTGCCTTGCTAGGGCTGTTGAGGATGCACTTGGTTTGGAGAGGGCTGCCCTGACTTCTCCCTTTCTAGAGGGTCGTCCTCTTCCTGATGTCTTTGGTGAAAAAGACAAATTCTCTGGATCTGGTTCTCAACAATTCACAACCTCATAGCTTTGGGTGTAGTGATTACTCCATGGATATTAAATTAGAACATGATGTGGATGAGTTTTACATACATCAGTTTTGACATATTTAGAAAAAAATAAAATGTTGTAAACTTGAGAAATTTTTCAAGTTAAAATGAGAATGACTCTATAAGATTGTAGGTGAAATACTTTATGAAAACAAGTGTAAGACAATTTGACAAGTTAAATGCCTTTGGTGGAGGCCTCAGTTAAAAGATAGGAGCACTCACAAGTTAATAAGAGTTAATAAAGGGAAGTACATCAAGCAGATTATCTTTACTATGTGAGTTGTTCAACATTTCATTTTGCCTTGAAGTATATTGAACAGAGAATTTTCAAAATTACAGGGAAAATTACATGTTGAAGTAGATTATTGCTTGGAGAAATATTTAAATATTTGTAGAAATAATGTTTAACTACCAGATTTTAAGGTCTCTAAAAACACACAGGAGTACGATTATGTAGACCTCCCACAATCAAGAATGTTTAAAGTATCACACAAGAAATGTGCAGGATACTGTTTAGAAAATAATTGTATTTTTAATTTGTTAATTAAAATGCCACAAGACAAATAAGTTTGAGAGAGAGAGAGAGAGAGAGAGAGAGAGAGAGAGAGAGAAAGAAAGGAAGGAAGGAAGGAAGGAAGGAAGGAAGGAAGGAAACGCTCTGAAGTCACCAGGAAATGCTTTAGTCTGCTTGAAGGTCAAGGGGGTCTGGGGCAGCAGAAGGTCCCTGTGCTGCATCCCTGGGAGTGCAGCAGAGCCCAGCCTTTTGTGCCACTAGGGGTCCTGTTGTCAAGGGCAATGGTAAGGGGCTTGCACAGCCAGCGTCTGGAAGCAGCTTGGTATTGTCCAGACTTGTGAGCAATAAGGCCCAAGGTCAGGTCCAGTGGAGAAGAGGCAAAAAACGTGTCAACTCTAACCACCACCTGTGACTCCAAGACACGTAGTGGGAACAGGAGCCGAGAGAAAGACAGATTGGACTCTTTATCCGTCTGACACGTGGAGTTCAAGTGCCGAATATCTCCACGGGTGGGAACCAGCACAGCATTGACTACAATCTCCATGCCATATGTATAGCATTCTCAACCCCCGGTGCACACTGGGCTGCAGCTAAGCCAGGTGAGGCTCGGGGAGCTGGGTATGCAAAGATGAACCTCCCGCTTGAGTTTGTGAACACAATTGGGAGAAGCAGAAGGTGTAGTTGGGTTCTGTCATCTGCTGAGCTGCCAAGCACAGCCCTGACAGCTTTCAGTTCTAGAATGTGGAGCTTTGGGTGGGACTCAGCTCAAGTGTCCTGTTACCTGCACACCCTGAAGCCCACAGCAACAGCTTTCAAGGGAGGGATGCTCTATGGAGGAAAAGGGGTAATGAAGAGGCAGCAGCACTGGATGTGATCAGGACCCTGGACAGAGCACAGGAGCAGAGAGGGACCTTCAGTGGAAAGCAGCCCAAGGGAGCAGTGTGCTGGGCAGATACAAGTCATCAGTCACAGGCCTCATTTTCCAGACATCAGCTGATGTTCAGGGGAACTCAGAAGAGGATGACATTCATTAATTCAAATAGGCACTTAAATTCATACCTCAGGGAAGATGACCGAGAAGAAGAACGCAGGTATTATACTGTGAGGCATTGAAGACGTGAGCCTCATAAAACAATAACCCTTGTGCAGAGGGAATCATATATTTTTATCTTAAAGATGATCAACATATATTCACAAAAGTTCAATGATGTTCCCCTGGAAGGCTGCAGGCCAGGTCTGTATGGACCACCTTCACTATCACTGTTGTTGAAGCACACTCTCTCAGACAGGTGCTTAGAGGGGTTGTCACCATTTCAACCTTGGTTTCCTTAAGCACATGCATACACAATCATAACTGGTATGCAGGTATTAACCTATATGTAACTAGGGTGTTTTGATTGGTTGTAGTCATTTGTCCATATTTTGATGCTACTACTTTAAAAATTCTAATTCAGCATCATAAAATAAATGAAATGGATGAATTTAGAAGTTTTACAACTTACTTTTGACAAAGAGAAATGAACTTTTTCAATTATCATGGTTTCAGTCTACAGACGACAAAATTAGAAATAAGCTTTATTTCTTCTATAAAGATGTGGTCCTAGACCTATGAAGATATTTATTTTTATCACATCTCCTATAAAAGAATCTAACAACATAACAAATAAATGAAGCCATGGCATATATTTGTGAATAAGTGCATCTCCACATGGGTGACATGACTGGAGACTCTAAGGACAACATGAGCTAGGAAGGTAAAGCTGCAGAAAACAAGTCAAGGCTGTGAAGCAGCATCTTGAAATACCTGCCAAATGTATTGGGATTAACGAAGCATCCCTTGAAGATGGGAAGCACACAATTGAAAAGTGGAAGTGTGTCAGTAATAAAAAATGATCTTCAGCACATACTTAATTAAGTAGGTATCAAACCAAATGTAATGTGGAAACAAATTAAAACCCTGATGAGTTCAAAAAGAGCAGTACATTAGTATGTTTTCTGAAGTGGATTGTCTTGGAATTGAAAGAATTAAAATACACATGTTTTAATTATATATAGTTTAAACACACACACATATGCCAAAATGATATTTTAATTGATTTAATAATTAAGGAAAATGTATTGCCTTTACTGTCTCAAAAGAAAAAAAGAAAAAGGGACCAGAATGTCATTCAGTGGTAGAATGCCCCCGGATTCAAAATTTCAACCCCCTGTTAAATGTCCCCGATAGAGAATGTGCCTGGCTGTATCTGAACTTGCCTACAAGTTTCAAGGTATAATATATTATCGACAAAGAAATGTTGCTACCATCTTTAATTTTAAGGCTTTGTTCTCACTTGGCTACCCTAACAGAATCAAAGATAAAATTTTCTTTAATTAACTATAAATTCATTTCTTTCTCATTTAGCACTGGGAGTTACATGTCAGTTGTAAAGTTGAGAACCCAGTCTCCTTGGATGTTGATGTCCTGAAATGCTGAGGCCCTTTAAGAACT
This sequence comes from Urocitellus parryii, assembly GCF_045843805.1. Taxonomy (NCBI): domain Eukaryota; kingdom Metazoa; phylum Chordata; class Mammalia; order Rodentia; family Sciuridae; genus Urocitellus; species Urocitellus parryii. The sequence continues at coordinate 5,973,894 of NC_135543.1, read as the reverse complement.
TCAGATTCTCCCCTGGGCCACTATCTCTCTATCATTGCTGTCCAGCTTCGGTGGAAAGACCTGTTGCTCAACGCAGGCACACTCTCCTCAAAGGACCGGACAAGACATTTACACAGTGGCCAGTTTGCATATTCTTAAATTCATCATCAGAAGGCCAACTGGGCTTCAAGGGAGGCAGCTAGACAGCATCTGCCCTACAATAAGGAGAAGAAATGTTGAAGGCGCAGCTTTCAGGGAACTAGCAGTCTTGCCAAGCTGTGCCAAACCTAAGCTCTTAAATGGTTATGCTGTCTTTTGCAGAACTTGGGTAGATAACAGTAATAGTAGTAGAGCTCAAACAAATGTCTGAAACAGAACACACAAGAAATGTAAATTTGAGCAATAACAATTTAATCTTCCTCCAGACATCATTTATTGCCAAAGTCAAATGGAACATCACCAAAGATAAGCTGAGCCCATATGAGAATAATTTCCACTCTAATTAAATCTGACTAGACCAACATTTTTCCCTGTGAATGTGCATTATTTACTTTTTCATGCATCAGGATGTGCAGATGTTCATGTCCCTACAGTTTAAAAACTGTCACGTGTTCAATAAAACATGTGTGTTAAGGCAAAATAAGTAGGAGGTCATTAGCCTGTGGTCGTTTCTGTATCCCAAGCTCTTATTTAAGCAAATTGGAATTTGGAAACATTGCTAACTGATGATTAAACAAAAGCAAACAAACAAAACCCTCAACCAATCACCCCAGCCAACCAGTCCTTTTTGTATATAACTATGAACCTTTCTTCTGCCCATATCCAAATAAAGCAAGTGCCTCATCACTCCTTGCCCAAATGAGGCAGATATCTGGCTTTAGCCAATCAGACAATTATATATATATATATATATATATATATATATATATACACATACATATACATATCACATACACATATTTGTGTATGTGTATGTGATGGGGTCATTGAATCCAGGGGCATTCTACCACTGAATGACATTCTGGTCCCTTTTTATTTTTTCTTTTGAGACAGTATCTTGCTAAATTGCTTGGATTTTTCTCAAACGTGTGATCTTCTGGCCTCAGCCTTCTGCGTGGCTGGGGTCAGAGGCCTGGACCACCGCACTGGGCTAGCCAATTTCTCTGCCTCCATCTTTGGCCTATGACAGCCAGCTGCTCTGGCTGCTAGAACTGAGCTCTTGGAACCGCCTTCTATTTTGAGTCCTGCCTGATCCATGAGTTATTTGCTCAAATCAAATTGTCTTGAAGTTTTCTTTCAACATTTGAGGTACTTAGATGGCTTTTAACCATTTCTGGCATATTTGAAATGGAGTGATTTAATGAATTGGAATCATGCAAATTATGCTACAGGACGGCAATCCTCTCAGTTCAAATGCTTTAATAAGCATCACAGTATGAATCTGGGTATTTATATAAACATATAAATACATCATTTATTTTATGTCACTCATAAATTGATATTCTCTGTCCATTCCACGCACAGTTGCCTTGATCAGCAAAGTGATTCCAAATGACTGAATAACCTTTAAGAAGGTGAGAATTTGTCTTGTAAATATAGTAAGTTGTGATCACTTTAATCATCACAAAACTTTTGTTAACAACCTTCCTCACCTGTCAGCCTTTGCAAGAGTGTTTTTGGGGGGGATAGAAAATTGTTTTCTTTTTTGCCAGTGTTGTGGTGCACACCTTTTAACTTAAGGGGCTGAGGGCTGAGGCAGCATTGCATATTCAAAGAGAGAAGCAGTTTAGTGAGATTCCATCTCAAAATTTAAAAAAAAAGTGAAAGGTCAGAGAATATAGATTTTGGCTCAGTGATAGAGTACCTCTGAGTTTATTTTACAGAGGAAATAAAAGAAATGAAATGTATTATAAATTATAAAATAATGTTTTATTAAAATAAATCTGTCTATAGTATTTTTCCATTCACATAACAATCAAAACCTGTAAACTAATACTCTAATATTTCTTATATCATAATTAAAATGTATGTGGTGATTACAAATACAAAACATAGATTAGCCTTTACTTCTGTTGAGTTTGGGAATGAGATGAGGTATTAAGTGGTCCAAACGGGTTGTAATATCATCCCTAAAATTTGAATATGGTAGGGGATATGCATACTATATCCCTATCATTTATCATAGGACATCTTTACCTTCTGTCTTCACATTTAGAACACAACTTGGATCAGTTTTGAAAATCTGGGTCATGCTGTTTCTGGACACTGCACAAGCACTTTACACCACTGTACCTGGCGCTGAGTTTCAGACAGAAATCCTGAGGTCTTGTGTGTGTGTTTGAGATATCCTCCAAGTCAGAGAAGATAGATTTTTCTGTAAAGAACCAGATGGTACCTTCGATTTGAAGAACAGTCTGACATCCACTCTGTGGCATAGACCTCACAATTTCTAGATATTTTGGTATACATTTAATCAGCACCCCTCTGCAAAAGCTTGTTTTCTCCTGTTAGCCCAGTTATTAGATTGTATCTTTGTATCTAACGCTTTACTCCATTTATTCATTTTTCCCCAAAACTCTTTATTGAACAATCTATTTTTGTCATATTTTTGTCACTGTAACCAAAATACCAAATAGAACAGTCAGAGGAAGGCAGGTTTCTTGAGGTGGCTCATGGCTTCAGAGGCCTTGGTAGTGGTCAGCTGGCTCCAAGACAGAAGCACATGGCAGAAGGGCAGGGGGGAGACTTGTTTGTAGCCAGAGAGCCCAGGGAGAGAGGACCAGAGACCAGGGACAGATACAGTTCAAGGACATCTTCCAGTGACCCACCTCCTCCAGAGACACCCTCCCACCCATAGTCGTTCCTTCAGATTATTGATCCATCAGGTGGACTGATCTGTTAATGAGGTTGGAGCTCTCATAACCTGATCTTTTCACCTCTGAGGATCACTGTATTGCCAACACATGAGCTCTCTGAGGGCAAGAAAGATGCAAACCAAGAAATCACCAGCTGCAGACACAGCAAGACCCTGGGGCCAGGAGCACAGTGCCACTTCACTGATTCTCCCACTCACCTGTAGGCAGTGGAGATGTCGATGGACAAGTTCACACTGTGCTCCAGACAGCAAGTGCTACTTTAAGTAGGACCCTTGGAAAGATCATCTCTGAATTGTCTATAAGAGATGAAACTTTGGCCCAAGTCCCCTGCCATATTTCTAACTTCATCTGCTGATTGATCCTCTATTCTTTTTGCATTCTGCATTCTTTTCCTTGCTGACAACTGTTACAGATATTAAAGAGGGCATTCATTCATATTCTGCATGAATTATAAAGACTTTGTGTTGTTGTAAATTATAGTGATATGGTCACATTAGTTCACTCTTGCTGATGACAGCATAAATAAGCATTTATCTTCTTATTTTATTTTCAGAAAATTGATTGAAGAAAGCATGTCTTAATGACTTATTGAAACTCTTTCTGCATATCTCGCTGAGAACTTCATATCATCTGCTTCTTGAAAATTGTTCATCCTTTTGGGGAAAAGTAAGTATTCTCTTTGTACTGGGAGCTGTCAGTGCAAGAATAGATACTTCAACTGTAGGCTTGAGCATAAGGGAACCAAGTCACAGTTATGTATGAAAAATGTGATATTTCCTATTATTTTTACAACATATTAATTGAGCACATGATACTTAAAAGTTGCTCTCAGCTTGTGAAAATAAAGCATTAAATGCAATACACATATGATTTGTCTTTTGGTGAAGAGAAAAATCTACATTAAGCAAAACATTTACTTAATTGATATTTGATACTACAACCAAAGATATGATAACAATGCTGAGTTTCATAAGGATGTTGAATAACATATTACAATTCTTTTAGGTTAAAATTACTATATGAAGTGGCACTTTAAATTTTTTTGGGGGGGGGTAGAGTTGAAACAGCTATCCATCAAGACAATACATCTCAGTAGAGATTTAAGAACAAATCATAATAAAGATAGAGGTGTGGAAAAATAGTCACAAAATGATCTACCTTAAAATCAGTGCAGATACAGTGGTATGAAATGGTCACTTTCCAGAACCAGCCCAACCAGCCTGGCCCCAGATTTTCAAAACTGGTCCGAGTTATATTCTAAATGTGAGGACAGAAGGCAAAAGATTTCCTGTGGGGAATATTAGGATTTCAAATAGTGAAAAAGTGAAGCAAAATGTGGCAATCAGTAATGAAACAAAATATTAGGGATGGCATTACAACCCTTGTTGGACCACTTAACACCTCATCTCAACAGAAGTAAAAGCTAATCTAAATTTGGTGTTTATCATCAGGAGGCATAATTTTATACCATGAGTGTATGTATCCATAAGAAATGTTAGCATATTGGCTTACAGATTTTAGATTGCTATATGAACAGAACAATAAATACTATGCAGAAATTTTGTATCTCTTCTGTTTTGAAACATTATATTTTGTTATTTTTTTATTATATTGATATATGCAATCTAGCATATTCCTCTCAAAGAGCTGTTTGTTATTCTAATGAATGAACTGGGCAAGAAAGATGCAAACCAAAAAGAACACCAAACTGCAAATGGCTCTGTGTGCAGAGCCTCCGTCTTCACTAAGTACATTCATTTATTACCAATGTGGCATAAACATTCCCGTGTGTGAGCATGAGGTATCCTCCACATCAGCACTGACACATTTCTGTAAAGAACTATATAGTGTCTTAGGTTTGAAGGAGAGTTTGACATCCACTCCCTGGTATCAGCCTTAGAATTTTTGGGTATTATGTTAGGCACTTAATCAGCCTTCCCAGAGAGTATCAACTTGATTTTGAAACTGCTTTGGAAAATTAGAAATCCCATAAGCAAGGTCAGAACTCTCCTAGCTTTACATGCTGGCTGACACTAGATATTGACAATATTTATTAATTTTTGTTACTCCAGTATTCAAGGTTTCTCTGCTGGTTCTGCCTATACCTAGCCTTTTTTAGATTTACTGTATGACAGAAAGGACTTTGATTTTTGAGTGAATGAAACTGAAATATTCTCATATTCAAATATATTACATTACTTGAATATGCACTTTACTTACAGAAGAGACAAAACATGTATGAGGTCAATACTTTTTCAGGTATAGTTTAGAATTTTACAGCCTGTATATCTGTATTTATATCTATCTATCTATCTACACATATATATTATTATTAAAAATATTGGGTTTATACAGGTAATTTTTTAATTATAATTTTCAATTTCTCTTTATTTGCCTATAGAATATGAGAAAAATCTAGTGATACTAATGCAGAATTAGAGATGAAGTCCACATATGGCACAAATTATAAATCCTTGTGGTGTGTGTGTGTGTGTGTGTGTGTGTGTGTGTGTGTATCACCTTTGACTACTGGAAATACAATTATCAAAAGCTCTATAAAATTTTTTTAAAAAGGTAACCATAGAACAAGACTCCTGAAACAATTCCATTTCTCATTTATTTTTTGTATTTTTCTTTTACACAAAAAGAAAATAATTACCTGAAAACACTTAGACCATTTTAATCAATTTTCTGGTTGAGTCAAAATCAAAAGTGAATACATAGATCTATGCTGAGCAAAGATCAAAATTAGTCCAAAAAATCCAGTAATCATTCTTCTCATTACCTCCTCAAATGAAATGAAAACCCCTGTCCTTATAAGTACATACACACAGAAGTTTATGAAAGATTTATTTATAATTGCCAAAGCATGGAAGAAATGAGGATGTCTTTTCGTAGGTGAATGGATAAATAAACCATGTATCACAAATAATGGAATATTATTTAACACTAAAAGAACTGAGCTATCAAATCATGAGAGTATATAGAGGAAATTTAAATGTACATGACTTTGTGAAAGAAGATACTCTGAAAAAGCTACCTTCTGTTTAATTCTAACAGATTTACACTTTGGAAAGGCAAAGCCTTGAAGATGGCAGAATTTCCTGGGTTCTTTCTCAAGGTCTGGTGTCTGTGTGTGGTGGGGGAGAATTCAACAGACTGAGCAGGGGAATCTTTGGACACTGGAACTACTCTTCATCATGCTAAATTGGTGGGACACATCACTATATTTGTCAAAACACAGAAAATGCTCACATCAAGAGTGAACCCCACCTGAAAAGATGGACGTGGGTTGACAATGTGTCATGTGGGTAAGTGAATTCTACCAAATTCACAGCTGCCTCCTGAGATGTTGACAGGGAGAGGCTGCCTGTGTCCAAGGCTTAAATGACAACTGTGTAATTTCTGCTCAGTTTGGCTGGGAGTCTAAAATTGCCCAATCAGGGTCAGTTTTAAAAATTGAATTCACAATTATAAAAGTTTACTCAGAAGCACCAACAAGCCTGGCTCCTGAGTTTTGATTTTCATTTTCACGCAACAATTAAAGCAGAGAGATATGAATATAGTGAATTATCTTTTGTGTAAACATCTGTGTCGTCTGTGATTAAATACAACTCATTTCCTCTTCTCCCAACTTAATGCCACTCACATCTTTCCTGTCTTGGACTGCCGCACACCAGCAGTCCAGTGCTGACCTGGAATGGCAAAGGCAGGTATCCTTTATTTGCTTGTGATCAATGGGAACACGTCAAAGGCCCTTATTGAAAGGAAACTTCCTTCTCTGCCAAGTTTTTGCAAGTTCCTATTCATAAATAAGTGCTGAATTTAGTAAAATCTTTTGGGGCTTCCATTGAAAGAAATCTAGATTGACTCCTTTATTCTAACGATATGGTGATGGACTAATATCTGGATATTGAAAAAGCTTGCATTCCTGGATGACCTCACCCTCTCAGCATCATGAGGCATCTACTCTAGGCATGTAAAGTTGGACTGGATTTGATAACACTTGTTAAGGAATTTCCCATGATGGACATTGGTCTCTAGGTGATTTTTCTTACAAGGCATTTCCAGGCTTCGTAAGACAAGTTGTACTTTATTCCTTCCTGCTCTGTCTTCTGAAGCAGTTGGGTGCTCCGCCCAGGTGCTCCTTGTCTCTCACAGGCCTGAGGCCCTCCTGTGCCCAGCTCTGAAAGTGCAGGTGGCTGGCTGCTCTCAGCTGAGTGAGTCCCTTGCCAGCAACTTTCTTAGCTTGAAAAAGCTACCTTTCCCAAGGCGTTCTGTGACTACAATGTCACAAGCATTTGAAAAGTACAGGAGTTATGCCTGCTGGGGACAACCCATGCATGCGGAGGGACACACTTTGAACATCTGAAAGGAGTAATCACGTAAAGACTACTCTTAAATCCAGCAGTCCACTTGTTATGATACTGCGAGTCTAGCATCCCCTCTGAGCTGAAGGGCAGTGAATCTGATGATTAGGTGCAGAGGTCAATTACAGCAGCAGAAAGGTCCAGAAATAGTTCAGTTCTTAACAAAGGATCTTCCTAGAATCTATAAAATGTTAGCACCTTCAGTAATCCCCTATTGTTTGACTTTGATGCAATCTACCTCTATGATCAAACCCAAATTTGTACTAGGAATAGCTTTAAGGGAAAACCTTGAAAATGGATATTCGAATGTAGATTTCTGGAATTTAATAACCAATTTGATTAGATTAAATGTATTTAAAAACCTGTTTCAACTGATAAAAAGTATACTAGGTACACATCTTACAATGGTAGAACACTTACTTAAATTCTGCACCTATACATACACAAGGACATGGGATGACTAAGAAGAACATCTTTGGGCAACAAAGTATCTGCTGTCAGAGAACACCCTAATGAAATAAAGAGTGTACCCTGGCCCCCGACTTGGTTCTTTGTGTAGTGGAGAAGATGATGGAAAGATACCATCCACGTACTTGTGGTCACCGAGTCGGGATCCAGGTCAAGAACCAGCAGCTTCTTTTCTTCCCCCAAGAACTGTCTCCTCCAGCTCCAAGTTGAAGATTAGGGAACCAGAGATGCAAACTGTCTGTGGGTCCATTTCCACCCAACTTTTACCCACAGTCTCAGGGCCTGTCATGTTGAAGGCAGGACATGAGCTGGGAAGGAGCGAGATCCTCACCCAGAGAGGGGGACAGCCAGGCGGATTGCCTTGGAGTTGGGGATCTGGCGGCTGTAAGTGCTGTGAAGCCCCCTTTCTCCCAGAAGAGCCCTCTCTGTCTCTGGCCCAAGAGGTCCTCACCTCCTGCCGGAAGAAGCTGCAGCTGCCCCACACAGCGGCTGCCTTCCAGGCCGAACCAGTCTTCCCCAGGGAAGTCCTCATGGTGCCTTCTTGCTCCCAGACCTACAACTGATTCGCCTCCCAGCATGAGCCAGAAGGACAGCAAGGGAAGTGTGTCCCTGTTGTGTTGATAGGACTGAGAGCCTCATTGGTGGAAGTGGCTGCCACAGCCATCAGATCAGGGTTACAGGAATGCAGTGTTGCATCGAGGGGAACGTGTTCAAAAACAAGCTAATCACATAGGGATTCTGGGCACAAGGCTTGAGGTGAAGGTTCTGAGAAGGGCTTCAATACACTGTTTGTTCAGTTGACTGAAATTTGAAACTAAAGCTGGTGCACTGTAAATTAAGTTAAAATTCATCCTGGGGATGTCATGGAGGAAGGAGGATGAAGACCCAGGGAGACTCACTTACCAGGACCTGTGTGTGTCCTTCAGGGTCCCTCTAGGAGGACCCAGAGAGAAACCCACTCTTGGAAAGGAGCCAAGAATCCCTGGAGGACTCTAGGAGGACTCTTATCTGTAGACAGGAAGAGGCAGTGGGAACGGCTGCCATCAAAGCAGGTCCTTTGAACTCTGTGGAAATGACGGTGCCCAGGGCTACGCGGCAGGTGGTACCACTTTCCCACTCCTGCCAGATTGGTCTGGTAAGCCCAGTGGAGCCCATTCTGCAGCCACGGAAGCTGCTCCCTGGTTGGCTGGAGCTCCCAGGTCCTTCCGTTAGATGTGATCTCTGGGCACTGTTCTGGGTGGAGCAACCTGGTAATTACTCACCTGTTCTGCAGAACTTCACATTTCACATCCATGGCTTCCCATCCAGCCAAATGATAACTGAGGTGGTCTGTGCAGGTTTCTGCATCTCTTTTCAAAAGCCAGCTTCTGTGGAGCCCTGAACTCTGTATCTTTTCCCAGGGAAGAGAACATGCTCTCTGTCTTTGGGACCACTGTCCCCAAAACAAGACCCAGAACACCACCCCAAGCACAGGCCAGGTGAACTGCGATGCACCTCCCCTGAATCCCTTCTCTCAGGGGGTCACCACCGTGAGCTGAGATCACTGGGTGTCATAAGGCAGGGGACTCATGCAGTTTGCACAGACACCTGGTCATCCGCAGTGGGAGGCTCTGCCTAATTAGACCGTGGCCAGAACTGGTCCTTCCTCTCCCTGTCCTCTCCTCTACTAAGAATTTTTTAGTGCTTTCTTTACTAAAGTCACATTGTATCAAACTATCTCAACCCACCTTCCTTTAATTATTTGGATTCTTGTCAAATATCTTAGTCTCTTAACTCCAACATCTACACCAGTTTCTGTCAACTGCTTTTGATTTGTTTACTATATAGAAATCATTTTTTTTGTTTTATTTAGTGTTTTTATTTCTTTAATCAGATACATGTATCAGTGCTTGGTACAAATTAGAGTACCTGTATGTCCTTACCTTTCTTAGAGGAGTGTGGATTCATTTCTCAGAAGGTTTGCAGATTATCAGATGAACTGCAGCAGTTACTACAGCAGTTCTTATCTCAGTTCCTCTGGATGTAACACATCTTTAATGTGTGGTCACATGTATCTTTAAATACTCTATATTTTGTAATAGCTTTGTTTCCTTTTTAATTTTTTATATTTTATGCATGATAAATAATAACATTTAATGCCTTATTTCATTGTTGATAGGCACTCTTTTATAAATCTTATCACAGTAAAAGTTAATTTAAATCTGTATTTACTATGCTCATCTGAGTAATGATATTTTAAACGTACAAAATTAAAAATTTCCTTGGATAGAGAATTATTATTTCTAAATATTGACGTGACAAGCAGCACACTCTGTTTCTAAATATTCTATCAATTTTAATCATTACTGCTGAGTTGAGGACATATAGAAAATGGAGAAAACCTGGGAAGGTGGACATATTTATTTCCAACCTGAACTTTGGTTCTATTTCTCATTGTCTTTTCTTTGAGCTTTAATTCCTAAGTTTAATTACATTGGTTAGATTAAAACAGGTAGGGAAACTTCCTTCTGGCTCTGTATTATATCAGTATATTTTTTTCTCCAAACTTGAGAGAAGGCATGCAAAAATAAGCCCATGTTTTCTGTAAGTCCTAAATCAGACTTTCCATGAATAGCTCGCTTCATGCTTTGTGTATTCTTGTCTTCAGAGGCTTGAGGAGTAGACATAGCCCCAGGCCCTTTTATAAATATCACCCATGTGGAAATCAGGAGAATTAAGAAGCTATAGAACAGCACTACCTTGAAGAGAGAGACGTTACTTCTTTACAATGAAAGTATTTCCTTTCTCTGTTGGCAAAACTACTGTATCTTATAAGTCTGCCTCCAGCCTGCATCAAGACTGAATGGGGTGGGGGCAATCTTGAGTTCGCTCTGGCTGTTTGAATGTGTGCAGCTCTGGAAGTTCAATAACAGTCTTCAGAAAAAGCATTTAGGACGTGGTTGGAGTCCTGAATTATGAGTGCAAACTTCAGCTGTGTCTCCTTTGTTCCCTCATGTCTTCTTAGACTTAGAGGAAGATTTTTAGACTCAAGTATTTGCATAGACTAAATGAAGTTTATGGATCTATGCTGTGCAATAAGCAAAACAAGATTTATTATTACCAAACATAAACAAAGCCTATACTTATTGATTTGTATTAGAACTTCTGTGTTGTATCCCTGGTAAGATTCCACGGGAGCTGAATTGATTCCTCACACAGTAGGTGATCACTGCATGCTTATTGTAGGGTTTGAGAAAATTGCATTGTTGCTACTAGAAAACAGATTCAAATTTCAATTACTAAAGAGAGTAAATATTCTATATAAACTGATAGCTTCCTATAATTTTCTTTGAGCTGAAGTAAATTAAAATAATACAGAGAAGGAGATTGAATTGGTAGTTTAAATGGATACCCAGAGGAAATAGTATTATTCTTTCAAAGTCTTTCTTGGGAAATTTAAATAAAAATAAATCCTGAGTAATATAGGTAAAGGTTTATAACTTTTTATGTCCAAGTTTTATGATAATAGATGCAAACTCATAGTCAAAAGAACCCACTTTATCTCAACCTGAAATCTGAAATCATGAAATGTACTGCTCCAGATTGGCTTAAGTTTTCCATTTTGCTTTGAAATCCAAGTTCTGCTAATTTTCTGACTAACTCTGCTTCTAGTAGAGAATAAAGACTTCATCTTTGTAGCTCTCCTTTTGTGAGATTTATTTTAGGTCGTTTCTCTCCTGTCTACATCCTGAACTGATTCCACTTTGCCCAGAGTAGATTGTGGCAGAGCTGGCTGGGCACACATGCTGTGAAGCCTTCCTTCCCAGCCTCCCTCCTGCCTTCCGCAATTACTCGATATTGGGCCATCAGCGATCAGTTTAAACTGAGCCCCAAGCTGTTCGTCAGTAAAGTAGTACTTACATTATAAAGATGCCAAACAATAAGATAAGAATATAATGCAATTACATTCATATGCTGGACACAGTGACCACTCAAATACCATTAGCATTTACAATCATTATGACAGAAGCATGATTCTTTATAGTGATTGTGCAAAGGAAGTGAATTTTCTACTGTTAAATTATTACCTATGAGATCTCTGGACATTTTTTAAAATTGTGGGAGCCCTACATTATAAACCATTTCCATTTTATATCACAAACTTAGAGGACTCAAACGCATACTTATGAAGATTTAACACAGGCATCATGTAAAAAAGAAGAAAATGATAGCTATTGTGTCTTCTTTAGTATTGAATTACCCCAAAGGCACTTTCTGAGTTGTCATAAGATAAAGATTTTAAATATGTTAAGTGCTATTTATTTTTTTACCTCTCATAGTGCACACATTGTATAAGAGCACACATTCACTAACGACTAAAGTTTCTTTACATCAACATGTAAGTCTGCTTCATTCTTCAAATGTTTTGTATACATGTGTATAATACACACACACACATATAACACATTTGTGTTTTAGAGGCACTATAACATTAAACTGAAATGAGAAGTATTAGGAAATATCTGCTATCCACTATTTGCAAACAAAGTACCATATGTAATTAGTTCACACAAACATTGAATAATCTTTGAAAACTGATTTTGCCAAACAAAACCGAATTTTATGTTTAGCTTGAACTTCTCCCCTGAGCTCCAGCCTAACGTATCTGGTTTCACATTCAACATCTTCACTTAGCTGCTTGTTGGGGCAGAGAAGCATGACCTCTCTCGTCTCACCAGTACCTCTGACTCTAGTGCACACTATCAGTCTTGACATCATGTCACACTCCTGTCACTTTCTCATACACCGCAGCCCCTTCAGACCATGCCTGAAAATCCTCTCATTTTCACCAAAAGCAAAAGCCCAGCTTCATGCAATGGTCCCTAAGTTCCCATAGGATCTGTGCACTCCTCCACACATCTCTAACTCTTCCTCTCCTACCCACATACTGCAGACATCCCATGCCTCCTGATCTATGTAATGAGTCTTCCTTGGTTATATGATTAAAATTTCAACCCCTATGTGAAATTCTCTATTGCCTTCTGTATTTTATCTCCCTGACATCACTTAGAAACACCTGATTTAATTTACAAATGATTTGCTTATTGTCTATCTCTCCATTAGCATGTAAATATTTTTAAAAAACAGGAAAATTTTATTTGATGGGAAAAACTGCAGCTCAAGGATTATGGAATAAATGAAGAAATACCAATCATTTGCAGAAACAGGACACAGACGCATCAACTGGAAGACAGCATCTTCTTTTGAATCCAGAAAGAAAAGGTCATTGGAGAGGTTAGCACTTTTGAGTCAGAGAGACAGAGAAGTATTTTGTACAAGAGTAAAAGCCCTTCTCTCTCTATTTCTCTGTCCATAGTTTTAGCATGGCCAGTTCTACATCAGTGTGTTAGTCAGCTTTTCATAGCTGTGAACAAAAGAATATCTGACAAGAACAACTTAGAAGAGGACAAGTTTGTCTTGAGTTCAAAAGAGTTGAGAGGGTTCAGCTTATGGCTGGCCACCTTCATTGCTCCGCGCCTGTGGGGAGGAGGTGCATCATGGTGGAACAGCACTGCAGAGGAGAGCTGTCAGCTCATGGCAGCAGGAAACAGAGACAGAGGAACCAAGGACAAGCGTGACCCCAAGGGCATGCTGCAGTGACTTCCTTCCTCCCGCCACGCCCTACTTCCCACAGTTACCTCCCTATGATCCACTCAGATTATTAATCCATCATATGGACTAACCTACTGAATTAGTTACAGGACTCATTATCTAATCATATCACCACTGGACATTGCTACATTTTCTCATGAGATTTTGAGAGACAAAATAGCCAAACATAGCAAGTAGTGTCACATACATAGGTAAGATCAGTTTGGGAGGATAGCGAGCATTTATTTTAATGGAAGAATTTTTAAATTATTAACTGTACATTGCTGGTATTCAAATCAACTATGAATATTTTGACATTCACATAATGCTTCTTAAGGTTATCATATTGGTAGAGAATCAGGGAATCACATCCAACAGTTCCAGAACTTTAACTGATGCACACTTAATCTCCAACTCTTCTCTCCCTCTCTCCCTCTCTCTCTCCCTCCTCTCCCTCCCCCTTTCTGTCTTTGTCTCTTTTTGTATGCTTGTGCAGTGCTGGGGATCCAACCCAGGGCCTCCTGCTTGCTAGGCAACTACTCTTCCACTAAGTCCCATCCTCTCTTTCCTCTTGAACAGATAATTGGTAAATTGCCTCCTTCCTTCTTTTCTCCCCCTTCTCTCCCTCCATTATTTCCTATCCCCCTACTTTCCTCCCTCACTCCATATCCTCTTTCCTTTTCTCTTTCTCCTGACTCTGGTCTAATAATACTCTTTAAAAAACTACTGATCTTCGTGCAAATTGAGTAGAAAGGATAGAACAATGGAGCCTTGATGTTCACCCCCCACCTCTCTTCCAAGGTGTCCCAGGACTTTGGACAATGTGATGGCTTCACTGAAGGTGAGATACTCTGGCATAAGGATAGGTTTGGATTCTCTCTCTACAACTAATCCAAGCCTAACTTAGATTAATAAAGAAATAAGTGTGGTATTTATTCACGATGACTCAAGCAACAAGCTAATCTTATGTGGAAGGATGTTCTGCATGAGGCCCAACACCCATGTGACAGGAGCAGGCAGCACCATCATGTCCAGCACTCAGAGAAGGGCTTCCCAAAGAAGTCCCTGAGAACAGAGGAGAACCCATTGCTGATTGGCTAACTTATTTTCACTACTTCAATGTTTGCACCAAAATAAAAATATTTTAGGGTTTGCTATTGTAAAGAGAACATAAAACAATTGCTAATCTCGTAAGTGACTTTGGAGTATGTGTCGTGCTTATGTTTTATTTCATACCATGCTTGTTCAGGACTTTACTTTAAATCCTAAGTTAGACCCTAGAGACAAAAAGAATATGAATTTATGTCTAAATCTTTTTAAGTCTATCCTTAAATAACATGTTTAATAGTCAATACAACTGTTCTGTCTAAGGTTTATGTGAGGTAACCAGAAAAACAAATAACTGAAGAGTAATCAAAGAAAGGTATAGATAGGTGTTTTGTTCAGTGTTACAGCACTTGCCTAGCATGCCTACAGTCCTAGGTTCCATCCCCAGCATGAGAGATGAATAAATAAATACACATAAATACATAAATAGATAAAAAATAATTATTTTGGGCTGGCGGAAGTTCTACCTATCATGTGAAGAACCCTGGGTTTCATCCCTGGCACTATATAAAAAAAGCCTTAGTATGGTAAAATAGCACCTTTTCCTTTAAGGAAAACAGCACCACATATAATCCACTTATAAATAAATTTCTTTTTTTCATAACTATGAAACTCTTCAGGTCTCCGCTGACTTGTTAGAAGTAAAAGAATTTTGTTATCCTACTGAAGAGAAATAATAATGAATTTCAGAATAACATATCATAAAACTAAGGTAATAAAATTACTACATATAGTACTAATAAAGTAAAGCAATATAAACTGTGAATGGTTGGTTTACTTTCCCAAAAGAAATTATTATATCCACATGGACTTACATAAAATTTAAAACATTTTCTTGCAGAACTGAATATATATATATATATATATATATATATATATATATATATATATATGTGTGTGTGTGTGTGTGTGTATGACTTTTGGGGATATAATTATAAAATCAACTCTGAAAGCATTTTATCTGGTGTCTCACCTGCCATACCACAAGCTTTATCAGTGAGCCAAAAATAAATAACCTAACCCTTCTATAATAGCTGTCACTAGAAAGCTAAACAAAGTCACCATTCATCTTGCTCACAGTCATTTTACCCTTTAGCAGATGTGCTCTTTGAACAAATTTATTGGCCTTATGAATAAAGATTAGCACTCCTCTGTTCTACTCTGTTGGGAAGAACATTATTCTACTGTAAATGGACATAAAATTCAACTAAATGAATGCTTTAAAAGTAAAAAAAAAATAAAAAAAATTCTTTGAACTAAGCTTTATGAATACACTGCAGTACTAGTTTTCTCACATATATTTAATGAATATTTTAAATATATGGACACCCACATCTGGAAATATATATATAAGATAGGGTTAACACACTGTACCCTCTAAGTATATACAATTATTATGTATGTATCAACAAAAAATTTAAAAGCTATGTGAATTTTCAGTTTAATTTTGTTATGCGATTGGTAATTTAATGCAATTACATCCATAGTTACAAAGATTCTATATGCATATCAATATTGTTTGTTTTCATCTTTAAATTTCATTTATCATAGTTTCTGAATATTGATAGGTATTTAAACGTGTATGACTCATGATGGTTTATGTACATTTCCCCTTCATCTAATTCATAGAATGAATTTATATGTTGAACTATATAATTGTTTTCAGATTGCTAAGCATGTTCTGTGCTCATATGCATGTTATATGTAATGTAACATAGTTATGTCTAATATTGCTATAAGTGCTTATGAAGATTCACTGAGACATATATGTGTATATCATGAAATATACAATAACAAAAATTTAGATGAACATATTTTTATGTTTTTATATGTGACAATGGAACTCATTTTATGAAAGCATGCCACTAACATCAAAAAGTATGACCTGGGTATTTTATTGTACATAGTTACCCACTAAATGCCACTCAGAAAGCTAAATTAAACATAGTTCTTGACCACCAGATGTGTTTAATCTCCAAGAATGAGAGTTTGATTGAAATTGAAGGCTCATTAAATATTCCTGCATCTAAATTAATTTTGCAAGTCACTTAAAAGTTCACATTTTAACCTGTCTTTCTTCAGCTACTCTTATGGATTGCTTGTAACTCAGAAAACCAGTAGACCTGCAATCTCTGTTGTTTAACCCCCTCTTTTATGTAGACGTTCAATGGTGCAGTAAAGAAGTGAATTCATGTGAGGATATGTGTAACAATTTTAATTAAATATGGCTATAAACAATTAAATATATTTAGTACATGATCACTCAACTATGCTATGGGCAATCATCTGTGAAATTTACACTCAAAGTTTTAAAGCATAAGTTTAGTATTAAATATATAAGATACAAACTCTTATGTGTCTTACTATGAACATGCTGTGAATAAACTTTCAGACTCATCTTTTAGTTTAAAAGCTAGAAACAACTGAGAGGAAAAAAAAGGAAAATAATCATCAGGTTTCTGTGGCTGTAAGGATTAGAGAAAGTAACAAAAATAGAGGGCATTTGGTCTTGCAAAACCTACTTTATTCGTTGATGATGGGCGGTATGATTTGGTGGGTGCTTTGAGCTGCAAAGGACGTGTAGCATATTATAATCTGATGTTCATATGCAGAAAAATGGGCTAAACTGAGCAGATCCACAGCTACTGTCCTGCATGGGATCTGGAAGATGGCAAATTGGAATCCTCTGGCAGTTCTCTTCTCAGTGCCAAGAAGTCTGGCCTGGAGGTGCATAGTCAGACACCATAGCAATATTTCTAGGGCTTTCTGCTGCACTTGTACTCCAACAAGGGAAATGCTAGGGGAGATTTTACTTGGCTTCCTGGAACAGGTCTATCGGTTGGCCAAAAAAAAAAAAGAAGATAGCTTTTTTATATTTTTCACTTTGGAACATGTTATTCAATAAAACATTTTTTTTTCTTGGCAGTTTCAAGCATACTCAAAAGGCATATTAATGGCATTTATTCCAGCAACACAGCATTGCTATAAATTTTAATAGGATCTCTCAGATATTTTAATTAGCAACTCTCACATATATAGATTTATGAATTATTTTTGGTGTTCACAGAAACTATAAAAGTAAGAGAATCATTAGAGAAATGAAGTTAAGTTGAAGCTTGGAGATCACAAAACGATCTGGCTCCTGCCTTAGATCTTCCTAAGTTGACCATAAAAATGCCATCTGTAATAGCAGCCCCTAAGACAAAGGACAAGAGCAGAGGTCATCTCTAACAGAGGAGTAAATGGATGGCGGCTTTGAGAAAGCAGTTTCTGGATTCTTAGCAGCAATCCTATCAGCAAATGTGATTGTTTCTTGTTATCACATCTCTGAATCTTCAGAATTAGAAGAAAATTTGGGGCAGTACTGTGGGCTCCATCTTTTGCCATGTGTGAATCTTGCTTTGACTCTGCCATTATTTCTTATTTGGAATCAGGGCAGACATCCAGTTGGTCAGAAATCGAGGAAACAACAGGAATGTTCTTAGCTTAGAAGTAAACATAGTCCTTATTTCCACAGAGGAAGAGTGCGACTTTATTCCCCCTGCTCTGGATTCTGTCCACCACCTTCTCATAGGTTTTATCCAACACATTTACCACATTCACTTTGATGATGATCTCCTCATCCTCCAGCCCAGAGACATCATCCAAGCCACCCTTGTGTACCTCTTTGATGAATGAACCAGGTGGACCCCCAAATTACATTTAAGAGAAAACCCCAGCCATTTCAATCTTTAATCGGCCTGCGGAGTGTATGTAGGCTTATGATTGCTAGTTCCTCTCTGGTGTCTGGACCTGAGACCTCCAGAGGACCAGGGATAGGAATTGGACCCACTTTAACAGAACCGTGAGGCATTTCTTAACTTTGATAGTAGAGAGATGGAGAAAATGAGCCAGTGCTATATGCTAACTTTCTCTTTGTCTACCACCAACAGTGAAGTCTGTCCTCGATACTGTCATGTTTGGGGGTTTCCATAGACTCACCATTAACAGCAACTACAAGATCATTGTTCTTCAAGCCAATTGTGTTAGTGGGACTTCCAGAATCTATGTCCTTGCAGTCTGTTTCTGTTCTGGGCCTGACTTCAGATAGAATCCACAGCCAGCACTTCTCTTCCTCACCACAACTCAGGCCCAGTGGGGCGGGAGTTTCAAACTGGTGTTTCCCTTTGGAATTGTGCCTTCTGTTCACTTCAACACTTGTCAGCTTCTTTGTCCACAAGCAGGAACAGGGCATGGCTTCCTGATGTCACCTTTTCCACCACTTCCTGGTGACTGGCATTCTCCACATTCTTTCCATTTCCTTCTCAGGTGATCATCAACCAGGCCACCAGTTTCATAGGACACTCTGAGGTGTGTTACCAGTTATGGACACTTCCTTTGCACCTTGGACACTTTTTTAGAGAGACGCCAGAGCTGTTCCCCTCCTTCACAAGGCAGCAGAGCCGAGCTGTGGCTGGATCCAAGTCTCCACTGCTCCATTCACCACAAGGACCAGTTTCTCATCTTTTGAACCCAGCTTCTTCTGGATTTGACCCAACTCTTTCAAGTCTACCCATTTTTTAAGGCTTTCTCATAGGAATCTTCATACAGAACTAGTAAAGTCACTGAATTCCTACTCCTCCTAACCCGATCCACCACCAGCATATGCTCTTCCCGTCAACAAAGATACTGTTGATTTTAGGAACTCTGCCTCCATCCAGAAGACCAGCCTTCTCTGATGGGCTACCATTCTCTACCACCAGGACCATGTGGCCATTAGTATCTACCTCAATTTGCAAGAAGAATCCATAGCTTTGCCCTTCTGGTTTGTATGGTTGGGATTGAAAGTGGAGGTGGTTTCTGTGATGAAAAATACAAATGGATAAATCCCTTGGAAAGAATATTTAACTGGAGTAAAAACCTTGTTCTCCCTCTCTTGTGCTTCTGTTCTTCCAATTCTGTTTTTCCATGTTCCAATGTGGCAATGTTTGGAGATAAGCAGGCCATCATCCAGGACTTGCTATTTCCCCAAGGGTGACTTTCACTTGAGGTTTGGACCCACATGTTCAATTAGGTACTGGACATAGATACTTCATTTCATTGGCTCCAGGCAAACTCCTCTTTGTCCTCTGACCTCTCAATCAGACATTTCTTAGTGTAGAACTAAAGGTCCTTACACTCTTGCCTTTCTAATTTCTGACACTTAAAGAACCAGCACTGAGTTTATTTTCAATGGAGAAGATTATTGAAAGTGTAGAAGCACATGAAGGTCTTTTCCAAGGTCTTCATGCATCACTTCAATTACCTGTAATTTTTTATCCTTTACTTATTGTATCTGAGGCTAATTTGCATTACTCTACATTTGTCAACATTAAATTTCATTTGCCACATGTCAGCCTACTTAAGTAGCAAATTCAAAGTGTATTAGAATATACTAGATGCAATTTGAATATCACTATTTAATAACTTTTTTCACTTAATTGAAACACCCTCCAAATTAAAATGAGGCTAAATGTCTAATTTTGTTAATTGTAGTAAAATAAAGTGTAGGAGTGAAAAGAATTCGGTGTGTAGAAGAATGCATTAAAGGGGACATTTCCCCCCAGTTTTGATGGTGCTAGGGATTGAAACCTGACTGAAGAATATTTTAATTTTTAGAGTTTTTTAAGTAAACAACATTAGTTTTTAAAATTTGAAATTGGCATCATCATTTGAAGGTCTAAGAATCAAGTAAAAATGGTTAATACTTATCAATTGCATTAAAGAAACTGTTAGAATAACAATACATTGGCAAAAGCAGTAAATTATTACCTTTGAAGTTTACTTCAATTATAATTAAGAAAGAACACAATTGCTATTAAATAAAAATTGTAACAGAGGCATTGAGCAAAAGTGGTAACAAAGCAATCTGAAAACAGAAATCTTTGAGTATATACAGTTAAAGTTGTAAAGAAATTAATATATGTGGAATGAGATATTGTCAGTTTTGAGAAGAAGGATGTGGGAAAATGTGCTACCAGCATATTTTGCTGTGTGAATGTTTTCAATTGCAATTGAGGCTACTTTGCAATTTAAAGTATTTATACAGGATATATTACTGCATTGATACAGGAGAAGCTTGTATGATAGACTGTTCTTGGAATGAGCTCAAGATAATACATTTAAAAGATTAAGAGAATCCATAAAAATATGTCATCAACTTAGAAGAATTCATAAATAACCATAAATAGAATAAAGTATATGAACTCAATAGGTATATATTCTGGAGCCTTATTATATATTTCAAATACTATTAAATTTTGATCAGAGGTGAATACAACACATTTTACCAACACATACATCCCCTAAAGATTTGAAAGCAGTGATTCAAAACAGTGTTTTTGTTCTCCTGTTCAGAGCAGCATTTTTTATAATATACAAAAGAAGCAAACCCATCATTTACTAACATGTGAGTAGGTCAACTATAATATATGTATACATGCATAATTAGTCATGAGAATTTTATCAATTTATTATTCATATTATTATTAAGCTTTAAAAAAGAAAGGGAATTCTGACACAGGCCACAACATAATAAAGGTTAAAATATCCTGCTAAATGAAAAACTGCTTACAAAAGGACAAATGGTGTAGACTCCATTTCCTGAGCAGTGAAATTCACACATTTGAAAAGTAGAGTGGCAGGTGCCAAGCTTGGGGAGGATGCATAGAGAATAATCTGTTGAGCACAGTTTCAGTGTTGCACAATGAGAAACACTGTATAGACAAATGGTGTGATGGTTGCATAGTAATTTGACTCTATGTCACTGAACTACTCATTTCAAAATGATTACAATATTAATTTTATTATGTGTATTTTACATTTAACATAGCAACTTTGTCAATATTTATACATTTATATCATTAACTTCATGATAGCTTAATGTTTAAAAAGTGTATCATAAAAAAGGAAAAGAAGGAAAATTGCATTTTATGATATGATATGAATTCACATTTTATAATTGCTGTGCAATTCTTAAAAGCACAGAGGAGAACACCAGATAAAAATTAAAATGATTAAAGGCTAATTTAATTCAATTGATTGTGAATATAAAGAAAAATCCTGACACCAACATTTAATTTGAGAAGGATTTAATAATTGGGTTGGCCTAGAATGACGTTTCTACTCTCATTGTCTTTTCATGAATGTTGGTGAAAAGAACTTAAATGTGTTGATAAATTTGCCAAAAATACCATAGCAGCATGTGCATTTTGAAATTTTTAACTACATATTTTAACTTCTAAATATTTGGTTTTGCAATTTTAGAATGTAATTATTTTAAAAAGAGCATTGTTTTGAATGTTCTTAATTTGTAATCCTCTATACTTTAGCTTGGATGATTATATTTTAGCTTTATGTTTTCCTAATACACGTATTAAGATATCACAATATTTGAAATAGCTTGAATTCCTAACTTTAATACTTTATAACTATATTACTCATGGCAACAAAGTGATGAAAATAATATCTAAGAATTTCATTGAAGATGCCACAAACACGCAAAATCCAGGGTCATGTATATATGACCCCATATTTTTAACTAAAACTTTTGCAGCCATTGATCCACACTTGATTAATTTCTATGCGTTGTTTGTTTTAGGGATCTTATATCATGCTTTCAATGTGAATGTGCATTTGCTTCAGCACTCATTGTGAAGAAACAATTCTTCCCCCACTGAACTGTCCTGGAAACTTGTCAAAAATCAATTGGTCATGGATGCAAAAATTCATTTCTGAACTCTCAAATCTATCCTATTGACCTATAGGTATTATGGTGCTAGGTCACAGCTTTTTGATCAATTTATCTTTGCAATAAGTTTTAAAATCAGGAAGTATGATTCCTCTAACTTTTCTATTCACTAATTTTTTTTTTTGCTCTCTTGCCCACTTCAAATTGCTGTGAATGAAATCATCAGGTTTACCATTTCTAAGAAAAGGATATTAGATATTTGATAGGGATTTTTCTGAATATATAAATAACTTTGGGGAGTATTGCCTCTTAATGTTGCTAAGTCTTCTAATCCAGGAAAGAAAGCAAGTTACCTTTATTTTTTATGTTTAGGTTTCTTTTTATTATCTTTAGAAATGTAGTTTTCAGTGCAAAAGCCTTTCACCTCCTTGGTTAAATTTATTCTTAGGTGTTTTATTTTGTTCTTTCCAGTTCTATTATAAACAGAAGGTTTTATTACATTTTACAAATTATTCGCTGCTGGTTTATAAGAAAAAAAACATATTATTTTATGTTGACCTTACATCTTGCAACCTTGATGCATGTGTTAATTAGTTCTAGTGAATTTCTTATATCTTAAAGAATTATTTGAATATATATGTGTGTGTATATACACACATATACATTTATAAATGTATATGTGTGTATATACACACACATATATATCAAGAGAGAGATTCTCAATTTCTCAATTATTCTCAATTCTGTCCTACTGACCTATAGGTCTTATTGTGCTAGGTCAAGAGAGAGAGAGAGAGAGAGAGAGAGAGAGAGAGAGAGAGAGAGAGAGAGAGAGATTTTTTCTCTTGGATCTTCTAATATCCCACAGGATATAAGCTGTAAAAATAGACACCTTTGTCTTCTCACTGATCTTAAAGGCAGCTCTTTCATTCTTTCATCTTTGAGTATGATGTTAGCTGTGAATTCTTCATAACTATCCTTTGTCAAATTGAGGAAATTCCCTTTTATCCTTGTACTTTTATCATAAAAAGATGTTGGCTTTTGTCGGAGGTTTTTCTGTGTTAAGTGAGGTAATTTTGCCTTGGAAGTTTCTTCCCTGATCACTCTATTAACATGGCTTAGAACATTGATTTTGGTGTGTTGAACCACTCTTGCATTCCTGCTATAAATCCCTTTTAGTTCTGTTATATAATCCGTATGCTATTAAGGTTTGGATCTGCAGTGTCCCCCAAAGACTCACATGTTGGAGGCTTGGTCCTCAGTGCAGCAATGTTCAGGGGCTGAGCTTTGGGGAAGTGATTAGATCCTGAGGGTTCTGATCTCATCAGTGCATTAATGACATTATTGGGAGGTGGAGGAGACTGAAGGAGGTGAGATGTCTTTGGAGACATTGGGTCACTTGAGGCCTGCAGTGGTATATCTTGTCTCTGGTCCTATGCTGTCTCTCTGTTGGCTGGCTGGCTGCCTTGAAGTGGGCAGCTTTCCTATCCACTCACTTCTGCCATGATACTCAGCCCCACAGGCTGAAAGTGATTGTGCTGGCTGACCATGGACTGAACCCATGATCTAAATCAATCTTTTCTCAAGTATTCATCACAGCAACCTAATACACATGCTGGTGGATTCAGTGTGGCCAGTTGCTGAAGATTTTTGCATACATATTTATAAAAGCTATTCTTCTTTAGTTTTCTTTTTTATTTTTGTCTGGCTTTGCCAACAGGATCATTCTGGCTTCATAAAATGAGTTACCAAGTATTCTTTTCTCTTCTTCTTTTTGGAAGACTTTCAAAAGGATCAGTAAATATTTAAATGTTTGAAAATGTTCATCAATAAAGCCATGTGGCCCTGGACTTTTATTATTCTTTATTACCCATGTAAGGATACAATACTACTGCCCAGCTCATGAGTGGATCTGCATAATAAGAGGGGAATTACTCTTGCTGGGAAAGGTTCCAAGCTGTGAACGTAGTTACCAAGATCATTTATCAAAAGATACTACCTCAGGTTAGAATATGCCTGGAATCATGTCTAATGGAGAACCATTAGATTGTGACATCAAAGGAGAGAGATTTTAAAATGAGGGTCAATGAAGTCTAGGAAAGAGGCAAATGGAAAGACATATGGAAGTTAACAGAGAATGTGAAGGTCTCATCCATGCTTACAATACCTCATTTTATAAAAGAGGCATCCATGTCACAGGTTGTCCAGGTGTCTCCATTAGTTTATGTCATCCAGAGCTGGCCCTAGTCTCCCAAAACTATGCAAAAGGCCCATGCACAAAATGTCCCAACAGTCACAAAGGAGGACATTCATAAAAGTAGCAGTGCATCAGGATAGCCCTCTAATGCCGATGCTACATACCAGGAGGAATATCAATAATATCAAGACGGGAAATGGCACCATCTCTTTAGGATACCATCCTGCCACTAAATGGCTGGTTGATTACATCACGTTTCCACTATGGAGGGAAAATTGATCATAAAAATTGACAATTACACTCTGAACAGAATTTGTACTGTATCCACTATTTTTAGCAGTACAATAATCAGAGAGCTCAAAGAAATCAGTATACTGATATTTGGATCCTATGACTATGTCTTCCAACAAAGAAGTCTATTTCAAGGTGAGTAAGTTTAAATGACCACAATAATTATCATATCACTGGGATGCATCAAATATGATACATAAATAAATGACTATTGAGGGGCTGCAGCTATAGCTCAGTGTTAGAGCGCTTGCCTAGCATGCATAAGGCACTGGGTTCCATCCTCGGCATCACATAAAAATAAAGAAATAAAATAAAGGCATTCTGTCCATCTACAACTACAAAAAATTAAAAAAAAAAAGAACTGGCTATTGACTGTGCCAGATGGATTATGCCACCGTGTTCTAATATGCTGGGCTTCCAGCATGTTATAAGGAACCAGAAAATGAAGGTGGGAAGAGTAACAATGCCTCTTACCACCAATCCTACCAAAAAACCACGAGTGGGTTCTTCCCATCTCTTCACCCTAGACTTTGCTAAATTGTGGCTCTTAGCTGTTGGGTGTGAGAGTGTCTGAGAAGCTTCTCAATAAGTGTTCTGAAGTAGCTAAAGTTATGATTCCCACGTAAAAACACCTAGTCTTCATGCTGGCAGACCAGGAAGCAAAGGGAAGCATTACCACAGTGGTTTAGAAAACCAGAATGAACTTCTGTGGTACTAGGGGGAGGTCTGTAACTCGGAATACCCTGCGGCATACTCTGGGGTCCCTTGCCTAGTGATAATCACAGTATTTGTTGAGCAACAGTTAGATTAGCAAATCTTGACCCTCTCCTGGGGAAAGATGTGGGTCACTTAGCAGGAAAACAATCAAGGCAGCAGAAGGTCAACCATGGGGAGGAGCAACAAGAGATGGTTATCCTTCTCCATCACTGGCCTGGTCCCAAGGACCCCACAATCTCTCCTCTCCTCTGCTCTCCTCTCCCCTCCTCTCCCCTCCCCTTTCCTCCCCTTCCCTCCTCTCCTCTTCTCTCCTCTCCTCACCTCCCCTCTCTCTCCCTCTCTCTCTCTCCTCTTATTCAGTCTCCACTTGTTCCTTCTGTTAGTGATTCTAGCAGTGGTACGAAGAGCTAGAGCTAGAGAGAGAGGGCACTTACTGTGATTTCTAAGTGGATTGAGCAGCACAGGGTGTGAGGGTGGGAGGGATGCAGGGGAGCTTATGGGTGCCAACATTTCTTTCCTTACCTGACGGATTCGAGTCCACCTGTGCTTCACAGAGCCCGCCCTTCTGTGGGCTTCCCTCTAGAAGCCTTCCTTGTGGCTTTGATCTATGAAGATCTTGCTGGTTTGCAGGACTGCTTTCTGGGCATTTATGGCATGGAAGGTCAGGCTGGTTCCCGTAGCTGGAGGAAACCCCTAAAGGGGCAGAGGATCTGTTAGTAAATACTCAGGCCATTATTGTCCAGAGAAGTGATGAATTATCCACAGCTCCTCAGAGCTCTAAGGTGGAGTGAGCTGCACTGTCCTCTGGTGCCTGCTGTGGGCCACACGCTGTGGGGGGCGCACTGCTCCCTGCCTTTCTCCTCTGTGCTCCCTCAAGCTTTCTCTCTCTGTCTCTGACCTGAATCGCCTCCCAGAGAAACATCTCACGTGCCAGTCCTTGTCCCTTGGCTTCTTTCACATTCACCCAAACTAAGTCAAAGTGTGCACACACACTTCTCTCTCCAAGAAATCACCCCATCTTCTCTTTTACCAGCTGGTCTTCCACAGTTTCAATGATGCACCTTCAAAGCATATTTCCAAGTAGCAGCACCTTGGAATTCTCAGATAGAGCACTCTCCAATTTTTCACTTCAAAAAATATCACTTAATTAAAAACCTTTTTCTTTCTTTTTTGGCTTTTTAAAATATTTGCTTTCAGGTTTTCTTATATTTAAACCTCTCGCATAATTTATCAAAGTGTTTAGCAATAGCTGTTGAATAAATGACCCAATGTAAGTAAATGAATAAATATTTCATACATCCCTAATATGCTCCGATTCATGTAGTATTTATAAGAATATACAATGGTTATTTTTTTAAAATCTTAGTCATGGCTATATAGTAACCATAACTAAGAATCTGAGTGTGAAGTTCAATGGCTTCATTGAATGCTAATGTCTAAACAAATATAAATGTGCTTATTGCATCTAAAATCCTGTTTATTAGATATAGGTAGTGTTCCTGATATTTTAGGTGAGATATAGGGCTGAAATATAAATATAATATGTGATTGTTGTATAATTATTGCCTTGTGATAAATTACTTAATGAAAAATGCATTCACCAAAAATGTCCATATTTTAATCACATATTAATGATGTTCAACTTAGAGTTCATTAGAATTATTTAATAACATAAAATGATCAATTCACATTCAAATACCCTTAGTTGTCTAAAAATGTCTTTTCCTAACTTTTTCTTCAAATAGGATTCAAGCTGGTCACACAACTATAGTCAATTCTTATATTGATTATCACCTATTTTTTTTTCCAAATCACGTCATTCTAGCAAATCTGCAAAAGCTACTGGTTAATTGGAAAAATTTGGGTATTTTGACATTGCATTCCCTCACAATTTTAAATGACTAACTACTTTCTTAGAAAATCCTCTCTACTTTGTTTTCCACACTTTTATATCGTCTACCTCTTTGGAACCCAATGGCTAGATTAGGTTAGATTCAGGATGAATTATTTTAGGCCAGAAACCCAATTTGTTGTTATCGAGTATTTTTCTAATAATTTTATTTCTAAAAAGAAAGTATAATAATCTACTTCAATTTTGGTGAAGTTAAGATAATGAGTGAATTCAGCTCACATCACTCTGGTTTTCTTTATTTTAAAATTTCTGGTGAGGAGCTAGAGTTGTGGCTCAGTGGTAAAACACTTGTCTAGCATGTGCGAGCCCTGGGTTTGATTCTCTTTTTTTTTTTTTTTTTTTCTTTTTTTTTTTTCTGGGTTTGATTCTCAGCACCACATAAAAATAAAATAAAGGTATTGTGTCCAACTACAACTAAAATAAAATATTTTTTAAAATTCTGATGAAAATTATATCTAATATTTCCATAGGATTATCAATCTTTTAATTTTTACAAATATGATTATTAAAAATGGTGCTATTAAAAATAATGCAATCATCATTTTATGAAATAAGGATGATTTTAATGCCAAAAAAGTAAAATGCATACTTTCATAATAAAGGATAATTCTCCCAAAGACAGTTTTAACTTTTATCCACAGGTGGCCACAGATATTTATGTGGAAAAATGCATGCACACATCTACATGAACACACACACCCCATGTGCACACACACGCTGCATCTGGTTATTTTTTTTCTTTGATTTTTCTGAGGTCAATGATGACTTTATCTTTGCCTGGCATCTAAAGATGGACTTTAGTTGAGAACCACTGCCCCCTATCAAACGGAACACACAGAAGAATGATATTCACTAGATTATATTGTTTTATTGTGTGTATGTACAAATATGTAACAACAAATCCCACCACTGTGTACATCTATAATGCGCTAGACAAGCATGGAGGAAAGGACAGAAGATTAAACTCTGTACCAAATGTATGAATGCAAAGGTATTCCTAGCTAATTCATTGATGATCGGTAGGTAAAGTTATAGTCCATAAGTTCTGGGAATGTGGTGAGTTGTAAGGGTTCAATCTTCGGGATTGGGGTGTCTGATAGCTTCATGACTGTGGCATACTTGGTGGCTATGGAAGTTTCTGTGCAAATGCACAGAATGCCTAGCTGCTAGGAAATGCCTGGCTGCTGTAGCAATGCCCTGCATGAGGAGGCTCTGTATTAGAGCTGTGCCTGAACCTTGATCTCAGGCACACAGCTCCTGGAAATAAAGAAACTCCTTTGTTAAGATAGCCACAATATTTCACCAAGCTCCACTGTACCTAAACTTGTTCACATAATAGTAACTTTAAACAATGGACTTTTTTGAGAGCTATACAAAGCTCCTTACATTGCATATTGCAATTATAGTATGTAACTGAGGAATAAACTGCATAATGTTGTTAACTCTGTAAGCTGCCTAATGACACAATGGAAAATAATGGATTACTGATGCCAGTGACCTAATATAACCTATTGTATAAATAAAGCTGGCAACTTGGACAAAGGACATTCGCCCATTCTGCCCTTCTGCCTTTGCAATCTTGTCTCTGTGTCTCCTTTTGTTTTCCTTACAGTGAGCTTTCAATATTCTTATTCCTGTGAAATGATTTAGTTGGAAATATTCTCTATAGAAATCTTTCCCTGAGTAAGGATGCAGCTATCTGAATACAATATATAAAAACAGACATAGTAAATGCTTGATTATTTTACTTATTTATGAGTTTTCAAATAATCAGTTGATATTTTAATAACTTTTAAAATGAGTGAAGAAATTCATAATACACGATGGGACTATTACTACCAAAGCATTCTAATCTGTGGTAAACACGTCTGACCTCAGTGAATCCAGGTTCCTCCGTTCCTTTGTGCTTGAAATCACCATCAAAGGAATACAGGAGTCACTTTGGATGGATGTGACCTATTAATCTGTGTTGCATTCCCTAGTCTTCTGCTGTATAAGATGTTCCAAGATCTTTTTGTTGATTGTAGTAGGACACCTTGAAGCAGCTATTTCTCTAAGGAGCAGTAGTTCCTTCAATGGGGAGCAATACTGAGAGACCATAGTGAGAGTGCAGGGAGGCCATTGCTAGTTGTGCCATTGGCTTTTGAATATGCTCAGTGAAGAGGACAGAGCCATGAATATTTTATGAGCTCACAATTACAATCTGAAATGTTTAACTCTTTATGATTATAGGCTTTGTATAATTTCCTTGATTTCCTATGAGTATCTTTTTCCATTTACATAGCAAATACTGGTGCTGTTATTATTAAAATTACCAATTCTTTGTTTTATGTTACTATATGTAATAATATTTTCAAAGTATAAATCTATTGAATGCATTTGAGAATTTAAGAAATCCTTTCAAATATTTCCCTTTTTTGAGAGGGAGTTTATTGCTATTTTATTGAATTATAAGAGTTTCTACAAGGAACTTTTGGGAATTCCAGTGGCTATATAAAAGATGCTAGGAATTACTAATCATCTAGGAAATGTGAATCAAAACCACAGATTTTACCTCACACCTGTTACAGTGGCTACTATGAAAAAAAAAAGATAATGAGTTGACAAGATTATGGAGAAATTGTAATCCACATAAACTCTTGAGGATGATGAAGAGTGGTGTGGCTATTATGGATAATATATATGTTCCTTGAGAATCTTAAAATAAAATTGCCATATGATCCAGCATTCACATTACTTACTGGGGGTTTCAATTCCAGAATTCTGAAGACATACCTATATCCTCATGTTCATTGCAGCATCATTTAAGATAGCAAAGACTTGTAAATACCCTACATAGCCATCATTACAGGAGTGGATAAAGAGGGTGGGACATATAAGTACAATGGAATATTATTTACCCTTTAAAATGATAATTCTCTATTAGCAACATTTGTAGACCAAGAAGACAATATTCTAGGAGACTTAAGTCAATCACAGAAGGGCAAATGCTGCAGGATTCCTCTTACATATGTGGAATATCAAATGTATTGAAGTAGACAACAAAATGGTTATTAGGGCCTGGGAAGTTGTTGTTTAATAGTCATAAACTTACCCTGCCACTGGATGAACAAGTTCCAGATCCACTCTATTTATCATAGTTTCTATTGTTCACAGTAAGTTATTGTGCAACCAAAGAATTAAGAGGGCATAGCTCATATTAAGTGTTCTCACCAAAACATACAAACAAACAAACAAAAAACCCAAAACGTCCCAAGTAAACTTTTGGAGGTGAATATGGTGATGATAACATGAATATACACATATATTTGAATATGCATTAGTTAAGTGCAGTTATTTATATATCATTTATACTTCACTAAAGCTTGGAATATAATAAAGTTTGAGATTTTCAATGATTCTTTGTGTCTTTAGAATTCTAGAGGGAATTGCAATGAAAACACCATGTTATAATTTCCCTTGAATAAATTATGTTCTCTGTACCCTTATGTACCAATTTAATACAAAGTTAGATTAATGACTTTTTTAGTTTTATTTTAAGCAAAAGGATATTGATTGATTTTGGAACAATGCCTAGCATTAAACATTATGTTATAGAACTGAAATCATACTAAATAAGAAACATTTATTAAATTTTTACCTATTAAAATATGCTAGGATGAAACTGATTTCAAAGATAATGGTCACATGGAGTGGAAGATGTCATTCCATTTTGTACTGCAGGTGTTAGTTAACCAATATAATTAAAAATACATTGAAAGAACAGAAACTGGAAGAAAAATGTAAACAGGCTATTTAGAGTATGAAGTGATTGGTGCACCAATATTATGCATTAGATATATAACAATACATGAAAAATACATATATATGCTTGTTACCTTTGCTATTTTATTGGGGATGCTATTTGTTGAGGTATATTTCAAATTGCACAGTGAGAGCTATGGATACTACTAAAGTGCACCCGTGATGCCAGTGCCCCTTGAATGCAGAAACTTGCCATTTGGGGTGTAAATGGTGCAATAATGTCACAGACTTCTGGGAGTAGAGAAATCAATCAATATGTTGGTTCCATAGCAGAGGCACCCTGGGATTCCTCTGACAAGTGGTGCAATCTCCCATTTTCTCTCTTGCTCCTCTACAACTCTATTCAAACTTTTCAATAGAAAGCCTGGCCAAATGCCACAGAAGGAGGAAGAGAAAAAGTAAGAAAAAAAAAGTAGAAGTCAAATGTTAGAAAATAAAAGTAACAATGAATGTGAACTCCCTGACCTTAAATAAAAGGGAAAAAATGTACAAAGTGTGGTGCTGAACAAAGCCTTGCTAGAATAAAGGAAGCTTGGCTCACTGCCTGTGCGGTCGCTTAACAGATCAGATTTAACTGCCAGTACTTTCTTTGTACATTCTGCAATCCTAGGTCCATAATCAGCTTTCCCAAGCATCTGACGGTGTTCAAATCAACTAGATACAACCAGGAATATTCTGGTAGTCTAAATCACACATTGTACTGGAACATTTTGGGAAGAAAACGATCATATTTTCCAAAGAAATGATAAAGGATTACATACAACTTTCAAAATAATACAATATAATAAGAAGAAAGTTCTTTATTCTCTAAAATTAAATTATTCTTTCTTTAGCCTTCTTCATTTAATATTATGTTCTTTATTTTGAAATTTTGAAGTATCTTCCAAATTTAGTGAAATGTGCAAAAATACTTAATTTCAGAAAAATCTTATATCAGCATTATATTAAAATGTGTATTCTTATTATGACAATTATTTATTTGGAAAAAAATAGAATGTGAGTTCCATTTATGTTAAGGAATATGGAATTGGATTTTTTTTTTTTTTTTTTGAGATGAGTTCATACCAGGAAAAGCACAGATCTCAAGAGTGAAATTCAGTTCTTTTCCTTATTTCTCTACCAGGCCTCTCCCTTGATAAAGAAGCTGTGTTTGACAGCCTTTGCTCATCTGGGTAAGAGCCCGTAGTCATTCCATGACCAGAATACATTGTTGTGATTGGCTCCACCATATGTTAATTTTGCCTGTTTATGAACTTGATGTAGGTGGGAATTTAGTCAGTATTACATGAAATTCATCCCCATTACTATTTCAGGATAATCTTCTAAGGAATTACCAATAGCACCACAAACTTCTGGTCTTTATAGAAAGAGTGTTTTGAATCTGGATTATCTGGATTTTCATACATTCCATTGAACAGTTTGGTAAGCACTGACACATGAAAACACCCGAGAAACAGTCACCAAAGCCAAGCTATAAGCATATCCAGCACCCTCATGCTACCCCATCGTGTGACTTATCCCTGCCATCCCTAGGAAGCCACTGATCTACTTCTGGCAGAGCTGTGGGCCAATGTGCTTCTATTATTTTACATAGAGGAATCATCTGGACATCTGTAAGTTTTGTATGTTGTCTTCTGTCAGTATAATCGCATTAAGATTAACCCTTGATGTTTGATTTATTCACAATTTTTTTTTACTTTTAATTATTGAGAAGTATTCCAATATGTTTATGCAGTACACACACACACACACACACACACACACACACACACACACATACACACACACGTTCATTCACCTACTAATGCACATTTGAGTTGTTTCAGTTTTTTGACAATTGCAAATAAAACTCTCTGGATATCTATATACACATTTTTGCATGGACAAATGCAATAAATTTTCTTGACTAAACATGGAGGAGTAGAAGGGCTAAGGTGTTTGTATATACAGAATTAATTAATGATAAACTTTCCGCCTCTTTTTCAAGTAGCTTTAATTTACACATTTCTAATGAATAATGTGATAATACTATCCAATGGGCTTTTTATCATTTGTACAATGCCTTGTCTAAGAGTTCTACTTAAATACTTTGCCATCTGTAACTAGATTGACTTCATTTTTTTTAATTATGAGAGTTCTTTTCATAGTTTGGTTACACATATTTGTCAGAAGTGTGCTTCTTTCTTTCAGTGAACCACCTTTTTATTTATCAGAAGTGTCCTTTGCAAAGAAGAATGATTTAATTTTTATTAATCCCAATTTTTTTAACATGGTACCTACCTTTAATTGCCTATATAAGGAATCTTTCTTTGACAGTCCCGTGCACTTTCTGTCACCAATATTCTATTTTCATAAAGTGTCTATTTGGATTTCATGAAATGGGCAACTTTCTATTGTTTTGTTTATTTTCTGATTATTGAGTATCCTCAGTTTTTCAGGTACTCTGACTGACTGTTATTTTGGTGGGTTTTCATCACTGTGACCCAGACAGACAATAACCATTTAAAAGGAGGAAAGAGCCATCTGGCCCTGCAGTGGCAGGGGTTTTAGACCATGGTCTGATGACTGCGTGGGTTTAGGTCTCACTGCAGCATAACGTGGCGGCAGGAGGCTGTGGCAGAGGCAAGCCACTGGCTTGTGGCACCAGGAAGCCGACAAAAGGAAAAAGGGACAGAGATGAGTTCTATCCCCAGGAGTCACGCCAGAGACCGTCAGCCTCCAGTGTCCACCTGTGTGCATTTTCCACTACCTCCCACTAGTCCTGTTTATTATCAACCCATCAAGTGGGCTGACCCATTGATGAGGTCAGAGCCCTTCAAGGTGCAATCAATTTGCGAGACCCCCATCCCTGAACATTGCTGCCTTGGAGACCAAACCTTCAAGGCATGAACCGACAGGGGGCGCTCCAGAACAGAACTCTGACAACATCTTGGATTGTGGGCATGATTGCATAAACCTGCTTTTCTTTATTTTTTTTCTTTTTCTCTTTTTTTTTTAAACACTTTCTTCAGGCAATAAGCTGTGACAATGATAGGACAAACCTTGTTGGTCTCCTGTAACATGTCTTTGCTAATTGACACAACCCTCTTAGAAGAACCCATTCACCTCCCTTTTTAGTTCCCCTCCCGGGATCATAGAGTAACTAGTGCCAACCTGAACACAAATGTGACAAATCCACCATCAGATGGAATAGCAACTGAAAACTGTCCCCTCTGCCTGTCCATCTTTGCAGGGGGTAGTATGAAGCTCTACAAATAGCCTTCCTTAGGTGCTTACTCTATTTTGAACTCATACTACACAAAGAGTACTGCCTTATATCCTTAGAGTACAATTACTTTTGCATTTATGTCATTTTTTTCTACTATGTGCCCTTTTAGGATTTTTTTTTTGTACCTTGTTGAAAAAAAAATCTGGAAATAGCTGTTATGACTCAGGAGAATCCTGTGGTTTCTCAGGATGTAAGTTGCAAAGTCCATCATATTTGGGGTCTTCCTCATTTGTTTCCCCTCTTTCATTGCCACTTCCGGGGCCCAAACAAATATCAGCAACAGGACAGAGAAAGATATAGGCTTTCAGAATATCTTGGCTTAGTCATAGTTTCTGTATTGTGTCTTGGTATTAAAGACCTAGACACCACGTAGCCCTGTCAGAGCCTGTAGATGATTGAACCCGAAGGATGGTTTCAAGTTAATTAAAAAGTATAGCACCTGGATTGACAGAGCAGCAGTTTATTATGCACAAACTCAACTGTTGAATGAATTGAGAATTTTCAGAAAACGGTTCATTCTCTTCCATTCAAAACAAATGAGTAAAAGCCAATACCAAAAATTTCTTTACTAATTTAGGCAGAAATCTCTAGTTAGGATTATTAAAATGCCTTGTCTTCTGTACACAGAAGAAACACACACACACACACACAGGACTTTATTACTTTAATAGTAGACACAATTTTGAGTTGGAACTCAAAAGTCTCAAACTCTGAAAGAGTAAGTAGCACTTCCATTAGTTGTCAGTTGGACATTACGCATAACATAAAATTTAAACAAATGCCCATTTATGATCACAAAGCTGCTTTGGCATTCAGCCATAGCCCAGCAGGTTGTCTGCTCCTGACTGTCTCCAGGGCGGCCATCAAATCATCCCAAGGCCCAGGGTCTCTAGTGAAGGTGCTGCTGAAAGTGGATCCAGATTGCATGTGTGGGTTTGGGTGGAGCTCCTTCCTGAAGGGCCGCTGGGCGCTGGGCAGAGGGCCATATTTCCCCTCTGACTATGGAGCAAGGCATTGAAGTTTCTTGAGATGTGGAGCTCCTGCACATGGTAGCTCTCCTCCTGCCTAGGAGGGGAGGCGTGTGCTAGCAGGAAGGAAGCCTAAGTCCCTGCAACTGGTTCCCAGGAGCTGATGTCATCAGCTCTGCCTCACTCCATGGTGAAAAGAATCTGCACAGTTCAAGTTCATTTACAGAAGTAGGACTCTGACCCACACCATGCACATACTTCCCCAGAAAATCAACCTCCCTTCTCACCACACACACACACACACACACACACACACACAAAATCAAGATAAGTATTTGAGGTGGCACATGTGTTACTTACCTGATATAGCCATTTCACAATGCATACAAGGGTCAAAACATCATGCCATATATATATATATATATATATATATATATATATATATATGCCATATACATATATATATATATTTTATATATATACATATATATATATAATAGTTATATACTATGATTCAGTTTTCTATAATCATAATTATACATATTATACATTATATATATATATATATATACAATTGTAAAAGTACAGGAAGCCAATCTATAGTCCAACCTCTAAGAAACAAGACAGATGTCTCCAGTGACAGTGACAGTCTTGGAAACTGAAGAGTCATTTCGGTATCTAGTCCACATGGCCGGGACTAGATTACTAGCTGACAGATTCCTTCATGTTTAAACTTGTGGCCGACCAGGGACAGCTGATTCCACACCCCCAGCCATTCTCGCAGGCTGCAGCGCTTCTTGTCACCAGGCTACAGCCCCCATGCCAGTGCACCTCACCAGGGGAGCTGGGGCCTCCCCTTTCCATGTGGAGCGCTCAGTGCCTGCCTGCTTCTGAGCCTCTGCCAAAACAGAGGGGATGCTGGCTGACGCCCTGCTGCAGCAAGCTCAGAGTGAACCGCCGCTGCTTTTCTGTGTGGTTTATGTCACACCCCATGCAAGGGGAGGAGAGATCACACAGCTGGGGACAAGAGCATATGGGGCTCTGGGGACCGTCTTAGACATCCAAGCACTACAGGGCTGAGACCGGTTTTCTAACCACGGGCTCCGACACAGTTTTTCTTTGCTTCCAGGTATTCTAGTCTGAGGTGATCATTCAATTCCATATCTAGAGTTCAAAAATGTGATGCCAGTTATTTCATTTGTTATGCTCCTTGAGGCCAACGAATTCCTGATGCAGGAAAGGGTTGGAACAGTGCTACCACTCTATAAGCTTCAATTCCCATGTGTATTTTACTCTGAGTCCCCAAACCCATCAAATGTGTGCTTTCACCCTATGTCTCCTAAAAGTGAGAACTGTTTTCTGTTCATCTCTTGTTCAAGTAAAGATGGCTTCCAAAGTTAAAGGGTCTGGTCCTTTAGGTTCTCCTCAAATTTTTCATTCATATCAAACTCAGACTCTGACCTAGAAATTACATCCATGAAATTTAAACCTATTGTTAAGTTCCAATAAATGCAAGATAATTAGCTATGAAAAGAAGTAGCCCTCAAAATAGAAAACTGAATCAGAGTTTGGATCACCAACCATCTGGGGTCACCCTTACCTGCATGGGGAGCATCCCTATCCACTGAGAGGCTCCTTATCTATTTTTATATCCTCACAGCAATTACTTATGGCTTCCTAGCAAATGGCCACACGATGCCTCTACTACAAGGGTATGGTCATCTTGACCAGGGAACAAGTGCTCTGGAAGGAAGGGACACGCTGCCATTCAGCCAATGCACTCTGCAGGGGCCTCGGAGAATCCAGTGCTGAGAAGAGAGGACAGTGTGGAGGACAGGCAGCACCGAGGCCCCACAGGCAGAATGCTTTCAGGAAGAATGCATGAGAGACTAGGTTAACTAAGAGAGGCGGTCACCACGTCCAGGAGACCATCTGAGAAGTGTGCCTGTGGGCCTCTGAAGAAGCAATAGCAGCAGCGGTGGGTCTCCAGGGAACTAGCCAGGCTGTGTGCACAGGAGCCTGTCCTCCAAACACAGTGGAGACCTGGCAGCAGGACAGCGGTCTGTGTGCTCCCCGTTTCCCTGGGCATCCCGGAGGACACCCGGCCCACTCAGAGTCCTCTGAGCCCTGCTTCTCCCTTGAAACCTGCAGTGGCCTCACCACATGGCCAAGGTGGAACAAGGAGGAGCCAAGGAAACACAGGCTCAAGACTCTGGTGCCCAGTGAGCCCAGCGTCCTTACTGCTTTCCTTGTTCATCGGTGCAGACTACGGACCAGAAAGCCGGCCTGCTTGTCCCTGTTACTGCTGGTCTGCGGGAGCCCTTTGCTAAGTGGCCCTTCTTCTTCCTAAGAAAGGTGAAACTGTTGGTGGAATCTAACTACTTAAGTTTGGTGGGTCTAACTTCAGCATGCACTGAAGAGGGCATATTAGAATAAATAATACCAGGAGAGAGATATTGCATAAAACACATCTTTCCAAAAGTATCTCTACTTAATATTATTATGTACATAAGTGTCCCACTATATCATTTTTAATTAGCTAAATTAATCTCATTTTATGGAAGAAACACAATTTAACCATATTGTTGGCTGTAAGTTGATATTAATTTACTGTAATAGTGTGCTTTATAATAAAAATCTTAGATTAATATTTTATACACACACTGTTTCCTTTTGAAAAAGTAGGTTTATTGGTTGAAAGTTATGTCAGTTTTTGAGAAGAAGTTGTGTATTAGCAGCAGTTCATTACTCTAGAATGTTTATGTCAATTTATACTCCCAATATATTCCTATTTAGTTACTTGCTGATTATTAACAGATGCTATTATTTTGTCCTTTTCACTTTTTGATTTTCTTATATTTTGCTAATTTTCACGAGTATTTAACATTTCTTGGTTATTAATTAGGTTGGATTTTTTTTTTTTTTTGGTGTTGTGGTGTTGAACATTTCTTTATAAATGATGTCGCCTTCTCCTCGTATTCACATTTTCCTGTTGGAGATCTTTTGACTTTTCTAATTAGCCTTTTAAGAAATCTTTTTTAAATTGTTCAAGAATATTTTAAACTTTTGCTTGCCTCTAAGCTTTCTTTTATTGCCTCTAATATTTCTACA
The DNA here is from genome assembly GCF_045843805.1 of Urocitellus parryii. NCBI lineage: Eukaryota > Metazoa > Chordata > Mammalia > Rodentia > Sciuridae > Urocitellus > Urocitellus parryii. The sequence goes on along the minus strand of NC_135543.1, from coordinate 5,935,487 downwards.
TTTTTCATATTCCAATTTGAATAGTTTTCAGCAACATCAATTTGTGCCTGTCAATGGTTCATGCGGAGATCTGTCAGACTCACCTGTTGTGTGAGGCCACTGGCTCTTCTTCCAGGTGGGAGGAGGAGCTCACAACTTCCATCCTGCCTTCCATTTCCAAATTACGGCAGATTTATTTCATCTACTAGCTCATGCACTGATTTTTCTATTTGTTATGAACTCAATATGGAAAGGAGGGATTATTTATTTTACTGGATCTCAGAATCCAAACACGTATGTCCATATTTTCTCAGATTTTGATAAATTTTCTAACTATTCAAACAACTCTCAAATGTAAAATCCTGGAAGGGTACACTTCTGCTGGCATGGTTTCATCTCAATGACAGAAATTAATTAGGAGATCTCAGAAAAGGGTTACTCAGAAAAGGTGACACACCCATAAGGTGAAATCTAGGGACACTCTATTCCCTTGGTAATTCAGTTTTGCAAAACAAAAGCAGGCATTTAAGAGGTGAGGTAAGAAGTTAACATAATGAGCCAATAGCAAATTCACTTAGATTGTATACTCCTGTCTGTAGACTCTCCCAGTTACATTTTCTGCTGATTTTCTTATACAATGAGAACATACATTTGTTTTCTCATGTAACATACCAATGCCATTCTTAATGCAGAAGCATAAAAAATTGTGTTGCAAACTTTTTCTCAGATAGATCTAATGTATGAAAAATACAAAAATGACATACTATGATTCAGAGGAATTAATATTAGCTCCATCTCAAAATAATAAATAATGTTAATTTACTATCAGTTTTTATTTGCATATGTGAAAAAATAATAGAATTGTCCACGATAATATCATAAATTGTAGCCTTGGGGATTTTTGTGTTTATGTATTGGATTGGGAACACAATCTAGCAAGAGCTGAGATAGAACAGTCAACAGCATGTCAGGTTAAGATAGGTCCTTGGTGTGCATGAACCTCAGCATGTCCCTGGTTTACAGTGACCTTGCTCTCTATCCACAGGTCTCCCTTGGCTTGGCTTCTGCCCGGCTGTGGCTGTGCTCACCTCCAGCTGGGGGGAGCAGCTCAGGCTTCCCCAATGTCCTCATGCTCCTTGGTCCAGGGACTCTTCCAGGTCACATTCTCAGAGCATTAGGAGAAATGCAAGAGGGAAAGCAAAGGGGCACATGTTGAAGTTCACTCTCATCTTCATGTTCTGGGTCTTCCTGGTACTTTGGTCAGAGAACATCACAGCTAAGTTTTGTTTTTGTCACCTACTCTAAGTGTATGTGACAAGAAAGTAAAGAATTGGGAACAATAATATTATCTACCAATGTAGAATCTGGAATGTTAGGAATCTAAGTGAATGCTTTATAGAATATTTTATTTTTTTAAAAAAAGATCAAATATTCTTAATAAATTTCATTGGGTTAGAAGATGATTGTAGTTGAAGTAGACAGGACCCACTCAATATCTGGTTCCCAAATTCACTTTCACTTCTTCTATATATTAACTAAGTAGACCTTTACTCATAGTTAAAGACATGTGTTTCTTCCTTAAACTTCAATACATTTAGAATCTATCACATATTACTTTCTGACATTTCTTAGGCATTTTGCAAACTTTGAATGGTATATTTTGCATTTTTTTCTAAAGCTTATGTAAAATATTTTAAAGTATTATTTTGTTTTTCTTTAGGATTCCTTACCATTCTTCATTTTATCTAAAAGTCTACATTTTGCAAGAATCTGAGAGGAACATATAAATTATGTCCCCTGAAAAATGCTTAACATTTCCCTATGGTAAATACAAAATTTGTCCATTCAGCACATAGATTCTTAAGAAACTATATGTAAGTTTTGCTTTGTTTGTCTCCTAATATGAAATGATAAGTAATTACATCTACTTCTTCACATTATGGACACTATGTAGTGTTAGTAATCTCCGCAAATAGGGTCAGAGCCCCTGGATTCAAACTCCAGCTCCATGGCTTACTGCATTGCTTAGATGCCAAGACATCTCTGTTCCACGAAATCATATAATGAGAATGCTAATGTTTACTTCAAACTGCTTTTGTGGAGATTTTATGAGATTTCTTATGCAAATAGCTGGAATGGAACACACTTAATTGGTCATTTTAATATTAAATCAAAATTGTCTTTGACATTTAGGAGTAATATGAAAGCTGAAATTTAAAATTACCTGCTGATGTAATTATATATTTATGTAGTGATTGTTTCACTTGTCTTTTTTGCCAAATATTGTAAGTCCCATAGGCAAGTCCGTGCTGATCTCAATAAGAAAGAGAGCCCTTCACACAGTGTGAAAACACTACATTCAATGTGAACAAACATGATTATAAAAATTGAGAAACAAGCAAAACCCAATCAAGAATGTCTATGTCAAATCTTCATTCAGTGACATATGTTTATAAAATAATATACAAGATGAAGAAAAACAATAAATGGGGATACAGGAATTTTTAGTGTACTTCAAGTCTTCATGGAAATTAGTTACCTTTTTGTAACAAAAGTAAAAAAAAAATAATGTTTGAGAGGAAAAAACTGTCTATTGAAATAAAAGTATTTAAATTGTGTAATTTAGGGAAAAATCAAAATAAAGCAAATACATGAAAGGCTATCTGTAATGAATAACAAATGATGATAATTTGTAAGCATCCTTCCAGGCAGTTCACTATGCCCGTATATCAAGAGCACAAGTTAACATAAGTAACTGAATACAGCCTATATTTGCTTCACCACCTTCCATTCAAAATTTTTATTTTCTTCAATTTTAAAAACTGTATTGGTGATTTACAATCATACATCGTAGTGGCATTCCTTGTTACACATCCGTCCGTGCATACAACATGATGTGGTTGATTTCATTTCCAGTACCTCCCTCCACCCCGTCTTCTGCCTTACTTCCTTCCATTGTTCTCGGAATCTCCCCATTTCCCCCTGTTTTTTTCTCTCCAGCTTCCACATGTGAGACCCTAGACTTTCTGCATCTGGTTTACTTCACTTAACATAACGCATTCCAGTTCCATCCTTTTTCCTGCTCAAAGGGAGTGATTGATGGAGAACCCTGTGTTCCCAGTGCCCTCTGCACATGGCACAGCTATCCTCTGCAGTGTGTCCCTACCTCTCCTCCTCCATCAGGCCCAGAGCACTCCTGCCACAGACCTTCCTGAGCAGCAGTAGCCGCACACCATGCCCAACCTCTCTGTGGACTTGTACATACATGTTGCTCTTCACACTTTACTGCTGGATCCTTAAGTGTAGCTTAATGTGACAATGACCAAAAGTGAGCTGTGGCCATAAAGTCATTTTTTTTTCCTCACGAGTATAAAACTGAACTCTCAGGAGATGAAGCATGTTCATCAACTTGCATCTACACTTTGCTCTTGATATGTCCTTAACCTATGTAATTATGGTTCATTACTTGATGATTCACATTATAGAAATTCTTTGAGGCAAGCAAAACATGATGCCTTCTGCTGTGTTTTATTATTCCAAATCACCTAGTGACGCGTATGCTCCAAAATGAATACTTAACCATTTTTAATTGTGTGACTTTCATTGAGATCCACCTAAATTTAAGAAATTGTGCTTACAGTATTCCACCATACAAACAAAATATATCCTGTTATACAATTATTTTATCCCTCTGTACATTTTCTTCCAATCATGTATATTGCTTTGCTAGGTATTTTCATTGACATTACATTGATGGAGAAAGAATTTTCTCTCTGACCTGGCTTCAGCACCCTCTGAGAAAGTGACCATGCATGCCTTCTGCACTCAGATCCACAGCTTCATGGTGCTGGAAAGGGTCCTCCATTCACATTATTGTCACAGTTTTTTGTGGATACTCTTTTTGGAATCAATAAAAGTTTTCTTAAATGTATTATGTTGACTAACTAGTTAGCTTTATAAAATAACTTTATTTAATGTTCTACTTCTGAACTTTTCTACCTTGCCAAGATAAATTGTATCTAGTTGTATTATTCATGTGATGTTTTATTTGACTGTAAGTGTTAATATTTTATTTACAACTTTGTATCAATATTTATATACAAAATATTATCTTTGTGCCATCCTTGGCCAGCATAGCACTGCTTTATAAATACTCCCAGATGGTATCATTTCCCTGGGTGCCATGGAGCTGTGTAAACAGCATGGGGGTCAGCTATTTGACTTCAAGTGCAAGAATTCACCCATAAACTCATCTGGGTATAGACAGTTTGGGGGTACAAGCTGTTTGAGAAAGTTCTACTCATTGCGTAAATCTTGATTTGTTTATATTGCTTGTATATCCCCAATCAATTATTTTTCTAACATCATATCTTTTACCTTGCATATTTATTAGAGAGCTAATATGTGACTATCCTATTTTGGCTAAAAATGTATTCATTTTGCTTTTATAAATCAATAATTTCTGAGCACAGATCAGATGATAGTAATTGCTGAATATTAAAGATTCAATCCAAGAAAAAAACAAGGTCTCTGCCTTATTGCAATTTATTCTCTACACAAATCAGGAAAGGTGGAAACAAGTGAATACATAAAAAATGGAGGCCCAGAGGGTGATGGGTAATAAACGGAGGGTGCTCCGTGGAGAAGAGTGGTCAGTACATATTCTGCAGTGTCATGGTAGTACCGCCAGTCACTAAGAGCAGGTGAAGAGCAGGACAATGGACATTGGGCAACATCTCCTATGAGGAGAGAAGACTCGGGTCATTAGTAAGTAGGAAAAAACTATTCCATTTGTAAACAAAGAATTCTGGGTGGCTTGAGAGTCCCCAACACAGGACCTCTGTCATTTGACCACCCTCTCCAACTGAACCTCTAAGCTTTCTTCAAATTTCCATAGTCACACGTTTTTAGAGAAATTATCATCCATTATTGCTCTTCTGCCCAGAGTTTGTAATTCAACAACTCAACCCACACCACCCTCCTTCCCTGAGCCGTAGATATCCCCACCGCAGCACGGGGAACCTTGCTGGTTATGTGTGGGAAACCATCCACTATCTCTTTCTGCTCAACATTTTTTTTACATTTCTTGCAAGTAAACAGCATGTCTCCTTACATACAGCATTACCACTGGCAGCCCCTCCTGGGCAAAGTCAATCACTGTTCTGGTGACAAGTCCATAGCTTAACCTCATGCCACCAATGCCACACGGCTGTTCTGAAACTCTTGTCTCCAGAACCCCGATCATCTTGCTCATGCCTGCAATACAGCACCCTCAGTGGCAAGAATGCTTAAAGACCATTCATTGAAGCTTTGTGGTAAAATACAAATCTGAAGATCTCATACTTTCTTCCTGCTTATAAATAACATATATGTGTCAGGGATTTTAAAAGTAGGGTCTCTGAAAACCTGGTCATAAATATTTTTTGAACCACTTCCCGTCTCTTTCTAGACTGAATTTTTCCATGGGGTCATCTCCATTTTTTTTTTTTATTCTTTCTCATGTACTACTGCATTTGACATAAATATAAAAGTTTATGTATGTGTATGTGCATTTAATGAAACACAGTACTAAAGAGAAAACTAAGCTACCATTTCACTTTAGCAGCATGAACTAAAACCCATTCAGAACACACTGAGCCATGTTCCTTTATATTGTTCTTGGAACTTAAGGCAAATGTTACACCTCCTGATAAGCAATAATTCATTAATAAAGCCAAAACAATTTTGCCATCATAGGTGGCTAAATTAATGAGTTGCACAGATAGTCATTAAGCATGAACCCATTTTTCCACTTCTAATGAAATAGAAGGAGCAATTGAAATCTAAAGCACTCTCACTGAGTAAATGCACTGCTTTATAAACTTCCAACATAAATTATGAAATGAAAAAAAAGAAAAAAGGGAGGCAGGTGGGGGACTCCTCGGTTACCGTGCATACCAACACCACTTGCGCTCCCTGTGCTCGGTGGAGCTGGTGATTGCTTTCTTGCCTGGAAGGAGAAGACAGTCTCAGAAGCCTCTGGGGAGCAGACGTTCAGACTGACAGCAGACGGAGGCCGCCGACTCCTGTCACCATGGATGTCGTCAGCGCCAGAAAATGTAACCAAGAGTTATTTCTGACTAATTCCTTTCCTAGAGAGACTCTTTTATTAATTATCTTTTCTCTGTCTTGCAATGAAGTACAAGTGTTTAAAGATGGCCTTGAGAAGTGTTTGCAGTTAATTAAGTCGACTTTACTCCTGAGTGGCTTTTTCTTTTTTCCTACCTGCTCAAGGCAAGATGTCCTTATAAAAGAACCACAAGTGAGCAACCACGTCTCAGATTCAAAATCAATGGTGTCTGTCATCGCCATTTGTGTATGAAAAAGGATAGATTTTAGGAAAGCAGAGTCAAAAATAAATCAATACCTTTGTATTTTGAGGAATTTTTAAATATTGGTACCTAAAGTAAGTTAGTATTTATGAAATAGACAGAAATTAACTTTTAAAAGTAGAATATTTACCATAAAACCTGTAAAAACCATCTTATTTGCTAACCTTTATTTTTTTTTTATCTAGATAGAGTCCATTAACATCTATGCCTATGAGAGGACATACTTACTGTGTTTTTTCTTCCATGTTTGATTATGGGAAAATTCTATAATATGGAGCAAAGCATGTTTTGCATAACACACATTTGGTAGCTTGATGCTCAACTCTCCATTGTGTGGCTACTTTCTATCCAAATGAAGCTGAAATCAGATGGCTCAATATTATTCAGTCCTTCTCACTCACCGGAAGCTTCCTTCACATTTTCCAAGACTTGCTCACTTTTTCTGTACATTTTACTGTGTGTATAGACATAGAAACCATGAATTTGATGGAGACAGGAGCAACATTCCTCAGGTTGTTAGTCAAGGCGAGGAGCACCCTCCTGTGTGACTCAGTGCCACGCGCACTTGGGTGCAGAGCTCCTTTACATATCTGCCACGCAGAAGCAGAGGCTTTGCTATGACATCTGGAAGACTGGCATCCAGGGTTCATGCGGATTAATTTACTGCAGAGCTGGAGCGTGCTACAAGGACAGGCTTTGGCTAGGGAGTGGGTGGGAAGGAGACAGCAGAGAGCCAACACAGACAGTCTGATTGATGGATTTGGAGAGTGGTTGCTGATCATTATTTTCTCACTGCTGGATGACAGCAGGGATGGGAGATAAGGGGAGGTGTGGGCTGCAGGAATGGGTTAGAGAAGATGAGGAAATTCTGAAGCATGGGACTCATTTTGTGACATATTTTTTTCTATACTTACAAGACCAACAAGTATGTCCGATACTAATTTGCATTGCACATCTGCTTGGGCTTGTGGGGTTCATTCGTTTTGTTTTTGGAGTTTCTCATTCTGAAAAAGCCTCAGTTTGCACCTGCTGAGTCAGGAGGAGATGAGCCTTTAGAGTGACATGGTCTCTAAGTGCTCCTCACTGCTGTGAAGCTACTAGAAATTTTGTCTTTCCTCTGAAACGTCCTGTCTGGATGTTGGGTGACATGTCAACACCAAAAGTAGGCAGTGCACACAGTAGCTCCCTGCCAGCTCCCCACAGCAGCCTGCTCAGCTCTTTCCAAGCCTCTGTCATCCAATCCACAGGCTCTGATAGCTCATTTTAATATCTGAACCCTCATTTAGACCAACCAAGTACTTGGGTTTATAGACACACTATCCTGATTTACCTGATGGAAGAAATTCATAGCTTACCATGAGCCTCTGGGTCATTCAGGGGTCAAGTGATCTGCCCAAGATCTCAAAGGTAGGAAGCAAATATTCCATCAGGTATTAATTCAGATTTGGTAAAATTAGTGGCTCAAGACAGCTCTATGTTTTGCGATTTCCCATCATGAGACATCCCGGAGACAGCCATGGCTGGCACTGTGGCACTGTGGGTGTGGAGCCAGGGGCTGTGTGCTGAGGGCCTGGGCAAGGCAGCCTCCCCTGGTGAGGGAGGCACTGGGCTGTGCCTGCCACCCAGTTGGCAGCAAGGTCTCAGTCAGACTTTCTCTTTGAGTCTGGTTTCCCAATGGCCCTGAGTGGCAGTGACTTACTCTTGCACACCCCTTACCACCACCCTCAAAGGCCGGCTGTTCTTGCTGCTGTCCTTTGTTTCAGTCTTTAAACTGGTGGTTTTCTGGTCCTAGTAATAGGGGAGTTCAGTAAGGAAAAGGAGGACGTTAGGGACATGGCGGCCTCTGAAACTGAATCCTGGCTTTCTGTCATCTCGGAGACTTTGCTTCTTTCCATTGTGAAGCTGAAGAGTAGGCAAACCCACTCAAATTTAAATTTTGGAAGATATTTCTTATCGAATTGATGCCGCGTTTAACTTTGTACTTTCTCACCACCATTTAGCTTTGCACAATTCCCAAATTTATCTCTAAGCTGATTTGCGTTTCTCAGTCATTTGATAAACCTGCTGCAAGTCACCCTTCCTCTGCACATCAAGATCTTAATATCAATTAAGTTTGAAAAATGAAATAAATTAAAATGAACTCAAAACACTAAAGTCATTTCAAGTCACCTCCACAACCCCAAAGCTGTCTAAGCTGCAGTCAAATAACCCCCTATCCTCTCTCTTGGGTTCAGAAGCCTGAAGGGGAGAGTCTCCTTTTGTTCTTCACTTAGGCACATGAGATTCCTCATGATGATCACCAGCCCTTCTCTCACATCCTCATCGTTGCATTCCATCACACACTCAGAAATTCCTGGTTCACTTGAAGTCTTCACCTCTAGCCTTCATGGGTCTACATCAGATCTCATGTCCTCCTGGACACCTGCATTCAGGTGCTTCATGGATTCACAAGGCCCATCTCTGAAGTCCTGTGCTTCCTTAGTTCTCATACATATATTTTTTTCAAATGAGTATTTGAGGTCCCTCCTCATCCACCATCACCTTAATCCAATCCAAGTGCACCTGAGCAGTCATGGTAACTGGGGGCTGTGGTAGCTCTAGAAAGGCTCAGGATAGCTGTGTTCCTGGCAAGCCAACCGTAATCTCTGCATCTCAGGTGCTGCTGACTTTTAGAGTCTCTAACATGCAAACATGCACATGATAGATGTATGCACACATGTGCAGGCACACACGTGACCAGGGTGCTCAAGAATTAATGAAGCCCTCTGTGATATTGGCTGCCTTCAGGGCACTCAGTGCTATCCAAATTTTGTCTCCAGACCAAGCCCCATGTTCCCTGAGCTGAACCGAGGACAGTCACTCTGCCCCACTGGGGAGCCCACTCTCCCAAGGCCCACCGTGGCTGTTCCCCGGCAGCCAGACCAAGCTGATGAAGAGAGAAGCCTTGTGCTTTGAGAGGCCTTTCTAGTTCTTTGGGGGAGCTCTGGCCTGACCCATGCGCTCCTTCTTTCCTAGACACAGAGGATGTCTCAGGAAACCAATGGTAACCTGTGCTTTATTCTTTGATTCTTTTGTTCTTACAGCTGGAATTTACCTAAATAGAAGATAGGAAGTAAGGCTTTCCAATACGCCCACAGGGTGAGCCCTTCAATGATGATCAATGACATTTTCACCTATTGCATAATAAGGTACCATACATAGACTCCGCAAAATGCCTTGCTCCATAGGGCTATGAGTGGACATTAATGCTAGCATATTTGACAATACATGACATTTTGTTTTAGGACATGTTGAATCTTTGTTGGCTTTTCATGGCTTCATTAAGTGTCCAAGTACAAGCACTGACACATGACTCCTTGTGGCATGGGTGCATCCCCTTGGTGCAAGAAAAGCTTTCAAATGAGGAAGAATTCTGTTGTCTTTCTCCAGTATCAGTTATTATATGTTTACTTAAATCTTCGAAAATTGCTTTTTGTAGTTTGACTCTACTTACTTGTTTGCCATGTAACATAACTTTGAACCAGTCTTCACATTAAAATTTCTCATCCAGGGCTGAGGTTGTGGCTCAGCAGTAGAGCACTCGCTTAGCATGTGCGTAGCCCGTGTTCAATCCTCAATACCACATAAAAATAAATAAATAAAATAAAGATATTGTGTTCAACTACAACTAAAAATAAAGATTTTTAAAAATTCCTCATCCAAATAGATCTATGTGTATTATATCAGAGGACTTTGGCTTAAATTGCTTTTCTCCCACTAAAGAATATTGAAGTTTAGGTTCAAATTTTTCAACAGAAGGGCGGGAATTATGACATAGTCATGACGAAGTTGTGAAAATTACATGAAAAAAATATGTTTCAAGATTAATATCACCAAAAAAGGAGCATGGATAGATAACAATATTCCTGAGAAGAACTTAACTGAAAATGATCAGTTATTGAATATTAAAACCTGTGAAAAAGCAAGGGAATTTGAAAGAAGCAGAGAATATACACAGGATATGCTATTCTTGATTTCTAGCTTCCCACCTGACCTACCAGCCTATTTTCAGAAATTACCCTTGAAACTGGCTCTTTTGTTACAATAGGAACCAAATCAGTTGTTGAAAGTTAATGAGATTTATGATAAAGGGGAAAAAACAGATGCATATATGTTATTTTTGATATATTAGAATATCTGAGCAAATGTCATTTTAAAAGTTTAATAGAGTTTATAATTCACAGAAACAGATTTGTTTTTTTAAAAGGGGAAGAGACTGAAATAAATATGTATTTTTTAAAAAAAAAACTGAGGTATCCTTTTATAAAATTAAATGTACCGTTGTGTTCTGCTTAGTACTATATAGTTATTTCTGATTTTATAAGTTTCAAAGATAATTTTTTATTAAAAATAATAACTCAATCTATGGTGATATATAAAGGAGGGCTTGGGGGAGATGGATACAAAATTACAGGTAGGGAGAGAGAATGTGCTGTGGCGTACTTCACAATAGGGTGATGACAGCGGACAATAATTATTATACATGTCAACATGGCTAGAGAGAGGACTTTTAAAGTCATCACTACAAAGCGACGATGAGACGATGAGAGTTTAAAGGGGGAAATTTTAATTACTTCAATTTAATCATTACACAGTGTATGCGTGTATCAAAATATCACACTGTCCTCATGCATATGTGCCATCAATAGATGTCAACTGCAAATAAAGTAAAACTTTTAAATGTCTTATACCCTCCATCCCTCACCCCTCCCAACAGCGTTTTCCTTCCATCAGCCTCAAACCGCAAGCTTCTTTTTGGCTCACTAGTGCAGATCTCTGCTGAATGAAACCATTAGGTTAAGCAGGCAGAGGAGATGCTATAGTCAAAACACAAATTATTTTTTCTTTCCCCGTTTAAAATATATTTGTTAGGCAATCTATTACACCTGAACATGAGCAAACACCATGAGTTTTTAAATTTTTGTTGACTAGAAAACAATAGGGTGACAACAGCTGAAAATAATCATTAGACATTTCAACATGGCTGGAGAGAGGATTCATTTCAATGAGAAAAGTCTTGCTTCACTAACTTACAGTTTAGCCAAACTGTATCTGAATTCTTCCTGTTTCGCTCACATTTAGGCTCTTTCCCCCTTTAGTGCTGTGCCCTGCCATGGAAAAGTGCCTCTTTGAGTCTCTTTGTGGGTCAGTACCGGAAAGGGAAAGGAAGCACAGGTGAATGTGTTTGGCTTCCTTTTTTGCATCTTAAAGGATGGTCAGGTGACCTAAGGCAAGGAGCCCGGTCCTTAACACTAGGCTGAGCTGCACATCTGAGAGCACGCGGATCTCTAGAAGGTGAGTTCACATAAGCTTCAGAGTGTGCAGGTAGAACAGCTGTTTTGCTGTAGGTTTCTAGCATCACAAAAATAAATGTGTTTCCTTTTTCTTTGCTGATTTAAAAGTTTTATTTGGTTACTCTGTTATGACTGCTAGTAGTCATATCCTCATTTGGACTTTCTCAAATCAGGTAATAGCTGTATGTGGCGTTCATTTGACCTCTGGAATCTAGAAATGGCCCAGGAACCCCGTGAGCATAGGTGGACTGCATTCCTCACATGGCTGCACCTCCTGATTTTGTTACCTATCAGCATCCAAATTTATATAAAACCACGCTCCAGCGGGAGGGAGAAGCTGTTTATTCTTCCTGATTCCTTCCATTCTGTCTTTCACAGGAGGCTGGAGCCAACCCTGAGTTCTGCAGTTGTGTTTACTCACAGATATATCCCATATTCCACAACAAAACAGGGCAGAGCCTTGAGCAGATTCTTAACTGCTAATATCTGTGATCTCTAAGAAACATTTTGGATATTTGTTTCCTTTTTAAAATTGCCAACCTGTTATACTCTCAAGTGGGAAAGAATCATCAGAAACGTGTCTCCTGCAAACATCTTGCTGAACTTTATGTTTCCACCAAGAAATGTATTGTGAGAAATAAGAATGAAAATTCCCAGTCCTGAGGGAGGGAAACTTCTAATGATATTGCCTTCTCGATTCAGGTCCTACTGTCCTTTGCTCTGCACCTAAGCCACCTGTGTCTTACACACACAGAACTGGGCTGGTGGACACCCTCCTGTCAAAGTCCGGGGTCTATAGAGCTCTTGTTGTAGACCTGAAGTAACTGCTCTTAATCCACACTTCTTCATAACACTATTAAGTAACTCTTGGTGGTTAAGCTTGGTGAATTGAAGGACTGTCCTCCTTCAGTGAGGAGAGCATTGGACATTTTTCTGCTCTACACAGCAAAATGGCTAAGAAAAAGAGCAGAGGGTCCAGAAAGGTGGCACATTTTCACTGTCTAGTGCTTTCCAGAATGCAGACCATAGTGCTGGCTGGATAACTGCCAGGTGCCCATCACTGGACTCATTTGAACAGTTGTTCTGAGTGTATAAGTGACATTTTTCTCTGGGTTGAGGGTCCCTAGTAAAGACATGCAGACAAGCCCAACATTTCAGTCACTGTCACTGATAAGAAAAGTCTCCAATGGAGCCTTTATAAAAGATTAAATTTTTTTTAAAAAAAGAATCTCTGAAAACAAAGTCTCTGTGGATCTCAGGACCTCAGGAGCCAATTTGTACTGTGGGGTTTTGCAGATTATAGGGAACTCCATGGAGTATCCACACACATACAGGATGCACTGGAAATAGCAAGAGTGTTTTGGAAAATACTCACACAAAATCATCTTTGAAAATTATAGTCTCAGGCAGCCCAGAAATTTCATAGTTTGCTCTTTAAGATTCCCATATCTTTTGTCAGCAGTTACTTTCTACCTCACCAACTCCATGTCTTTGATTCAAATAAACATCCTTACATTATTGTTGTCAAACTCCAAGAAAGAGACTTTATTTTTTTTTTAAATTTTGCCTTTTGTTTTGTTTGTTTTGTTCAGTTTAATTTTAGGTGTTCAGTTAATATAATTCTGAAATCTTAAGACTTTATTTTTCTAAAGCAAAAAAAAAATTAGCTTAACATGTGTAATGTTATGAGATTAAATTTATCTTGGTTAATCTGGGGATCTTAAAGAAATGTATATATGTACATATATAAATAATAATGATATAAATGATGGATATAGTAAAATAGATAATATGTCATGTAAAATATTTAAAATATATTCTCCTATTATAATAACACATAAAAGACATATTGTACATATGTATATATATACATATATATATGTTTATATACACACACTTTTTTTAACATTCATGGATATTTATCAAGTTATTATAACAGGATGCTAAATTAAAACCTATACCCATAAAGTGTTAATGATTTCAAATAAAGTATTTGAAAATATCTAACCTGATGTGACTTGAAGCTGACACACTTGGGCTGATGATTTAGTGTCTATTTTGTTTTATAGAATAAGTGTTTGGATTATATAATACTTGTATTTGTTTTATTGAAAAAGTCTATTAGTTCTTGCATATTATATAATAAATCAATAGAATAAGTCTAAGTTGAATTTCATCTCTATTTTACAATGTGACAAAACATGTGTTATTTATATATCAAACTATCTTTAAATGACAAAAGGTAGCTATATTCTAAATTTGGCTATGCCACTATCTTATGATTATATCCTTTATCTTATGATTACCCCAAGGCAATAGGAAAAGTCTTCTATGAGAAATGGCTGCAAAAAAAAAATGCAGACCAAAATATCTTACCACCATAAAACTGGATAGAGTACACCAAACTAATGGATATGCATCAAAGTAACCCAGATGTGTACAGCACATTTTGGTCAGTGATGGAGCACTTACTTAATAGTGGTCCCCAAAGCTGATATTGCCTAATCATATTATAATCTTAATTTCTGTAAGTACATTCTCTTAAGTTTTCATTGAGATAAAGTCATTTAATGATGGCTTTCTCTGTATGGATTTCAATCATTAAAGTGGCACATGAGTATATCAATAAAAATGAATGGTTTCAATCCCATAACACAGATCTTGGAAATATTAGTTTTAAAAAATGAAATGTAAAAACAATGGTATATGCTATAAATAATGCTATAAACATGGATATACAGTATCACTATAGTTTTCTGAATTTAATTATTTAAAATAATACCGAAAAGTGGTATCACAGTCCAAGAACCATGAGGTTATTCTGCATGCTAATTTTTCAACAAAAAATTTAAATTCAATCTTAGTAACAGGGAAATTCTAAACACAGGGAGCACTTCTTTCATATGTATCAAGTATCAACAAGTCAGCAATTGCAGTTTTTGATGAGTTTAAAAATACTTAATGAAAGTTTTGTGATGTCCCTTGTCTCCTGAATTAAACAAATGTCATAATAGATCAGAGTCTGTCAACCAATAAAGTTTCAAAAGAAGCCCAAATATGTATGACAAGTTGTCTAGGAAAATCTATCAACACCTTTTGAAGCAAAGAGTAGATTCATATTGAACACTTAAAACTATATTAATGTTGCTAAGAGATGGACAAAAAACACATTGAAAATGAGAAGTGTGAACATATATAAAGGAAGAAATGTGAAGTATTCCTCTGAATGCCACTCCATTAAATTGGAAAACACATAGACGAAACTTCTTTATTTCCCCCCACATTTTAAGTGGTGCATTATAGTTGTACATAATGGTAGGATTTGTTTTACATATTGGCACATGTACACAATATAACAATACAGTGTGGCCAATACCCTTTCCCAGCACCACCCTCCTCCCTCCCCCTTATTCCACTTCCTCTCTTCCGCTCATCTCACTTTCCTCTTCATGTGATTACCCCACTTATCTTTTTGTTTGGTACCATGTGCCAAACACATTATTTATATTTAATTGTCTGTGAAGCAGTGTTGACTGTGTTATTAAAACATATCTACACTGACATACTCAGTTTGACTTATTCTACCTAACACAAGGGTCTCAATTTCTATTCATTTTCCTACAAATGACATACTTTCATTTTTTCTTATGGCTGTATAAAACTCCAGTGTTTATAAATGTCATGTTTTATCCATTCATCCATTTATGAACACCTAGAATGTTTCTGTAGTTTGGCTATGTGAATTGTGCTGCTATAAACATGGATATGCATTATCACTATAGTTTCCTGAATTTAATTCTTTAAAATAATACTGAAAAGTGGTATCACTAGGTTATATGGTGGTTCCTTGTCGCTAGTCTTTTGAGAAACCTCCATATTCATTTCCATAGTGATTGTATCAATTTACCATCCCACCAATAGTGTAAAAGTGTTCCTTTTTCTCCATATCTTCTCCAGCATTTCCTATTGTTTGTATTCTTGAGGAATGCCATTCAAACTGGTCTAAGATAAAATCTCACTAGTTTTGATTGGTATTTCCATAAATGCTAATGATGTTGAACATTTTTTTATATTTTCTGGCTATTCATATTTTTTTTCTTTTGAAAAGGGTCTGTTTAATTCATTTGACCATTTATTAATTGAATTATTTGAGGTATATGGTTTTTGTTTGTTTGTTTATTGATTGATTGATTGATTGATGCTGGGGATTGAACTCAAGTGCCTTCAACCACTGAGCCACATACCCAGCCCTGTTTTGTATTTTATTTGGATACAGGGTCTCCTTGAGTGTCTTAGTGCCTTGCTTTAACAGAGACTGGCTTTGAACTCATGATCCTCCTGTCTCAGCCTCCTGAGCCTCTGGGAGTTGTATGGTTTTAACCTTTTGGTTTCATATATATTCTAAATACTAATTTGTCTTTCAGAAGAGTAGCTAGCAAAGATATACTCTCATTCTGTAGCTTCTCTGTTCACATTCCTAATTGTTTCCTTTGTTGTGCAGAAGCTTTTTAATTTGATGCCAACATATTTATTAGTTCTTGGCATTATTTCCTGAGTTTTAGGTTTTGCTGCCTGGGCCTATATTTTGAAGTATTGACCCTATATTTTCTTCTAGAACTTGCCCAGTTAATGATCTAATACCGAGGTCTTTTGTGCATTTTGTGTTGGTTTTGTACAATGTGAAAGATAAGGATCTAGTCTCATTCTTCCACATATGGATAACTAGTTTTCCTGACACTATTTGTTACAAAGCCTGCTTTTTTTTCTATGTATGTTTTTTGTCACCTTTTTCAATGATCAGATGACTGTAAGTGTGGGTTGGTTTCTGTGTCTTCTATTCTGTACCATTGATCTGTGTGTCTATTTTTATACCAGTACCAGGCAGCAAAACATCTTTTTGTGAAGAAAATCAATGAGGGCCAAGATTTTAAGAAATAGGTAATTATAGACTAGAAAGGGAAATAGAATGGATGTAAAAACATAAGAAGTCATGGAACTAATAAAAATGTGCATGCAATTATGTGAACATACCTAAATGACATTGAAAGTCACAAAGGGTGATCAGTGGGTACTAGATTATAATCAGAAGAAATAAGAAGTTCTATGGTGCCATTGCAGATGGAGGAGACTGTACATAACAAAGATGTGTTACAGATTTCCAAGGCCTAAGCGTAAGATTTTGAAATATTTCACCTGTAGCTATGGTATATACATGTTTGAGAAGATAAATGTTTGACCTGATTTAAATATTTTATTCTGCTACATCTAATAAACTGCATGTATTGAAACATACACAGTACTCCATAAATATTTTTAAAAATTGCTTTAATGTATCATTTTAAAAAAATGAAAAAAATCTTGGCTAAAATCAGGTCAATGACAGATTTTATTTGAAGAAAAGAGTTCCCAAATGCAAATATAAAGACCAAGTGATTAAACAGATATAAGATCTAGGTATGAAATTTTAATTTCAGAGAACAGGTGTAGGAAAATTAATTTTCCTAAAGAAGAAAATATGATGTGTTAAGTGGAAACTTATTTAAAATACAGAAATTCCCTTTAATCATTGGAGATCCAAGTGTGCAGCTGACAACAGTGTACAACGTGCCAAACAAAATTATTTATATTTAATTGTCTTTGAAGCAGTGTTGACTCTGTTATTAAAATTTGACCATAAGGAAAAAATTCTGCTGGTTTGAAAGAGAACTCTTGTGTTGGCTTCATAGACTGAACTTGGCCGGTTCACTCCCTCCTGAATATCACAACTGCTAGAAGACAGTTCAGTACTACTAGCTGAAGTAATTTTATGGGGAGAAATATATAGTCCACAAATTCTAAATGTGACAATTTTTTCTGGAAAACAATTGCTAATGCACAATTGATTATCTATTATCTCCAATAAGGTCAAAATTTGGATTACACCAGAGTTCTGTGATTACCAGCCACATACATACAATTTGCTGCTGATTTGTATATAAGGAGACTTCTCAAACTTGGTATTTGCCAATAGATGTAGATTTTTTTTTCTTTCTGAGGTCTACACATGCCCGCCTCATTAAATGACAGCATGTCATTGTGTGGGTAGATCTGGGGGTCATTCTTGAGACCACATCTCCCTACACCACCCTGAATCCATTGACATGTCTTCATTACTCTGTGTCTGAGACACATACCACACCCACCATGTCCTTCCTATTACTTCCTCTGTGCAAGTCCCTGCTGCTTTTGGAAACAACTGGCCCCAATTCTTCTCCCGGACACCATTATAATACATTGGGCATAATAATCAATGGAAAAAACACAAATTTGGTATTTGAATTGAATTATTTCATGCCTTACAAAATTTCCATCTCATCATGGGAGGAAGGAGGACACCCAGCTTCTTATCAGGGTTTATAAAGAATGGCAGTATTGGGATCCTTTCCACCATCCAACTCCTTCCCACTTAGTTTCCCCCATCCCACTCTCCTAGACCCACTTTGCCCCATTCTCTTCCCCCAAACTCTTCTCTGTCCAGCATCAAGTCATGTGATGGCCTCATGTGAATCAAACAAAGGCACCCCCCTGTTTAAGTGCTTTGGAAGCCTTCACTGGCTCTGAGTACAAAATGCAATTCTGTTACAAGTGCCTATAATTAGGGTACCCACACAATTTAGTACCCTAAGGAGAGCAACTGAAATCTAAAGGCAATGTGGTTGACAATTAATCCAGAATAACAGGAATAAAACTGAATTGTCCAAAGCGTTCTGGGTAGATGCTTTCCTAGCCCTGCAAATTAATTTTTAATTTGTAATTTGGTCCCTATCTTGCATTCCCATATGGAGTATCTTTGAGAGGATCACAAAACACTCATTGAATCAATTTCCATATGTATGATGTCCAATCTACTCATTTTATTTAAATAAGTCCCTTTTCGCCTCAGATATACTTACATTATTGGAATGTTTAAAATTCCAAGATTCTAAAAGCAGTCCATATTCTATTGTACTTGTGACCGTGGAGGTATATTTCTGCTTATTTCTTTAATATCCTAAAATAAGTTTATGGACCCATGGAGAGTCATCAGGGTAGTTTCTTCTTGCAAACACGAAAGCAGAGCAAGTTCTGGCTATCTGACAAATAGAAGCAGAAACATTTACAGATAATTTTCCTTAGAACAGCACTTGATATGGAGAGTGAGTCTGGAATCATTTAGGGACAAGTTTATGAAAACACCTCTATCAGGACCACCGGAAATAGGATGTGAATTTTTTAAATAAGATAGCATAAAAGCACATTTGAGCAGTTATTTTCTGTAAACTATTTTCAAGGTGAATTATGAGAAATTCCACTATGTAAAATGAAGAATATATTTATAAAGTATTGTTTTCCATATTTTTTTTTCTGAACAATGGTAAATTTTCTTTCATCTCCATGAACTTTGCTAGCTGGGCCCCATTTGTTTTCTGTGTTAACTGAGTTGAAACCATCTCACTTCTTCCAAAACAAAAATAAACTTCAACAACGAGAAAAAAAAAAGTTTATGTCATTTTACTGGAGTTTTGAAAGCACTTGTTTATGTAAAATGGGAAGCTTTGCAGTGGGTAACAATTATCTTCCAAAGTGGATAAAAAACTACTGCATATAAATATATTGCAGCTTAAAATTACATCTCCTGAAAGCTGGTAGAAGGAAGAAGTAAAACTGAGGAAACAAATAAGGCAATATTACATCCTGCTGCAGTCCCCTCCGTGGGCCGCATGATAGCTCTTCATGAATAAAGATGGAGTAAACCACATTTGTAGCATAATAAGAAAAGGTAATTAGTGTCATCTATTCACCACTGTTAGAATTTGACTAGAGCAATTTGATTACGTTTATCACATTTTAAACTTTGAGTAAGTTTTTCAGTTCTGTAATCCAGTTAGTGGTGAAGTGTGGAGAATATAAGTCAGCTTCCCAGTATGATTGATGAGCACGAACTCAGAGGGATAGGGCTGCAAAAAATAAAAGGGAAAGAAAAGAAAAAAAGAAGGAAATTGTAATATAGATACTGCCTATTGGTTTCAAAGTAAATCTCATCTAAATCATTTTGAATCTGCAGAAAGACTTATATAAAACCAACAGTATTTTTTTCCAAACAAATACAAAATACAAAAAAAAAATGTGTGCATGATGGAATGGTTCTGTACATCTATGGAGAAGAAAGGGAATTAATATTTAGGAAAAATACATTATTATACTTGTTACAATAGCAAATTTATTTCTTGTTTTTAATTTAAAACCAACTAGGATAATGTGATGTATTTAATAGTAAGAATTTCATTGAAACAGGCAAAGCCAAGAGTCTCAAGTTGGTAAGCATTTTGGACACTGATTACCAAGCAAAAGCACAGCTTCAGTTACACAGATTAACGTTTTCTAGCTAAAGATGGTATTAACTTAAAAGATTCTATTAGCTTAAGTTTGATTTCCTCCACAACTGACATAATTGTCAACATATCCTTCAGAAATATTTTGAGAACGACTTATGAGTTATACATAAAGCCTGTTCTGGATTTGCTGGCTACTCAGGGTGACCCATGGGAATTCAGACAAAAGAATTAGAAATACTTGAGATGGGAAATATTTGGAGTCAAAAGAATACTGAGAAGAACCGAAAATCCAGGCTGAGATAAAGAATTAACAAGAGAATAAGAAAGGGAGGTGAAGAGAGCACCTATCCAAAGAGCATCCCCAGACCAGAACCGGAGACTGGAAGATGAAGATGACTATGTGTCAGTATGTGCCAACACAGTCTTGAGAGGGCATCAGAATTTAAATAATGACCCTAGACCCAAGACTTATTTCAGGAAAACACACAGGATGAGGAAATTTTGTTTTATGAAAAAAAGGCAAGGCAAGCCATGGCAGACAGGACAATAAAGCCTAGAGAGCCTTCCATTTTGAGAAGGACATATTAAATAAATACTAGAAGGAATCAGTGGTACGGAAATGTGAGAGAAGAGCATTCCAGAAAGAGGAAAAGCTAAAGCACAGACACCAGGGAGTCCTTCTGTCCTTCCAGTCGATCCAGGCCTGCCCCTCGGTAACTAAGTTTCTGATTTCTATACCGTAGGCCGTTATCATAGATTAATTCTATTTCCTGTTATTTCATACAAATTGAATAATGCAGTGTACTTTCTTTGGGTCTAGCTATCACATTGCTCTAAATAATGTGATTATGACTCATTCAAGTTGTTCAGTTCTTTTTGTTCTCTTATTTTTTATTTGTTCTAGTTAGTTACACATGACAGTAGAATGCACTTGGACACATCATACATACACGGAGTATAACTTCTCATTCTTCTGGTTGTACATGATGTGGCATCACACTGGCCATGTAATCATACATGTGCACTGGGTGGTAATATCTGATTCATTCTGCTATCCTTCCTACCCCAATTTCTCCTCCCCTCTCTTCACTCCCCTCTACCTAATCCAAAGTAATTCAGTTCTTCCCTAGGGCCCCTGCCCCACACTTATTGTGAATTAGCATCTGCATATCAGAGAAGACATTCTGCCTTTGGTATTTTGGGATTGGCTTATTTCACTTATCATGATATTCTGTTCAGTTCTTTTTTGATGATGAATGATATTTAATTGAAAACACAAACAGCTAATTTTGTTTTCTCAAGTTAAAGTACATATGGAAGAAGTACAAAGCTGAAATAAAGAACAGAATGCTCCTACAAGGATTTTATAAGGCTGGATAGAAACATAAACATTTTGTGGATATAATGTTTTCATGACTCATATATACAGTGGCCCAACTGCTGGATCATAAAGTGGACACATGGTTAATTTTATAGTAAAATGTTGACTGGTTTTCAAGAGAAGGGGAGGCATGATTTATATACTTCCACAGACAGCTTATGAGCTTAAGTCGCTCCACATTCCTGCCAATACTTGATGCTGTTGGGATTTTTTGTATGTACACATTTTAAATTAATAAGCTTGAGTCTTAGAGCAGTTTTAGGTTCACAGAACAATTGAGTCAATTTCCCACATTATCCCTGTACCCAAACATATACACCATCTCGACCACCCTCCACATCTTCAGACAAGGTGATACATCAACTACAACCAATCTGTATGACACATCTTTATCTTTCAGTTTGAACTTGGCATTAAGGTTCACTGTGGTTGCATATTGTACAAGTTCTGAAATAACATATTTCCAGTTTTACATAAGAGTTTCTTATGTAAAAATCCTTAAAAATCCTCTAAGCTTTGCGTCTTGTATCTCATTCCATCCCAAACCTTGGCAACTGTGTCCATGATTTTGCCATTTCAAGAGAGTCATGTGGTTGGAGCCATTCAGTAGATGGGCCTTTCCAGATGGGCTTCTTTCACTTAGTAACATGCACTTGTGTCTTCCTTCTGTTTCATAAGTTTCTTCTTATCTTTAGCACCTCACTCTATGGGTGTGCCAGGGTTCACTTTTCCATTCACATTTTGAAGAATACCTTTGATGTTTCTAAGTTGGGAGAATTGTGAAGAAAGCTACTGTAAATGCAGGCACATGGTATTGTGTCAACATAAAGTTTTATTTCCTTGAGTCTAGAACAGTGTGTGCTTGTTGTGTAGTATGAGTGTGGTCTGCTTCCTAAGAAGGTGACAAACTATTCTCCAAAGGGGTTACACTGTTTTGCATTCCCAGGATCAGTGAGAGCCCTGTTGTCCCATGTCCTTGCTGGCATTGGTGTGTCAGTGTTTGAGATGTGGGCTCTTCTCATAAGTGTGTAATGATGCCTCATTGTCATTTTGTAATTAATTCAAATTAATTCCAATTCCTTGCTGAAACTTGATTGGAAAATCATTTCATATACTTACTGGTGCTTGCCATCTATATGTCTACATTGGTGGGGATTCTATTCCAATCCAACTGGGTCATTCATGTCCTCATTTTGAGCCAAGAGTTCTCTGCATGTTCTGTGTAACAGTCCTTCATTAAAGGTCTTTTACATAGTCATTCTCCCAGGCTGTGTCTTGCCATATCATTCTTTTAACTTTCTTCCACAGAGTTGTTTTTTTTTTTTAATTTTAACAGATCAATAGTATCACCTGATTCTTTCATGGAGAATGCTCTCTGTATTATATTTAAAAAGATACCACCATACTCAAGGTGTCTAATTTCTGCCTGTTATAGAAATCTTGTAGTGTTTTATTTTATATTTAGGTGATTATCTTATTTGAGCCAATTTTTTAAGCAGGGAAAGGTTTGTGACTAGATTTACTTTTTCCTTGTAAATATCCAGTTGTTCTAGCACCATTTTTGTAAAGACTGTCTTTTTCGAAAGCACACACACACACACACACACACACACACACACACAGAGCTGACCATATGCATGCAGGATATTTGGGTGTCTCTATTCTGTTCTACTGATTTATTGGTACATTGTCAATACCACACTATTTTGATTACTATGGCTTCATAGAAATTTTGAAGTTGAGTGATACCAACCCTCCTGTCTGGCTCTTTCATAGTAAAATGAGTATTTTGAGTCTTTTTTATATCTACGTGAACATCAGAAGCATTTTCTCAGTATTCACAAAAGAGCACAAGGCATTTGATGAGGTTGCATTGAACCTGGAAATCAAGTTGAGAGAAAATAGTTTCTTAACAGCTTTGGTCTTCCTACTGACAAACTTGGAAGACCTTTGTTTATGTATTCATTCATTGATAGATTTTATCAGAATTGAATAGTTTTCTTCAGAGATAGCTTATACATATACATACAAATTTATAACTATTTCAATTTTGTATATGCTAATGTTAGGACTATGTTTTTTATTATGAGAATATAGAAAAACTATGCACTTTTGAATATTAATCTTTCTATAAATGTTGTGACTTTTCTATACTTGTTTAGCAGTTCCAGGAGTTTCTCTGTTGCTGATTCTTTTGGATTTTCTACATAGATATTCAGATCATCTGAGAACAAAGACAGTCTCTTTCTTTCCAATATGTATACCATTTACCTTTCCTTTTCTTGTTGCATTAGCTGGGACTTCTACGGCGGTGTTGAAAAGCATGGCTCATAAAGGGCATCCTTGTCTTCCTCCTAATCTTTCAAGAAAATTCTGAGTCATTCATCAAGTGTAATGTTAGTTATAAAATTCTTATAGATACTCTGTTGCAAATGGAAATTGTTTCCCTATCTTCTTAATTCACATTTTCATGAATGAATGTTAGATTTTGTCTAATTTTTGACTGCATATATTTGTATGAATAAGCCTTGAATATGTCTTGCATATGTGCAATAGGTCCTATTTGTTTATCATGTATAATTACACATTACTGAGTTAAATTTGCTAATATTTATTGATAAATTCTGCATTTATGTCTATAAGATATGATTTTTAGTTTTCTTTTAATGAATTGGGTTTTGGTATTAAAATACTATGTTTTTTAGAATGAATTGGGAAGTAGCCATTCTGTTTCTTTTGAAGGTAAATGTAGAGAACTGATAAAATATTGCCCTTAAGTGTGTGGTAAAATTCACCAATGAACTTTCTGGTTGGTATTTTCTGTTTTGAAAAATTATTGATTTGATTTTTTAATAGATATTGACAATTCATTTCATTTATTTATTTCTTGTGTGATTTTTGACAGATAATTGGTCAATTTCATCTAGATTTGTGAATATTGAACTTAGAATGGCTCAGAATATTCCTTTCTTACCCTTTTATGTCCATGGGATCTGTACTGACTTCTTTGTGATATTAGTAATCTGTGTTCTTTCTCTTTTTCTCTTAGTCTTGCTAGAGGCTTATCAATTTTATATTTTTTTTCAGAGAACTATTTTCAGTATTGTTGATTTTGTCTGTTGATTTCTTGTTTTAAGTTTCTTTGATCTCTCCTCTAATATTTTATTATTTCTTTTTTCTTTGGATTTAGTTTGCTCTTCTTTTAGTGGTTTTAATTTTCACTTGGCATGAAGAAATATTTTCTTGTGATTTTAATCTTTTCTTGATAACTAATGATGTTTGATCTTCCCATAATGAGATTGTTGCTCATCCATATATCCTTATTTGCAGTGTCTGCTTATATCTTGTCACTCAGTAGGAAGTTGTTTGTCTTTACGTTATTGATTTGTGGATCACTTGTAATTTAGTTGCAGTTCTTATATTCATGGTGAATATTTTCTTAGAATTTCTAGGTGGTTATTTATTTTCCTTTTTGTGCACATCAATGAATGAAGAGATTAAATTTTCAATAATTCACATTGTCACTTGTTTTCTTTATGACCATTCTTTGTGATAACTAAATAAGTATTTTCCTGCCTGAAAATCACAAGACCTTACATTTTTCTGTTTCTTAGAGATATATAATACTTGAGGTTTCAATAAATGTCTATTATCTATATTAATTTTTGTAAAAAAAAAAAGTGGAGTTAAGCTAGAGGTTTACTTTTTCTGTGTCCCTGTCTAGTTTATCAGTGCCAGTTTCCCATTGCTTGTCTTCCCAATTAAAGGCTAATTACTTATATACTTGGAACAGGTGCCATAAAATGCCACAATTCCACTTCTTGGTCCCTGTTGCTGAGACATTAGCAATGTCATCTTCCATCTCTAAGAAGGTGCATTCTCATGAGCTGCCACAGAGAAGCCCTGCAACTTTAGGGACTAGAACAAGTGTTCCAGCCAAGCACATCCACCTCCCATTCCTGGCCAGGCACTAGTTCTGTGACTGAACCATTTGGTGCCTGCAAATCCAGCCACAAACTAGATACCATCCTGTGACTTTTTGGTGATCATGTTGTTGGGCAAGAGAAATCCTCACTTAGTCCCTGGCCAAATTGCTGGACCACATAGTAGTGATTTGGAATAAAATGTTTTTGTTGATAAATTTTAAACCACTAATATTCAAGGTGATGCATAACTGAAATGGAATTTGATGCCTGGAATTTGGGTCCTGGTCTGAGTAGCTTTTTGATTGATGAACAGACAGGAAAGGACTCCCAGGTGACTGTTGTAAGGAGGTGCTATGGAGAGCTGCAGTGATGGCAGCATCTTATGCACTGACAGTGAGCAAGCCGGCAGCTACATGACGAGAACACTCGCTGTATTCGTGGTTCTGGCTGGGGAGCACCTAGGGAGCACCAGGGGACTGCAGCTGACTCCTAGAGAAAGTAAGACCAGAAAAGGCTACAGATGTGACAAGCTGCCAGGAGGAGCTCACTCCCCCGAGGCTGGAGGTGCTGTCATTGAGATGGCTCTTCTGCAAGTCCCCTGAATCCCTGCTTCTATCAGCAAAGAAATCCCACATGGAAAATCCTTCTCAGGAGCATCTTTACAGAGTGATGTAAAAGACAAGTTGAAACTATTTATTCCCCAAATTGTTTATGTCACATTTTCAATGAAATCCAACCATTTCAGTGAAATCCAACCCTACAGTGCATACCCTGCAGGTTGTGTTAGCAAATGAATAGTAAAATTTAGCTTTTTTGTGGCAGATATTTTTAATTAGCAACACTAGAAAATTACAGGTGCTAACTTCACTCTGCAGGGATCTGATATTGCTGACTAAATGAAAAGCACTCTGGATAATTATTATTCAAGGGGAAAAAAGTTCATAAAAATTAACACACAGAGAAGAGATCCAGTCAGAGCTGCTCCATCTCTGTGTTAACAATTTTCTAATCAGAAATATGATTTCTCCTTTAATCTTCTTTTGATTTTAAGGCATTTTCTATTTTCAGAAAACTTGCAGGTAAAATACACATAATTGCTTTGTAATTTTCATGTGACTTGCTGACATGATAACTCTTATCACAGAAAACTCTAGTGTGCTTTCTAAGGACAATCTTCTATACAAAAAGAGATCAAATCTTCTTTTAATTAATATCAACCCCAAATTAGCATATGTTACATGGAACTCAAATTTGTTTCACACATTTACCCCAAAATATCATTTTTTTAATGTTCAGGATGTAATCTAGGGTTTCTATGATAATTCTTCATGACTTAAGCTCAATACCAGGAATGTAATGATGGGATCTGCTCACTCCATGCTATCAGGAGGCTCATGCTATCGCCCTATCCCAGGAGGCTGGGATTTGTCTTTCACCTTGGATAGGGGCTATCAGATTTTCCTAGTGGAAAGGATTCATTAACCATTTATTTAAAAGCATGAAATTGTTCTGATCCTAATCGAACTTTCACTTGCCAGTTTCCATACTGTTGATGATTCCTGTTCAATCCTTGATTCCCAGGTTGTTTGATAAATTGTGATTTTCTAACTCCATCATGATTTCATATTTGCTGATGTTTACTCTGCCAGAAGGTAGAGATTTCCTTTATCTCGCATTTATTTATGAATTAGTTTCCCTTTATGTCACTATAGACTTGTAGATTTCTATTCTTCACAAATGATTTAGAATTCATTGGTACAAGTTTGTTTTCTATTTTGATGTTGGAAGTGTGCCAGGTGTGACCCCCCAGGACCCTGTGGACTGGGCTCTGTGTCTTTGGGAAGTGTCCCCAGTGCTTTACTTTCTGGCACAAGACATCATAGATGTCCTTGACATTATTCCAACCCAAGCTTAGGGAAAAATCATTTCTACAAATATATGCCTATACAGACACACACACACATGCACATACCCACACACAGTATATGTGTATGCCTGCACATATAATTTTTGGGTAAAAAACAGTATTCATAGACCAGTATTTGTGTATTATTATGACCAGGTCCTCATCATTTCTAGCAGCTCTCAGCAAATTTTACTAAGAAACTTAAACACAAGTACATATGCATCTAAACACATGCAAGCATTCAGAACTGTGTAATGTCCCACAAGCATAGATGGAGGTATAACCCGCATCTAGTTTAATACCTGAGAGCAGTAGCACCTTCAAGTCCCACTCTGCAGGGTCATCCTGCCTTTGCTCATTTTCATATTTGTTTCCTATTCCTCATAGAGTGAGAAAAGCAGAACATCTGACTCTCCCTGATTTTATGTAAGTCTCCCTCTCTGAGCCCAAGTCAGCCTCCAGCTGTGGGGGACAGGAGTGCTCAGAGGAAGAGACAAGGTAGAAAATGGCTGAATCTGGGAAGAGGACAGATATGAAATGAAGTCCTGAAGGTTTGGAAGAGCTGATAGGCTACTCACATGCCGTGTTCTTGAAACCCCAGTATTCTCAGTGCCGTACCTAGCTGCATGTGTGACACAAAACGACAGGCTTCATCCCTCTGGGGTTCGATTCCTCACCTGTGCATGGAGGAATGTGAGCTGAGAGGCCACCTGAGATCTTGTTTTGCTATAAGAAGATGAAATTGAAAAACTGGTCTTCACTGCATCTACACCAGGGTATAGAAGTGAAATACAACACCTAAGGCCATCTACTTTAATTACGTAAATATTTCATATTCAACACTGGTGACCCTAGTTTGACTGATTTTCTCCCAGAGGTGAAAAGCAGGAAACATTTTAACTGAAGATAAGGTTTAAATTTTAAATTTGAACTGGACTAGTCTGAATTTTGATCGCATGATATTATACTTTCTTCTGAAATATCATCAAGGTGAGATTTTAAAAAAGAAGATAGCAAGCTGGTAAGGAGGCTATCTGGGCACTGGTCTGTCACTGTGTTCCTGATGTGTGGTCATCTCCTCCATCTAACCAGATGAGCGTCCTTGCACAAAACAACAGAGACCACAGTCCATGATATGAATTTGACCCTTGCAAAGCAGACCCATACCTAATGCTCAGGAAGCCTCTCCCAAGCCCTTCCTGATCCCATATGCTCATATAGAAAGTAGAAGCTGCATCTCACTATAAATAATTTGCCGTTAGTTTGCTGACTCTGAAATGTTAGTATTAAAGGAACTTTTAGTAGAGTGATCAAAACCACCAAAGACCTCCCTTAAGAAGCATTTCTAGTTTATGTACAAAGATTATAATAAAATAAATGCATTTAAACTTTAAACATAATAAATCCTGCTCCAGCAAGAACTGCAACTGTGTTGATGACAGAGAAGTGAGGAGCAGTGAAAGTCCAGTAAGAGGGGGGTGCAAAGCCAACCCTGGTGGGGACATGTAGGAAGATAAGTGAGTGAAGGCTAGTTCTCTGCACGCCCTGTACCCATCTGCTACCAACCCCGTCTTTTTCCTTGCCCACCACAAGGGTCCATGTATTCTTTTCATTCATTCCCACCATACCTGCTCAGGCCATTTAGAAAATAGTTCTGTGGGGGGCTTCCACCCTCCTACTCTGATGCTTGAACAGAGACAATTGCGGGCTCTGGCACCTGTGGGTGTGACATCGGATTGCACTGCGTTGGTGGGAACACGGCAGCTCTGTGCAGCTGACAGTAGAAGCAAATCCTGCTGCTGCCAGAGAAGTAAATCCCTGGAGATAAGAGAAGCTGCGTCAAAGGCCCCTCTCAGCCTTTACAACACGATAGTCATGCAAGCACTGGGACTGGGCAGACACATGCACTTTTACAGGAAGCCGGGAGCAATGGCCTGATTTTAAAGTAAACATGTCCTGTGTTTATGAGATGGGTTGGACTTACCCCAAAGGATTGAAATATCTCTATTCAAAAAGAGGAAGTATGATGTGGTTTTCCTGGTCATGTCACATCTAATCAAAAATTGTAAACTAGTCTACCCTTTCTGGATTGCTGATTTTTTTAGGAAAATTAATTTATAGCAGTGCAAACTAAAATAACCTAGCCATATTCAAAAAAATATTCATGGCAATATGTAATCTAATTGTATATACATTTAAGGAGAAAAAAATAATGATTTTTTGTTTGTTTGGTTCCAGGGATTGGATACAGGAGTGCTTAACCACTGAATCACATTTCTAGCCCTTTTTATATTTCATTTAGAGACAGTCTCTCTGAGTTTCTTAGGGCCTAAGTTGCTGAGGCTGGCTTTGAACTCTTGATCCTCCTGCCTAAGTCTCCAAAGCAGCTGCGATTATAGGCATTTCCCACCATACCCAGCACAAATGTGATTTTTATTGTGTTTTCACTATGTTACTACACTTGCTTTGCACTTATATTACCCACTGTATATTTATTGAGCACTTAGGAGATGCTAATTGTCTACAGAGCTATCAAGATATTTAATATGAAGTTTCTTTCCTTAGATGACATAAAATCAGTTAAGTGATATTAGTTTGGGGTTTGAACGATTCATTGTGAATTTAATAAAACAAAAGAACAGAGTACAGTTTTCATCAACATTCTGATGACTCGCTGCACAGACAGAAATGTGAATATCACATACTTCAGTTCCTGTATCAACTCGTGAGCAGCAGGCTAGAGGAAGAACTGAACTCACTGCCAACAAGAGAAAAGCTGACGAACTACGGATTTAAATGGCTTCTTGAGCCCCTCAGAAGGTTGATGTCTCAGGACAAATCAGGAGCCCACATTCAGGAGAAAGACAGGGACCTGGAAGGAAGCGGAGGCTTTGGTGAGGTGGGGAAGACGCTGGCAGATGTCACTTGTGTTGAGCTGACGTCTGTACATTGTGGCTGTGTCGGAGTCCCAAGCCCCAGTGCCTCAGAGGGTGAACGTGTTGGGCCACAGTCACCACAGATACCACGAGTCAGAAAGAGGTCCTGCTGGAGCCGGGTAGACCTCTAGTACCACATGACAGTGTCCTTGTGTTTTAAAAAAGTCATTTGGACAGCTGTGAGCTCACAGAGGACCACAGCATGGGAGGACCTCGCTGCCCACAGGCCAGAAGACAGGTTCCCGCTGACACCAGGAGCTGGGAGACAGGGCAGAGCAGAGCTCACTCAGATCCTCAGGAGAGCCAGCCCTCTGGGACCTCGACGTCAGACGTTGTCCTACAGAGTGTGAGAGGAGGCACCTCTGCAGTGTTGGTCACCCAGCCTCACCCCGCGTGTCTGAACAGCCCAGCGGGGTGGGGTTGTACCTACGCCCCTTGGAGGCGACGTCACAGGGAGCCTGGGAACTGACGGAGTCCTTACCACGCGGCCCTCAGGACTGTGGCACCAGGTTGATGGCTGAGAATGAAGCTCAGGCATTCCTTGCCCTTTTGCTCCTTTGTTCTTCTGCCACAGAGGACACAGCACGTCCTTCCTTTAACCAATTGTGTTCCTCCCTGTGAAGGTGCCACCAAGGGAAGATGTCCCTGAGGAGCAGGCCTCCCTGGACAGAAACTCACACAGGCTTACTAAGGCTCTAGAGTGGCCAGGAAGAAGCTAGGTGTCCCCAGCAGACGGCTGCTGGCTGAGAGAGGGCCTGTGAGGGGGTGAAAGCCCCGGAGCCACGGGCAGGAGGGGCCCGACTACCTGGAAGGGTTTTCCAGCTGAATGGGAAGAGGACCTCAGGGTGAAGGGCGGAAGTGTCCTTTGAGGGCTCTGTAACTGAGTGGCTCATAAAGACATTCTGAAAGAAGGAAGTCTGAAAGGCTTTGAAGAAGAAACAACTCCAGAGAAGAGTGTTTTCATAAAGGGCTCTGGAGAGATCACTGCAGAAAGGCACTGTGAGAGCAGGGCCTTCTAGACACTCCTCTGGAGCAGGGCACTCAGGAAGGCTCTCCTGAGCAGGCAGGTCTAGAAAGGTGCTCTGGAGGAGGGTTCTAGACAATGTCCAACTTCCCAGCTCACAAGGCCACAGTGGGAGAGCCTAAAGAGACAGGTTCTCTCTGAAGAGTAGCACCCAGGGTGATGAGGTAAAAGGAGGGGCCACGTAGGGAACAAGATAAATTGTCTGGACACACTGGTCTGACAAGGAATCACTGAAAGTCTTGGACATTCAGCCCTGGTGGCAGACGAGGAAGAACTTCAGAATCCACAAAGTTCACTGCTAGCAGAACTGCTCATTAGATTAACACAAGTCCAGTAAAAGTCTGCCTAAGAAAGCTGTGTTTGTTTCCAATCACAAAATATACTTAATTCAATACCTGGTGTCTGAAATATTTCTGGCTTTCTTCCAAAAATTATGCAGCACACCAAAAGGCAAAACCGTCTGAAGAGAGAAAGCAACTATCAGCACCAGGCCCCAGTAGGATAAAGACGTTAGAACTGTCAGATAGGAATTTAAAGCAACTATGGTTAAAATGTTGAAAGGCCTCATATAAACGTAGTAATCAAAAAAGATCAGGAAACTAATTTCTGCAGGGACAAAGAAACTTTAATAAAGCATCAAACGGAAATGCTAGAAATTAAAAAAAGAAAAACTGAGCAAAAAAGATGAAGTGTGCCTTTGAGGTGCCCATTAATCAATTTGGCAACCAAAGAAACATCCAGGGAATTTAAAAGCAAGTCAATATTTATTTTCCAAATTGAAATTAAGAGAGAGAGAGAGAGAGAGAGAGAGAGAGAGAGAGAGAAAAGAAGAAGAAAGAAGTCAGGCAAAGAAATTTAAGAAATGAGGGACTATACAATTTGTCTAACATATGAACAATCAGGTCATAGAAGAAAAGAGGAAAAGAGACAAAAAAAATTTGAAGAAATCATTGTCTAGATTATTCAAAATTATAACACAAAGGCACCACATATCCCAGGAGCCCAGAGGAAACAAAGCAGGACAAACAACAAAGACAAAGTGTGCTTGCACAGAAGAGCACAGGCACAGGGGTGCACTGCCCAGGGTGCTGAGCGTCATGTGACCTCACAGGACGTCAGTCTGGGAGACCCCACACAACCAACTGGCTAATTAGGTGAACGTCACCGGGGAGATATGGTGACATCTGCACTCCTGACCAGATTGGTGAAAAGGGCCCTTTACTTCTACAGCATTCATTGTCAAACCCCCTAACTCCAGTGTGACCACAAGAAAACACCAGACAAACCCAGACTGATGGGCCACTTACAATGTCACCAGCTACTCTGTCCCCAAAGCATCAAGGTCAACAAAGTTCAGAGAAGATGAGGAAATACCAGGAAACTGGTCCATATTGGAGGAGACGAAGAAGACATATAGATACAAAAAGGACAACCTGCCATGATGTGGGTTTCAGGATTGGATCTTGAGACAGAGAAAGACCTTTAGGAGAGACACAAGAGAAATCAGAATTAAATCTTTATTTGTACTATTATACTGATGCTAATTGCTTACTTTTGATAAGTGCATCTGCCTATGTGAGATGTCACATGAACAGAAGCTGGGTGGGGCATCAATGGGGGCTCACTGAACTGTCTTCACAACCTCTTTATAAATATAAAATTGCATCACAAAAAAAAGTTTAACTTATAAAATTTCAAGTGATCAAAAAACATGCATTTTAACAGAGAATGCATTTTCTATTTATTGTTTTTTAAAATAGAATAATTTCTATTGAGAAGAGTGAACTAAATCATTCCTATAGAAATTTTGAAAAAAAAGACTAAAGTGTATTAGCCAAAATTGAATGGGAGAATCATGATATTGTGTAAAAGAGTTTTTATGAAAGGTAACATTGGTTTGATACATACTGTAAGGGCAAGGTAGACAACATAGAATAAAAAAAATGTTTCTATGTAAAAAGTCTTAGTATATATACACCAAAGGAAGTGAGTTAGTCTTGTGTTTGGGCATGAAAAGAAAATTGAAAAATACTAATGTACAGAGCTAATAAATTGATATTTTGGTCAAAATCATAACATTCTTCCTCCATACAAATGTCTTAAATTCTGCATAATCAAACCACAAACTATCCTGCTTAGAATATTCTAAGCCATAGTAAGAGATTATGTTACTCTGATAACAAATCAAAGAAAACTTAATGGATTTTTTTTCCAGATAAAACCAACAAATTCTTTCCTCCAATGTATTACTCTCCTTTCTGGGATCTAATGTGCAATTTTGAGAGAGCAGAGATAAAATAATGTCACTTAAATCTTCAAGAATTTGATTGGCATCAAGCTATCTTCCTTCTTCACTGAAGAAAAGATTCTCAGGCTTTTGCTTTTTAGTTAAAATGAGTAATTTTCACTCATATTTTAAAAAATACACAAACTTTTCCCCTATCTTCCAGTAACTCCTAATTGATCCAGTGTCTACTTTTGCTGTTATATTTTTCAGAATGGTTATGTGTTCCCTCTAAATAAATCTCTTAAAAATTCTTCTAGTAACTTTCTAAATAGATTGTATTGACATATTTATCAGCGAATATTGCTCCTTTTAAAAATGCCCTCAAAATCAAAAACATGACCAACTTTGAAACTTGGTAAGGA
Organism: Urocitellus parryii; assembly: GCF_045843805.1. Classification (NCBI taxonomy): domain Eukaryota; kingdom Metazoa; phylum Chordata; class Mammalia; order Rodentia; family Sciuridae; genus Urocitellus; species Urocitellus parryii. The sequence continues at coordinate 5,901,628 of NC_135543.1, read as the reverse complement.
AATAGTTTGTTTCAGTGTAATTGTTCTATTTTCCATAGGGTTTCCTTAAGGCCATCTCTTAATTGGGTTCTCCTAAGGATGCTGAATTTGCAGCTCTCAAAAATAAAGTGCATATAGTGTCACTCTGTGGCACCTTTTCCAGCTGCATCCCTGCAGGGTCAGGACAGAAGCCATGTTGCTCAGACAGGCACTCAGCACAGTCACACCTGGGCTTGTGCAGGACTGCAGTGAGTTCCTGCCAACTCCTGCCTGGACACAATCTCGGGTTTGTACAGGAAAGAGGCAGTTCAGGCTGCTTCGGAGTAAAGCCCTCAAGTTGCTATCTCTAGAACTCATGTGACCTCCCTGTGGAGGGAGCAATCTTTCTCTTTTGGAAAAAAAAAATCATGCTTCTAAAAACATTCTATCAGTCCTACCATCAGCTTATTTGATTTTTCAAAGCAGAGACATATGTGCTAATTAGTGACATAAAATCCCATCATACTATGGTCTTACCAGAAACCCTTTTCATTGTTTATGGAATCTTCTTTATTGTGAAATATTTAAATGACAATAATGAATTTATTTTTGCATTTTCCCATCTAGAAAAATCAAAGATATAAAGAATTCACTGATAAAGAAATATTCTACAAACCCAGTATGTTGTCTTCCATTGCAACCTACCATTGGAGATAAATCAAGGGATTTCATTATGAGAAATAGTCAATCTGGAATAATAGAAATGAAATAAGTGTGCCATGTTTCATGTTGCTCCATATTTGTCAATTCAGTTCTTTTGGACAATCACTGATTGAAGATTGTTGGTGATTGTTCATTTGTCCCATCACAATGATGAGCAATGCAAAAAAAATTTTTTTATTCTTATTATTCATGAGCACAAGATGTCTCATTCCAAGTATTTAGTATTTAGGTCTTATTTAATTTAATTTATTTTTTAATATTTATTTTTTAGTTTTAGGTGGACACAATATCTTGATTTTATTTTTAATTTTTAATTAGTTGCTCAAAACATTACAATGATCTTGACATATCATATATCATACATTTGATTCAAATAGGGTATGAATTCTTATTTTTCCCACGTGTACAGATTGCAGGATCACATTGGTTATACAGTCAGGTTTATACATACTGCCATACTAGTGTCTGTCGTATGTGGCTGCCCTTCCTATTCCCTTCCTATCCCCACTCTCCTCCCCTCCCCTCCCATCACCTCTGTCTACCCCATCTACTGTAACTCATTTTTCTCTCTTTTTTTTCCCCTTCTCCCTCACATCCTCTTATATGTAATTTTGTATAACAATGAGGGTCTCCTTAGTAAAGTGTCTACTTTTAACCAAAACCACAAATGATCTGGATGGCACTCTTCTTATAAATTGCAGCTATAATTTTAAAGAATCAGTGCTAAATTTGGAATAATAATTCAGAAAATGAAGTATTATTTGAAAACCTGAATGAACTTCACCCTCCAAAAAGTACAAGCCCTGTTGGTTCCAAATGGCAGTGAATCCTGTTGCCTGCTCCCACTGACACAGAATACGGGTGAAATATTGGTTTTGATTTGCTTTCTCTTGCTCCTGGCACCTAGAACTCCCTGTATGATATGAGTTAGTGACTGCTTTCAGTATTTTGTGATGAGTTATTACTACATATATGCATTAGTTCTATATTAGCATATTTCCAGGAGAATGTAAAAGGAGTAAGCCTCTCACTAAAAGACTTAAAGTATTATTATGCAAATTATGGGACTGGGAGTATTAACCAGAGCAATGAAAATACTAATATATAACATCCTCAAGTGGTGATTAATATAAAGAAGAAGCATCTAGGCTTGCATTTATTTCCACCAATGTGTTAGGTAAGTCTGTCATTGAGAAAATTAGATATCACTTGTCATATTTATTCACGTTTGGATTATTTTTAATTAGTTTAATATCAAAGACTCACATCTATAATTATATATGTATATTTAAAAAAATACATTTTACATCTTGTCTTCTTCCATTATTAATTACTTGATGCTAGGGAACATTTTAAAATCAGTCTCCTTATTTATATAACAATAGGGAATGATTGACTCTCCTTAGTTCTCCTGGGTTTAATCCTATGTCTTTACCAGCAAAAGGTACTTTTCCCACCCTCACATGGCTATAATCTGAAATTTTGAAAAAAAAATGCAAAATGTAACCTGTGTTATATCTGCTTGTATTGAAGTAGTCAGTGCGTCCAGATGCACTGAATATCTACTTTATGTCAGTGATTGTTTTAGTCAGGTTTCTGTGTTGCTGCTACCTAAAGACCTGACAAAACACAATTTAAATAAGGAAAAGTTGATTTGGGACTCATGGTTTCAGAGGTCTCAGTCCATAAATGATCAATTCCATTGTTCTATGCCCATGATGAGGCAGGACATCATCACAGAAGCATGTGGTGCAGGAAAGCATCTCAGGACTTGGCACCAGGAAGCAGAGCGAGAGAGAGATAGCATTCCATTCACCGGAGACAAAATATATATCCCAAAGGCATGTCACCAATGACCCTCTTCCTCTAGCTACACACTACCACTCAGTTGATCCCTATCAGGGGATTAATTCAATGACTAGGTTAAGGCTCTCATAACCCAATCATTTCACCTCTAAACTTTCTTTCATTGTCTCACACATCAGCTTTCACATCTAATCCCTAACAGTGGTACATCAATCAATCAATAAAGACCCCACCCTGAAGCTTTCTTACATTTTAGCAGAAGCCCGAGACAACAGTCAACAACTATGACATAAATAGAAACATTTTGCCATAATGTGATTAATGTTTTATGAAAAAGAAAAGGTAGATGAAGGAGAGGAAGATTGCACTGCATGGCTGGGCGGGTCGCAATGTTCAAAAGAAAGAGAGGGAAGTTCTTTTCGAGAAGAAGTTAGTTAAACAAAATACTAAAACACACATTTTTGATATATCAATAAGTTACCTTAAAATTATTGGAAAAAGATATGATTTTAACATATACTTTCATATTATGGAATGGGAGACATAGGTAATTTTTTATTTGAAAAATGCATATTTTTAAATTTTTAAACTGTGATATAATTATATAAAGTAAATGCACAAGAATTATGTTCAAAGCTTCACAAAAATTGTCCACTCAGAGGGTGATCCCACCAGACATTAACATTGCTTGGAAGAGCTTCAATTCTAACACTATCCTTTTTTCCTTCCAGGCCAATCTTCTAAGAACTTAGATAACCCTTTTTTCTCCATTGTCAGCAGGTCCTAAGGGAACACATTCTATGTCCAACCTGATGACTTGAGGCATCTGAGGGAGCCCAGTATGTCATGCTACAAGAGTACTTGTTAGCATAACTTTAACAAGGTTTGGTATTAGTCCAGAAATTTGTTAGTGTTTTTTCTTTCTTTCTTTTTTCTTTCAATGGACGCACCTTCAATACAGAAGTTGGGGAGGTTTGCCTTGTAATGTTCCTACTTGACCTCACCTTCAGCTCTGTTCCACATCATTTCTAAGCAGAGACATTTCTGTAGCCTTTTGTCTGTCTGTGCAGGTGCCCCTTGTGGCTGAGCAGATATCCTACTTCAATTAGTATTTGTTGCAGACTTGTTCCTTCTTGATATCCTTTCAAAAGTGACAAACTTTTCTATTACTTCCTAAATGGATTAAAACATAAAAAATGGAAATGTTTCTCCATTGCTGGGATTGATCTACCAAGAAAACTTTCTTAATAGTCAGAAATAAATAGTTCTTTATTCAGTGAGAATGACTGTAGTTGCTGGACTCCTGAACTGTGAATATCTTCATGACTAACACAGGCCCCTTGAATTCAACAACTCTCTAATTTTTAAAACCACCTACACACTTGGTACTTCTTAATTACTGGCTCTTATTTGCATCATTCCAGTCATCCAATCTACCAATGAGAAGTCTGATTTGTTTTGTTTCAGGAATCTCACAGTTGGAGGACTCTCCCATAATAGTAGTCTCTACTTTATCCAACATTATTTTCTGCCACCTTAATTCCCAATCACAAAATCAATTTTGATATTATCACCTGGTTTCTCTGGGTATCTATTGTTAAGTCCTAACCTTCTTTAATATTTAATTCATTTTTCTATACTTTATTGATATGTTGATCATGAAGAAAGTGGTGGAATTGGTTCTAGGTGGGACAGAGATAGTCTTTCAAGGAATTCAATATAACTGAATGAAGGAAGGGATGTATCTCATTCCTGAAGGTGTACTAAAAGGTTTAACACTGTCAGAATATCAATTCTTCTCAAATAAATATATCCATTTAGTGCCATGCAAAAACAAAAGAAAAACAACAAAAACAAGATTTTTTTGATAGATATTTATAAAATAATTACAAAATCCATATGGATAGAACCTATAGAATCCAAAACAATTGAAAAATTAAATATCAAAACCAAGTTGAAAAGTTCAAATGATTTTAAGACTACAAACAAGCAGTAATTATCAGGATCATGTGGTATTGAATTAATGTTAGTTAATAGATTAATTAAGCAAAATAGTGTTTCTGCACACAAACTCACATGGATAATAAACTTTTTAAAGTATTTTAGTGACTAAAAATAATGTATCAAATAAGGGTTGCTGAAAACAGTAGACTTTCATATGCATAAAATACATTTTGATCCATGCATTGTACCAGCATGAATTTACTTATAAAAGATTATATACTGAAATATAAAATTCAAAACAACAATACTTTAAAAAGAAAATCTACAACCCTCAGTTAGATAAATATGCCTTAGATATTACACTGAAAGCATGGTTATTCATGGAAAATAGATAGAAAATTTGATACCATCAAAACTAAAAACTTCGGCTCTTCAAAAGATAAAGAAAAGACCCAACAGAGACTGGAAGAAAAATGTGCAAGACTTATCTATGATAAAAGACTTGACTCCATAGTCTGTAAAAAAAATCAATAGTGAGAAAGAATTCAATTATAAAACAGGCAAGAGATGCAAACAGATATTTACCAAATATAAAAGGATGACAAATAAGCAAATGAATTTGTCTTAACATCATTAATAAATACGGTAATGAAATTAAAACTGCAAGGAGACATCACTAACTCCCCATTAGAACAGCTAAAATAAAAAAAAAACAGACCACACAGAACATTGGCAAGGATAGGGAGCAAATTCATGTACCATTAGTGAGAATGTAAAATGTCCTTGAGAACAACCACTTTGGAAAAGAATTTGCATATTTCTGAAAAGAGCTAAACATATAAATACCATGAATCAGTCACCCACTCTTGTGGACCTAAGAATAACAAAATCACATGGCATACAAAGACATGCACGTAAATGTCAATGTGGCTTGCCTGTAAAATTCTGGAAACAGCATAATTCACTAACAAAACGTGAGCAGAGAAACAGGTTGTGATACTCCAGGAAGCGGCACTTAGAATTAGTGATGAGTACCGTGCAGTCACACAAACCCTCAAGAGTCAATCTCAGAGTGATTAAGTTCCCTGACGGAGGAAAGACAAAAGTGAGCCCTGTGATTCCTTTAAATAAAACTTCTAACATGGAAAATAATTGGTGGTGACATTCAACAGAGGGAAGCACTACACACAGGGCCTGAGAAGTCACTTAGGGTAATAAATATTTCCATCATTTGACAATGGTGATGCTTTCATTTGTGTTTCTGTGTGTGTGTGTGTGTGTGTGTGTGTGTGTGCGCGCGCACGAGGCCTTGCGCACTCACGTGCATGAAATGTCAATTCTACTTTGGTACAGTTGTTTGCAAATCAAAATGAATAAGAACTCATGAAAAACAACTTTTGCCTGAGTATTCTTATGTTTTTCTCCAAAACTTTTAATTAATTTGAGAGCGGTCTTCTTGAAGGATTCATATGAACCGACTTCTCCAATACATTCTACTTCATTTTCACAGAAACAATAATATTCTAGCATTTATAATTAATAAGCTTATAAAAGCTTCAGTTCAGTTTTAAAATGCCAATAACAAAGTCTGCTGACTAAACCCAGTTTTAAAAAAATGCAGCTTAAACCTCAGAAAAGAGGTTATTCAACTAACAGGTTCCAGAATAGGTAGGCATGCTAGAAAGTCCTCTGTGTGTTCTGAGAAGCCAGGCATTCTTGGGCATCAGTAAGCATGTTTCACATATAAGCCAAAGATGGATCCTCAGAAAATTTGGATAGAATACAATTTAGAAATGTCCCATTATATTATGGTTTACTATCTCTTTAAATATTGACAACACTAGCATTAAAGCATTGAATTAACTCTTATGATGCAGCACTTGCTTCTGCCTCTCATTAATCATTTTCACCTTTTGATTTTTATCCTGAAAACCAATTCATCACAGTGGTCTAGTGCTCAGAGAAAATGCCAGGTTGTCTTAGACACACCTGCCTTTCTTAGTTATAATTTGTAGCACATATCCGGTCAATGAAAGAAAAATTCTGTATTGTCACACTTAGAAATGGAACTAAGGGCAGTAGGGCTGTCCATGTTTAGCATGAAATCCAAGTCCTAAAGAAGAGTCATGAACACTGAAATAAGTTTATGAAAGAAAAATCGCTTCCTCTGTCACTTCATTCCTTAAGGATAGAGCTGTGTTTTGCACAATATTGGATGAATGACTGATAATCTCAATGAAGAAGCCATGTTGAAAAGAAGCCAAAAAGGAAAGAGAAAAAATTCTCAATATCTTTGAATTGAGATGCGTATTCCAATGCTTCTCTACCATTTCCAATTCTCCAGTAAAAGAGTTGCTGGCGGAACCTTGTGCTAAAGAAAATCTGCCAAATATCGTCATTGAAGTTAGCTGGCGTCACCCATGGGATTTGTCTCTTGGAGGCTCTGTTCATTATCTTCTAAACTGTAAAGCTCTCATTTCCAGGGTTTCTTTGGAGTACTGACATAAAAAAGAGACAATCATAATTTGTAAGAGTGTCAGTGAAAAATATTTTCCCCCTCCTGAAAAGTGTCATCCTGAAAGGCAGAAGAGATTACAGTGTGGGTCTCCTCTGGTCCTCTCAAGGGCCTGAGAATATATGGGGTGGCATATCAGTTGCTTTCAAATAAAAGGAAATATTTTGAAACTAGGTTCAAGAAACCTATTTTACCATTATGAGCCGGGATTGCCTATTGATATATAACAAAGGAAAAGATTCCAGATGTGAAAGAATTATTTTGTTCTCATTTCATTACTTGTTCCTGTGGCCTGAATTATCTCTGAGAAAAATGCTGAGTCCACAGGAAAATGTTAACTGTTCCTAATAAAAACTGGGGACTGCAATTCAGTCCAACATGGCCCTGAGAAAACCTTGGAACCAGGAAAGAGAAGAGCTGGCTTGCCATTGCTATGTTTGATCTGGTCGCCTGTAACTTCCAGTTAGGGCACAGGATGGGCAATCAAGGGGAAAGTTGGTCCAGGCCTTCAGAGAAGGGGGATACAGACTTTGAAGTCACTCAAAGTTCAAGTTGTCAAGCTCCTTTTTTTTCTAGATCATTTATTTAATTGTCTGTAAATGTTACTTTTTTAGTCTGATTTCTTTTTTTTAACTGCAAAAAATGGGGATTATAGGATCATTGGAAAGTAATCTCACCTAGGGTTGACAGAATGACTCTAAGTTGAAACTAGTAAGGATTAGGAAAAAAATAAATGCTACTACTATGATTAACATCATTGCTAAATTTTACTTTAGACCGAGAAGAGGTTATCAAAATATTCCCCTTAAAATTTCAATTGAATAATTTTTAAAATGTTAAAATTGTTGAAGCAATAAAACTACCATATGAGCTGATGCAATTTAGCTTTACTGTGGCAAAGTTCTGAAGTTAATGTCAATACAAATAAAATTGAGTGCTTTCTTGTAAGGAAATAATGTCTCTGTGGAAATGTGAACACAATTATCCAGAATCAGTACATTAAAATATTCTTTGGATCATCTCTCTTTATTACTTCTAATAAAAGATTTTAGTGCAGAAAAGCTTTAGATCATAGAAAATCACAGGGATGCTGAAGTTATTTCTCTACCATGGGGACACCTCTTTAGCTTTATCATTGCTTTGTTCTCCACTTCTGTCACTGTTGGCTCAGATACTGAAGAGTGGTTTCTCAATGTTTAGTGCTGGAAAGGAATTCCCAGTTTATCTTCATAGTACTTGAAAATTGAGACTTTGTTAAACATCTCTGGCTTTGACAAGATCATTAACTGAGAATATTTCAAATTACTAAGGAATGAGAGAGAATTATCATTCAAAGCCACTATAAGCTGCCATGAAATCATTGAAAGCATCAGACATACAAAATGAGCCAACATGCAGAAACAGCTTGAAAGGGTAAATCACCCCCAATCCAGTCCTCCTCTCTGAAAGCACTCATCCTTTTTTCTGAGGGATTCTAGAATAGACATAGACACATTAAAGTCACTTAAGGTTTTAATATTCCTGTATACTATCCTAAACTAAGATTAACTACAGATGTAAATAAAATTTGGCCAGGGGCAATGAGAGAAGGCGCTATTGCTCCATGAACCCTGCTTACCTGCTTTTAAGTAACACAAGTTGGGGCCCATAGAAACCCTGGAGACCAGCGCTGGTGTGGCACTGGGTGGGGTACATGCTGGGTGGGACACCAGTGCAAGAGGGTCTCTAGGCGTTTGTTTCAAGCTTTCTGTCCCTTAACCTTTAAGAAAACATGGAATGTATGAGAGTGCATACTGATCAGCTCTTGGCCTGCTGATCATCTCTTGGCCCTCTCTCTGTTCCACACCAGAAAAGTACATGCCATCCAATATGAGTGACATTTTTCAAACTTTTCAATTTTACTCTCATCTGAGTTCTTGTTTTTATTTCATTTTATCTCATTCTCCCTTAGAAGTATCTCATGTTATGCTTATTTATATTTATTAATTAGTTTACTATAGATTTTTTTTCTGATTTTTATATATACCAAGACACAGAAGACATAATTCCAAATGTATAGCCCTAAATGTTGAAATCCTTAAACATCAAAATCCCTAAAGGTAAAATCTGAAAAGATCAAAATTCTGAAAACATTCTTCTAGAAAAGCAATAATTACCTAAAAATATTTATTTGAATTTAAAAGGGGTTTTATTTGAGAAACATGAAATCCCAATCATCTTATAGGCTGCTTTACACAATAAAATTGGCATTAATAACATGCAATCTGCAAACAGACACTCAGGTGTACTAAGGGTACATGTCTGAAACTGTTATGGGAAGTAAACGGTATTAATAAAAAATTAACATGCTCAGCAATTTATGATACTTTGTCTCAAAATAAAAACTCAAAAGGCAGGGTATGTAACTCGGTGGTAGAGAGTTTCTGGGTTCAATCCCCAGTAAAGAAAAAAGGAAGTAAGGAAGGGAAGGGGGAAGGGAGAAGAGGAGAGAGAGAGAGAGAGAGAGAGAGAGAGAGAGAGAGAGAGAGAGAGAGAGAGAGAGAGAAAGAGAGAGAGAGAGAGAAAGAGAAATAGAAAATATAAAAATGTGAAATTGTGTAAACGCATATCACTGCAGTTGGAAATTGTGCACTCAAGGCTTGGAAGCTGCACTTTATGAAATACTGTGAGGAGGAATCTGGATCTTCAGATAAGACAGAAAGCCATGGTGGATGAGTCCCTGCCAGAGATGCAACTGAGATCTCAAGAAGATCTTGAAAGAACTGATATATCAAGAAATTTTATTTTTCACAAATATAGATAAAGAAAAAGGACATTTCTTTATTGAGAAAGTTTCAGTATTTTTATGAATATGCACAATGCTTATAGAAAAGTCAGTGTCATACTACAGAACTATAGTAACAAAAACAACATGGTATTCACACAAAAACAGACATGAAGACCAATGGAACAGAATAGAAGACACAGAGACACCCACTAAAATACAGTTACCTCATACTAGACAAAGTTGCCATGAATATACATTGGAGAAAAGATAGCCGCTTCAACAAAAGGGTGCTGGGAAAACTGGAAAACCAGATGTGGTAGAATGAAAATTACTCCCCCATTTCTCACCCTGCACAAAACTCAACTCAAAGTGTATCAAGGACTAAGCAGTAATCCAGAGACCTGTGCTTACCAGAAGAAAAAGCCCAACTCTCCATCATGTCAGCTTAGGAGCTGACTTCCTGGATAAGACTCCCAAAGTGCAAGAAGTGCAATCAAGAATCAGTAAATAGGATGGTATCACATTAAAAGACTTCTTCACAGCAAAGGAAACAATTAAGAACATGAAGCAATACTCTACAGAATGGGAGAAAAATATTTGTTACCTGCACCTCATATAGAGCATTAAACTCCAGGATATATAAATAACTCAAAAATGAATACCAACCCCCAAATAATCCAATTAATAAATGAACAAAACAACTGAACAACTGCCTCAAAGAAGAAGGAATACAAATTGACCAAAAATTTACCAGAAAATATTAAACATCTCTAGCAATTAGAGAAATGCAAATTAAAACTATGCTGAGATTCCATCTCATTCCAGTCAGAATGGCAATTATAAAAAATACAAGAAACAATAAATGTTGGAGAGGATGTACAGAAAGAGGTTCACTCATACATTGCTGGTGGGGCTAAAAAATGGTGAAACCCGTCTGGAAAGCTGTATGTCAATTCCTTGGAAAACTTGAAATAGAACCACCATTTGACCCAGTTATCCCACTCCTCAGTTTATACACAAAGGACTTTAAGTCAGCATACTACAGTGACACAGCCACATCAATGTTTATAGCTTTTCAATTACAGTAGCCAAGCTATGGAAACAACCTATGTGCCCCTCAACAAATTAATGGATAAAGAAAATGTGGTAATAAAATATTTCTCAGCCATAAAGAAAAATGAAATTATGGCATTTGCTAGTAAATGGATGCAACTGGAGACTATCATGCTAAGTGAAATAGGCCAGGTCCCCCAAAACCAAAGGCTGAATGTTCTAATATGTGGGTAAAACCTCAACAAGGGAGGTTGGGAAGGGGAAGAATAGAAGTCAATTGTATTAGACAAAGTGGGATGACAGAACAAAGCAGGGAGGAGAATAGGAAGTCCAGTAGAATCAACAGGACATTACCTTCTAGCCTTTTTCTTTGAATACACAACCAGGGTAACTCTGCATCATGCACAACCACAAGAATAGGATCCTAATTAGAATGTCACACTCCATGTATGTAGATATGCCAAAATTTATTCCATGTCATGTATAACTAAAAGGAACACATTTTTAAAAAATGAAAAAAGTCAGTGTTATAATAATACAATTTTATGGAGTTAAATTTGCAAAAATTGCATAAACAAATTAAAATTCTCTAAAAGTTTTTACCTGATTTACAACTCCAGTGCTGGAAAATATTTGACAATGAAACACAGAGCATAAGGAATTCTAAAATTAATGTTAACAATTTAAGATGATTGAAAAAAATTTAAAGGAAAAAATGCAACATTTTTAAAAAATTTGGTCAAAGGACAAGTGAATTGCAATTTACACTATGGACCACTGCATTGAGCTGGCCATGTTTTAAAATGATTAACTCTATTTTAAAGTCCTGCATCATGAGAAATGAATTCTTTTTCCCCACTTTCAGGGTACACCTCTTCTGAGAAAATACATTCACATTCACTTTCTACATGAAGATGCTCAATTTGAAATTCTTCTGTCATTCAATATACACCAACCCAAGCATCCACTACTAAATTTCCCCATCTTCTATGCCATGTTACCATGTTGTTTTGGGTAGATGGACATTCATTCTGCTGGCACTAATAAATAGAACCTATTTGATGTAAATAATCCTGGTGATCAAACACCAAAGTCTCTATATCTTCTTACCTTGCAGTGCATGTGATTATTTCTCAGTAACTTCACTGGGTTCTTCAGATTCACTTTGATTCACTACAAGCTCTGGATTCCCACCAGCAAGAAGGGAGGTGAATGCAGAGTCCTGTTGTATTTTAATTGGATTTCCCCATTTCCATATTGCATGAGCATTGCTGCTCCAGGACTTAGCTTTCATCCTGTGAACAGCTTATTTTCCCATCACAATGACCGTTTTCTAGATTTCAGATTTCAGAATTCCTACATTTAAGATTTTAACCTTTGAGGATTATAATTTCTGGAATCTCAGACTTTAAGGATTTTGATTTTTCTGGATTGTTACATTCATAATTATGGTACTCAGATGGTTTCTTTTGAGCTACCAAGATGTACAGGTGACAGGGCCTGTGAATTCCAGTGATTACCTCATCCTTTCTATCAATTATAATGTTTTATCACAGATTTTGAAAAATAGGTACAATGAACTGAGGGGATTTGGGTACCTAAGACTTGTTATGCTAAATATTAGAGAAACAAATTTCCACAAATGGAAATAATAAAGATCAGTATAATCAATATCTTTTTGGATTTGTCTGTAATCCACAGGAAGATGTTTTTGAAAAAACTCTTCTTAGCCAGTGGTAAAAGCCATGGCACAACCCCCAAACCTTTGCATTTTCTCTGGGATTACCAATGTCTGCTTGGACTTCAAAATATTTCATTTGTCTTACGTGTCAGCAGAGTTCAGAAAGGAAAAAAAAAATCTTATGACAAAGAATGGTACAGTTAAAGGGATATATGCAGAGGCAGATGGAACTTAAGGTCTTTTGCAGATAGAAAGAAGAAGTGTGCACGGAACCCACTGGACCACTTATAAATCCTCCATAGCGCTCAACTGAGTCAAGATCATTTAAGTCAACACCAAGTTTTAAAGACTTAAAGTGCAAAACTCAAAAAGCATCCAGATCATACTGGCATGAAGTTAGAATATTGATAACACAGACCAATAAAAATGTGACAATTGGCACAGACAGGGAAAGAGGGTTCCAGGTGGAGCCTGAATCGAATTCTGTGTTCTCATCAGATCCTACAGGAGGAATCCTTGCACCTTTAAATGATAACCTCCAAGCAACAGCATCATGGAGCTGGATATTCCTTAATAAAAATATGCATTATATGCAATAATGTATCTCCTCTTTTTCAAGTATCCTTAAAAAGCAACCTATGATGATGGTTGAATATCAGATCTGTCACATTTAGGTCCTACTGGCAGCAATGGTGACTATGAACCCCACAGAATGAAACATCCCCTTAGAGAAAGACTCGCCATGTTCTTCCCTGTACACTCACATATGTGTGATTACACTTCATACCCGTAGCTCAGACATGGATCTTGCTCTAATTATGATTTCTTACTATTTTAAGTATACTGTGCTTAATAAAATGTGGATATGAGGCTGAAGTAATATACTTTGTACTTCTAATGGTAATGACATTTATAAGATAGGATAAGCAGGAAAGAATATCCTATGTAATAGTGATTTTAAATAGTAAGGGATATGAATTAATCATGTTTGTCCACAATGCCAACATTATTGTATGGCTAATGCCTTACTTCACAACAGAATGTATGTCTGCAAAATGACTAATTAAAAAAAAATATTTTAAAGTTTAATAAATTTTAGATCATAATAAAATATTTCCTATAGTATAGAACATTTTAAAAATATTCATATATTTTGGTTTAAGTTTCAACTCATAAGAAGGTAAAAGAAATATATCAAGAAATCCCTATGTCTCAAGTAGTTAATTATCATATTTTTTTATTTTTATGTTACTAGGGATTGAACCCAGGTTTGCTTTAACACTGGGCCATCCCGGCCCTTCATTTTTGAATTTTTTTTTTTTAATTTTAAGATAGGGTCTAACTAAGTTGTCCAAGCTGGTCTCAAACTTGAGATGTTCCTGCGGTAGCCTCCTTAGTCACTAGGATTACAGGCATGCACCACCAGACTGGGCAGTCAGTTCATGATTCTGACCAAGCAAAGGCTTAATAGAAATTCCAGATGCGTACTCTTTAACCATATGAAGTATAGTTAATACATTTATTCCTTAATGTATTTATTTTAGAGGGTAGTCATGAATTTTTCCAAATGTTTAGAGTTGTCAGAAGGAAACACACTTCTTAAAAAGGTTTATTTCTCAAGCCATTGTTTTTCAAGAGAATTCAATGTCAATTTGGGGGAAGAAAATATAGCTATAAATATGGAAAAGCATATAAAGTAGCACTCAAAAGCAATATGAACTATATTAAGCACAAAATATTACCAATTTTATTCTTTTGAATATATTTCCAAATATGATTTGTTCAAAGATTATTTTCTTGTTGAAATCTAATTTCTATTTAGACAGAGAAAAAGCCCTTTGGGAATTACAATACAGCACAATTGCTTCAAATTATACCAGCTCATATATTAGTATTTTGTAAGGAAAAAAAATCAATGGCAGTAACCAACTCTTTGCAAGAATTTCACTAAAATTTGCCTCTGTGGTCTGCTATTTTCTTTTCCTGAAGTTAAAGGAAAACAAAACTTGCAATTTGTTTAGGCTGTTTGACCAACTACCAGCTTCAATTAAAATTCATAGTTGGATACTCTCATCTTGCAGAAGAGGGGATCAAAATATTGATTATTACCTGCTATACACCAGTAGCTAAAATCATCAGAATCACTGATAACTTAATAGTTTGCACAGTTATATCATAGTATTATTATCTTTCATGCACATGCTCATTTTGGCAAAATCCACATAAAACATTTTGTTTATTTATTTGATTGTTTAAATAAATAGTAATGAGAAATATGTTTTTTCAATGTTTATTTTTTCAGGCGGTCTCAGATACCATAGCTTTTATTGCCTAAGGTGAGAATTTATTTATTCATTCATTTATTCAAAAACACATATTGGGGTCTTGTACTGCATCAGTATGTGATAACACCATGCTCAATTACACAGAGCAGTTAAAATGATGGCTTTGTCCTGTTTAATTGTAAAACATGCCATCAGAAAGAACAACCAACAGATAATCCTATAAATAAACATAAAAAGGAAATGGAACATGATACCACAGAAAGCTATACTTTGCAAAGTAACCATATGAAAAGACTCAGTGGAATACAAGATAAGAAAGTTTGGAATGAAATTTCCCTGAGAAAGTGAGGTGAGGGTGCTGTGAGTTGAAAGGAGGTCACTAAAAAAACAAGGAAAAGAGGGTAGAAGATGCTGGTCCTGGGACAATGGCCAGTGGGCATCCAGGGGTCAGGTTGAACGTGGTCTGAGAAAACACTGAGCAGTCTGCGGAACCTATAAGCCAGTGTAGACCATGATCATAGTCTGATCTTTGGTGAAAGTGAAACAGGAAGTACAGGGTGCTTTAGTCAGACCCACATTTTGAGAAGAGCGTAGGGTAGCCAGGTAGCGAGCATGGTAATCATCTATTCTGCCAGCCATTCAGGCCAATAGACGTACCCAAAGAATCCACTGCTTTTCAACTCCAAATAACATTGTCCATATGATTTGGCTTTCCCAGTAGCTTCCGAAGGTGATCCGTGATGCTTTGTGAATTTTTTAAATTCTCAGAGTGAATATTTCGCCTAAGAAAAACTAAAAAATTGAAGGCAGCAGACACAACCACTTCCTTGATTCCTCTCTGGGTGTACCACTGTGTAGAGTACACCTCTTGATATAGCCATCCAGAGCCCATCAGGTAACACACACCTGTCAAGCTCCTGTGTCTTCATCGACTTGTTCTGTGATGGTAGCCAGCAAGATGATATCAAATGCACATCTTCACACCCTTCCCTAACTGGCGTCTCTCCTCAGTCATCCTCGTGACAGTTCTCATCCCCAAATGAAACATCATTTCCCCCTTGAGATGAACTCTGCCTTGCAGAGAAATTGAGAGCCATTTAAAAACTTATGAACTAAAATTACCAGCACTCAGGAATTGATGGGATATGGGAAGATCAGGGAAATGCCTAAGTGACAGGATGGGCAACGGTGAAGTCACAAGAGAGAAGACCCTTGGCCCAACCAGGTGGTGGATCGTAACATCCATGCCCCCGCAGGCATGCTGAACCTCAGCTGGGGAAAAACAAGATTTGGGACCCAGCAGGTAGGTGTTGGCGGGAGATGCAAAGGTGTGCACCTGTCCAGAGGCAGTGAATGCACTATCAACTCACCTGTGTGCCTGCTTGGAGCAACAGCACAGAGCCCCAGAGTGGCTGTCAGGGAGATCCATACCTACACTTTGAATGAGGCCTGCTACCGTTTTACCTGGTTCCTCTCCCAAACAAAATGAGAATTCATCAATTAACTAATACTACATTAAATATATAAGAAAAAATCAAATGTATCAAAGTCAAAAGTTTACATCTTTCAACATTTCCTTAGTTCAATTTTTTAAAAATATAAATAGAAAGAGGGTTGTAGTTAATGTGAGAATAAGCTATTCCACAATTAATTTAGAAGCATATTAACAATGAGAACAGGTTT
Organism: Urocitellus parryii; assembly: GCF_045843805.1. NCBI lineage: Eukaryota > Metazoa > Chordata > Mammalia > Rodentia > Sciuridae > Urocitellus > Urocitellus parryii. The sequence goes on along the minus strand of NC_135543.1, from coordinate 5,885,213 downwards.
TATGTATGTGTAGGTTTAAAATCAGGTCACTGAAGGCAGGTTAGTTGAAAAGATAGTGGTCCATCTGAGTAGGTGATAAAATATATGAAAAATGGGAAAAAGTAAATGAACCACAGGGGATTCACTAGAATAATGTCATTTCAGTGCTTACAAATATGTTTTTATTTTAAACTAAGGACATAATTTGTTCACTATTAACAAAAATATTATATATTGAATAAGATAATAAGAAATTCTAAACTATTAAAAATTAGTAAAACATTTTGTGCAGTAGTCAATAGAAGAATTATGGTCCAAAAATAAGAATAGAACAGCTAAATCATTGTTTTTATGCACACCAGCTTTCAATGATGACATGTGAGCCAAAGCCCTTACCATAATTATAGACTAATTGAATTTATAAGTCCAACGTATTCAAATCAAAATTAATTATTTGTTATAAGACATATTTTATAAATGCACCTCATTGTTAGAGTACTCCAAGGAACAATTTTCCTGGAGGTATATGGGAGATCACCTACATATTAATATAGCTCAAAATTGGCTGTATAAAAGTCAGGGCTATTCAAATAAAGATACCCATTCTGATTAGTGTCTGGCCAAGGTCAAATCATGTTTTTTGTAGCTATTTGATGAGCAAAATAATACAAAATATTTTTTAAAATATGGGTAATGATAATTACAAATCAGTAAAATACCACTTTAAAAATCAGCCAAAAATGATCCAAAAGACATTGCATTAAGTTTAGTTATGACACTTTGCTTAATAAAAAATTTCACCCTTATAATTAAACTCATTTTATCTCAATCATTCAAGATCATTTTGGGCAATGAAACATAACATTAATAAACATATTTACTAATATAAAACCACAGTTTTTTTTAAGTATATCTAAGGATCACTTAGCAGTCAGGCAATGAATCCAAATGGCATAACTGAGGTGAAACCTTCTGTATCAAGGCCACTATATTTTAAATAAAATATGCAAACATCCAACTAGGAATTCATTACCTGAAACCAGTATTATAAACATTCTTGCCTCTCCACTCACATGTGAAATGTTTCAAATTTTATATTTGCAAATACTACATAACCTTAATGAACATTTTCACCAAATTAAAACTAATCTGTCTTCTATACCTTTTTTGTTAGCTGACTTCTAAACCCGTATGTGTTTACCATATACACCATGGTGTTTTAAGGAGCACATACACTGTGAAAGATAAAATCTAGTTAGTCAACAGATGTGTCACCTCACAAAGGTATCATTTTTGTGGTGAAGAACATTTAACATCCACATTCCTTTGGACTTCTTAAGAGTGTGCATAAAAATTAGACTTATAAAAATGATTGTAGTTTTTCTATACACATAGGTTCACAATCAGTTTAGTGAAAGCAGATTTGTTAAAGAAATGAGACCAACTTGAGTGGATAACGTATAGTCATGGACTCCAGTCATCATGCTGCAGAACAGAATTGTCACCATGTGTCCTTTAAAGGACATCTCCCTGTGTCTCTCTCCCCAACCTCTGCCTCCTCTGATAGTCCCCATCCATTCTCTACTCCAGTGAGATCAATTTCTTATATATAAATGAGAGTACGATAGCGGGTACTTGCCTTTCAGTGTCTGGCTTTTATCACTTGAGTTCCATCCACCTTGTCACAAAAGATAGGATTTTGTTATTTTCTGTGGCTAATTGGTGCTCCATTGTGTATCTGTACATTTTCTCCCATAATATCTTGAATGACAAGATCTTGAATGATTACTTTGGTAGCAAACGTGTTCTCTATCAACAACCTTTCACTAAGTGACCAGAGACCCTAGTTGACATTGAGCATGTCTATGTTGCATTTATTCAGTTCCTTTTTAAGTTCTTTAGCACATTAAGTTGTAATATTGTTCTAAACATCTATGCATACCACTCATACTGATTGTGAAGTGTTTGGAAACAAGCCTTTCATGTTTTCTGCAATGAGGCGTATAAATCAGGGCCATGTCTACTGTGCTCTGACCCCATTGCCATTTTGACTTCAAAGTCCCCCTCTGCACAGGCTGCTCTCAGCATGTGATAGAGCACATTGGAATGCCAAAGCAAACACTTCCTGGGAGACAGAAGATGCCTCTGACAAGGAGCTTTGATTCAGGTGTGCACCATTGGCCTTGCCAATACTTTATTAGACCTGCACAACTATCTATTACCCCAACCTCTACTTTCAGGTCAGACACGCCAGAGAGTCTGAGAGGTCTCCCAGCCTCCTCCAGTTCCCCTCAATGTCATCGCATGGTGCTCTACACCAAAATTCACAAGTGTACTTGCATCTTACTGTACTCAGGATAGGGGGCCTGGACCTGTGGGTAATACAGCTTAGAATTTTCGGGCTTCCAAGGGATTTCATTTTATTTCACACAGGTAAGAGGCAAAAAAGGAGCCTGGCTGAATTTCCCCAGAGCATATTGACTACTCAGAAATCCTGGGACTAATTAGACTAATGGACTCATGGTTTTATTTCAATCTGGTATTAACAGAATATTAATGAAGGCAGAAGGCAAATTATGTCTTAAAGCAGAGAAAGATTTTCATATCATCTGTAAGAAGAAAGCCCACGGTTACTATGGAGGCCTTAGGTTGTCCGGAGCTCTCCCACGTCCAAGCCACCATCCTGCCACTGTCCAAAACAAGACACGCAGAAACTTTATAGCACCCTGCTTAGGAATGCCTTTCCTTCTTATGCAGATCCATAGGATCTGCATTTTTCTTTCCTGTTTCTTAAATATTTTTAGTTGTAGATGGACATAATACCTTCATATTATTTATATAGTTTTATGTGGTTTTGGGGATTGAACCCAGTTCCTCACACATGCTAGGCAAGCGCTCTGCCACGGAGCTACAACCCCAGCCCAGCTGCTTTTTTCTTAACAACCTGATTGTTTGCTATCCCAAGACACTGCTTGCTTTATTTCAATAAACTCATTTCAATGTAGTCGTTAAATGTGCTATGTTCCATTGAGGACATTTTTAAGTAAAAATCTTCATAAATATGCATATACCAATATCATTAAGCAAACAGACATGAGACTTGCAGAACAATTACTAGGACATGACACTTCACCCACTCGACAAGCATCCCCTGTCTAGGCAGCAGTGAGCCTGTGGCTGGCCTCCAGTGCCTCCCTGTGCTGTTCAGTATCCATCCCGAAGTCCACTTCTCCTCCCAGGCACAAACCTGATGGGCCCCATGGCAGGAGCAGATCAGCCTCCTGGGAACTGTCTACGTTTCTCTAGAGAACATTCCAATCTGTCCTGAGCAGGACACTTGTTCACATAAACTAAAAAAGAGCAAAGCACTTTCTTTGCGTTTTTATGCAACACTTAATTTTATTCACGAGAATATCAAAGAATATTTAATGAAAATATTCATACTTTCTATATTAAAAAACTCATCATATGAAATTCAATAAGAACACATTATAAAATACATGTTTGACATTTGTCTAAAATAATGCTAGTGTCCCAGAAATAAGAAGTGACAAGATTACTTACAATTTAATAACCAAAATTTATTTCTCAAATTCTAATTTATAATTTCAAAGTTACAACTCAACTTAACCTACTTTTAAACATATAATAGAAGGAGCTATCAAAAAGTCCATGGTTATAGATGAACTCAAATAGCACATTACAAATTATGCCAAACAACAGTATTTTATTTAAATAAATATTTAATTTTACAAAAAAAAAAGATAGTTCAGAGCATTGAATTACATGTTAGCAAATTTGAACCTAAGAATGTTTAGCTTTACAACACACCAAAGGCACAAGTAAGAGCCTATTTGAAAACATATATTCACCTAGGTTTATATTTTATTTTATATGTAATAGAAAAAGAAGGAGCATATGAGTGTTTATTGAGTATTTACTGTGTAATAGGTACTAAATTGCGGATATAAACTATTTAATATAATTCACACAAAGTCCTATGAGATTGATAAAACTATGTTTTTTGGTAGATAGGGATACCATTTCTTAAAGAAGCTAAATACTTTGCTCAAATTCATGCAGCTATTTTGTGTGTGTGTGTGTGTGTGTGTGTGTGGCATGTAGATTCAAACCCACACCATTTATGACTATATGCTTGCAGTTCCAAATATAATACTGATTCTAAAATTGCATTCCAAGGGTTTATTATGTATCTTCTAGGAGCTCCCCTTGAGAATTTATTTTTTAATTTTTTGTACTTAATTTTCAAATTTTGGATCAGTACTGACCGCCTTCCCTTCTCACCTGTGTGTTTCCGATGACATCAAGGCCTGCTTATCTTGTATTGTACACCTTAGCTAAACTAAAAACAGGGAGCTGCTTTTAGTGCACAAGTGATCATTTCACGTCAAGTACACATCAAGGGAATAACGTGAGGTTTGTAGCAGAAGGATAAGGAGACCTGCTGCTCTGACACACAGCAGTGACCACTGTGACATGGGTGTGCTCATAGTCTGCTGAGGAATCCATTCTATTCTATTGGCACCCACAACTCACAATTCACAGTTGCGAGTAGTGAATCAGTGCTTAATCACTCCTCACCACCGAGTGGCTTCTCCCTTTTGCAAGGATAGGCCACACGTGGTTTATCCACCCACTCAGTGATGGACATTCGGATTGCTCCCAACCCAGGGTTATAACAAATAAAGCTTCATGGACATGGATATACTGCCATTCTTGGTGTGGACACAGTGCCTTGCTCCGGTCTCAAGGCCCTTAATGCCTCTAGCATGCTCGGGGAGAAGTCATTTTTCTTCCAGGATGTGATCCTCCATGTATTTGGCCTCATTTTCCTAGAGAAAGCCTTCCTTTGTGGGGTCACTTTCTCTTCTTGGAGAGTTTCCAAAATGTTGAGCAGGAGTCCCCATAGGGCTAGAGAGGAGTCTATTGCCCACTTTCTCTTCCACCCCTGCATCCCGGTACTGCTCTGCTTCCGTGCAGAGCCCTCATTCCTGAAGGTGTTGGCACCGGAATTTCAGAAACACATCAGGGACCTGCCCTCCAGGACACTCCTGTGCCACATCACCCCTGGCTAGAACTGCCCACCAAGCTATGAGTCTGAAGGAGATCGAGAAGAGTAGGAGGAAAAGGTGAAAGACTGAAAATTTTGTCAACAATCACTTAACAATATTAGAGAACAAGTGTTAAGAATAAGAAGCAATTTTTACCTAGTTTAACATTTATACATATTTAGATATCACTTTAAGGGGAAAATTTTTGTTTTTTTTTTTCATTTGGATGCAATTCACATGTTATTTAAATAAAGAAGTAATTTCCAAGAATTACCCAGATTCTTCAATGCTTATTATTCTTATATTGTTAAGTGCCGCAGTCTGGCTGGGCACAAATCACGAGCCACTGAAGCAGGAACAAACTTTATTTTTTTACTGCAAGAAAAAACCTCACACACCTCCTGGGGAATCCTCCCGAAAGCCACACGGCTCCTGCAGGAACCCCCAGCCGGAAATAGCTCCCCCGGGAAATCCCTCCTCCTGCACTTCACCAACCAATGGGAACTCCCGGGGAATCCCCGTGAGAACTCAAAATAGCGCAAGAAGTCCACAATAGAGCAAGAATGCAAAAGTAGCGGCAGAGGCGTATATTAATTCCTCGCCTGTCAATCAATACTGTTGGCAAAATGCCCAGGAGCCATACAGACTCGGCTGTGGCTCTCAGCAGTTAAGCAAAGCTTTTGTCAATCAAAGAATTTGTAATAAGGAATAGACAATTTGTATGATGGAGTAGACAATCATCATGATAATAGATGTACTAGTAGTTAAAATATTAGTAAAAATGTTTCAATATTATTTTAAAGGAACAATATTAGCCTTGATAATGAGGGGCTAGGGATGTAGCTCAGTTGGTAGAGTGTTTGCCTTGCATGCACAAAGCCCTGGGTTCAATCCCCAGCACCACAAAAAAATGCATAATTCATAATAACAATTGATTAAGTCACACTAATAACCCCTGATAAACCCCAGCCCTGTCTAAGTGTAGCTACCCAGAGTTTCTAACAAATATTTTTCTTTTGTATTCTAATTAATATTTCCTAGTGTCCTCACCATGTCAGCAGATTGGCCTCAGCAATGCTCCTCCACCAGTAGCTGGTCCTGTGCGCTCCACATTATTGTGACATGGCTTGATTCTCTGGACTTTGTCCCAAAGAGGCGACTATTCCTGAAAGCAGAAGAACAGAGGTTTCTTTCACTTCTCAAGCATTTACAATCTATTTTATAGGTGTTTTTTTAAGTTGTCTTAGAAATTATGCCTATGACATAAATTTGTAACTAAACTCAGGGCAGAGAGGATGGTTTGGAACTTTTAAATCAATGGCAAAGTAATTTGGAACTCAGGATTGTGCCTTATCAAAGCCAACTGTGTCACCTCAGATATCATCTGCCTTCCCTCTTACGCACACTTCGATTTGCAGAGTGGTCCTGTGTTCTTTTGTCTCTTCCTCATGGCATTGCTGAGCCACAGAGAGGTTGTTTGTGTAGGCTCAAGACTTTTCAAAAAACAGTTTACACATCTTTCAGCAGCTAAGATGGTAGGAATCTGCTTTACTCACAGTGACTTTTATTTTGAAACATACATTTTTGCCAACTGTAAATGGAACTCAGACCCCTGGGAGTATAAACTCATTTCTAGGTTTAGCATCTACATTACCCAAGTGTGTTTGCAACATGCAAGAATCATTTCCTCTACAGCTCAGGGATGTCCAAGAGTCTCCAACAAGCCAAAACAAGGTGATTGCCAGGAATAAAGAAACATCTTAATATTTTATTACTGTTACTCTTCCATTTATTACTCAGATGTACTCTCAAAGCCTTAGATAATTTTCAATACCTCAGAATATATAGGATATTTGTTCAAGATTTTCTCTGCAAAATTCATTTCATAATTCTGCTAAGAAAAAACCTGAGACATTTACTTCTTGACTCAACACATAAAAACTTCAAAAATGTGCTAACAATAGCATTTTCTATTTGATCTGATATTACTTGGCAATGTTTTAAATTGCTGTTATTTTCAAAATTTACACATGCAGATATCTTTCATTAAGTCATCACCAATAGGCCTTACGGTGATTCCCATTAGTGTTGCTCTCAAGTGAGAGAAGTAATATCTGCAAAAATGCTCTTCTACATAAAAGTAGCAAAAATGGGGAAAACTGATGACTTCAGAATTCCTAAAATAAGTCAAAGTCACTTGCAACAATATGGGAATCAATTACTCAAGGGAAAAAAAAAATGACCAAATCTGGAAAGAACAGTGGGTTTGAGTGGGTTTAGCGACAGTAGGATTTCTCCCATGTCCACCACAGTCTCCCCAGCTCAGTGGCAGAGCTAGAAGCCCTGAGCACCCCACTCAATGTCAACAGCAGACTTGCAGCCCCTGAGGCTCAACAGGACCTTTGTCCTCCAAAGCCCTGTGCCCAGTTCAACTTCCTGGAAATCCCACTCACACACTTTTCTTCATTTGACCTGACTCAGAGCTTACTCATAGTGAAAAGCCTTTTACCAGAACTGATGCAGAAGATAATCCACAGTGATCATTAGACATCATAGCCGATGGAGGCTGTGACTGTTCTCATCCTGTGCCCCAGATGGTTATTTTTAAAATAGACATATTTATCATATTACTTTGATTTTCCCAGTTTTAATTGATCAATATATTTTTTTACAAAATCAAGAATATAGGGTCTTGACTTCCTCCTTTACAAAATTCCATCCATCAAATCATTTTTAGAACTGCCTATCCATTGCTATCATAGGTGCCATAATCAATCATCATTACAAATTTATAATCTTCATACTCACATTTACTAATATTTATGATATTCATATTCTGTATTTTACCTTTTTCAATCATTATTTAATATATTTTATTTAGGTTGTTTTATTTTCCTTAAAATCTTGAGCCACAATTTATTGTTTTTTGAGTTCTTCCATTTCATATGTCTTTGATATTCTAAAGAACCTCCTTGCAGTTTTTTATTAGATTGGTTTGTTTTTGTTGTTCTATTCAGAAGAAAATATGATGGTTAGGCTTCCCAATTCTTAAATAATATCTTTTTTAAAAAAATAAAATATAGTACAAAAATGTAGTATACATACAGAAAATGCCCAAACCTAAGTGTGTTGTTAAGTGAAATGAACTCAAATAACTGATTCATTTAATTTTCCTGCCCTTTTCCAAAAGTAATTCCTCTCTTGACATCTGTCATCACAGATGAGCTTTTGCTGCTGAACCTTGTGTACAGGGGAGCATGAGTCCTTTCCTTCTCGGCCGTTTCCACTCAGTCATGGATTTGTGGGTCCATCCATGTGCTGCCTGTCCTTACCATTTGTTTGTTCTCATTGAAATTCACACAGAAGGTTTTCGGATAATTTTATGGCTCTGATGCAATTCTAGTTAAAATACCAAGGCAGTTTTTAGAAATTAACAACCTTTTCTAACATTGAGATTTTATGTGAAATGGACAAAAAGCAAGGCGATCTTGAAACCGTGCAGTAGTTTAGCACTCAGGATAAAGCCGTGCTGTTGGTGAATGCCTGGGGATGGCACACAGAGAAGCAGGAGCCTGCAGGAGCAGGGGGAAGTGGCAGGAGGGACTCTGGTGTTCACCGAGTGGCAGGTAGATGGGGCCTGGAGACACTGTCAGCAAATGATACTGGAGAAAATGGGCTAAGTGGAGATCCACGTGGAAAGGTTGATTGTTCTCTCATCACATGGCATACAGAATCCTATTTTCCAAGTGTATATGATAATCAATAAAGGCATTATTGCAATTTAAAGTGCAAATCAGGAATCTTGAGAGAATAAGATGATGCTCATGCCTTTGGGGATGTAAATGTTTCCAGTCCTGAAAAGTGCAAGGGTGCCCCTGAACGTCTGTCCTCCTGTGCGATAACCCTAAGGAGCAGCCAAGGATTGCTCTGCGAATGTTTGCTCTCACCCTGCTGGCTGTGTTCCACATCTCAGAAAACTCGTGGGCGCACTTCTTTTTCTACTGAATCCATCTAAGGTTGAAAACGTAAAGGTTGATTTCTTTACCCTTGGGTGGAGTTGGTGGAGGGAAATGCTTGGCCATTTCTCCCAAAGGCGATGGATGAGACTCCTGCCTCCCCTTGCATCATTCCCATTCTATGCTCCAGATCACTGACTGCTACACAGTTATTTCTCATATGCACAGCGTTTCAAATTTGCTACTTCTTATTTCTTTTAGGGTCAATGTATATTGATCAAGACTGCTTCTGTATTACTTAAATTGTATTGTCTTTCCAATCCAGCAGAGTTCTAGAACTTTGAAAAAGGACCTTACCACCTAAGTGTCATAGTTAAGTATTTATACATATATGTATTTATAGTTTATATATAAGTATATAATAGAAATATATATGTATTTATACTTTACATATAAATATATAATATAAATATATAACATCAATATTTATATATTATGCTATATTTTATATTGTATATTACTAACATACTGATATAATGTAATTATATATAACATTTATATTGTTTATATAATCATGATCTTTATATATCATGGATTAACAAAATTACCAAGTGACCATTAATAGAATCATTCATTCAGAAATAGATGGATTGATGGATCAGAATTTAAGAATCTCGTCATTGGGCAGCTGAATGGTGAGTGAAGCAGCAGGGAGGGATGGCTCCACGGTGTCTCCTCTGTGTATTCTTTCTCTGTCTGAGTTTGGGAGGTCTGTGGTCAGCTTTGCACCCCACTTCCCTTGTCGTGGTCCCTGTGTGCCCGGCCCTTTTCCCTGGGACTCCTGCACACTATCTAAAGGAGGAGCCCCATCATATTAGTAAGACTCTCAGATGTACACTTTCTATTTTTTTTATGAATCGGTTAAGAATAAATTTAATATCAATAAAATGAATCTCTAGTTCTACTGGTTATTCTGCCATTGATGCTTTAGATTTTGAATATTTGTTGATTCATGGTTTTCTAATAGAATGCTTACCATCTATCCCACAACCCATGTTCATAATACTCTCTTTTCTCTGAATCTAGCATATTCACAATTATTGTCAAAACTAAAACCCTTGGACAATCTACTGTGATTTTGCATGACTTATGTGGTAACCACTAGATTGGTTACCCAGGCTCCATCACTGACTCAAACCACCTTGCCAAAATCACAAACCCGAGAGGGTGCTGGGATGAAATCACTTTCATTTCAATTCTCATCATCTTTCTAAGCTCATCTTTAATAATCCTGCACAGAATCTGGAATATCTGAACTTGCATAACAAGCAATTTTGTCAATAACAAAGCAATAAGTCTAAACCCTGATGTTCAAAAATTTATTCCTCATAATTCACCCATCAATCTTCCATCTACTAACAGACAGAGAGGGGTACAGATAGAAAGAGATTGCAGCGGTTATCCAGTGGTCCTGTCATGACCAACCTCCCATCTACTACAGATACAGACAGGGATGGAAGTAGATACGGACGCAGGGGTCTCCAGTGGCTCTGCCATGTCCTCGTCCTCCTTCAATGAATGCGATTCCACAAGTCTGGAGGAATGAGCAATGCAATGTTTAACCTTGTCCCTTGTCTAGCATTGAATTGATGGAAATAAAGTCCTTACTTAAACTGTCCTAATTAGTTTCTCTCTTGTAGAAAATTGGAATTCATATGACATGATTATGGTTGGTCTCTGATGGCACTTGAGCTAAGTGGAAATGCAGAAGTTTCATAAGCCACACTTAATGCAAACAAAAGGAAGCAACCAAAGCCAACTTGAAAAGAGAATGGAATAAATAACCAGAGGGGTGAAATACATGACGAAGGTACACTTGATCTTTGTAATGAACAGATGTAAATTTTATAAATTTGAAGTTAGTATTCTAACCAGGCTCCAGGCCAATATCATTTCTAATAAATCCATTCCACACTTCTTGCCCTTAGTTTTTGCCATTTCTCCATGGATTTTCCATAAATAATGATTCTAACTTTAATGAAATATAATTCACATTTTATACCATTGCCCCAGCCAACTTCAGAACATTTCATGACCCCAGAGAGAAATCCCAGACATCTTAGCAGTGCCCAACTGTCCCTGTCCTTCTGTTTCCCCGACTCACTTACAAACTCTGGGCGACTATTAATCTATATAATGTTTCTATAGATTTGCTTACTCTGGCCATTTCATATAAAAGCGATAATAACATGACCTGTATTGTCTGGTTTATCTCATTCACCATAAATTCACCCATACTGTCCCATGTTATCATTTCTTCACTTCTTCCAGCTAAATAATCTTTCATTTCATGTATATACCACATTGTGTTTAGCTATTCACCAATTGACGGACACTCTAGGCTGTCTCCTGGCAATAGTGAATACTATTGTTCTTGACATTCCTGTGCAGAATTTTGTGTAGACATATATTTTAAATTCTCTTGGGTCATTTTTAGGAGGGAAATTGTTTGGTCATACAGTAACTCTATGCTTTATTTTTGAAGAACTAATAGACTATTTTCCAAAGCAGCTACATCATTTGACATATCTACAATTAATGTATAAGAATATTTTCATTATTGCTTGGAAACAGAAAATGATCCAGGGTGATTTTTAATAATACTTAAATGTTTGCAGATTTACAATGTGTAAAAGAAAACATAGAAAACCAAGGCAATCAAAATAGAATAAAATAGATTATTCTGCAATACCATGTTAACAAGAAAAGTAGATAAAATTTAAAATATTTTATTAACAAAACAAGCAGTCCAATTAGATGAAAGTATAAAATAAAACAACAAGTAAATAAACAATGACACAACCAAACTCAGCGAAGCTTAAAATGGGTCACAGTGAAACAGCAGGGTTGTCATTGCCCTCACAGTTGTAGGAACAGGGCACAGAAGTGCCTTTGGGGCTTCCTCTTGTCCCCTTCCTCATGCATTCTGTGACTTGGCTGCAGTCCCCTTGGGGACAGTAATGACAGTGACAGACTCTCTGAAAAGTGGAAAATAAGTGGTCAACCTGACCTCTGAATTTTCCCAGAAAAAAAAAAAAGAATGTTTCATGAAACATTATGGTGCTTTTATCTGGACATGACTAACACGAATTTAGATCTATTTATGTCACAGAACATCTCAGCTATCTAGCTCGCAATGTTAAGCATTTGCCTAAATAGCACTTATTTATACACACACACACACACACACACACACACACACACACACAGGTTGTAGATGGACACAATACCTTTATTTTATTTATTTTTTTAATCTGGTGTTGAGGATCGATTCCAGTGCCTCACTCATGCCAGACAAGCACTCTACCACTGAGCCACAACCCCAGCACCTAAAGAGTGCTTTTGATGTCTACTAAATTCATAATTTCTAAATTTCAAAGTGTGCTTTCTCCTCATTGTAATCAACATATTTGTGTTGTTCATATTTTGTAGAATTTGTCATTTTCTTCCACGGGTTCTCTATGAATGTATGTTGTCCAATTATACCAGTTTCATTTTTAATTTCCTCGAATTCATCTTCATAAGCAGAGCTGTTGGTAGAAGCAAAAGAAAAATGACCATGAGGTTTGAGGTCAAGGGTCCACGGTGTCTGTTAAAGTCAGATGACAAATATTCTAGGTTTTAAGGACTACAGAGTCTAATTCATCCTTTGCTTTTTCAAACTCTTAGAAATGTAAGACTTGTTTTTTTGTTATTGTTGTTGTTCACATTTTTACATGTCTACCATACAAAAACAAGCCCTGCTTAAGATGAAAGAACAATTGAAATCAATCATAGTTTCAATGCCATCTATGTACTGCCCTTTCATAAAACATGGCATTCATTAAAAACAGTCTAAACTAAGTTTATTCCTTCTAGTGGAAATACAATTCTCTTACTGGGTACAACAGCATTTTAATACGATCTTAACACTAGAAGATTCACATTACAAGAAGCTGCAGGGGTGCGCGAGTCTCCAAGAACAGGATCACTTAGGTGACACCACGCTGAGATGCTGGAGACCAATGAGTGAATCAGCACTGACAGGCTGTTAGCAGCTTAGGCACTCGCTCACATTTCTTTATTTTTATTTAATGCCTTATTGTTTGTTCGTTTGTTAGTTCTGGGGTCCATTCTTATGTTTTATTTGTCATCTCTCCTTTGATTTTCTTGACTGTGAAAGTTTCTTGGACTTCCCTTGTTTTTTGATAATCTTTATTCCTACTATTATTTTTAATTGACAGACAAAGCTGTATGCATTTCTTGTGTGGAGCATATTTTGAAGAACATATACATGATGGAATGTTTAAATGTAGTTAATAAATACAGACTCCTCACATAATTTTCATTTTTGTGGAGAGTTGTTTTTGATAATATGGACAGTTTCGATATTTGTGAAATGTCTTTGAACTATGACTGATTTGATGTTTTCTCACATTATAAGTCATTGAGAGACAACAGAGGACAAGTGTCACTGTCAACATGCCACTTCACAGGGACCTACTGTTGGCATGACATCACTGTTGATGGACATTGACCTTGGTCACCTCACTCAGGTAGTGACTGTCTATTTTTAAACAGCAAAGTTACTCTCTCCCACCCCTTCCACACTGAACCTTCCAGAATGTCCCCACTAAGGAAAGCTTAAACACTGCCCAGATAGGTTCCCTATCCTAGAGGAAGGCAATCAAAGCTAAGTACTGAAAACACTTGCCCATTATTCCTCACTTCTTAATTCATTCCATAATTTATTTCTAACAGTATGAACTGGCTTTAAGTTTTGAATTGTAATATATGGTACTACTTATTTATTTTGTCCTTCGAATTTTTCAGCTATGGCCACCACTAGAAACAGCTACAGCTGTCTCAAGTCTCTTTGACATTCTCTCATCCTATTTTTTAGCACATCTTATTTTCAGACAGTACAGGATGCCCCAGGTTTGTCTAGCATATTTCCTGCCTCAATCTTATTGTCAGTCACTTCTGCAAAAAGCCTGGTTCCTTTCATTACAGAACATAATTAGAAACCAAAATCCATCCTCAGTGCGTCCATCACTATAGGAATATCCTCCAGACCTTTTCGATGAAAGGCAAGAAATGTGCTCACGCGTGCCAACCATGTGCACACGTCTGCATTTCTAGATGTACCACACAAGGCCCAGTGTTCTCCATGCTGCCGTGCCCATCGACAATTGCTTTCCACGGGGCCATCCTTACCTCTTACCCTCCCTTGCCTGTTACTTCCATTCCAACAGTGAGACACCTGGCCTCTCCCACCTGCCCCCATTTACTTCACTGCTCCATTCCAGTATGTATGCACAGAAGGATCACAAGGGTTAACCAGGCACCAAAGAAAACAACCGCATAAATCACAGGACCAGGGTTAGGCAATGTTCCTTTTGCATTTGGTTTTACAAATGTCACCTATTTACAAAGCCACTCAGGTGAGTGACTTTTTCTTCTACCCCCTTCAGTGAGGTTGATCCATATGTTTTTCATAGATCAAGTGTGGTTGGGCATACTCTGCATTGTATCCTGAAATTCTCCAGGCTCTTGATGGTTTATCCTCCATTCATGTATACGTAATTTTATGTATATATCCTTCTTCCTGCAATGTTCTATCTGGTTTGACAAATGCTCAGGGTCACGTGTCTATGCTCACAATACATGACTGAACGTTTTCACTACCCCATGTTTTATGTCTACACCCTTTACTCCTACCCCTGAATCTCAGGCACTCACTGATCTGCTGGTTGTTTCTATAGTTCTACCTTTTTTAGAAAGCCTTATAAATGGAATTGTATAATCTTTCAGACTGGCTTATTTAACTTAATCACAAATATTTATGAGTCCCATGTCTATACATAGCTTGACAAATCGTTCCTTTGTAAGGCCAAATAGAATTTCTTTTGCCAACATAACCCAGATTGTTTATCCATTCACCTGTTGAAGAACATCTTGATGGCTTCCAATGGGTGTCAACTCTGAAGGAAGCTACTATAAACATTTGCATACAGGTTTTCATGCATAATTACTTTTTCAGATAGTTAGAGTAAACACGCAGTAGCAGGATTATTGAATTTATAAGATTGTGTTCAGTTCTGTATGAAACTACCAAAATGCCCCCAGAGTTCCTGTACCAGTTTTGCATTCCCTTCAGTAATGAATAGAAGTTTCCATTACCCCACTCCTTTCTAGTAATTGGTTGCCAGTTTGAGGATTTCAGACATTCCAGCAGGTGTGCAGCAGCTCAGACTTTTCTAATTTGATTTTTTTCTAATGACAAATGATGCTGGACATACGTGTCATCTGTTTCTCTGTAATCTGTATGTCTTCCAGGGGGAAATGTCTGTTCAGATCTTTTGTCTATTTTTAAATTTCTTTGTTGCATTATGAGTATTGTTTGTATATTTCTGATTCAAGTATTTTATCAGGTGTCTTGGTGATATGGTCCCTTAATCTGTAGCTTATCCTTTCATTCTCTGGACAGGGATTTTTCAGAGAGTTGAAGGTTTTCATTTTAGTACCTTCCAAGCCGTCATTTTTGTTGTTCATGCTACATGAAGAGGTCATATGGAGTCCCACCTTTTCTTCTAAAATTGCTAACATTTCTAAACTACATTTAAATATAGATGCAGTCCAAGTTTCTTTTGTTGGAGCTCTGATATCTGTGCCCAAGTTTATTTTTTTGCAGGAGGCCACCCAATTGTTTAGCACGATTTGTTCAAGACAATCCTTGTTTTGAATTGGCTTTGTGCTTTTGTCAAAATTCAGTTGATTATACTTGTGTGGGTGTGGGTACAGGCTGTCTCTTCTGTTCAATTGGTCTGGGTGCCATTCCCCTGCCAACACCACTCTTTGTGCTGTTGTTAGCCCTAGAGTGGGTCTTGGAGTCAGGTAGGATCAGTCCTGTGGCTGTGTTCAGCTCTGCCTCTAGGTTTGCTATTCAACATGCACTCTAGAATGAGTTTGCCAAAATCTACAAAGGCTTGTAAGGGTTTTAGCAGCGCTCTGTCACAAGGTCCTTTTTATGAGGATGTATGTTACGAATTATTTCTGGAATTTATGGACAAAAGTAAATTTTATACTCTTGAAGACATGGCATGTCTTTCAATAAAAGGTATAAAAGCCAGGGTTGTGATTTTTTAAAAATACTGATATCAAAAATGTAAAGAAAATAAATCATATTAGAAAATCACTCCAGTCATTTATTATTTTTGCACTGGGGATTGAACCCAGGGGTACTTAACCACTGAGCCACTACCCAAGACCTTTATTTATACATATACATATATATATATATATATATATATATATATATATATAGAGAGAGAGAGAGAGAGAGAGAGAGAGAGAGAGAGTCTCCCTGAGTTGCTTAGGGCCTCATTAAGTTGCTGAGACTGGCTTTGAACTCATTATCCTTCTGCCTCAGCCTCCCAAGTCACTGGGATTACAGGCATGGAACACAATGCCCAGCTCATAGTTGTTAATAAGATTTTTATTTTAACACCTAAATCTGCATCTTATATATGTACAAATATCTATGCATTCCTATTACTAAAGGATAAGATAGTTTTATAACTAAACTTGGAAACTGAACAAGTATAAATATAGAAAGATAGAATAAAATAAGAAATTAAATCATAATATCAGTAAAAAGTTATTCTATTGAGTTGCTGAGAAATGTTTATAGTTCACATGAATTTGCTGTCTGTGTTAAACATAATAGTTATTTTCCTTACTTTCTGTTTTACTTCCATTTCACATAATTCTTTAATAGAATTGGAGACTATGTCTTATATAAATACAAAGTCCCTATGATCCACAAAAGAAGAAAATATGAGCAGGATAATTTGCAATAGATTTTGAGTTAGCAGAGATTAAAATATCTTATTGGTGTTAGAATTAAAATTTATTATCCCAGCTAAATGCCTTTGGAAATGCACCAGGTCACTATCAAGGAAAACATACAATGATACCTAATTTTACATAATTTATTTTGGTAGATGAACATTTATAGAAGAGGGGATCTAAAGACACTATAGAGTAATTTGATTTCCTTATTCTACACAGAATCTGCACAGTAGTTTCTCCTATAACTCAAGGATAGAAAGAAGAACCACTCTTTTTAAATGGTTAAATTAGTTTCTCTGGTCTACCTTTTATAGTTCATGAAAAATATATTTCATGTGATGCTGGCTCTCTCCTTTGTACATAAATAGCACTTTTCATCAATACCCTTGAGCAAGAACAAACAGCAACTTTTGAAAAAGAAGTATGCTTCAGAGATATCATGTATATAAAAGAATTGTAGAACTGAGAACAGGACCAAGAAACTTGGTAAGAAAATTTGTGTTTATAAATTGTACATTTTTCCTTATTAAAAATATGGGTTTGGTCCCGTTGCAAAACTAAAAAATTTCCAAGAACTCATTTGCTTCAAAAATCGTTTGTAAATCCAAAATGTCATCCACCCAATGTCTCCAGAAATCTCACCCACCCTTGACTTGATATGTAGTTGGTGACTCATAGCCACTCCTCTATACCCACACTAAATGTCAAACCTTTGTGAAGGATTTATGCCTAATTCTAAGTACTGTTGGGATTCTGAGACACTTTGCTTTTCAATTATGACTTGCATGTTGTTATCTACCAGTGGATTCTAACAGGTTTGATAAAAAAAAAAAAAGTTATGTAAGACTAACATTTTTCTTATCCGAAACAAACATCCTACTTACCACTACTAAGTAGAAAAGCATGTGACTATAGTTTTTAAGTTCACTCAAGGAATTTCTGATGGATAAGTGAATATTTCTGAATCTATCAACACCCTTGAATATAAGGTATTATTTACCTAAACAGAACCACTTATGCTTTCTTTCCAACCACTTTGAAAAATTCTTATTGTTATGTTCATTATTGCCAAAGACTAAGGACTATTTGTCCACATAACAATGTTAAATTCAGGAATATTAAAAAGTAAAATAATACTCAATAATTTACAGGAGAGTGCTACCACAGCTGGAAAACACCATTATTATTCTCTGTGGCAAAACAATATTCTCATATTCCCTGCTAATATGTGATTATGATGCATCTGAAATGCTAACCAAACAGCACATACTAGACAGCTCGAGGCTGTGGCTGCAGCTACTTGAAGGTTACCCCTTGCTGCTCGATGGTGCACTCAACAAGGCTAAAGCCTAGTGATAATCAAGCACAGGAGGGCATGAGCTAAAAAGAGAAGAACTAGAACAAGAGATTCTCACTGCCTTTTCCCCGTTGTTCAAAAGACTTCTATTCTTGCTGAAAAATAAGAGGACATAACCATGGCTACTGATGCCATAAAATTATGGTGCATAAAGAAGAAAGCACCATGGCCCTAGAGGCCGAATCTTGTCCCCAAACCTCCGTGTTTGCATGCACATGTCCTTCTTGGGCAGCGCTTTAAAGTCTCTTCCTATGCACTGCTACAAAGGGCTACCTTATTGGGTTGACTCCTGCAGAGCTGCAGGTCATATCCATCAACAAAATTTCTTTCTTTTTTTTTTTTTTTTTTTTTTTTAGAGAGAGAGAGAGAGAGAGAGAGAGAGAGAGAGAGTTTTTTAATATTTATTTTTTAGTTTTCGGCAGGCACAACATCTTTGTTGTATGTGGTGCTGAGGATTGAACCCGGGCCGCACGCATGCCAGGTGAGCGCTCTACCGCTTGAGCCACATCCCCAGCCCAACAAAATTTCTTAATGAAGGAGAAAAATAGTGAAGAAGTGCACTCTGCGTCTGTGTGGCATGGTTTCCTAAAATTACTTTTTCAGAATGAGACAATAAACAGCGTAAAATAGAGATTGGTCCAAGGAAGCCACTTATTTTCAGGGTCTTTGCACTTTTATAACTTAATGCTTATATAGCTACAAATTCTGCATGATATGTCCTCTCTTGCGATAGCTATACCCAATAAACGTGCACATTTCAAATTTATTTATGATAACCGATGTAGACTAAACATGGCTATCTTCCTAAATGTATTTTTAAATGAGAGCGAACCACAGAGAAGCATGTGAATCCTTCATGGTCACAGCCCAGCCAATAAATTCCAATGGTGTGTTTACTAGAGATCTGCTGGGTCAGGAAGGTCAGAGCCACAGGACCCCTGAGGGAAGGGGACATTGTACAGGGCCCCTACTAACACTTGGCATCCCATATTTCAGGTGAAATAGTAACATAAAAACAAAGGGAAATGAAAAGGAAAAAAAAAAAACATCAAGAGGAGGGGCTGTGTTAAACATTTATAGCTATAAATCACATATGTATTTAGCCAGTCTTAGACCCCTAGTACAATTTTATACATAAAACTGCTTATAAATTTATGGAGACAATTCATTAAAATTATCCTCACATTGCATATGCCACTCTATGTTTACTGACAGAATATTTCAAAATAACTAGACCTATTTTGTAACAACTGCAATGATTAGAAATGTACTGGGTAAAATATGTGTAACAACCTTTCCCAATAATAAACTTTCATATGAAATCTCAGCAAATGCACAACTTACTGTGTTATTTGGGGTTGGGGATCATTTTTAAACACTTTTATTCTATAATTTTTAGTTTTTTAAACTAGTTAGAAAAAATACAGTGGAAATATCCATTTAATAATTGCATTGTACATGCAATCAGAAAAATCCCATGATTCATCACCTAAATGAGACATTGAATGTGTTTCAATTGATTATAGCAAATGGAGGAAATTATCCACAAGTCTACACTACTTATGAGTTAAATTCATTCCAGTATAAAGCATAAAACAACAATGTAGCATCTAAAACTAAGAGAACTATGGTCACCTTATATCTCAAAAGGAAAATATTCCTGGCCTTCTTACCTTAGTTCTGATGTTTGGTTACTTATACAGACATTATTAATATAAAAATCAGTTAAGTTGAATGCATCAGGTGCAATGAGAAAAGGGCAATTGAATTGAGTCCAATTTTGAACATCAATTAATCATAGATCCTAATAATTGTTGATGTATTTGTATTGGCCACTCTATACTGATATATTGAAATGATATTCTTTTATATGCATGTGTTTCAATCATCTTAATTATATAAAAGCACTTCTTTTTTATATTGTTAATAATTGTCCATATATAGCATACTTGTATACCATAATATTAATTTGGTATATCAAATATACCCAACACTTATATTAAAGTAAAATTACATCAAGTGAAGTAGTTTGTCATTGTTCTGTAATATTTTAATTTTAGTAGTTACATTACTTTATAATAGCTTGAAAT
Organism: Urocitellus parryii; assembly: GCF_045843805.1. NCBI lineage: Eukaryota > Metazoa > Chordata > Mammalia > Rodentia > Sciuridae > Urocitellus > Urocitellus parryii. The sequence continues at coordinate 5,864,866 of NC_135543.1, read as the reverse complement.
ACAATTCTTTTGAATGCATGAAAGATGATCATTTCAATGTTAAAGTAAGCCTAGTGGCACATCATCAATTCTGTACAGGTGTTTCAGTTCTAGTTTGTTTCTTAGCTCCATGCTATTTCATCTGATTGCCACTCCTTTCATTTTAATGTAATCAATATGTTGTTATCACTTTTTGCTTACTTGAGGTTTTTCGGTTCATTGTGCACTTATCTTCTTTGTAACATTTTGAGTCAATCTTCCAGTTTAATGCTCCAGGAGTAATGGTCTTTGCCTTTATTCATACACTCAAAAGAGTATTTGGTGCTTTCTCTTTTGAGAGACATTGTGCTCAACATATAACAAAAAATAAATGCAATATGGGACCTTCATACATTTATGAAACATTCTAGTACAGAGTCTAGTAAATTACCAATCCCACACATAAGCAAAACTGCTGCAATACTGGTGAAGGAAGTCTGAATGCTGCTAAAAATCTAGTACAGAGTCTAGACATGACTTGGCAGTGCCTAGAGAGTCTGACTGCCATGCTGTAGGTGCTACTGCCTTCTAGTGGACGGAGGCCAGCAACGATGTTAAATACACCACAAAGCACAGAAAAGTATCCCACACACCTCAAACCAAAGTAATCATGCAGGCTAAGCTAACTGCATGACTAGCAATCCATGTTAAGGAAACTTGAGCTACTTCAAACAGCTTAGAAAAATATCTCTCTGAGGAAAGGAAAATGCAAAACTGAATAACAATGAAAGGAGTACAGCATGCCAAGAGGTTGCGCATTTAAGGGATAAGATCTTCTGGGCCTCAGGTGTGCTTAAAATTCTGAATTAAATCAAATAGGAGTTAGATACCACTTAAAGGGTCTTAAAGAGGAAAGCAGTGTGATTAAGAATACAGAACACTTTTGTAATAATAGGAGATAAAGCAAGGATACTGCAGTTATCTGGACACTCAGAGGTGTACTAGAGAGGAATAAAAATGGACATCTTTTGTAAATATGAAGAAGACAAATATTTAGCAATGGATTTGAATGTAGTGTTTACAGAGGTAAAATCAGGAATGAAATTTTAGGTTTTTCATTTAAACAGGAACTAGAAGAAATTAAGAAGTAGTAGTAATGCCTTTTATTGAGTTGGAGCTCAATGTTGAAGAAGGATAGATGTGTTTAAGGCAGATTATATTTGCAAAGCTTGTCAGATTTACAAAGGAAGTCTTTAAGAGACTGTGGCATAGAGCAAAACTTAAAGAAGTTGGTCCTAGAGAACCTTCTAGATCATGGATGGTATGGTTTAGATGTAAGAATGATGTAGTCACATATGAAGAGGTCAAAAGAAAAAGAGATGCTAACAATAAAGATGTAAGAAATTCACAATTTATGTCTGCAGAGGAAAATAACACGTGGAGAAGGTTAAGAACTGCAGAAAAGTATCCAAAAACTGTGGCCTCCAATGACGCCAACAAGATGAGGTGTCGAAAGAGTGGCAGGTCTCCTGAATGAAGGCTCCAGGCAGGGCCGACACACACTGAAGTCTCCTCAGAAAAATGTCTGTGTGCTGCCTTTAAAAGTAGGGTTATTGGTAGTAACTCTTAACTGTCAGGCTTTGTTCAGCTGGACACAGTTGAGCAATGTGGTCACCAAATGACTTTATCGTAGGGATTGGTTTAAAAAATAGGAGAGATGACAGGAAAAGTATGAGCTGGAAGATTTTGGCAAATACCAATGGTCAAATGTGAATATTCTGGTGTTAGTGGACATATGCAGAGCAAGGATGCACAAAGTCCCAGTGGACGTGGAGATCTATGGGAGCTCCATTCTGACCAGGACACTTCTGTGGCAACAGGGGTAAGGGGTGTTTGAGAGGGACAAGAGCCTGACACTCATGAGGTATGACTGTCCCTTAACATAGACTGTCTCCAGTTTTTCAGTGGAAATATCCCTTTTATGACTCCAAGATTCCCACAAACTGAAAGATAATGAGTAGGAATTCCTAATTTACCATCATGAAATAAGTAATGAAGAAGTGTATACTATACAATAGTGATTAGAAAGAACAAACAATATTTATTATAGAAATACTAAAAGATACGAAGGACAACATAAATGGGTATTACTAAATACACTTTAATGAATAGCTATATATTCAATATTAAAAAAATGAAATATTGAAGAAAAAGAAAAAAGAATTTGAAATATTATTAGATGCATTTGAGAGCATAATACATAAGGAATCAACCAAAGACAACCATGTTTGAAACTTTAACAGTGGATCTCCTTAATGATGGGTTTGACAATCATTTAGTAAAGTTCAAAACAGACCTAAAAAAAGTTTGCAGAATATTTTAGGTTGAATAAAATATTAAAGAGGAATTAAGCAGAATTATAATCAATAAACAATATAGATTTGAAAATTAATGAATTGTATTTGAACCAATTAAACTCAAGAATACATAGATCAGTGAGGATAATGGGTTTCAAGCAGCCTAGGTATAGAAGATACAAAGTGGTCTATAAGGATGTTTTCTGAAATTATTGAATACCCAAGACACAAAGAAGAACACAGAGAAACCAGAGAGAAATATCTAAGATGTGGTCTATGGCACACTTCTCTGATGCAAAAAAAAAAAAAATACAAAACAACCAGAAGGCAATGTAATAATATCACGATTTGGAAGATAATCTACAGTTGTCCAATAACTGTCCTGCTGGAGAGATCGTCTTCACAAAGTTGAGGTGAAATGAAGACCTTCCAAAGAGGAAAGGCTGAGTTCGCCTCCTTCCCATTTTCACCAAAGGAACCTAGGAGGGTTATGGTCACCTCAAGGGACAATAGCTGCAGACTGAACACCTGAGGGTGAGGAAAGGGGAGGAAAGGCCATGAGCCCTGCAGGAAGTGCAAAGGACATTTTGCTATAGTCACGAGAGTCACGAGGGCCAAGCAGGACAGACTAATTTGTTTTCATGATTTTATAAAAAGTATTATGTGTGTGTGTGTGTGTGCATGTGTGTATGTGTGTGTGTGTAGATATAGTCAGAAAAAAGAACACATATGAAGGCAAAATATGGCAGGAATTAAAGTTGTGCATTTTCTGGATGGCTTGGAGAAGAAATAATGAGGTATTCACAAACGTTATTCTACATCAAATATGTATGACAATATTTTAAGAGGAATCACTAAAAATAATACTACAACTTTCCCAAATGTAAAATTACAGATGAAAATAACTAAGGAAACTAACAAAGCAGAGGATAAATTATTTCAAGAAAATTAAAAAATAAAAAGTAAATCATAATAAATTGGAAAAAAAAACAATGTAGTAGAATAAGTGGAAACAGTCATTATCATGGTAGATACAAAATATCACACACAGGTCCCACTTTGCAGACTCTCCACAGTCAGGCTCTGGAGAGTGTGGCCAGCAGACACACCATTCTCCACCTTTCAGCTTCACTCTGACTGCCATCAGCAGCAGAGAACTGCATGCTAAAGGGGACCCTTTTCCTGGGCAGCTGCATCTGGTATCTGAGAGACAATGAAAAATGGAAAAGATTGAATCAAAGATGCCTCTTTGATTCAATCTAGTCTCCAGTGCTGCCCTCCAGATTGACTGAGCATGCTTACATAGCAGTTTGACTAGCTCTTTTTCTCTTTCCATTGTTTTATACCAAGGATTTAACCCAGGGGCATTCAACCACAGATACACATCCCAGCCCCACGTGTTGTTGTTGTTTGTTGGTTTTGTTTTTTGAGACAGTGTCTTGCTAAGTTGCTAAGGATGTCTTTGAACCTGCAATCCTCCTGCCTCACCTTCCTTAGCCCTTTGATTTGCTCTTTCCCTTGATCCTATATTCTTCCCTTTCTTTTCACAAGTATTATTTCCTAATAAAATCTTGTAACCCAAACTGCATTTCAGTGTCTGACTCTGGAAAGTCTAAACTGCAATGGTATAGTTGACCTTGGCTAAGAAAAGTGGCTCTAGGCTAGGGTTTTGGAGCTAGGTCACCGGAGGCCACCCTGGACCTGAGAATGGCCATCCCTGGAAGGGAGGACAACACAGGCCCACCTGACACAGAGTGGCAGTTCTGGTGTTCAGCCTTATCCAAGGTGAATGAAGGACATCTCTGTAGGAGTGAACACACTAGCAGCTGCGTCGTGTCAAGATTTTGAAGTTCAAAAAGGAAAAGGTAGGTATAAAATAATGGAATTGGAAGCCTCGTGTAAACATCACTGATTCTCTTCCTTAAGGAAAAGGAGGGCTCAGAGCAAATACAGGAACTGAACAGTAATAGTGAAAGCCAGAGGGATGCTTTGTTAGAGTTCTCATCTTCTGTAAGGACTTGGTAAAGAAAGTCTAGGGTAAGCCCTGGAATCAGTCCCAGGAACTGAACTTAAGGGGCAACACACTCCCTGCCAAAGCAAACCCCTTTTGGCAAATGCAGAAAAAACAGGTCTACAATAGAAGGGGTTACACATCTGCATAGAAGTTTCTGGTTGCTTTAGATCCTAGGGCTCTTCTTAAGCTGTGGGAGTGCAGAATGGCTCTACATTTCTAAGTAACTCACTGTCCTGGTGCCTGTAAAAAACGGGATACATTTTTCTAGAATAATAATGAAGTGATCCAAGCTCAAACTCAAACAAACTCAAGCCAATCACAGCTGCCATTAAGATCTGACACCTTATGCGTAGCAGAATTATAGGAACTCAGGTATAGAGTGCAGGAGGAACGAGTTAATAATACATTCTGTCTAATCTGGAAAGTGGATCAGAAACAATCTACATAGACATGTAATGAATAATAATATTTAATTACAGCTGTGTCCATATGATAAATCCCATTAAAAGAGCCAAAAAACACAGTCATAAATTTTGTTGTCAATTCCATGTCTATAAAACCCATTTCTGATCTAATATTCAGTTTGGGATAGATAGAGTAAATATTGATATAATATCCTGATGCCATAGATTAATTAGAAAAGCAGGAGGCAGCCAGCTTGCGAATGCCTTGGGAAGCCACCTGGGCACCTGTGCTCCACAAGGTCCGAGGTAAGCTGTACAGACCCTGGGGAGCTGCATATATCTATAACACTTTGAGGGTGCCTAAGATCAGGCAGGGACAGAGACAGTTCCAAAGTGAAGCTCAAATTACTGTCTCACACCTCTCACCATGAGACAAAAAAGTGCCTCTGTGCTTTGGGCAGCAAAATGTAACACATCTAAGGAAAACTTTTCTAAACCATTTGCTGACTTTTGTGCAAGGATGTCCAATTCGATGCCCAGGGAAACAGGAAACAAAGGGAATGAATTTAAAATGTATAATATTAAGAGACCAAGAAAACTCTCCAGGTATTTGTAAACAACAGTCTTCCAAACGGTTCAATGGCAGAATTATAAAATAATTGTGTGATAGCTTAAATTAAGTAAAATACAGTACATAAAATTTTGATGTAGGGGGCTCGGTTGTTGTTGCTCAATGGTAGAGCAACCTGCCTAACTAGTGAAGTCCTGAACTCCATCCCATCACACACACACACACACAAAAAAAAAAAAAATTAAAAAATGAGGCAGGCAATGCAGCACTTCTAGGAAATATACACAATGCCTAATGTACCTGTTAGATTGTAAAAATGTTTCTAAATCAGTGTTCTAGACTTCCACCTTAAGGAAATAGAAATCGACAAGCAAATTTTACAAAAACTGAGCATATAGGCAGAAGCAGTACGGATAGAAGTTGAAATCAATAGTGTTGAAAGCAAGAGTGATAAAATGAGTACAAAAGCTGATTCTTTGAAATACATTTTGAAAAATTAATAAAGTTCAGTAAGAGATGTTTTTGAAAAATAGAAGGTAAAATATAGATATTAGAAGAAAAAAGAGAAGCCCTCAGTATGGATTTTACAAATACTCAAAGGTGAATAGAGAACTACTACAAATAACTTCATATACAAAAATTTGGATAGTTAGATAGCCATAAAATGGGCTAATATATCAAAATACACAAACTCCTAAAACTTGCCCAAAATAAAATATATAGCCTGAATGGTCTTATAACTGTTAATTAGGATGAATTCATTGTTTAAAATAAATCTCCATTAAAAGTTTGATTTTTTTAAAAAAGCAATATCATTTACTAAATAATATTCCAAAGAAAATGGCATTACTGGGCAGCTTTTCAAGAAACATGCACAGCATCTGTACTTTGGAAAACCACAAAATAGTGATAAAATAAATCAAAAAGTTCTATGTAATTGAAAAAACCCACAAAGTTCACTTTTAAGATTCAACACAGGAACTGTACAAATCCTCTCAAGGTGATAGATTTATTCCAATTAATTCCAACAGGACTATTTGTTGTGGTTGCTGCAGTAGACAAGCTGTTTCTAAATTTTATAAGACAGGCAAGGAAATTAAAATAGCCAAAATTATTTTCAAAAGCAGAATTGGTCTGAGGGACCATATCACCCAGACTTACTATGCAGCTGTGGTCATTAAGCCAGTGTTATACTGGTAAAGGGTGGGAGAGCGTCAAGTCCAAAGTATGCGCAGCAGCTTTTTGGCAAATTGACAACAGCATTTCGGTAGAGAACAAGCCGATGTTTCCACTCACATTTTAGAAAAAACTTAGGCAGCCACCTACAAAAAATAATAACTTTAACCTAAATGTTGCATCTTAGGCAATAATTACCTCAAAATGGATGGTTAAAATAAAAGTAAAAACTATTGCAAGAAAAACACAGGAAGAAAACTAGATAGCCTTGGTTTAGGTGAAATATTTTCAGAAAGGACCAAATGTGTAATCCAAAAACAGGAAAGAGTGTAAACAGGACTTCAGGAAAACTAAAATCCTTTGGTCTATAAAATATATAAAATTTTAAAATTTATTTTATTTAGTTATTCAGGACAGTATAATGCACTTTGATACATCATGTTCCATCCCACTGGTCATATTGTTATGTATGGACATAGGGTAATAATGTCTGATTCATTCTACTATCATTCCTACCCACATACTCTCTCCCTTCCCTTCATGCCCCTCTACCTAAAGTATCTGTATTCTTCCCTAGCTCCCTGCCACCATTGTGAATTAGCATCCACTTATCAGAAAAAACATTTGTCCTTTGTTTTTTGGGGATTGGCTTGTTTCCCTTAGCATGATAGTCTCCAGGTTCATCCATTTATCGGCAAATGCCATAATTGCACTATTCTTTAAGGTTGAGTACTATTTCATCATGTATACGCACATATATATATATATATATATATATATATGTGTGTGTGTGTGTATGTATGTGTGTATGTGTGCGTGCACACACGCATATGTGTGTGTGTGTGTGTATATATATATATATATATATATCACATTTTTTTTATCTACTCATCTGTTGAAGGGCACCTAGGTTGGTTCCATAGTTTAGTTTTGTGAGTTGAGCTGTTACAAACACTGACATGGCTGCACCACTGTAATATGCTGATTTTAAGTCCTTTGGGTATAAACTGAGAAGTGGGATAGCTGCGTCAAATCGTGGTTCCATTCCAAGTGTTCTGAGGAATCTCCATATCGTTTTCCATAGTGGTTGTACCAATTTGCAGTCCCACCAGCAATGTATGAGTGTACCTTTTTCCCCACATCCTTGCCAATGTTTACTGTTGTTTGTATTCTTGGTAAGTGCTGTTCTGACTGGGGTGAGATGGAATCAGATCAGTTTTGATTTGCATTTCTCTAACTGCTAAAGATGTTGAACATTTTTGCATGTATTTGTTGGTTGGTTATATTTCTTCTTCTGTGAAGTGTCTGTTCAGTTTCTTAGCCCATTTATTGATTGGGTTATTGGTTTTTGGTGTTTAGTTTTTTGAGTTCTTTATACGTCCTGGAGATTAATGCTCTATCTGAGGTACAGGTGGTAAAGATTTTGTCCCATTTTGTAGGCTCTCTGTTAAGAGGATGAAAACATGAGCCATGAATTGGGAGAAAATAATTGCAAACCACATATCCAAAAAAGTGCTTGTATAAAAATATAAATAGAAAAATAAGGGGTAAGAAAACAGCAATATTAAGACATGGGTGAAAGCCTTGAACAGACCCATCAACAGGAGAACGTGGATGCCAAATAGCATCCCTGATGAAGGGCTGGGGATGTGGCTCAAGCGGTAGCGCGCTCTCTTGGCATGCGTGAGGCCTGGGTTCGAACCTCAGCACCACATACAAAATTAAAAAAAAAAAAAAGATGTTGTGTCCACCAAAAACTAAAAAATAAATATTAAAAATTCTCTCTCTCTTAAAAAAAAAAAAGAACCCTGATGAGGTCCTGTGGCAGTGTCTGAAATAACTGACACATCCCAGGAGCCAACAGCGGTGGCAAAACTCACCATTCATATGATATGGGGCAGGGGGCAGGGGTTACAACACTCTGAAAAATGGACAGACAGGCTTTTAATTTTTTTTAATAAAAAAACATAATCTCCCATGTAAGTCAGCAATCCCTTTAACCATAGGTATATTTCAGAGCGAATTGAAAACTTGTGTTTGCAAATAAAGGACACAATTATTTGCAACTGTTTATTCATAATCTCTCTCTCTCACACACACACACACACACACACACAAAAAAAAATCCACCCAAATGCTCTTTGGTGAGGTAATGGGCAACCCAGCCATGGTGTGGCCCTAGGAAAGAACACTGCTGACCAGGAGAGAGGAAGGGCTCAGGCCTAGGCACGAAGCATCGAGAACCTTGTAGACCTTCTGCTTGTGGAGGGCATCAGCTTGGGGTATTGGACCATTCCTTTTAGATGGACTTCTGAGATGATAGATAGCTGATAGATAGATAGATAGATAGATAGATAGATAGATAGATAGATAGATAGATAGATAGATAGTTGATAGATAGATAGATAGATAGTTGATAGTTGATAGATAGATAGATGATCTCCAGTAACGGGAAACAGATCTGAGTGATGAGTAGGGAGGATATGACTGCAATGTGAGAGGTAAAGGGAGTGTTTTGAGGCCGTGAAACTTGTGAATGCAGCATTAGGAACGGTGTCATGGGTCGCAGTGATTTGGGTATTCACAGAACTGCATGCCAAATGTCAATCTCACCATATGTTCATAAAAACTAAATAAAATGAAGGACTTCCTGCAAGTGGGCTCACTGGACCTGTTGAGCCTGGTTCATTCCATTCAGCAGAATGTCCTCAGGGTCTCTGCTGTGGCAGGGCTGGGAGCCCCTGTGTAAAGCTGAGTGATATTCCACTCTCATCTGTGCCACATTTTGTATCTTCCCATCCGTGAGCGTGACGGATGGAGAGTAATGAGTACAAAGGAGGCTACAGGGGCTGGGGCTTCCTCGTTCTCTTCCCCAAGATTGTTTTCCTTGCTCTGCTGTGTGACATTGTGCCTATGGTCACCCAAGCTGTATTGCACACCTAAAAATTCATGAAGACGGTATAATTCACATTATGTGTGTATACCCCAATAAAAGAACAAAGTTTAAAACACTAATGAAAGATGCACACACCAATAAACTTACCTCTCATATTTCGTTTGAGAGACCAGATCAATTTATTTGTGTCTTTATTAACCATCATAAGATTAAGATTTAGGGAATTTTTATGAGCTTCCTAAATTATTAATCCAGTGTGGGTTTAATGATGTGGAGTGTGCCCCATATTGGGTGGCTAATGGCTCAATACCCATCCACCATCATCACAGTGACATCATCTACTAACAGCAGGCTGGGCCTTTCCAGTATCTCCAGGACCTACCTGTGGCATTGGCTTAGACAAGGACTACAGAAAATTACTTTTAATTTGGCAGATATAAGTGGTCTCCCAAATAGGAAAACATTTTTATTAGTAGTGGATTACTATGTTATAAGCATTCTATAAATTCAAGATTTTCCCAAGATGTCTAGTAATTAATAAATATATACATAAGCAAAAATTCTGAAGAAATGCTTCATACTCCAAAGTAACTTCAATGCAGTGTTTGCATCCAAAGACATTTCAGCTTAAATCCTAGATTGTAAAATAACACTCTTTGCACATAGGCATCATTTTGCTTCACAAAGTACTTTATTATGTAATTGCCAGATACTCATCTTTAGCAAAGTGAATGACAACTATTGATTGTTTAAATGTCCCAACTTCACAATAAGTACTGAATTTTCTTCTGTCTTCTTAAAAACATATTCTATTATGGTAAAAATATATGTAATACCCCTGGCTTTTCTTAATTTAAAAGTTTGCTTAGGTAAATTATTAACTATTGCTAGTAAAAATGTTAAATGTTTTTTAAATTGTGACCTTGATTCATATTACTAAGGAGCCTACCAGAAAAGTTTTATCAAGTTATATTTCTTCCATATGTGTGCCTCTGTGTGTATGCATATGGGTCATATGTAATATAGCAATTCAATAAATAGAAATATAGCATGTCATTTTAGTTCAAATACTGAGAAAGTTAATGAGACTAAATTTTGATTTCATATGAGAAATGAAATCTAATTCTAAGCACAGTACTCCTTTTTTTGCTTGTACAGACCAAACACACCCACCCTAAGCACAGTACTCCTTTTTTTGCTTGTACAGACCAAACCCCCCCACCCCCCCACCCCCACCCCCACCCCCACACATTATATATATATATATATATATATATGGGTTTTCCAGAGATACAGAATCAAATAGTCTATACATGTAAATGTGGAAAGGCTTAACTTTAAGGAATTAGCTCATATGCATATAGAAGCTGACAGGTTCAAAATATGCAGTTATAGTCTAAAGACCCTCAGGATAGAGCTGATGCTGCAATTTGAGTCTGAAATCACCTGCTGCAAAATCGTTTTAATCAGTAGAGGATAGGCTTTTGTTCTAGCCAGATCTTCAACTGATTAGATGAGACTCACCCACATCATGGAGGTCAATCTGCTTTAGTCTAACTCCACTAATTTGAATGTTAATTTTAACCAAAACATCCTCATAGAAACATCTAGAATATCATTTTGCTACATATCTGGGCATAATGGCCTGCTGAGGTAATACATAAAATAATCATCACCGTATTCTTATTTTAGAGTTTCATCATCTCTTTTTTTTTATGTCATTCTTTGAATTAAGTCACTTGTGTATTCAGACATATTAAAAAAAAGCAAAGCCAGGATTGCCAACTCTCAATCACTAATGAGCTAAACGTGTTTGACATTGAATACATAATAACAGTGCAGCCTGCAATGTTAGTCCTGAACACTGTTTGGAAGCAGTAATGAAAATTTTTAAAAATTAAAGGTTTGATAAGCACTGTAGCATCTGATTCTGTTGCCCTGCACCGGCCAATTGAAACCTGAAGCTAACTTATGAAAAGTAGTTTCAGGAAGTCAGTTTCTTTGGAAAATTTTAAACATGAAATGCATTTTGATCTGCACAGGTTTTTTTCCCCCCATTTTCCATTTCAAAAGTTTCAGATGCCTTTTCATGTTTCATCCCCATAGCAGGCAGCCTCAGATGTATTTCATTTTAGAATTGTGAGGATCTTTGAATCCCATTATTCAAAGTAAAATGGGATGAATTGGAGAGTTATCAACCAACATGAAGCAAAAAAAGTATTTCAGAGGAAAACCTGTGATGATTTTTTTTTTTAATTTATTCAGAAAGGACCCAAGTGGCAGGATCCCTCCTCTGCGCAGGACCAAGCCCTGTGAATACACAACTTGGCTGTGGAGGGCTCTCCAGCAGAGCAGCCTGCACTGAGCTCTCATTCTGTGCTAAGTGGCAGTGGGAATTTCCCATGGATCCTGCCTCTCCTCCTCAAACAAAATGCCAATACAGTCCTAATAACCTGACCTCTGTGAACACATTGATTAAGAGTAGTGTATCCTAGGTCTGTATTCATTTTTAACAGTGCCATCAACTTACTATGGAATAATGCCTTTCTCAGGGGAAGAAACCACTCCTACATATGCCAGGCTAGCCAGGGCACCTCTGTTGTCTTTGCAGATACGGATGAAAACCAGGCATTTTATGTACCTGCAATCAAGCCACGCTACAGCTGACCCTAAACCAAGGATCAGATAACCAGTAGGTGAACTATGGCCTGCTGAGCCCAGGCTGGTGGGGAAGCAACCTGCACGGGGGAAATGAGTATCTGCCTCATGTTGAGGGGGGAACATGTCATTCTGACGTTCACAGGGCTGAAAAGAAGGAGGGAAATTGGATCATAATAGGTGATGATGACGACGGTGGCAGCTCACAGACGCGGAAGCCCTGTGTATCACCAGCCCGGGCTGAAGACTGTGCCCAGCAGGTGCAGGAGACCCCGTAGTAGCAGGAGCCCACAGCTGTTTCTCGGGTGGAAGTCTGCTCCTGCAGGACTTCCTGGCCTTGCTGAGCGAAGCCTGATGTGCAGGAGCAGCGGAAGGCCATCCTCGGCTTCCCAGATGGCAAGGCTCAGCTGCCTGGGGGCAGGGGTCCAGTGGTTCCTGCAGGGGTCTTGGGTGGAGCGTGACTGGCTGAGCCTCGCGTGGACCTTTATTCCCGGGGTATAAACACCACCATCCCTGTAAGAGATGAGGAGGGAATTTGCTGTAGGAAAGTTTGCTCTTCCTCAGTGGAAAGAATCCTGGAGCAGGCTCCTCCTGACTTCCATCCTGTCAAAGGCAGGGGCCAAGTTCGCTTAGGCTCCACAGCGGCATGGTCACATGCAGAGGTGATTGAATCTAAGAAATTTTCAGCAGGAACAATTTAAAGATACTTCCTCATGTATTTTAAGTAGAATTCCTTTTTTTTTTTTTTTCCTGTTCTCTGGGACCTCTCTAAATGTTCAACAAAACCATTAAAAATGAAAACCTTGACGGGAACAGTGGTGCACACCTGTAATCCCAGTGGCTTGGAAGGATGAGGCAGGAGGATCACAAGTTCAAAACCAACCTCAGCAAAAGTGAGGCGCTAAGCAACTCAGTGAGATCCTGTCTTTAAATAAAATACAAAAGAGAGCTGGGGATGTGGCTCAGTGGTCGAGTGCCACTGAGCTCAATCTTTGGTAACCCCTCCGCTGCATAAAATAGATGAAAAACTTTTTTCTTGAAATTTCATAAACTCTCAGATTAGAATATGTATGCATTTATATTTTAGTTTGTGTCCCCATGAAAGTTCCTCTGTCCTATGTACAATACACACACCCATACACATATACCATAATATACAGTTTTTCTGGTGAGTTCTAATTTATTGCTCCACAAACAGTATTTTCCAGTGGGACAATTAGAATCCACCAACTTCTGTAATAAGAAAGGAAAGTTATCAAATAATAAAACTGAATTTAGTCTTGCACTGTGTTGTCTTTCCTCCTTTGTTTGGAGTGTCTGAAGAACCATTTGCTTGTCTAGTTTTGATGATCCCATTCTGGCCTGAGTTTGCATCTCCTATGAGTTACTGCATGAGTAACTCAAGAAAACCATGCATCTGAGCCTGGGATTCTCCATATGTAAAATAAGTTGTTATAACAACAACAACAAAAAAAAATGAGGTGAAACACATAAAACATTAGAATAGCATCTTGTAAACTAAAATCTAGTTATTTTATTTTTACTTAGAATAAAAATTCCTTTGCCAGAATGCATGTCTATAACTCTTGTTGTGTACAGTGTCCAACACATTGCTATCATTTATTAATGTGATATTATAATAACCTTTTATTATTATAATATTTTTCAGTGTCAGCCACAGTATTATTGTTATATAAGGTAAAGCAATAAGCTTACATAACTAGGGTTTCAAATATTTTCAATAATAATACATTTTCTCTTTATTGAAATTAAAATATCCAGAGCTCCTTGGCCATCTGTGCTGAAATGGGAGCCTATTTTAACTTTCCATTATTTAACAAATAATGCCTAACTACATCATGCTATCTTTTAGCATATATTCTTTTGTGAGAAATCAGTGAATTTCAATGAGAATTTTAATAAGTCCTAAGTCTTGTTATTAGATTTGCTTTGCTAGGTGTTTAGTGTGCCCCTTGAGAGGTCTAGGAGGAAAATATGAGGATAGATTCTTATCAAGTAGACATCAGAGTTCAAGGCATATTGTGAATTTGATTCATTATTGCTGTTTCATGTGCAGTGCTTTGGCACTAATATCATCTAAACCTGTTGTAGATATTCCTAATTTTCCATAATCAGAGTTCTAATAGAGATTTATAACTTCATGAATTATCAGTCTGGTAGGAAAAAAGTATGATTGAAGTGATTATGCAATGCAACCCCTTAAAAATCTGTTTACATGGCTTTATAAATGTATTCTATTTAAAATTTTAGTGTTAAGGTTATTTTTTCTATAATTCAGTGTCATAACATAGTAAATATCATTTAAAGTATTTTATAAAATTATTGAAGGAGCAGCAACAATATCGTCTCATAAAAATTGTGCTCTATAAATGTATAAAGACTATGATTTCTCTGTGAGAAATATGGGCTTGTTAATATGGCAAATGAGAAGAAAAATGCTTGAATGCTGAAATAGAAATGGAAATTCATGATTTGCATAAATTTTAAAATGCAGATTATTTAAATGGACCTTACCACTTATAAGTGAGGACAACCAAGTGAAACTTCAACCAGCATACTTTTGTTGAAGCAGAAAATTCTGAGGTGTTAAAGGTAAATTGTACCACAATGGATTTTGAATGCTGGATTTAGCAAACAATAGGAAAATCGAGAGAGAAAATCACATGAAAGATCACAGTAAAGAAAACTAAGTTGAACTGTATTTATATGAACCAAGACAGCTTTGTGGTATCACCAGGGGAAAAATTTTATCTCTATGCATAATAATCCTTAGTCAAAAGCTGTGCAGTATTATGAACCTGGATTTCTAAGTTGTCTGGTTCTGCTCTTCTTTTGCTGACATGAGTATAAAGTGGAAAAAGATGAGAGCTTTAGCCAAGAATGGAAGTCATGTTGGCCACGCTACCAGATCATTCTTTGATTCCAGGGCTGCTGAGAGTCTTTTGAGTCTTTACCTAAGGAAGACATTCATATGAGGTTAATGTGGGGACTCACACAAATGCTCCTGCTTCTTTCATAAAGCTGGCAACCAGAGGGGAGGCATGATGCAGAGCAGGATGGATTTGACAAATGGTGCTTTTAGCCCCGGCTGCTGTTCACCGTGGGTCATCTGTCATGGGTATTGAACCATATGCAAATACAGGACCCTATTCAGTACATTGTTTTAGTGCCTGACACATAACTTTCACCATATCAGGTGATAAGTGCTTTAGTGAAAATCACACCATTAGTTATCATCGGGGATGCATGTGCCTGTGTATACGTGTGTCCTTGAAAGTGTCTGCCTTTCCATCTTTTTCTACTACAATAAAAGATAAAATAATGAAAGGCATCAAAAAAATACAACTGCAGTGAGCAATCACAAGCCTTTCTGAGATGGTGAGCACGCTGGCACACATAAGTCATTTCATTACAGGTGGGATTGATCTTGGTTCCCCTAGTTTAAAAAATAAATAAGATCCTCAACCAAATCTTTGTGTAGAAAAACAGTATTACTCATTCACACATATCACATTAAAAAATGAATATTTACAGCCTAAACTAGCCACTGTTTGCCCAGAACGTAAATGTCAGCAAGAAACACATATACTCGTTGTCATATCATAAAGCATAGGGTATGTGTTTATCTAGCAATTAGAGTTGCCTTCATTCATATTGGCAAGGAAGTAAACACTGGGCTGTCAGATCACACCTTCTTCTGAGATACTCTCTTCTGAGTCTCCTCAAATCCAAAGGATCTGTCAAATGCATCACATATTTTTATCCCACTTCAAAGTCACCATGGCCATCCTTGTCAGCCTCATCTCTTGCCACTCCACCCACAGAGATGCCACCAGTCCCAGAGCAACAGTCACCTTCCCCATGCCACCCAGGTTCTGGCTCACCTTCCTAGCTCCACTGTTCTCCCTTCATCTTCTGGGTCCGTTGTTAGATGGCGAACTCGGGACTCCTCAAAGCATAAAGGTCTCCAAGGAGAATGGATTTCTTAAGTTGTAAGTGACCCCTCTTAAGAAGGAAGTAACCAAAGCTCTAAAGGATAAAACCAAATGACCAGATCAGCATTGCCAATGCATCATATTGGCAGACAGTGACAAGGCCAACCCAAGTTCAAGGGGAGTACAAGACTGTCTAGCAAACGTGGCGCACAGGATCCACTGACACATCGTTTTTGAAGTGGCCCTCCAGCTTCAGAATTATACCATATGTTCTCTATGACACTGGTTTCTAATACCTATGCAAACTTAGAATAATTTTGCACAAATCAGGAAGTTGATTATTTTAGCTTTGTAACATTTGTGATAACTAAAATTGAGAGGGAAGCATTTTGAATGATTTATTTTCTGTATGCTGTAAAACAAACCACTCTAATCTTCAGTCAAATTATTGTTATTTAACTATAGTTTGCCAAAAACAAGTGAGTTTCCAAGCAGTGAAAATTGATCTTGATGTCTATGTTTCTGAGTTCAGCAATAAAACTGGAAGAAGATGACATAAGACTTTAGGCTTGGCACATCCTTTGAGAAGACAGGGGACCTTAGGCCTATTATTATTATTCATATCTCATCATCCAAACTCCTTCGTGTTCATCAATCAGAAAGGAAGCTGGGCCCAGGGGCACATGTCTGTGATTCCTACCAGCTTGGGAAGCTAAGGCAGCAGGATCCTGACTTCAAAACCAGACTCAGCAACCACAGTGAGGCACTAAGCAACTCAGTGAGACCTTGTCTCTAAATAAAACACAAAAAGGGCTGGGGATGTGGCTCAATGGTTGAGTGCCCCTGTGTACAATCTGCAGCACCTGCTCCTCCCCCCAAAAAATCAGAAAGTAGAATATTGATGGAAGTTACCAAGAGGGATGGCTGGCAAACCTCAAGGAACGGACAGGCAGATGTCATGACAGCCAATTAGAAATGATATCACAAAGAGATCTCCCTCTCGCTAGTGGCTGAGGGACTTAAATTAAATCCTCTAGCTTCAAAGGTGTCTGGGAAATTATTTTCTAGGAATATTCCATTGAAAACCACTAATTTATGAAAGAAAGGAAAAAAATGAATCATGAGAATCCAGTTGACAGTATCCAAAGAGGGAGAGACACATGCACACATAAGCAAGAAGACGCTGCTTAGTGTTATGCAAGAACACTCAGAGATGGGCTCTGGAGGTGGCCTTGGAGTGTCTTAGGAAGGGCTTGGTGTGGAGGCCTCACGGAGTGAGCATATTTAGCTGATACTTAATTGAGGAGTGGGCTAGGCCAAAAATCAGGAGAGCAGAATGTATATATATTGAGTAGATTTGATGAAAAGTCCCCTAAAAGGCATCTTATCCTGTGGGAGCTACAGAAAGCTTGGTGAATGAGGTGACCAGGGTGCCATATGCCATTCATGCCCTCTGCAGACCCAGGCATAGTGTCTTTTTGTAGGCCATGGAGAGGACTTTGGATTTTATTTTAACAGCAATAGGCAGCAGTAGACTATTTGAAAGAGGGAAATGATATGGTGTGATTTTTACTGGGAAAAATTATATTGTTGATGGGATTAGAGTCATATCTTACATGTTTTTACATATACTATGGTTTAAATGAGAGCTACATATTTTCAATGGCATTTCCAAATATTATATCAAAGACAAATCAAAAATGCAATATGAAGCATGAATACTACTGGCATCCAGGTTTGGAAGTACAGTTAGAACTGATTTGAATACTGCTTTCTAACCTAGAGAGTTGCTAAAACTGTCAACAAAAGAAAGAGGCCTGAGCTGTATGATTCAGGTGCCATGACCACTTTGTGTAATCAGCAGGGAGCGCGCTGCCCCTGATATTCATCCCCAGGTCTGGGCTTCCATAATCTTCCCAGTTCTGAGAATTCCTGAATTCCATTCCCAGATTTCCTTGGCAGCTGAGGGAGGTAAAGTCCTCAGTAAAGACGTGCACCTGCTGTGAAGGAGGGCGCCCCCAGAACCTGTGCGCTGCTGCCTGGGTGGGGTCCTGCAGTGCCAACAGCACCAGGGCAGGGCCTCTGCAGTTCTGCTCAGCAGCAGGAGCAGCAGTTCATGGAGACACATGAAACATTTGCAGCAGAGGTATCAGCACATATGGAGATTTCCTGAGTTCTAGAAAGAGGTTTCCTTCTTTAGTTAAGGGGCAACATTTGAGCCATCCCTGAGAATCACAGAATTTCCCACTTTGCTGTTCTGATTCTATCAATCATTGGCTCCTCCTGTAACCAAGTTCTTGCACCAAGTCCACCTGCAATAGCTAACATGATTTTGTCTTCTCATCTGGACTCTGACAGATGCCAGCTATAACAGCTTGAACTCTAGAGATTTTATACCAACCTAGACTTGCTCAAGATCAGAAAGTCAGCAGCATCGCTCCTGCTTTTGATATATATGAATTCTGAACAAAGTACCTACTTGATAATCTACATGGCATCTGAAATTCCTTTCAGAATTTATTGTTTGAAATGGAAAGTAAAATTTAAATATAAAAAATTACATTATAGATACCTAGAGTTTTGGTCTTATTGACTTTGTTTATAACTGGTGGTCTACTTCATTACTTTCTTCATTCATCATTATTTTTCCTTGCTACTAAATGTATGTCATTGTAATTTAAATCCAGTTAACTCATTGTATAGCTCTTGTGAATTTTTGTTAGTATAAGTGTTTAAAACTATAGGATAGGAAAAGTAGCAGAATACAACAATTACTAATTGGGCATTATGTAAAATTGTGGATGTGTAACTGACGTGATTCTGCAATCTGCATTTGGGGTAAAATTAGGAGTTCATAACGCACTTCAATCTAATGTATGAAATATGATATGTCATGAGCTTTGTAATGTTGTGAACAACCAATAAAAATAATAATAATAATAATAAAAAAGAAGTGAATGGGAGATCAGGAAGTCAGGACAATGGGTTTAAGACAACAATTTCATAAAATGTTGATGAGAAGGAAAAAAAGAGAAATAGGTCAATAGCAAGAAGGCGGCATCAAAAAAAAAAAAAAAAACTATAAATTCCACTCTGAGAACAGCTTTAGATTCATTTCAGTTATTCTAACATTTATTTTATTTGGGTCCAAATATTTTCTTTTATTTCTTACTTGATGTGCCAAATGCATAATCTTATACTGCTTCATTTCCATATATTTGAGTAATATTTATAATAACATTTTTTATTGATTTCTAATTTTTAATATTTCTTGATTTTTATTATTTAATTTTTATTGATTTTTAATTTTCCATTGTGGTAAGGGGACATGTGCTCAGGTCTTGAGCACAAGAAAATTTGAAAATTACAGAAAGCAAATTGCTATATTAACATAATAAAGGAGGAAAACATACATGATAATCAGAAAAGGCAATGCATGACAACTATCAACTTCTATCCCAATTTTCAAGAAAAAAAATAGTAAAAAAGTAGCAGTGATTGTTCTTGGGTTAATAGGATGTCCCAGGGAATCCACACCCAACATCCACTGGGTGGCCAAACTTTGTGCACATATTCTCTGCACAGCAGTGAAACAGGGACTTCCACTTCCGTCATTCACATCACATCCACTCAGCATTGAATGAAATCTCTAACCAGTGCAAAGGGTAGACAAAGTCATAAAAGCAAGGCACCAGAAAGGAGTGGAAAGTTCTTTGTGTAGGTTATGGGATTATGTATCTAGAACATCCCAATCAGTATATCAAATAACAATAATAAAAATTTAAGTGAATACTTATTTTTTAAGTGAATACTTAATTTTTACATACAATGTGTTATCAATAATAATAAAAATAATAAGTGAATACCTCAAATAAAATAAGTGAGTTTAGCAAGGACTCCGGATAAAATGTAAAGTACATATGCAGTCAACCATGTACACATTGGAAAGAACAATTGGAATATAAGCTATATTACACCACTTAAATGATATCAAAAATGTTAAATATAGGGATTAGCTTAGATAATAATGGTGACACCACTACATTGGCTCCAAAATACTAGAGAAATTAAAAAAACACAAAAACTAAATACATGAAAAGACAAAATATTTATGCGTTGAAAGACACGCTAGTATTAAGATATTATTATAAAATATGTCACTTGATTATAAAATATGTCACATAGTTACAGTAGTTGAAACAATGTGGGACTGACATAAAAAGACCCACAGCAATCAGTGGAATGGGCTAGAGAGCCCACAAATAAATCTGCCTTTTTTCTGAACTGATTTTCAACAAAAGTACCTACAACAAACTAGAGGAAAGGACCAGATCTTCAATAACAATGGTGGGGAAACTGAGTGTCCATACTCAGAAGGATGAGTTTGAACCCTTACCTCTCCCACATAAGTAGGAATCAACCCAAAATGAATCTAAGCTTGAATCTAAGGCCTGGAATTGTAAAAAAAAAAAAAAAAATTATGAGAAATGGCTGGGGGCCTCCATGAGATTGATGTGAGCAATGGTTTCTTGAATATGACCCAAAGAACAGGTAACAAAAGGAAAATAGACAAATGGGATTAAGCAAACTAGAAAAAAATAGAGTGAGGAGACAACCTACAGACAGGAGAAGATGCCTGTAAACACCATTTCCAATAAGGGGCTAAGGTGCAAAATAGGTAAGGAATCCAAGTAACTCAGAATCATAAAACCCAAACAACACATGGGCAAAAGACCTGAGCCCATGTCTCCAAAGAAGACATACAAGTGGACCACAGATATATGAAAAAGTTCTCAACATCACAAACCAACAGAAAAATGAAAAGAAAAACTACGTGAGTTAACCCCTCGCTCCAGATAGTTGACTGTCCTCAAAAAGGCAAAAGATGACCAGAACTGGGGATTTGGAGAGAGGGGAGCCCTGACACACTGTTGGTAGAAGTATAGGTTAGGACTGTCATTATAAGACTATGGGAAATCCTCAAAACTCGGAAATCATGATCCAGCAACTCCACTTCTGGGCATATATACCCCCAAGGAAATAAAATCAATATATTGAGGAAATATCTGCACT
The DNA here is from genome assembly GCF_045843805.1 of Urocitellus parryii. Taxonomy (NCBI): domain Eukaryota; kingdom Metazoa; phylum Chordata; class Mammalia; order Rodentia; family Sciuridae; genus Urocitellus; species Urocitellus parryii. The sequence goes on along the minus strand of NC_135543.1, from coordinate 5,843,803 downwards.
CCCAAGTTTATCATTGTATTATTCACAATAGCCAAGGTAGGGAATCAGCCTGCATGTCCATCAGAAAAGAATGGATAAAGAAAGCACTAATGCAACTGCTAAACATGGACGAATCCTATCATTTGCAACAGCATGGATGCACCTGGAGAACTTTGTAGCTTGAAATAAGCCAGGTGCAGAAAGACAGATACAGCATAATCTCACCCTAAAGAAGTCAGTCTCCACAGGTAGATAGAATAATGGTTACCATGAGCTGCAGACAGGGTGGCCCCAAGAGAGAGAAGGTAAGAGGTTGGTCTTTGGGCACAAAGTTAGATAGGAGGAGTTTGGGAATAGTATTGCACAACCTCATGGCAATAATTGATAATAATATGTTGTATGCTTCACAATATCCACAGGAGGGGATTTTTACTGAGTCCTCACAAAAATAATAAATGTTTAAGGGAATAAATATGCCAAATATCCTGATTTAGTTATTGCATCATGTATGCATGTATCAAAAATCATATTGTACCCAAGGCACTTGAACAATGATCATATGTTCTTAAAAATAAGTCTTTTAAAAACTTTGAAAAATAGAAGATAAAAAATGCCCAAAAGGATGTGGATAAAAGGGAACAGTCATATACTGTTGGTGGGAATGTAAATTAGAGCAGCCATTTTGGAGATGGTTAAAAAAAAGAAAATAAAATCATCATATAATATACCATCCCATTACTGAGTACGTATCTAATGAGGTGAAATCAGTATATTCAAAAAATATTCAAACTTGTATGGTCATTGTAGCATTATTTATGATATATAAGGAACTAAGTGGCAAGGGAATAATTTATGGATAAAGAAAGTGTGTCATAAACACACAATGAAGTACTATTTTGCCTTTGAAAAGAAGAAGGGAAGTGAGTTGTTTGCAACATATGGATGAGTCCAGAAACCATCATGCTGAATGAAATACACCAGGCACAGAAATACAAGTACTCTATGATCTGTCACTCACAGGAGGAGTCTAAAAACGTCAAAGTCATGGACACAGAAGAGTGGTGGCCAGAGGCTGAGTGGAGGAGGGGTAGATAAAGGGGAGATGTTAGTCTCAGAGTACAAAATCATCCAGGCATGAGAAATTAATTTTAGTGGTGTACAACATAACAAGGTGGCTGTGGTTAACAATAATGCATTGCATACTTCAAAGTTGCTAAGGGTAGATTTTAAATATTCTCATCACTAAGAAAGGATAAATAAGGGAGGTGATGGGTATGTTAATTAACCACATGTATCATAATATCATATTATACCCCACAGTTATTATCAATTTAAAAAATAAACTTGAAGTTATTAAGACATCAATTATAAACTAATTTCTTTATAGATGCAATGTAATTTAGAACAAAATCTCAGCAGATTAACCAGCAGAAACTGACAAGCTATTTCTAACATCTTTGTAAATATGTGTGTGTGTGTATGCACACACACACACACACACACACACAAAACATGGAAATTGAAACTACCTAGAAAAGACAAAAAATTATAAAAAGAGAAAAGTAGATTTATAGTACATAATAGGAATTATTAATATAAAATATAATAACAAAGGAAGTATAGTATATTAGCAAATTCATATAGATATAGAAATAAGGAACAATAAATAATTTAGAAGTAGATGCATATATGGTAAATTGATTTTTGACAAAATGCCAATGGTAATTAAGAAGAAAAGAAGGTTCTTCAACATATGGTGCTGGAACAATTAGAGAGTAACAGAGAAAATCTCAAACATGACTTTGCATTATTTAAAAATAATTAATTATAATTGATGACTTATCTAAGTATAAGAGCTAAAAAAAACTCCTGTGAAATTATAGGACAAAATATTTTCAATTTGGTTATATTCAGAAGTTTCTGCAGATAAGAAACATAAAATATAATAAATAAATCTTCACCATTAAAAACATTGTCCTAAGAAGTTTTAATTAACAACATCAAAATATGACTTATCTTTTGAAAAAAAAAGTTTGCAAGCCCTGGTTCTAACAACGTTCATAAGTACTGAAAATAAAAAGACTTCTCTTAATTTGACAATATGGCAAAAGTTGGTAAATAACTTCAGCAGAAACTGCACAAAAATAAGAAGAACAAATGAGTAACAGTCCCCACATGATAGTCAACACCACTGCTCTTCAGGGAAACACAAACTAAGCCATGGTGAGAAACCATCAGAAGTCTACTAGAATTACTGAAATTAAAAGGCTCACACTGTCATGTTGGTAAAGATTTACAACTGGAACTCTCTTATGATGCTAGTGGGAATATAAAATGCAACAATCATTTTTGTTAGAGTATCTGACAGAAACAATTAGAGTATCTCATAAAGTTCAACACACCCTAGGAATGGACTCAAGAGAAATATGTCCACACCAAACTATATATAGAGGAAGAAGATACATAGATATATAAAACAAGAGTACTATTCATGACAAATAGTGACAATAATCCATATGTCCATCAACAGATGACTGGTAGTAGAAACATTGAAAATATAGCAAGGAAAAAAATGCATTACTATATCTATCTTACTGAGCATTATAGCTTAGGCTTAACCTATCTGAAATGTACTCAGAACACTTACATTATCCTCTAGCTGGGAACATCATCTGACACATGCCCATTTTATAATAAATTATGGAATGGCTTACATTTATTGAATACTCTACTGAAAGTGAAAATGAAATTGTTGTTTTATGGTTTGGATACAAAGTGTCCCCAAAAGATCCTGCATTCATGCAAGAGGTGAAAGGATTAGATTATGAAATATACAATTTGAGGGGTGAGGCTGGAGGAGGTGAGTCACAGGGGCATGCCCTGGAAAGGGTCATTTTCCCTCCGGCCTCTTCTCCTCCCTCTCTCTCTTCTTCCTGGTCACCATGAAGTGAACAGCTTTCCCGGGCCATGCCCTTCCATCATGATGTTCTGCCCCATGATGTTGGTCCCAGAGCAATGGTGCTGGCCAGCCCTGGACTGAACCTCTGAAACCATGAAACCAAAATAGACATTCCTCCTCTAAGTTGGCCTTGTCGGGTACTTTAGTCCCAGCACTGAAAGATGACGAGTGGAAGTGGTATGTATGGGTAGGCTTTTGTGCAATCAGAATGTGGAGGGATCCTGCCAGATCACCGTGGTTTGCAGACCCTCTGTATGAGCACCACCATGAATAAGTCCCAGACACAGGTTTCCTTCTATTAAACTAAACAAAATAAAAACCAGGTATAAAATATTCCTTCTGCAGGGTTCCAATTCTGTGAAATCCTGGAGCTCGATGAAACTTTCTTTTGATTATAGAAAGTAGAGCAATGATGGCCAGGGGGCGAGGGTAATAGAGTTGGGAAAATTAGTTGCAAAAGGCATAAAAAAATTTTTGTGGTAATGAAAATGTTCTATATGTTGATCATGGTCATAACTATAAGAGTATATATATTTGTCAAAACACATGGAACTTCAGACCTAAAGGAGATCATTTAATTAATGGAAATTCTAACTCAGTTATTACAAACAAAATACGAGGTATTGAATTGATTAATATGAATGTATTTTGCAATTTAAGCCAACTGCTTCAAAGTAATCAAATTAGAAAATGTGTCTTCCCATCCTTAACTATAAGTATGTTTGAATAGCCCTGATCATGTTTTCTGTGGTAATTAATGAAATCATTAACTTTATTAAATTCATATTTTTCAACATTTGCAGTAGATTATACTATTACATCAGAGGTCATGTTAAATTGATTAATTTAAATATGTGGAAAGGTAATGAAATAAGATATTTTCTAAACACTGAAACCATATATACAGCAATACTCTGAAGGACATCTGATTTTGATATATGGGGCACTTAACCACTGAGCCCTCTTTATTTTTATTTTAAGACAAGGTCTCAATAAATTGCTTTGGGACTCACTAAGTTATTGAGGCATGCTTTCAACTTGGGGTCTTCTTGCTTCAGCCTGCTGAGCTTCTGGGATTATACGTGTGTGTCACGTGCCTGGCAATATTTTGTTTAATGTTTTGTTTGATGACATACAAACACATATGCAAAAGGGTATAGTCATAAAAGTTGAAGGCAAAATTATGACTATTTAATCATAAGTAAGCAATTTATAATATTTTCAATAAAAGACCAAAAAGTAACTATAAATCATATTGGGACAAATGAGAGGTAAATTACAATATCCCTATTCATTTAAGCTCAGATTTTCCTAAATTTATATATAAACAGGAAATTATGATAGTCCTGATAGTTGTTGAGAAAGAGCTGAATTTCATACACATATTATATTGGCTTTATAGATTCAGGCATTTAAGAGATCAACAGTTGTATAAGCCAAAAGATAGAAACCATATGTCCACATTATATTTGAATATGTAATTCTGTTCCCAGGTGTATCTCACCTGGGAAGAGTGGCATTTTGTAGACTATTTCTCCTTTATTGCTAAAAATTATTTCTCTACCAGTCAACGCATTTACTCTAATTTTAACTAGGATATTTCATAAGTCATGTAAATTAGAATTTAATTTTCCTCCATATTAAAACAGTTCAGAATAAAGGGTCCATTAAATTCTGAATGTTCATCTGTAGTAGGAACATGATATCCTACAGAACATTCAGTCTTTTCTAGAATGCCCACTGTAATAATTTGAATGATTGCTGCCACCAGAGAAGTTTAGTGCAGAAAAAGGAACTAGAAATTATCAAGTGGGGTTTGAAATAAGAACTTAATTTTGCTAGATGCTCATCTACATGAAAAAAACTCAGAACTCCTTTTGTGATTATCAATAATCAAATTCCTATTCCCTGTCTTCTGAAAAGACAGATCTTAAAATGCTTTTATTCAGAATTAATCTTCAGGAAATTATACAGAAGGAGCATAATGATGGGTGAACTGAGTTCAAATCCTCACTCAGTGGAGGATGTTCTGTGTGACCTTGATGAGTAAGCTAATCCACCTTCCTAGGACTCAATTTCCCCAGAGTTAATTTTATGTTTCAACTCGCCTGAGTCACTGTGCACAGATATTTGGCCCGACACTATTTGGGGTATTTCTGTGAGGTTATTTTTAGAAGAGATTAACATTTAAATTGACAGAAAGAATGAAACAAACTGCCTTCTCTAATGTGGACAGATCTGAACAGAGTAGAAAGATCATTTTCCCTCCAGTGTAAAAGAATCCTTATTGCCTAAATGCCTACAACTGTGAAGTCGTTTTTTTCCTGAAACTTTGTCTCTTTCTGGGTCTCAAGCACTCCAGGCTTTGGAAAGGAGCTATATCACCTGGTTCTGACACCTTCAAACTTGACCAGAACTCTACCATTGGCTCTCCCCATCTGCCTGTCTTAGCTGCAAGAGCCTATAGGTATAAAGTGGGTGTGGCTGTGGTCAGCGGGGAGAGAGGGCACGTCCTACTGTTATTTACTCCTCTCTGAAGAATCTTAACTAATGCAATGACCCGTCTTGTATGTAAGGAATAAGTGAGCCAATTCATAAAAAAACATCTAAACCAATATCTGCCAAATGATAAGATTTTAACATTTTTTTCACATTAGATAGTGAAGGGTCATTGGAACATTGATACTCCAGATTTGGATAGAAAAGAAATGCCTGCTGGGAAACATGATAAAAATAATTGTGATTCCCTTGCATTTGTAAAGGAAAATTTCAGTCTACATACATTTATTCTGTTTTAAACAAGATATGGAAAAGGAAAGTTCATTTCATTTATATGAATTCCACTTCATAAAAATTCTTCTTGAGTATAACTTGTATAATATTTCTTAGTAAATACTTAAATAAATAGGGCCTGATTTGAAGTAAAGTATAATACTGAATGCGAAAAATTAAAATATAATAATAGTTGATTAAAGTCAGAGAAGAAAAACATCTGGGTGTAAAGAGAAACTAAATCATCACTAGCTTCTTAAAGTTACCAAATCAAAGCTTTAGATATTGAAGAATTCTGCTTTTGATCCAAACCTTATAATTTGAGCCAGAATTACCCTCCTACCCTAAAGAACCAAGTGCAGAGCATATGTAAAACTGTGTTTCAAACACTGGGCATCACTCAGTGCCAGACAGTGATCCTGGAAAGAAGATAAGCCAATGGTGTGAGCACCACAGTTGTTCAGAAAACTAGAGGGAGATTCCAGAGAGAACAATTGGGAAGCATGTCCCTGAATGAAGAGAAGAAGCTGGAAACAGTGGTAGACTTGCAGAGTGGAGTCCCAGATAAAGAACACTTTTTAAGGAGGCAGGAGAGAGACAGAGAGCTACAGTCTTCCAGGATCACCTGAGCAGGCATCAGACACATTTGTGATGAAACCAGAAGACAGCCCGGGAAGCACCCAAAGAAACAGAGGAGAACCACTGGGGTTCTCACCGCACCGCAGTGACTCATGATGGTCTTCAGAGCAGAAAGTCCTGTTGGTCAGCAGTGCCCAGAAAGCCACTTAGCAGTGGGACAAAACTCTCTCTACATGAACGTCAACATAATCTCATCTAAAGAAGCTAAAAACAAGCCTCACAGAGGTCAGATGGTTTCTAAGTAACTTAATTAAACTCAGCTTAAAGTCCAAGAAATTTTACTTGAATGGAATCCCCCCTGAACCCCGACAAGGCACACTCCATAATGACTGTGGTCTGGTGCTCATCACCAGGCATGCCAAGAGGCAGGAAACACCACACACAGCAGGGACAAAAATCTGTCACCAGAAGATGATGTAAATGGTAGAATCCCTGAGGGGCATTGTAACAGCGCTGGTGTTTCCTCCCCAGGGAAGGGAGGTAGGAGGAGGAAAGGCTTATGAAGACACCACACAAAGCCTTTGATCAAAGAAGGTACCAGGTAGAATTGAGAGCTGAGTAGATTATGCAAAGAAAAAGATGTGTGAAGGAAAAAAGATACGATTCTGCCTAACATGACAAGAGACAGAATAACGCCATCAGAGAGAGCTAATAGAAGAACGGACAGTGCCAGGCTTGAGTGGACTCTCAGCACACTGAATTGAAGTCCCTGGAAGAGAGGAGGAGAGGGGAGTTGGGCATCAAGGAGGGGAGGGTGCAGCAGAAAACCCCTTGATGATCTATTGCCAGAGACATTTCCACATTTGTTCAGAGTTCCCAGTCATAAGATTCACAGGGAAAACTACACGGGAAGCCATCACCATGTAAAAGTACATTCAGGTACTAGAGGAGGATGGATTGAGGACCGAATGGGAAAATGAACAAAAAATAGTCACAACAAGTCAACAATGTAGAACCACAGAATCATAGAAATAGTCAACAAAGCTAGGAAAACTGAGCAAAATGCAAAGAACAAGAGGGATAAATAGAAAACAAATAGGACATCATTATTTTAAATCCAAGAATATAAAAAATGTCACATTAAATGTGAATGTGATTAAAATGATCCCAACTAAGGACAACAATTGTTGGATTGAAAGAAAACAAAAAAAGAAAGAAAAGCAAGATCAACTTCTTACTGCTTAAAAGAAATTCACTTTATATATGAAGACACAAATATGATACAAATTAAGGATGGGAAAAAGATACGTCATAAGAACCCTAAACCAAAGAAGCCTCTAGTGGCTATGGCAATGTTAGACATGTATTTCAGAACAAGCGCATGAGCAAGGATGAAGGAGGCTGTTCCCTGCCAATAAAGATGCCACTTCACGTGAGGTCCCCAGCGTTTATGCACTCAGTACAGAACTGTAATGTGCAGAGAGCACACACCCAGGTCAGTGCAGGGAGAAGTAAACACACCTCAATTGCTGTTGATGGTCTCCATTCCATTCTCTCCATGTTGAGTAGAAGTAGAGGACATCACAGTCTTGCAGACCTCCACCAATCAGTACAACCTAATGACCTTAGGGAGCGCTCCACTGGACGGACAGCTGGGCAAGCCACTTGACCTCCTTCTGGACTCCACAGGCCTGTAGGACTAAATGGTCTGGAAGGGAGGGAGTGTAGCAAGGGGAAGGCAAAACGGACTTTCTCTGGACACTTAACTCATGGAAGAGCAAGGGGCTTAAACTTCTGCCCGCCCCTGGATCCTGGCATTGCAACCCCATGATGGCTATTAATTGACTAGAAACCCAAGACTTTCCACAACAAAGCACCTTGCACTTCTTTCTTAATTTGCTGCAAAAATCTTTAAAGGGTGATAGCTGTCTCTAGAACTGGCCCCCTAAGATTCCCTTTCCCATTTGGCTCCCAGAGCAATGATTCTGTAGTGTAAATCAGATCATTTGAACAATTTCCTTTCTTAAAACTCATCAATGGGCTGCTGTTGCATTCAATACAGATTTCTTGGCATGATTTTAAAGGTCTTTCTCATACTATTTGCATTTCTTATTTGAGTTTCACTCTTTGATAATAATTATCTCGTGGAGGGAGTGGGCCTTGCTGATCTCTCTTCTTGGCATACTTTCCACATTCCTGCTGTCATTAATATCTACTTACCTCTAATAAATTGCTTTTGATTCTAAATTTGAGTTATGTGACCCCCTATGTGCTCCCAAATTGTACCTACCAAGAGTAAACCAATAATTTACAGCATTACAGACTCAACGTTTTCCATTGTAATTTCCCATTCTCATGTGCTTGCCACTAGATTGTAAATTGAAGCAGTTAAGGATTTTATCTTCTTAATCAGTATACTGAAGCCATAATCCAGGTGGCCGGCACACAGTCGGTGCTGAATAAATGTTTTAGCTATGACAACATTAATCTGTATATATATATATATATATATATATATATATATATATATATACACACACACACAATTCTCCCTTTTAAAACCTATGATGCACTAGATCTTAATATTGCCACTGGGTTGTAAAACTGTCCCCACAATCCATTTTAGAGCATCATCATCATGTGGAAAAGAACGTCATAGCTAGCGGTGGTCTACTCACATCTCAGTTGTTTATCAAACCAGGATTTTTTTTCTTGAGGACCGAAGCCATCCCTGTGAGAGGAAAAGGAAGGGGCCCTGTGTCCCAGGATCTTCCTCTGGCTCACCTTGCTCCAACTTTTAGATCTCTCTCTTGTCAGGAAGCAGGGCAAAGCAACTTGCTGAGATCCTGTGCATCTGGTCATAGTGTCCACCTTCATTTATAAAATGGCTATATGTGTGAAATAAAAGCTGGGGAATGTCCCAACCCCATGTGTCTCCCATGTCATGTACAGAAAATCCTAGTAGAAATTCCATTAACCACAGAGGAGAGGTGTCGCCTCCAGGGAAAATTTCTGTTTCCTTTCTGGTTAGATAATTCTGACATAAGAAGTAGCCAAGGGGGAGAGGGAACAGGATATTAATAATGTCCAAAATATATTCACTGTACTGCTCTGAGTAAGAAACCAGAAAAGAGCTGGTCTGCAGAAGCCGGACCTGGACAGCCAAGCAGCAACTCTGTGTGGGAAGCTTCCTAGATGCCTGAGCACTTGCATTTGACTTGGGCATCAAATGCACTGGAGTGTCCTTGTCCCTTTCCTCAGGTCTAAGCTTGCGTAAGCCTGAAGAACTTTTAGAATACAATAATGTTTTCAAAAGGACAAAAAAATGGAGAGGACCATTTGTTCCTCTGTGTTTTGTTTTCCTGGCTGAATTTACCCATATCTGAGCTTAACCTTTCTATGTTAAAATTCTGCACCCAAATGTGAACCTTATCCCCAATAGAAATCTAAATTAAGCTTATCAGGAGACTGTTTCATAAAACCAGAAAAATCAGTGTACTAATTTGCAGTTAGAAATAAAACCAAGTGTGCTGTTAGATTCAGTCCTGATACAAAAGCTCTGTGTACACAGCATTATCTCACACTAAGGACAATAGCAATTACTTGTTGAGAAAAAAAAAAGAAAAAAAAAACAGATATGGGCTTCCTCATCTCACATAAAAGAAGATCAGGCACAACAGCTGGTGGATGTGACCTTTGCCCTGAGCTTTCAGGGATGAGCACTGTTGGCACCTTGTTCCCTGAACTCCCTACACATCCCCAAGATCACTGAGCACGTTTGGTGATGGACATGCACATGTTTCAGATTTGTTAATTATAAATGTGAAGTGACTGTCATGTTTGCCTGGCACAGGAAAGTGGGTTGGTTTGTTTATAGTCATCACAGTTGCTATTTTTTCTGAGAGGTCAAGTTGAGTATCACTTTGATATTGCATTTTGTCTAAATTTATACTTTATATCTCTAAGGGCAGTCCCATCACCCTCTTTTCTAAGGATATAGAAAATACTTCTCTAGATCTGTAAGTGCTGATATTAAATTCCTCTATAACAGGAGCCTTGATGTTTAAAAGAAAACTATTGATTCTTTTTCTGAGGACTAGCACAAGTTTCTCTGTCTATACTTTGAGAAGATTTTGGATAAAATGTCAAATGACCTCCCATTTTAAGAAATGGTGCATGTTTAGGAAATGACAAGTTACTAAACATGTAATTTCCAAACCTTGACACCATCTTAAAAATAAGGCAATACCTGCTCATACACACTTGTATTTGAAGAGCATTATTGACTTCTAAGATTGCTTTAACATTGAAGTTTAGGTTTTTAAAAAATTTCCCCCTATGCTCCCAGATGGAAGATGTAAGAAGCCTATATTTAAAATACCAACTCTTTGTAAGTCTGCAGAAATTATAAGAAAGAGAGATGAATGGGAGCTTCATTTGATGATATGCACTCTGGAGATACGGAGTTACCATGGTGATAAGAGCAAGGTAAATACATAGAAAGACAGACAGACGAATGAAAAATAAGCATAATTTCGCATAATATTAGCTACCTTGGTAAGCAATTTTTATTATTCCTATAAAGGGAAATATAACTTTGAAGACATTTAATCTGATAATATTTTAATTAATCAGTGAACTGATTCCAAAGGAAATGTGCATGCCTTGGCCCCATGTGATCACTTTCCTGGGAGCAGCTGTGGTATGCTCTCAGACACATACAGCAGAGGAGACAGGGTGTCCTTGGGATGCTGGGTCTCCTGTGCCTTTCTTGCTGTTATTCTAGAGTTGAGACCTAGATTAGGAAAAGCTTTCCATGCAGAAAGACCTGTGAACAATGGGACCTCTGGCACTGTCACCATCTTCACTGGAGAATTTAATTCCAATCTTTGACATCCTTAGAGAAGAACTGTAGTTCTAAGGGGCCCTCTATGTCACCACATTGCTACTCTTAGGTGAAGATATCTCCTTGTTTAGAGAAACCCATCTCCCTAAAGAATGCCTCTATTTAGTGATCCTAGAGCAAGAGGCCATTCAAGGGTGAGAATGCAGTGGGACTCAGCTGGGCTGGGCTGCTCAGCACTAGTGGGCTGGCCTGCAGAGCACCTGGGGAGAGCGCAGCTGGGGTCTATCCAATTCTTTTTGTTTCTGGGGGGAAGTACCAGGGATTGTACCCAGGGGTGCTTAACTACTAAGCCACATCCCCAGCCCTTTTTTTATATTTTAGAGACAGGGTCTCACTAAGTTGCCCAGAGCCTCACTAAGTTGCTAAGACTGACTGAACTCTCGGTCCTCCTGCCTTAGCCTCCTGAGTCGCTGGGATTACAGGTGTGTATCACTACGCCCAGCCTATCTGTACAATTTTTTTTTGAAAATTAGTTCTTGTTCCAATATCCAAATAAATGAGAAGTAATTTTACCTAGTTCAATAACCTCAAAATTTCACCCATCATCTGACATTTAGTACAAATCTACTAAAGTTAATTATTAATTCAACTTAACAAGGTAAATAACCAGAAATACACATCTCATTTCTAAAATTCAGTCAGCTGGCACACTGCATCCCTTCTGTACTTTTTAATAATTGTTTAAAAAATGTGCCCTATTCTCTCCTTGCTCTTGTGTAACTATAGTAATCCAGAATCTCAACCTATATCATCTGGATGATTTCAAAATTAATATTTTCTCTATTTTTATAAGAATATTAGCAATCTAGTAACATCAAATTATATCACAAAATTCTCTAAAGCATTTAAGGACTCTCGACTCTGTTGGATTAAGTAAAATATTCCAATTATAAATCATTGGTTTTTTTCCTATCTTTTGTGCAATTTTCCAGTAATCTTTTTGGTGAATTCTCTTCTTCACATCATATTCTTGTCATGCGAAGGGGAAGGCTTGTCAAAGCTTCTTTGAGGACGTACATCCATGAATGTTCTTGGCATTGCTGGAGGATGCTCAACGATTCAATGGCCCCCAGCAAATTACTTCATCCCCAGTTCCAACAAAAGATCACTGCTGTCAAGAAGCAGGCTAAAAACCTCAGAGTGATCTTGTGTGGGGAGGTGGGTACTGGGGACTGAACCCAGGAATGCTTTACTGCTGAACTACATCTCCTGGCTCTTACATTTTTTAGTACTAGATAGGATCTTGTTATGTTTCCCAGACTGACTTAGAACTTGTGCCCCCCCCCCCCCCCCCCCCCGCCTCAGCCCCCATGCCAGGGTACCGGGATTACAGGTCTGATTGTGAATTGTCTCACAGCTCCTAATATTGTCAGGATTTCAACGCAGGCAAGCTGATGTCACATATGTGAAATCCCTTGTTCTGTGAAAGGCTAAGAGGTCCTCACTACAACCACATGCCAGGAAAGGACGGGCAGGAATCTAGAGCCACTCCACCCACCAATGAGGAGAAGGCGGAGGGAGCCATTTTACAGTTGTTTGGCTTTTCTTCCATTTCTGACTGACCTGACACGCTTTTGCTTCACCGCACAGCTCATGTCAGTAACAACACATTAGGCTCTTTTCTTTGAGGCAGTATACACCCCCAGAAAACCCAAACCAAGTCACAGCGAGTGGAAGGACCACAGGGGTTAGGCATGTAGAAATTCCTACAGGAAGGAAACCAAGGAAGACAACTTGGTGTTGAAAACCAGTGTTGTTGTTGACCTAGTAATTAAATTTGTTCTTCAGAGTTTTAGTAGGTGTTGAGAATCCCTTGTGGTTTTAACTTTAAAAATGATAAGTTAATAGGTAATCAAATAAACTCCAGCCATTACCTATTCAAAATCAGACTTACACCATCAGAGACCAAGTGTGCAGCCACTCCAAAAGCACTCACCAAGATCTAATATTCACTCCTTGTGGTAAATAGTGTTAATTTCCCCAGCACCCAGTGTGTCCCTTTGTTTTGGTCATGGAGTCCCTTCAAGGCTGGAGCCTGTGTTTCCCCAGCTCCTCTGCTGTTCGAGGTGCAGGAGGGTTTGGAAATCATGAACAATGGTTTCCACAGGCATCGCCTCCCAAGGCATCCCTTTGGATTGAGAGATGAAAGCGTAGTGTCCAGGAATGACTCCTGGTAATGACTATTCTTGGAGTCAAGTGACTTATTTTTTCCTCTACATCCTCAGTGAAGAAACACATTTTTTGGAAATAAAAATAATGTATTCTAACCTACAACCACATAAACACATAAATTATTTCTTTAAAAAGTCAGAATCCTATTTAGTCCAAGATTCTATGTCTTGGAATGATCTATTTATTAACTTATGTCAGCCATAATTATTGTGCACCTTTGCAGCTGACTGTTTTTGGTATTTGAGGATGGAAAGAGAAAGGGGAAACAAATCTACAATGCAAGAGGATCATTGTGAAACCATGGGCTGGTTTTCCTGCAGAGTTGCCAAAAAAAGGAAAAGTGGGCCCTTATTCTAGCGTGAGAGATTGGTTGGGCCATGCTTTGCACAAGATCACCTTTGAGATCTCTCTCTCTCTCTCTCTCTCTCTCTCTCTCTCATACACACCCACATACACACACACACACACACACACACACACACACACACACACTATCCAGGTGGATAAGAGGGAGAGGCAAAGCCAAAGCCAGGAATAACAGGCTGACAGGTGGTGAGGCAGGAAGACCATCATGGGTTTGGGAATCTGAACCTTGTTTGACATTATGGAATCATAACAAAGAAGAGGGGACAGTCTACATGATGACAAAACTGTAGACTCCCTTGATAACTTATTGTATATTGTCCCTCCGATCATCCTTGTAAGAATTCAGGAGTGCTGACTGGTAAGGCTGATGGCTTTTAGAACAGGGGTTTTTACGATTCATCCTGAAACCTGCTTAAGCCCAGAAATCTTCTGGAGAGCCATTTGATAGAATGTGGAAAATACAGACAAGATGCTCCAGATATTTATTCCAGTTGACAGTACATTTCTAACCACGACAACAGAAGGAAGCTTGTCACCGACACTTGTGGCGCTTATTAAATCCACTTAACAGACACTTCCATCAGTGCCAAGGATGCGACTTACACCTCTTCAACAGGCCATTTAAACCCCGGCCATGGAGAGCTGCCATGGAGTGCACTTAGGAACAAAGGACAGGATTCTGGGAAGTCAGTGAGCATGTCATTACAGGCACACAGACAGCTTGAGCACAGCCCTTTTCTTTTGTGTATTCGGAAGCAACTAAAGTACAATCCATGATATAATGAGTGTCATCAATGAGAATGAACCAAGGGCTATAGGAATTCAGTGGAGAGAGATCCCAACTGATGGAGAAGCCAGAAGAGCTTCACAAGGATCCTAGTTTTATGGGAAAGATGAATACAGAGAAGGCACCCCAAAACTGGTTCACTGCATACTAAAGGTGAACAAGAGTGGAGAGGAAAGAGTGGAGCCAAGTGGCTTCTCACCTTGTGCTCACAACTAGGACAAGATGGAAAGAGCTCAAAGACGAGGAACAGAACACTGACCCCAGAACAGTGCTGCTCAGAAGCTGATTCTGTAAGGACAAGTTGGATCGGCACCCAAGAAGCTCCCTGGTACACCTACATATGCCATTATTTTCAGCTGACTAAGGCTTGCATCAGATAATTAGGAACAGAACCATTGTTACTATGAATGACTGTCGGTTTTCTAGGATTAAAGTCAAAAGAGCAGTGAAAAGATTTCAATCTGTTATTTGTCAGATACATACAACATTGTCTCACCAGGAAAGTTTGTATCTAAACCAACTAAAATAACTGAAATTCCTCTGAACAAAGAAGCCAGTCACCCCATCTTTACTGACCTGACTACGCAACGCATTGCTTGAACCTCAGTGGGTTAACGTATGTACGTGCTGAAATACATTCATATAATGGATTGATATTTGTTTCTTAACTTTTATTTGTTCTTCAATTTTTTAAATTAACTGGTTAATATGAACTTCTTATTTGTTTACCTTATGATTTTTAAACTTCTTATGGAAAGAAAAAATATTTAATAAAAATTATGATTTCACAGTGGTGAGAGTATTTATTTTTATTTAGAGCCTCATCACATCACCATGACATCTATAAAGCAGATGGTATGAGACACCACCATCATTAATTTCTGTGCTAGGGAAATGCAGGGGGTAAATTATTTTTGAATAACTTGTAATATTTCCTGTCCAAAAGATGATTTCATGGAATATGTTTGTTTAAGGGGATTTTCTGATTAAATAAGATGTATTCATCTGTTTATATATCCATACCCACATGAGCACATGCAGCCACTGAAATGGTTCTGGTGCAGAAGGAGGAAAAGATTGTTGGTAAAGAGATGGGAGTTTCCTAAGGGGACAGTGAGTTTGATAACTGGCACCTTCAGAACTTGCCCATCACCTTTCACAAGGTGAACCAAGTATACAAGGGAGGTGTTCTTGTGATTTACACCAACCATCAATAAAGAAACAAACCAAGGGGCATTGAGAATCTAGGGGCCACATGGCCAGAAATGGAAGAATGCTTCCAGGGAGCACCTTCCAGGACACTGAGTGTTGAACCTGAGGCTGAACATAGCTCCGTCCAGCATTCCCATCTAAATTTCTCTAAAACAGTCTTGAAAAAACTGACTTCAAAGCATTGAAAATGTAAATAAAGAATCAGCAAACATTAATCTTGGATTACTGAGTATAAACTGTAGGTTATGCTTTTTGCCTAAAAGAGTTATTATAGTCATGTATTGCAGATTGGGAAAATCAATATCTCCAAAATATTTCCTGAAATATTATTTATTCAGGGTATTGTGAGGGGAAAATAGTTACAAATGATTAAATAATTGGGGGAAAAATTTTATGGCGTGTGCCAGTTTGGGAGGATAACAATGCTGATTAACAAATATAAAGTTATTGAAATGCCAGACTCAATGTTTCTTCAAATCATTTCAAAGCTAAACCTATTTTCACGTTTGAAAAATAGACAACTGAAGCCAGAACTGATGTTAAAGTTTTTAAGTAATAATTAAATATTTTAAATGTGAAATCTTAAGTTATTAAACGTAGTTTTTTAAAATACCCTTCTGGTAAGAAAATGCCTATTGATTGGACAATGTTGTAGTTAAGGAGCTTCAAGAATTTTGTAACTTATCTGTATTGTTTTTCTTTCTTTCTTTCTTTCTTTTGGTACAGGAGATTGGAACTCAGGGGCACTCACCAATGAGCCACATCCCCATCCCTCTTTTGCATTTTATTTAGAGACAGGGTCTCACTGAGTTTCTAAGCACCTCACCATTGCCGAGGCTGGCTTTGAACTTGCAATCCTTCTGTCTTAGCCTCCCAAACTGCTGGGATTATAGATGTGCACCAACACACCAGCTCTGTATGAATAAAATTCGGAGCAAAGCATACTTAGGAATATCCGATAATGATAACAATCATGAAAAAAATAAATAAATTAGTAAAAAAGGGAAAGCTGGGATGGACCATGCGAAGTCAGCAA
The DNA here is from genome assembly GCF_045843805.1 of Urocitellus parryii. Lineage (NCBI taxonomy): Eukaryota > Metazoa > Chordata > Mammalia > Rodentia > Sciuridae > Urocitellus > Urocitellus parryii. The sequence goes on along the minus strand of NC_135543.1, from coordinate 5,827,035 downwards.
GGACAAGTTACATCTTATTTCATTTTTTGAATCGCCACATAAAAGTAGCAAATTAAATAGTTCTTTGGTTTAAATGTGAGATGTCCCCCAAAAGCACATGAGTAAAACAATGCCGGAAAGTTTAAAAGTGAAATTATTAGGTTGTTTGGAGCCTTAATCTCATCAGCGTGTTACTCCCCTGATAGGGAATACTGGATGATAACTGTGGACAGGTAGCATGTGGCTGGAGAAGGTGAGTCACTGGGTGCCTGTCTTTGGTGTATATATTTTGTATGTGGTGAGTGAAGGTTCACTCTCTCTCTGCTGTCCAGTTGCCATGTCCTGGGCTGCTTCCCTCCACCACACTCTTCTGCCATGATGTTCAGCCTCACCTGGAGCCTGGAGGAATGGAGCCAGCTGTCTATGGACTGAGACCTCTGAAACCAGAAGCCCCCAGATAGACTTTTGCTCCTCTCTGTTGTTCTTGTCAGGTTCTCTTGGCCACAGCATTTAAAAAGAACAAAACAACCAAAAAACCCCAAACCCTGACATACTAGAACAACAAACAGAGAACTAAAAATCTGGGTTTTGTCTTTAGATAAAACTAATTGTCAAATTTGACAATCCCCACAAAGCACAGTATGAGGGGGTGATAGGCCAGGGGCAGAGCAGGAGGCCGTGAGGCTTGCTGAGCACAGGATCAGCCTGTGCCAGCGACTGCACATGCACAGTCCCCTCGGCGACAGGAGAGCGCTGGGCACCCCTGCCTTGGAGCAGCAGAAGGCCAAGCAGGAGGAGGGAAGAAGGGCAGGCGAAGTGTGGGCCAGCAGGTAAAATCCACCCGTATCCACACACTGAGAGAAAACAGCGGGAGAAGCGCTCTCTGAACTCACAGAAGTCCATCTGAACCTTTGGAAAGTTCAGGAAAACAAGCTCCACATGGAAAGGAGACCTAATGGAGCATCAAGGCTCTGGGACCTGGAGGCAGCCCAGCTCGCCACAGAGGCCTCCCAGGGACAGGAGCTGAGGTGGGTGGGAGGAGCTGCAGGACTGCACCAAGGAGGTGAAGCGCAGGTCAGTCCCTGAGCGGGCAGCACAAGCCCTGGCACCCTGACAACCCTTTAAATACTGGCCTCCAGTGATTCTTCTGTGCATGCTATAAAGGAAAGGGATTCCGGGAGACAATGGTTCCAGTGTAGCCACACATTTTGGATCTGAATCAGGAAGACTGAACAGCGTGGACCAGTGGGGTGGAAATTGGTGCACAGTGTCTGATTGCTGCCTTTCTCTGGCTGTGCATCTGCACAACACACACTTGTTATCTAGGCTCAGGGACCATCAGCAACCATGGCTCAGGGCAAAAGAAGGGGGAGTGAGGATTTTTCAATGATGTGCTAAGAAGCACCAATCCTGGATAAATATGCTGACATTCAGCCTCAGTAAGCCAGCATAGGGACAACACTTGTTCTGTACAATGAGAAGTTTCAATTATCACAAGAATAATTCTGCAGAATGTTATATCAATTATTATCCTGAAAATAAAAAGGATACTGTGAAGAGGTTCAATAAGCAAAATATCAAACAATTTAGAAATGGCAAGCACTACATATGTAGCAAGTTAAAAGAACACGCCCTTCATGAAGACAAAGTGGCATGAAAAGGAAAGAACACAAGATTAAGGGAAAAGTGAAGATGCAAGGAAAGAAAGGGTGGCTTCCACAACTAAGAACACGGAAGGTGTGTTTCAGATCTCTCCAGACCAATCGAGCTGAATACGTTCTCCACAACTAGCAGCTCTGAGACCACAAAAGAGAGAGAGAGAGAGAGAGAGAGAGAGAGAGAGAGAGAGATGAAATTTATAATCATTTGAAACAAAGTATCAGAATTTTTTTGTAATGGACACATGAGTATTGTTTTAAGGAGAATTCCTTCACTCTCACTTGATGGTTCATTCTCTGAATAGTGGTTCTCTGCCCTTTGAAAGTGAACAGCAAGATCTGTCCTAATAAAGGAAGGAAAACACTTTGACTCTTGTCCACTGTATGGTTCCGTATTTATAACACAGGGATTACCGTCAATAACTGTTGTGCGTTTGTAGAAGAAAAATGATCTGAGCCTATTATAGGACACTTCTTCCAAGTCTGTTTAGAAACTAAAATTCAGCACAACAAAGAAAAAAAAACAAAAAAATTAAGTGGCAAGAGTTGTTTCATAAGATAAATTAAATCTTAGAAGAAAACATGAAATATAGAAATGGCGACATTTATGGATCTAACAACTGGTAAATATGGAATATTTATTCCAGTTGTTACCCTTTGATTGAGTTGCAGATCGTCTCTCTCTCTCTCATTTATGTACTTAATGAACACAAGGAAGATGTGTAATCAGGTAAGATGTGGTTCTGAAATGCACCATCCATGTGCACCTGTGTTTATAAAAGGACATAAAACGTGTCTGTACACATCTACAAGGGCATGTGCACACATGTGTGTACACACACACACACACACACACACACACACGCAAATATGTATATAAGCATCCAATGTACCTATTTCTAGGAGGAAGAAGCCATAAGCAACAGCTGGTTAGTTTCATGAAGACAACAATCAGAACAAACTATTTAAATAAATTCATCTAAACTATTTCTTAAATTATGTGTCCAAATTCCACCACCACAGATCAAATTCTTGATTTCACACATGATCAGCCATGAATCTATACCTTAGTGCACTTGAACTCCAAAGTTGATGCCCATCTATCACCAACATAACCCCGTGCCTCGAATAGCTGTGCCCTGCGGTGTCACTTGCTAACATAATGTGCTTGCAGAGTCAAGGACAGCACATCTCCAGGGCCAGATTCAAACAGCTCTGCTGGGGCTCTTCAACATATATATAACATTTTAGCCTTACACTGGGCGATTCAACCCTCCTCCATGTGATAACGGATTGTTACAGTCTGCAAGTACATGAGGTGGTCTAAGAGCTTTATTAGTGCCCAAGATATTATGCTCGTTTACTCTGCCATGGATGGTGGGTGCCCACATCTGTTGGGAATGCATATGAACTTACATCTATCTTTTTAATGAACAAATGGATGCTTTTTAATACATTTGATGATTTGGGAGGAATTATACTCTGTGGTAGAATGTTTATTAATTTTTTGTTTGTTTGTTTTGTAGTACTGGGAATCAAACCCATGTCCTAGCAAATGCCAGATAAACACCCTACCATTGAGCCCTATCCCAATCCCTGTTTATTGATCTTGATTACAAGCAAATTTTTTGAAATTATGTACAATGTAATTTCTTTAACTATCAGTAGTTTTGATTTCTAAATAAAATTGACTTAGTGACCTTCTCTATGGGAAAAATTGAATTTTATAGAGAGATTTAAGTGTTAGAAAATGTTGTTAAAATAACATGTCTTTTCATTCCTACCTAAAGGAATGTGAGCTGTTGACACCCATAAAGTACCTGAAGCATAACTACAAATATCACAGTAATTTTCTAAGTTTAAAGATTTGCCACAAATTACCTGTTAAAGAACCTTGTAAATTTTTTTGTAAATGACCTTCAGACCCTTATTGAGACCCTGTTTATTAATGTACATTTATTGTATATTTGCTTACATAGAGAATACAGACAAAACACTTACTGAATACTAATGAATTTTTCTTGTTTGATAATGAATTACTAGGAAAATCAATATAATCTACCAACAACAAAAAAGTGGGGACAATATATAAATGGGTAATTGTGCATGAAAAGTATTCTGCCCATTGGGCTAACTTGATTGGTCTTGAGGGTCCAGTTTCTAAAAAGCACTCTATTTGCATGCCTCCATTAATGTGAATGCAAATATTTTGTCTTATGTAGCTAAAGTCAAAGTCTACCAAAGGCAAAGTAATAATTTTGGTAAAGAATACTTAGTGCGACAGAGGGGCAGAGAGAATTACTAGCATGGCATACCTGATATAAATCATCTGCTCAGATTTCTCTAACTTATGCACATTCAAACCACAGAAGTACTGGACACCAAGCATGCCATATATTATGATTTGGATGTGAGGTGTCCCTCGCAGGCTCATGGGTGAGAGATACCACGTAAGAAGATTTAGAAGAGAAGCAGTGGGATCATGAGAGCTTTAATCCAAGCAGGGTGTGGCTGGAGGAGTGGGGCACAGGGGGCGTGGTTTTGAGGTAGACATTCTTGTATCTGGTGAATGGAGTCTCTCTCAGTTTTCTGATCACCATGTAAACTGCTTCCTTTCACCACACTCTTCCGCCATGATGTTCTGCCTGACCTTGAGCCCTGAGGAATGACGCCAGCTGTCTGGCTGAGACATCTGAAATTGTGATCCCCCAAATAGACTTTTCCTGCTCTAAAGTTGGTCTTATCAAGTCTCTTAGTCACAGCAGTGAAAAAGCTGACTGAAACATTGTACTTTCCTTGGGAAGTCAGGCAGGAGACAGAAAAGGGGCCACGCATTCTATTTTAAGCACTTACAGATCCTGGGAACTGAGGAAACCATTTCATATATCTAAAAGTCACATTTCACATTGTCCATAATGAGAGCCTGACAGTACTGCCATGCACATAAAATGACATTACATAGCATCAGGAAATACTGCAATCTGTCCATCTCTTTGTACATATAAGGTAAATACATTAAATAATTATTTCTATAGATAGGTGATCCCAGTGAAAATAGAACTGGACAGGAATGCTATTTTTTTAAAAGCTACATTCTTGACAAAACCTGGTAGAATGACTGACTTGCAAAACCATAGGATCAATGTCTGTAGAAATTTTTGTAACCACAGTGGCTGTCACAGCTGCTCTCTCCACTGTTGACTCCTGTCCCAGAATACCCTTTAATTCTGTTTGGTCTCATTACCTACATCCAGAAAGCAACAGCTCCCTCCATGCCTCCCAGGTGGCATGACCCTTGGAAAAGGCAGATCATGAGAACCCCTGTTCCAGGGTCCCACTGATTGTCCAGACATGCAAAGCACATCCTGCTCTTCCAACAGTAGCACCATCATTAAGAGTTTCCCTCTCTCTCTCCCTCTCTCTCTTTTTTTATACCCCCATTTGACACATTTGAAACTTATAGTTCTGGCTGCAGAAAGCCATGAGAGAATCTGGGAAAACACCTTATTGTTTGTAGCAAATCACAAAATGAATTTATGATTTGGGAAATTAGTTTTTCACAATAGAAATTTCATTTAATCCTGCCGAATTCACTTATTTCACTGTTGTGTTATATATATATATATATATATATATATATATATATATATATATATATATACATATATATATATATATATATATATATATATACCCATAGTTCAGTTACAGTCTTTTCCAAATAAAGATGATATTTTCTTTTATACAACAATAATCAGATATTTTCTAAAGACTAAACAGTAGCTTGCTCACTTAAATGGAGGCCTTTCTGTGCACACTCTGTTTTCTTCCAGGGTGGGATGCCGGGCTTGAGCGTCTTGGCTGAAGCTCCCTGGCTGAAGCAGCTTTTCTTTTCCTTCTCCTCATAAGGTGGGGTATGGCTGTTTGAAGTGGGGGCAGGAAGGTTTCTGCTGCTTTTGAGTGGATAAAGGACAGGAGCTGGACACCAGCCAGACCCAGGGGTAGATTCTTATAATCCCAACAATTTTGGAGACTGAGGCAGGAAGAACACGAGTTAAATGACAATGTCAGCAGTTCAACAATTCTTGTCTTAAAATAAAAAAGGAATGGAGATGTGGCTCAATGGTAAAGAACAGCTGGGTTCAATCCCTAGTACCAAAAAAAAAAAAAAAAAAACCCACAAGCAGGTGTAGGGGCCAGTGGCTTTCTGGTTTCCTCCGGATCATGATCTCCTCTTTCCACTGATCACCAGGAAGCCAGTGATATTTGCTAGACTCTGGAGAATGAAATATTTTCTATCTATCCCCAGGAGGCTTAAGACTTTGCTTGAAATGAAAGGAAGAGCGTAGATTTTTTTTTTTTTTTTTTTGCGCTCCTGTATTCCACCAAATTGGACAATTTCAAGTCTGAACCTCCCCCAAGGACTTTATCCTGAGCGTTTGGGTCCTTGGAAAAGAGCTTGCAATTCACTGAAAACTTCTTTTGTGCCAGGATCTCCCAGAGATTCTAAACCATCATGAGAGTCCCACATGACTATGAAAATTTCATTAAAATATTAGCAGTCTTCTTGCCTACTTTGATGGCAGTCACTTGCTTCTCCTGCTCTGTCAAAGATGAAACATCACCTGTGTCCCCTTAGAGGCTTGCTGCATTTTAAAATTCAGCCCACCTGGTTGCCTGTGACTCAACTCCCTAATGGACTCAAGAGAAGTTATTATTTCATAGGTTATGGGACATCTCTTTCATCTCATCCATGAGAGGATGCTCTCATGCAGCTCTGACATCTTAAGTAAAAGCAGAATCCCACCAATGAGTTTTAGTATTGCTGTCAATTATAAAATCTTGTTACACTCAGTATCTTCTTGGACTGAAGAAACAATGGGAAAAATCTGGAAATATTAAAACTGGGCATTTAGAGGAACAGTCCCCAAACCCTGGAGATCAGGCCTGGGAAAAGCAGCACCAGCCAGTATGGGGTGAACACAGAGGGCTGTGTGTGTAGAAGGGGCAGGTGGGCTGGTTCCATGAGGCTTTAAAATGTGTAATTAACTCAAGTGACATCAAGAGATTCCCTGGGAAGGACCTGCTGCTGTGGTGAAGGGTTGCTGCAGTGAGATCTTTGAGGAACTGCAAGCAGACAGGAGCGCCAGAAAGCAAAGTGGAAGAGATGCTCACTGCTCTCTCCCAGCCTCACAGGGTCCTCTTAGCTACCCCTGTTGACACAGTGTAACACAGGGACATTGGAGGAAACAGAAGGGTCCTTGATCAACTTCCCAAGCATTATAATTGTAAATATATGGAAAAATAAACAATGGCAAATATATGCCATTATAATGGCAAAATGTAGAGGTATTAACTCAATCCTGATCATAATCATTTGAAATAAGCAATTACTCCTGTAATGAGTCACACAAAAAATCTACCAGAAGATCATTGATAGAAATCTACTCTAAGGAAAAAGAGAAAAAATCCAGGGAAAAATGGCAATTGAAAAATAAAAGTTAATTTAGTAAAATTAAAGAAAGAAATAAAAAAGGAAAAGCAAAATATACAGAGGAATAGACACAAGAGACTAGAAAAGACTTGAGGGGCATAGAGGATATAAATGAGGAAGTATAAATAAATCGAGTTGGAATAAAGGAAGACTAATGTGATTTAAAGTATAGACAGGGAAGAAATGAAAAAGACAATGTGCAGAGAATTGGAATCACATATAAGTGAAAGTAATAAGTAATGAATGGATATTCCAGTTGTGATTCAAGCACAGTCCCTAAAATAAGAAAAGCTTGGATCTATACATTTAAAGGCAAAATCTTCCTAAAATTCACAATTTAGACATGCACAAAATAGAAATGCAGAGATTTAATGATGAGGCATCAGTACTTCTGCAGGTGGACAGAGAATGCAGTCATGACAAGGCAGTCAATAGCAGGCCCAGATACATGCTGGGTCCTGTTCAATGTTAGCGGAATTCCGTCTGCAGGGTACCTTAGGAGCCAGGTGTGAGCCAGCGCCCAGCTTTGCGTCCCCCAGCCTCCCCCTAATTACGCAAGGTATCGACATTTTAAAGTTGCACTCACTTGAGGAACGTTATTCCTGTGAGATTGTTTTCAAGAAATTATTAGGAGATCAATATGATTCAGTAAGACGCCCTTCAGGAAACCGGGGGTAGAGGAGTCATGGAGAGCCTGAGCTAAGTCATGGGGAGCCTGAGCCACTGCAGACATGTGGGGTACAGAGCAGAAGGGAAGGGGACTTGCCTGAGTTCGGGGGAGAAGGGACACAGGTCACAAAAGAACAAAAGTGAAAGAGGAAAGTAAAAGTATGGATGCAAATGAATTACTGATTGCCACAGTGTAACAGCAGGGAGTTGTAAACATGGTATAAAGACAGCGATCTGGTTTGTAATGGTGACAATCTTGATGATTTGGAAAAGGAAAGTTAAAGAGGAATCATAGATCTTGATAATGTTATTATTCATAATTGGGAATTTGTAGGTATCCTTCAGGGTTAAGAGCACTAAAAATGCTCAATAAAGTTTTGAACAAAATTGTAATATACTTAAAATAAGAGATAAAGAGAGGACACTCAGCAAATAATGTTTGAAGATGAAGGAAAGACCGTGTACTAAAAATATACATTAAAAGCAAGGAATTGAATAAAATATAAAAAGTTCAGTCTATACTTATGAAACAATAATAAATAGAAAACAACCTCACCTAGATTAAAAAAATTGAAGTTAATTTACTATTATATCCCAAATGTAGATTGATTCAGAAGGTCAAAAATAAAAAGAGGCACAAAGCCACATCTAAGAATTGCAAAAGAAAATGTTTAAGTGAAAAACATTGTATTATGTTAAAATTTGCAGTTCTCCATGAAGCTACAATACCCATGCACAGCTCTATCTAAATAAGAAAACTACCACTATGTGTCATGTAAGCAAAAAGAGATGGAAGATCTCTGTATTAGTATTACAGTAGCAGAACTGAATTTGTTCTGCACAAAATCAAATCAAGTTAAAATATAATATAAAAACTTAGATCATGCAGGGTCTATATAATTGAAAATCATTATTCTTGTTTTCCAAGAATATGGAATACTCATTATTACATTAAATAAATAAAAATCATCATTATAGTAACTATTATTGCATTAAGTCCCAAAGAAAAGTTTAAACTTGAACAAGTAGAAATAGTAAAGATAACATTCTCAGCTAGCAACATAATGAACTATAGAATAGTGATGTCAGGGAATAAAAATCACCAGTGTTATATGAGTTAAAACATTTTATTTTCTTTGAGAACATTCAGACTGAAGATGAAAAATTAAAAAAAAATAATTACTCATTATTGAGGAAAAAATGACAAAAAAATTATTACATGAACTATATGTGATACAGAATACCGCAATACACAGTTTAGAGGGAAAAAAATAGTTTTGATTATACAAAACCAAGGTGATGCAAGCCTGTAATCCCAGGAACTCGGGTCCCTGAGACAGAAAAACTTCATATGTGAGAACAGCCTCAGTAACTTAGCAAGACCTGTATAAAATATATTTTATATATATTTTATATATTACATAAATATATATATTACACACACACACACACACACACACACACACACACACACACACGTATATTATTTTAAGACCAGGGAGATCATTCAGCGCCCCTGGGTTCAATCCCCTCCAAAAAGAAGAAGAAGAAGAAAAAAAAGAATAAGTGGAAAATGGAAATATATAAGAAAATGATTAAAAGAATAAAAGGAAGAAGTGATAAGATACAGTGAAAATATATCAGAAATAGTTTCTAGAACTACACATAAAATTTATATAAAGTAGGAAAACCTCTCGGTGTCATGGGATTTATCAATATTTAGCTGTAATTTCAGTTTTTTGATACAATACCTAAAGCATGATCCTTGCCAAAGTGGGATGGGGGGTTGTGAAGGCAAATTTTTAAAACTTTTCTCTGTTAAACCCACTGTTCTGAGAATGAAAAGACTAGTCACAACTGTGAGAATGTCTTTGTAAAGCACGTATCTGATGAAGGATGGGCAAAACATACAAAGCCTCTTAAAACACAATACTAAGATTACAAGTAGTCCAACTAAAAGTGGGCAAATTATCTGCACAGACACCTCACCAAGGAAGATCTACAGAAGACAATTCAGTATCTGACGCTATATGCTGCTAGGGAGATGCCAATTAAAACAACAGTGAGATGCCCCTAAGCATTATGAGAGCATCTAAAATCCAAGATGCTGACGATGCCAAATGCTGACATGCATTGGTGGGGAAGGAAACGTACTCCATCACTGAGGAGGAGAGTTTGGAGTTTCTTACGGAATTCAACATGTTCTTACCATAAAATCCAACAATCCCACTGTCAGTTATTTGTTAGTTGTCTACTCAAAAGAGTTGAAAATCCCACCCCAAAATCTGCATATCAATGTTGACGGCAGCTTTGTTAATAATTGACAACCATTGGAAGCAACCAAGGGACAATTTAACAGGTAAATAGATAAACAAATGGTAGTCCATCCAAAGAATGATAATTCAGTGATAAGTTAACTAAGAAGGAACAAAAATGATAGGCAAGAAAAGCAAGTGGTTAAGAGGAAGAAACTAATTTGAAAAGGCTATATACTCTGTGATTGCAAGTCTATGAATTTCTGGAAAAGACAAATTTAGAGACAGTAAAACAGATGGGTGGCTGAGGGCTGTTCAGTGGGTAAAGGGACTAAAGGAATCAGTACAGCACATGAGGCTCAGAGGTCAGTGAAACTGCTATCTGATGCTGCAGGTACCACACTGTGCATTTCTCAAGACCCATGGGCTGGTACAAGGCAAGGACTGAACTCTGATTTAGAATATGTACTTGAGTTAAAAATACATCGATCTTTTGTAAAATGTGGCAGACTCATGCAAGAGTTTATTATAGGGAGAGTATGAGGAGAAAAGAAACGTGGGAGTGTAAGTATATAGAAATATTTGGCTTATTAATTGAGCCAAAGTGGTGGCCCACACCTGCAATCCCAGCAAAGTGGGTGGCTGTGGCAGGAGGATCCCAAGTTCAAAGCCAGACTCAGCAACGTAGGGAGGCCCTAAGCAACTTAGTGAGACACTGTTTCAAAAAATAAATAAATAAAAAGGTCTAGGGATGTGGTTCAGTGGTTGAACACGCTTTGGTTCAAAAACACAACAGCAACAACAAAATAACTAATCATATACACAATTACCTACATGTATTAATATTTGCTTGTACTTAGTAAAAAACTCAGGCCAAGATAGTGGTACACAGCTGTAATGCCAAGCTGAGACAGCAGGATCACAAGTTCCAGGCCAACCTCTGCAATTAATGAGACTCTGTCCAAATAAAAACAAAATAAAAAAGGCTAAGGATGTAGCTCACTGGTACAGAGCTCTGGTGTTCCCTCCCCCTCCCGCAAAGAAAGATTAAGTAAATAAATAAATAAAATTCTTTACATATCCTAAACTTGATATTGGGTATTATTTGACAAGGAGAAGATACAATTTAACAGTAGCAAGAAAGTCATGGGAGGAAAAGTTTTATTGTAGCAATAAAGTGGCTATTATGAAGGGCATTTTGAGAAGTTTGATGTTTCTTTAACTAAATTTGAAATTTACAAACTTCAGAGAGAAATGTATCTTTATTTTTACCAAAGAAGTCTGACCCAAGCACTTGATTCAGCTCTAAAAACTAAATCAAATTGGGTGAAAATATATTATTTTACACATTTTTAAATCAACTCATAACATTATGAGATTTTTTTGAAAAATGATATTACTGGAAAAAGTCAATGTATCTTTGTTTTAAAATATAGTCATAACCTGTGATTATCTTATGCTGTGTGCCTCTTTGTCATGTCATCTCTAAATATTATACTTATTTAACTATTTTTACAATATTTTATTCAAAAATATTGAAATATTTTGCACTTTTTCCAGTTTTATGATGTTTTCTAAACGAAGCAAAACTTAATAATTCAATAAAAATATTTCAGAAATGCTATGTTTGACATTAGAAGGTTGGCTTATAATCCTTAGATCCATGAATTCTATCTTGATCAAAACTCATGCTCATGGCTAAAACTGCTTGTGTAAATATAAGTTGGAGCTGATCACTAGAGCTCACACTGGAGAACATATTTATTATTAAAATCCATAACTCTCTATTTATTTATTTTGGATTAGATACTCCCGATCATTACAGAGTCAAGAAGATTTAACATTTTGCATGAGCTTGACTAGGCTGCTAAGACAAAATATCATAGCCTGAGAGGCCTGAAGTTACAGAAATTGACTTCTCACAGTTCTGACAGCAGGCAACTCCAGGATCCAGGCCAAGCAGACATGCTCTGATGAGTCCCTCCTCTCAGGGCTGTGTGCTCAGATGGCAGAGGGTAAAGGGTCTATCTAGTCCCAGTGATGAAGCCTCCACCTTCATGACCGCTTCCCTGTTAGGGGTCCTCATCCTGAATTCACCACCCCTGATGTTAGGGTTTTAGCATAAGAATGTTGTGCGGAGGGGTCTTGCATATAGTCATTGTAGTGGTCACACCATTTTTACTTATATGAAAGCTAAGTTAAAGTATTTTTCTAGTTTTGATCAGAGATATCGAAGAAGAAATTGAAACTGAAATTTAGTGCCTGTTCTACCACACAACCTTGCCTCTGTCCTCAATGCCCTTACCCAATGGCATCCTCTGGATGCTTTCTGCAACTCCTGGCCGCCATACTAGAAGCCCCTGGATGGTGACAGCAGCATGAAAGGATCTTCCCTCCATGGTATTAGCATTGGGAGAATTTGCATCCAGATACTGTGAAGTTTGTTTTGAGTTGTCTAAGAAATGTGTGTGATATTGTTGAAATAATATTTTATAGCATAAAATTTAACTCTCGTAAGCAAAATGGAAATGTAGAAATTAAATTAGATAACAGGTCTCTAATCTTAGTAAACCTTAATGAGTATGTGTCATTCTTTTCAAAATGGAGATTGGTTTAGAAAATTAAATGATGCTCACAGAGGCCCAGCATAATAGCTGCCTCTATTCCACACAGACCGACACATCACAGGCACAGGAGTGGTCAACAAAATTGAGATGGAGGGCCAGAGACCTCAGCAGGTACATCATGGATTCTCACTAGAGCACTGTTCTGAATCTTATTCCAGAGCTCCTGGGAGTCAGTACAATAAGAACAGGTCATCTTGAAGGCATTTCAAAGTTTGAAGTTAAGGAATTATTGGATGAATAAATAATTATATGTATAAGTCAGAAATAACATATAGTTTCTTCTTTTGTTTTAATCATATGTGCCAATATAACAATTTAAATTGTTTTTTTCAATTCACATATGTGGATGAAAGGAATAATAAAAAAAGATAACCTGTGGTTTCTTAGACCTCTTGTGAAATTTCTGGACTAAAATACTTGTTTATGTATTAATCATGGGACATTAAAGGAAAAGTCCTGAAAGCTAGAAGTATACTAAGATCTGAGTCTTCCTCTTCTATCATGTTGGCTTTGAACACGTAGTCAAAGAAACAGTATGAATATATACAGATATATGTAGAAAAATCTTCTGATCAAAGTTTACTTGAAGGTAATGGGAAGAAAAATCCATATTTACTCTTTTCTACAACAATCATTAAATACAGGATCACTTGAGCATAAATTTAATAACTTCTAATCATCAACCAAATAGTAAATATAGTCCAAACCAAATGATAATTTTTATTACAATAAACTGAAACAACCTAATGATTTAGAAAGTCAAATTAAAAATCACTAAATGACATTATCTTTGCATAATTACAAAGGTTACTAACAATTGTATGAACCCTCTGCCCCTCCACAAAAGACCTTCATTAACTGACCATTCACTTTCAAATGTAAGTATTTGAGGACAGTGGATATTTTTAGATACAAATTTTATAGTCATGTTTCCTTTGCTAGAATGTCAGAGACAAGTAATTTCATTACTATAGCTTTTCTTTGTGGAACTTTTTTCCTCAGAGCCATTATCCTAAATGTGAGTATTGATGGTGCTACCCGTGGAGTAGAAGCATCATAGCTGCATAACTTTTAGATTTTTTATATAAATCTTTGCTATAATGTCACTCCTGGCAACCAGCTGTGCTGTGATATGTCACAATGATGAATCACCAGGCATGGTAAAATCTAAAGGACAGTTATATAAAAACCTGTATTAATAAACATAATTTTCACAAGTGCAAGATGAGCATTTGCATATACTCTGAAACTTTCTATAGCACTTACTCCAAAGTTTCTAGTACATGACCATATTTTAGGACCATAACTATATCCATGTGCAGCTTCACAAAAAAAGGCATCCCTTCTTAGAACACATTCAAGGCTGACACATAATTGTGCCATGTGAGATTATGCCATAGAAAGACCTTGTAAAACTACACTGGACTTCCAATCTGGACATAATTGTGTAGACTCTTGTTTACCTGCTACTCCCTGCTAAACAAAAATATAAACCTAGAAGAAACAGAAAAAAGGAGACAAGGGAAGTAGGACTCTGAATTTGGAGAGAGGGAGGTTAGGGACATTGGAGTAGCCTCACAGGGACCAGACATCATACAACCACCACCCAACAGGGGAGGTGAGCAAGGACAGCATTTCCTAGCCTTTCTTCTCCCCACAAGCAAGCAACAGATGAGGGATGGGCAGCTCATTTCTGCCACAGAATCTCAACAGCAGAACTGGACTGACCAGAGCCCATCGAAGGCTCCTTCCACACAGGACAACTGGTCCCAAGACTCTCCTCCCTACCCAGGGGCCACAGTCTATTGGCAAGGGGCATCCACCAAGAGGAAGCTCTGTCCCAGGAAGCACCCTCAGTCACCCAGGATGTGGACTCTATCCTCAGCTGGAGCCACAGGTCACCTGGCATGAGCAAGCTCCTCTTCATCCCTCACACAGTGCCAGCAGAATCCAGGGAGAGACCAACCTGACAGATAGTGGGTCTCAAAGCTAATTAGATTGCCCCTGGATCCACAGCCCACAGCCAAACATATGTGTGCTAAACCTCGACAGGATGTACCATGTCAAAATACACAAAGTATAATTTAGATGGGACACAGAGTTCCCCGATACGATAACTAAAACACCATCCACACTATAAGGAAATTACTCATTATTACAAGAACTAGGACATTCACAGGCTTTAATAGAAGAAGCCAATCAATCCATGGGTGCTGACCCCAAGATAAATCTGCTGTTCAAATCATCTGAGTTTTAAAGCAACCACTCAGAAATAATTTTTACAAGCAATCACAAATCATCCCAAAGCAAATGAATACTCAGAAAATTGGAGCTAAATAAATAAATTAATTAATTAAAATGAAATTATAAAGAAGAAGCATATGAAAAATATAGAAGTGAAAAATTTTATAATTAAAAAATCAGAAAGACAATAGCCAAGTGCAGTGGTGTACACCTGTATTCCCAGAGGCTTGGGAGGTGGAGGCAGGAGGATTGCAAGTTCAAAGACAGCCTTGGAGATTCAATAAGGCCCTAAGCAACTCAGTGAGAACCTGTCTCTAAATGAAATATGAAAAATACCAAAATGCTGTGGATGTTGTTCAGTGGTTAAATGCCCATGAATCCAATCACTGGTACAAGAAATAAAGAAAGGAAGAAAAGAGGAAGGAAGGAAGGAAGGAAGGAAGGAAGGAAGGAAGGAAGGAAGAAAGGAAGGAAGGAAGGAAGGAAGGAAGGAAGGAAAGGAGGGAGGGAGGGAGGGAAGGAAGGAAGGAGGTTCCTAGACAGATTTCATAATATACAGTGATGACAAGGGATAAGGGTGAAAACCATAGATCAAAATAACTTCCCCCATCCAAATAAACAAAACAAAACAAAAAACCCCATAGCTGACAGACCCAGCTGAGTGCAGATAAGGAATAGAGCTCAGGACTCAGACAGAAGGTACAATTGCACAGTGTTAGAGTCCCAGAAGGCAAGTAGAAAGGAGCTGTGAAAGATTTGTCTGAGAAATAATGACTGAAAGCTTCCCAGACATAGCAGAGGACATGAACTCACAAATCCAAGCAGCAATAAGGCAAGAAAAAGAAATGATATGCAGCACACATACTTGCAAAGGAAGAGGTCAGCCCATCCCTGATTGCAGATGGCGAGACTGTCCATGTCAGACATCCTAAGAAATATGCAGAAAGAAAAAAAAGAAAGAAAAAGAAAAGAAAGAAGATAGAAAGAAAAGAAAAAGAAAGGAAAGAAATAAAAAACATCAATACTGAAATGAGTTTGGTAGATGGAGAAGAGATCAACATATAAACCTGAAACAACATATTCACACATACTAATATTTATTTATTTATTTATTTTTTAAAGAGAGAGTGAGAGAGGAGAGAGAGAGAGAGAGAGAGAGAGAGAGAGAGAGAGAGAGAGAGAATTTTTAATATTTATTTTTTAGTTCTCGGCGGACACAACATCTTTGTTGGTATGTGGTGCTGAGGATTGAACCCGGGCCGCACGCATGCCAGGCGAGCGCGCTACCGCTTGAGCCACATCCCCAGCCCCTACATACTAATATTTAAATATTTAACATGTTGAAACTGAGAATTAAAAAGCAATGACATTTATAGTCACTCAGAAGAATCATTTAAATACTTAGGGATAGATTTAACAAAATGGGTTAGGAAACATGTATGCTACAACTTTAAAAGATGAAGGAAATTCAAAAAGACCTACATAAATAGAGATACCCTACATTCATGGATTTGAAAACTCAACAGTGAAAATGAGAGTTCTTCTCAAATTGATCTATTAATATAATCTCACCCCTATCAAAACTCCATCAGGATAGTATAAAAGCTTATTTAAAAATAAATATGAAAAATAGAAGAGTTTTAAAAAGGAATCCTGAAAATTAAGACCAAATTGAAGGAATATCGCTGCCAAAAATGCAGGCCTACTATGTCAGTTTAATAAGCAGGAGCTAAGCATTGGTGAAGAGATAGGCCAAGAAATCAAGGAAAAAAAGGACCAGAAGAGAGAACTGAAACTGACCCCCACCAGTATCCCAAAGAAAGCAAAATTCAGCAGAGGAAGAACAGCACTTTCAACAAGTGCTAGAGCACCGCACCACGTTAGGGAACACTATACAAAATCTTGATGTAAATCCCACCTCTTACACATAACTTAGATAAAACTTATCACAGATTTAAGTAGATAATATAAAACTATTAATCTATTGAAAAAATAAACATAGAAAGTCTTGGCATTGAGGGAAAGACAAAGTGTTCTTAGATTTAATACCCAGGGGACCTCATCAAATTAAAAACATGGCTCCAGAAAGGAGTGTTAAAGGGATGGAAAGAGAAGCAACAATCATGGAGAAATGTCTGCACACCATGTGTCTCCTGAAGGAGAACCAGTGACACGACACGTCAAGCACCAGGACTCGGAGGAGCTGGAGCGCTGGTCCAGGGCCGCCTCTGGGAAGCTGAAATGGAGCAGCTTCCAGAGGAGAGTCTGACCGTTTCCTCCACAACTAGACCTGCAGTTGTCACACCCAACAGCTAATGTGCTCCTGTGAATGGCAGCTGTGTGCAGAATCTCTTATGCTGGTCAGAGTTCCTGCAGCATGTCAGGGTTAAACCCGGTGTGCTGTAGGGATACTATGTGTTGATTAAAATTTGTGGGAGGCCATTGATTTGGACCAAAACCTCGTGCTGACCCAACCATTATGGAGTTGGATGACCCTACTTGAGCTTTAGTTCATTGCAGGAGGTTCTGTAACCCATCAACCCTTCAAGCCGGCCACGATTAAGTTGTCTCTACCCTGCCCTTGCACCTCCTGCAAAGGCTGTCAGGTTGTGTTGGGACTTGGAGTCCTTGGAATTTGTTTTGGTTCTGCCATCTGCCCAACTCAGGAATTTTTTTTCTTTTTTTGCTTTATTCTGTTTTCTTATAATTGCTCAAATTGACTACAGAACTTTAAAAGTATAAAGGTTGTGTAAAGGTAAAATTTCCAAGCTGATTCTAAGCCGCAGAGCCTGAGTTAAAGTGTAAAAGACCAGGCATCCTAAAGTTTCCAAAGTACAGGGATTGGGTTAAAAAGTAAAAGACTAGCTATTGTTAGAGTCCCTCTGCTACCCCCAAAACCTGTAATCCCTGTAGCTGTTAGGACAATACTGGAACTGCCCAGTAAATATTTCCACTGACTTTCTGGTTGTTTAATAGCTAAGGGTTCCGAGTTGCTTGGCACATAGGCATTGCAGGACCTAAACCAATCAGTTTGAATGTGTACCCCACTTAGGAGCACCAATCACCCCTGTCCAATCTGTTCCCGCCAATGTATGCACTAATCCTGACTCAGGGTTGTTGTTCAATTTTCCCGCGCCTCATGATGATTTGTTCTGATGTATGCAAAGCCCACCGCCCTCTCCACGAAGTGTACTTAAGCTCCACCTGACCTCTGCTCTGGACTCTGAGCTGCTCTCCCTTCTTGAGTGGGCACAGAGTCCCAGCGCGCTGGAATGGATCCCCCAATAAATTTCCCCCCTGCAATTGCATGAAGTGAGTCTCTTGTGTGGTCTCTCCCTCCGACGCTCCGCTGCACCCAACAGTTGTACATTTTAACATATGGCATCCTCCCCAACGATGCAATAGAGTGAAGTATTGAAACATCAACAGCCTGGATTGATGTCCAGAGAAAGATGCTGATTAAAACAAAAAAGCTGATACTCAAAGTTCCCTGCAGTACAACTCCATCAGGCTCCATTCCGGAAAGGTTGTAATTTTAGAAGAGGAGAATGGATTTTTGTTGCTAGGGAGTAAGAAGCAGGTGGGTGGGAAGGAAGAGGACATGGTCCTGGCAGGGGGCTCTGGTGGGGAACGTGGTGTCTTGAATGCACCAGCATCAGCACCTGGTTTGTACCACTGTGCTAAGATTTTCAATATATTTCCATATTGACAAAGTAGGCAAAAGTAATGCCGAGTCTCTAATGTTTCTTATAACTATATAAATCTACTATTATATCAAGACAAAATGTTTGATTTAAAAATATAAGAGACTGTCCTTATCATTTCTTATCTTTGAAAGAAATATTATTCAACACTTCAGTTGCTCAAGTTCCTAAAGTTGTTTCTATAATTTTGCTGCTGCTTTGTGAATTTAGTCACTGACAAAGGGGACCTCTGTGATCACAACAGCTTTTGTCTACAGTGAAGTGCTAAGGGCAATCACTCCTGTTAGTGCTGCTAAAAGAATCAAAGAGAAGTGGCTACAGTCACCAAAGATAAATGAAAGAGGTCTTATGGACTTATTTAATATGTACTCACCCTTAGCCACAAAAGTGAACTCTATCTTTTGTGTCTGACATTCTGAAGTAAAGTGGCTGGGACTGTCACACTCTGTGGTCTGGTGGTAAGTCACCAGGTGCTGGTGCAGCCTGGTAGCACTTTCAGGCAGTGGAACACACAGTCAGGTCTAGCTTCACAACTGGATCATCACTTAATTTCTTAGTCCTACAAAAAATGAGCTAAAAATAATGTGGAATAAATTATTTTCTTTCTCCATTAAGGAAAAACACTGGATGCCTATTTATTACCCTTCTTTATGATGGATATTTAACACATCTAGACCCACCTTTTATATAGCAGGTTTATGAGTTTCTACAAAATTTGAACCAATAATGTAGAACATGTAATAAAAGACAGTCTTGATACGTTTTGTTGTTAAAATTAAAAAATCTTGTATTTGCCATTTGGCAATTTCCTCTGTCCTACTTTGAAATTCTTCTTCTCCCCACTTTGGGTTAAGTATTGCCCCTCACTCTTGGAATGTTGTAAGTAGTTTAATCCACCCATGAAATCTATGGAATACGTCAGAATGCAGATGAACTGTTTTGGTGCAGAGAAAAATTCTTCTCCACAGAGAACTGAGTCTTCCACTTGCTGGTGATGCCAGTGGTTCAGTGATGTTACCATGATCTCCCTGTTACCATGATCTCCCAGTAAGTGAAGATCCTCAGCAGAAGCTGAAGGAGCTGTGCTACTCAGGCATTGTTTGTATGTGTGTGTGTGTATGTGTGTGTGTGTGTGTGCGCGCGCGCGCGCATGCACATAAGGAACAGAGATTGAATCCAAGGATGCTCTATCACTGAGCCACATTCCCTCCTATACCCTCATCGTCCCCTATCTGCTATTCTGTTAGTCTTTTCTGTAGAAGTAGTGAACAAAATGGTGAAAACACCGAAGAAAGTAACATTTAAAGTTCTTACTTCTAATATTTCTAATATCAGCAACTCAGGAGGCTGAGGCAGGAGGATCACAACTTAGAGGCCAGCCTGCACAAGTTAGACTCTGTCTAATAAAAATAAAATAGGGGCTGGGAATGGCTCAGTGGTAGAGTCCCCCTGGCTTAAACTCCCAGTAACACAAAGAAAAAAACCTTAACTTCTAACAGTGTTGAGATTTAAATTCTTTTGTCAAATCAATGTCTAGTCAGAGTATAGGCAACTATTGTGGAAGCCCAAGGATTTTATTTCTATGATACAGTGTGTCTTTTCATAGAAACTTTTCTTTCAAAGTTGCAACATGAACACCTTTTATTTTTTTTCCTGTTTCAAAGATAAAATCATGGATAACAAATTCAGACACAATTAGATGAGGCAATAAATGGTTTATTTTTGATCTTGAGTTAAATAATATTACATAATTGTGGCAACAATAAGAGAAAAATACACATTTAATGCAATTTTCTTCTATATAGATGGTACAAACCAGTTTTATCATTTTGTTCAACAAACGATATGAAATGTGAAATATACTGTGTCTTTCTGTATTCATGTCCTATGGAGGGGGAATAATCATTACAATTGTAGTGGCTCAAAACAACACTAATATATAGTTCACTGGCTGTGGACCAGAAGTCCCACACATTTTGGAAGAGTCCACCTCTGGTCTCCTGAGCTGAAATCATCATGAGCAGGCTGTGGAAGTAAATCTCACATGAGCCGCTGGGTGTTCATGGCCCTCAGAACTGCAGGACAGCCACAGACCTTGCAAGTCAGTTCTCTTGTGGGTCTGAAAAAGTGGTTTATTTCCCAGTTTCCCTGGGCCTGTCTATGGTAGAACAAAGAGCAACACTTAAAAGTCTTATTGCATATGGGAGCTAAAACTTGAAGTTCCCAAGGCTATATAGAACATTTTTCTAAGGACATGAGGAAAAAAATAAAAAAAAAATCAGTCATAGGTAAAAAACAAAACAAAACAAAACAAAAAACAAAAAGAGAGAATGTTCTTAGGTAATGTTTAAAAGTTTTGTTAAGTTTTTCTGTCCAATTTTTGAGCGATTTAAATATTTGTTATTTCTACTGCTGTGAAACTTTATCCTCCTTCACTGTTAAGATTAAATGGTGACATAATTGTGTCTATTACTTAATTATATAAATATAAAATCCAGGCCAGTAGGTAGATCAAAGTTTTTAAAAAGTTCAAAATATAATAAAAAATAAGAAATTATGTTAAGGAAAGAAAAAAGCCATAATTATGTCTTTGACTATGTTTTATCCTGGCAAAAAATTACCAAAAAATAATATCTGGTACATTTACCACAATAAATGATTATGAATGCTAAAAACAACTGATATGACAAAACAATTTGAACATAATGCCCGATGACCTAATTCTGGAATAATTTATACTCAGACTATTGAAACAGGAAAGAGGAAGTAAGATGGTATTGATAGATGAATAGTTCTTCAGACAATCACCCATCAGCTGCTTATCTGTGGTTGAGAGGAAACATTAAAACGGAAAATGAACAAATTGTCATCACTGTTAGACAAAAAGAAATATGGAATGAAGTGACAAGAGGAAGTTGACACTGCTGAATGTTAACATGTTTGAGTCTTTTCAAAATTCCAAGAATTTCAGCAACATTTTTCATTTGGAAGAGTTGAATGAAGAATCTTGAAATATTAGATGATTTATTGCAAGAAGCATTTCTTTCGAAGAAATATTAACGTATGTAAAAACTTTCTTAAAGAAATATTACTTTCATATTTTTTTTGTTCTTTACCCAAATTCACTTTTCTTTTGCTTTAATTATGCTGTCATTCACTGATGAATGAAAGAGTCCCATTTATTTCTGAAAAATTATATTCTGGTTTACAAACCAATGAGGAACAAAATTACACTCCTTTTGTAAATTGAGAATAATCCTTTGCTCACTTGACACCTAGGATGTTGCCTAGTAGAAATCACTTGGCGCCAAGTGTGGGAGGCATCCACCAGGGCAGTGAGAGTCCCTTCATCACTGATATTGTTTAACATTGCTGGCTCTCGGGCAGCAATGATTGGAAAGTAGACTGACCTTTGTGAGTTTGAGTATTTTTGTGTTCTCTACCATGAGCCCTCCGGTTGCTGACCTCACTCGGGATTGCACCACTGGATACCTGTGCATGGCTGATATTTGTCTCCTGAAGCCGACCTGAAATGTTGCCTTGCCCAGGGCATGGCCTGTGTCAGAGGAAGCTGGACTCAGAGGTGGCTGTGGTCACCATCTGTCCCCCTTCCACTGCTCACCTCCCACTCCAAGGGATGCTGGGTGTGGCCACGGTCTTGCGTTCTCCCATGAAGAGAGGGTGGTTTTCCAAAGGCAGGTTCCAAACTACCAATGGAAGAGGCAGAGGCACGAGTTTCTGCTTCTTCCTCCACATTCCTGAAAGTGACCATGAGGAGACCTCCCTGCAGGTGCACCATGCTTTTTCACCTGAACCTTAGAAAAGCAGATGTGACTTAAGCCTGAAACAGCCCTACAGCTGAAGTGATCTACCAAAGCCATTTTACAGAACTGCAAATAAGCAAAATAGTTATTTAGAAGACATTGAGTTTGGGTGTACAGATACAGCATTACCATAGGGAAAAAAACAAAACACAAGATATATGTGGGCTGCTCTTCTCCCTAAACTTCACCTGGAGCTCCCTATAGTAGTGGACCATAGAGATATACTAGTTACCATGACAGCTCTAACAGTCGACCACACACCTAGTGGCTTAAGAAAAAACAATTTTATCAACCTTAAATCTGTAGGTCAGGTGTACAGCTCTGTTCCACTGGGTTAAAAGTGGAAGCGTTGGTAGAAATGCTTTCTTTTTGGGATGCTGCGGGAAGAATCTGGCATCTAGGGAGGAGGAGGCAATACTCAGGATGTCCCTCAACTCTTGGTCTGACACTCTTTGCTTCAAATTCAAAGACAGAGTCAAGAGTCAAATCCTTCTGCTTTGACTGAAACCTAACCATCCTCTTCCATTTTCCACAATTCTTAGAACTAACTTGCACCTGCCCAAATCATCCAGGAAATAGCCTTATTTTAAAGTGAGGTCATTAGTAAATTTAACTCTATCTGAAACAACGTCTTCAATTATCTCCCTTTGTCACCTAACAATAAGGTGTGGTTGTAGCTCCTAGGGTCACCTGGAGGAAGCACCACACACTTCATGGCTTAAGCAACAGAACTGCATTGTCTCACAACAGATTAAAATAAATTTAAATTCAAACAAGTTGAAAGGTAAATGCATCTAAATGAATACATTCTGGAGGCCAGACTTCCAAAGCAGAGGTGTCAGCAGAGAGTGTCCCTGCTGAGGTCTGCCAGCTGTTCAGGGTCTCTCCAACCTTCAGCGGCCTCAGGGGGTTACTGCCTACAGTCTTCCTCTCGGGCCTTCCACACATGTCAGGCTAGGTGCCAAAATTGAACACACCAGTCATGTAGGATCAGGGCCTCTCCTAAAAGCCTCCTCTTACTTTGATCATCTGCAAGAACCCTATTTCCACATAGGACCATAGTCACCGATCCTGGGAGTTAGGACTTCAACACCTTAGGAGGAAATGTAATTCAACCCATAACACGTAAGTGAGTGTAATACCAGAGATTAGGTAGTGAACATCTTTACAGGTGATTGTTCGCCTATTGGGGACATTTTAACTACCCAAAATCCTGCTGAGGTATAGAAGGACAGGGGTAAGCAGATACAGAGACAAGAGGTGGTTACAGGTTACAGGTCTTTCTCTTGGGTAATATGACTTTCCATGTTTCAGTTTGGGCTCTTCTACACCAAGAAAAATTAAAGAAAATTTAGTGTCCCTGGACTTTGCTAGAACACTTCAGTAACTGCCATCGCTGAGTACCTCGTGGACGTGGTGTGGAAAGTAACTGGGAGACTATAGGAAGAATCAGCTCAGAAAACATCCCCCTTCCTTCATTCTCTTCAGGACTTACCGCAAAGATCTCCCCATGTTAAGGCAGGGTACAAAATAGTTTTTTGCAATTTTCATCCAGTTCATTGAGAACTGAAATCACAAAAATATTTTAGTCCCTTTAAATGTACTAAGAATAATTTAATTCTAATTTCTGTATGAACTGCCTAGTAGGATATGATACCCCAGAAGGATTATCAAGTACCAGAGTTGCTATATCTACTTTAAGTCTCAAAATCATTTAATTAAAATACAGAAAAATCTATGTGATCTAAGCAAGCCCTAGTTCAGCAAATATAATTTTCTCTTTCTGAAATGGTGAAATAGAGATATAATTAATCTACTGCCCTTTTATCAAGACCAATAAAAATTGGGTAATAAAATATAATCAGATTGTGCCATTAGCAAAAATGAATTTTTATCATCTGTTAACAACTAAATAATAAATTATTTTCCAACAGCTTTTTAATGAGATGAAAGATAATCAAGGGTTGCAATAAAGTCTGTAGCATCCAATTTGAATGATCAGTCTGTTTCCTGTGAAAAATGAAGTCCTCAAATCTCTCATTGAAACTTAAAATCTTTAAATCACAATCAAGAATACAGCAATACTTGCTAAGCTTCTATTCAGTACTATCCTTATTAAGACTTTTAAATTTGGACATTTAATTGAACATTATTTTTATTTTGTTGAGAAACAGGCAAATTTAATATTGTTACTTAAAACATATGGTATATTAAAATATCTTATTATTTGGTTTTGTTATCTCAGCATATTCTTTGTTCTTTGTACTTTTTGCACACACACATATACATTTATTTATGTGCACAGAAACCTACAACAAATGTAAATGAGGAAAGATAATTTTTCAAGAGTCTCTTTATGTGTTTATAAGTGAATAAGAGTTAGATACCGCTAGCATAAGAGGATATTTCCTACAAAGATGATATGACTGTGTGAAACCACTCTTTTCAAATTCATTTAACCCATTCTACATTTGAGGGCTTCTACACCTTCTACACTGATGAAGTGCCCAACTTTCAGACCTGCCTTCAAATACCTTAAAATAAATTTGCATAGGAATCTGGGTAGGTCAGACTACAGCAGTTACTTTCTCAAATGAGAGTGTTGGGCCTGGAGCACCTCTATGGACTGTCAAGGCACAACAGAACAGGGTCTTGCAACACTGTAACTAATCCATGGATTTTAGGAACTAACATCTGCTACCCTTCCATGAGGAAATGACCTTGTGGCTCCTTGTCACATATCCTTGGGTGTGTTGACACCTCTTTACTCTTCCAATAAGCAAACATAAGGATGCAGATGACCACATTTTTACCAAGTGTTCTCCTGAGGACTTAAAACTTCACAGCTATGGTCTCCTCTTTGAGGTTCCAAAGAATATTCCCTCTGCAGAATAATGACAAGCAGCACAAATTCAAAGTGATGAACAGCAAACTTATAGCCCTGTTCTTCAGACCCCACCTTTCCTTCAAGTTGCTTTGCCTATAATCATCATTCTGTTAGCATCACTAAGTGCCACTAAGTGTCACTGCCACCAAACAGGCACTAAGTCAAGTCCCCATCCAACCACATTCAGTGTTCTCAGGTCTACTGATTCTAATTTCCAAACCTGCTGGCAGCAATCTGTCATCCTCTTGTGATTGTCATTTAGTAGACTCATAGGGTCTCCATACTTCTCCACCCACAAAAATACCATGGCTTCATGCTGGTCCACTGCACTGCATTTCCATGACTTTGCACTGCAGATGAGTTAAATCCTGCCCTCCTTAAACAGGTGTGTGGGGCCCTTTGCATTCTATTTCATACTTTTACCAATAACTTTGTTTTACACAACTCCAAGCTTGACCTCCATGAACAAATAATTACAGAGCCCTGGATATGATAGCCTGGTTGGCTCTATGGTGTATCCATTCTTTAAGGATCCATGTTTTCAGTGACATGAGAAAGTCTCATTCATGCATCCCAAACTAGTTCCAGGGTCACTGTTCTGACTTCCTGACTTCCTGGGTTGAACCTCCACAGAAGAAGAAGACAGAAAAGGGTGAGTGCAGGTAATTTACCTGTAATTTAATCCCAGGAAGCAATGAAAGGGCCATGGGGAAGGCAGAGACAGGGGCAGGTGATGACAGTTGTGCTGTTGAGCAAATGTGCCAATTACAAACATGGACCACACAGAAGAAAATCAGTCCAAGGGCCAAGCTTGCTAGTGGGGAAAAAATAAGTAAAAAAAAAAAAAAAAGTTTAAAATTAGAAATGGCATTATTTTTTGGACAATCATGATCCTTCATGAGTTTTTAAATATCTTAAAAATCACAGAATGTCTCTTCTGAATATCAAGAGTATCCTACACAATCTTTGGTAAAATCTGACATGCAAATGAGCTGCACTCTACAGGTGATATCCTGTGATCAAGTACAGCATTTTTCCTGCACAGGTTGTACTGTCATTCCACTGTCAAGTGACCACAGAGAGGGGCAGTAGCTTAGAATAATAGATCTGCATCACTTAAAACATATCTCTTAGATGATCTACTTTTAGAAAGAGGAATTGTTCATCAGCCGTGACATCTGCATCTTAATTTTTTTTAAACTCATGAAATCATTTCTTAAATTTTCCATTTGACATTTTCAGACCATGGTCAACTGTGGGTAACTGAAACTTAAAAATGTAAATCTGGGGATCAGGTACAACATAAATTTTGCCATTTTTTTAAAGTAATGTAAGAACATTTGGTACATGACTTACCCTCAATATATTTTTAACCATACAAAACAGTGCTGTTAATTGTAGGCACAATATTTTTCTGGTTCTCTAGCTCTTCCCTTGTGTATCTGAAAGTTGTACACACTTACCCGTCCCTTGCCCTTGACAATCACTATCTACCATCTGTTTCCATGAGTTTTCAGTGTGCATTTCAGTGGTATTAATGACATTTGCAATGTTGAATAGTCATTATCACCATCAGTCTGTAAAACATTTTCATCACTCACAGCAGAATTTCTCCATCCACTAAGCTACAACTCTTCATTCCCCTTTTCTGCCCATCCCAATGACATTTAATTTACCTTTTGAGATGAAATTTATTTTTAAATGTGACATTTCTAGAATGGTCCTCTTTACAAATTTTGGCCTACCAAATTAAATTGTTGTGTAAAATAGTTGACTTTTATTTACCCTATGCAAACTACACTGCCGTAATGAGCAGTCCTATAATACATGACCATTTATCTGATTACTATATATTAAATATCTATATTATTCATTATTTTCTACAAATCAGCCATTTTTAAGTTCTGGTGATGATTATAAATTATATTAAAATATTAAAAATTATATTAAGATATTTATCATAAGATGTTTCTTTCCAATTTCTTAGCGGTAAGTTCAGGCAAGACAACATTCAAAGAGACTTTTGATTTTAATTTGCACAGTGTGGCCTATTAAACTGAAGATTAGAAATAGGCCAAAAAGGAAACAAAATACAACTTTATAATAAGTTCATCAGGAAATATACCATGAGGCATAATGAAATTTCTCCAACATCACCTACAGTCAACCCTACATACAATTCTTTGCAGCTGAGGCTTGGCTTAGGGTGCTTCTGGGGAGTCTCTGGTGTCCATATGAAAGGCCTTACTGGGTGTCCTGACCCAGTGCCCCCCAGAGCCCAGGGACTGTCTGTTCATGATGACATCACTGACCTCTGCACATCTCTACCTTCAGGTAACACCTTCCAGGAGCCAGTCCAGCTTTCAGAAACCCTGGGATCAATTTTGAAGCATTCTGCCCCCGTTGCTTTCGGGGCTGTGGTGAGGCCGAGCATCATAACAGGTGGGAATGGCCAGGCACAGCTGCTCTCTCGTGGGGATTCAGAGGTTCAGTCCATGGCTGCCCACTCCAGAGCTCTGGGCCAGGGTTGAGGCAGAACATCATGGCAGAACGGCGTCGCAGAGGAAAGCAGCTCAGGACCCAGCAACCAGGAGCAGCTAAGACCCTTTTGAACCTTTTCATGGAATATAGAGCTTTGTTACTCACTTCAATTTCTGCCATTCTTAATTTTGGTCATTATAAATCTCACATGCCTCATAACTATAATTCAAATGTTTAAATGATATTATTCAGCATAAAAACAGTTCAGATAAAGACGATCATTATTCATTTATTCATTATTCCATCTGTTTGTGAGTCCCACAATGATGTGTCAGATGCTCTATGGGTGTCCAGGGAGGAAAGGTAATAAGAAATACAAATGAGGACTAAGAAAAACAAGTGTACTGACAATAAGCAACAGCGTGGTGTGCTGAAGAAGGACTGCAGACTCACAAGAGGGAGGGTCAACTAATCCTTGAGAAGGCCCCCCTCGCTGTTGTCGCAGAGGATGGGTTAGGCAGGTACATCAGGAGGATGATTCCAACCCAGGAAGTGATAACAGTGTGCAAAGACAAGAAGTGAAAGATGTTGGGAAGAGCAAAGCAGGAGAGGCACTGCAGAACGTTTAAATGATCACAGGCAGAGCCGTAGAGAGAGGAGCCCCAGATGATGCCAGAGAACAACACAGGATAGAGAAACGCTAAGGCATGGTCACACTGGTGAGAATGTGAATATTCTAAAACCGTAGTTCATTATCACTTTAGGACTGTGTGTCCCAATTGTGCATGTCTAATTTCTGCAGTAGCAGCTGCTATGACAATGTGTTAACATTTATATTCTGCAACAAGAGATAGACAAACAGTGAGAACAAGTGTGATACCCATCCATTTTTTTGAGGTTTCATGAATTGTGAAGGCATGCACAAAAGTCCAAACTCATACATTAAACATGAGGTTTTGTGCAATAAAAGATAAATAAATTATTATTTTTTCCCTCTCCAATAAGGTTATTAATTAGACTGGTTTGGGAATCACATAAAATCCACATTCCACAAAACTGGAAACCACATCCAAAATTTTGTTACTATAGTAGTTGTGACCTCAGGAGTTCATTCATTATTCAGAACAGAATGAAGATGACTCTTCTGAATGTAATGATAATTTTGCCACTAAGTCATCTTGGCACTGAACATGTTTACTGTTTTCTTCTCCAGAGCTATTCTGGTATTCATTTCAACATCCACAGATGACAGAACACTCTGCCCTCCATTTTTTTACCAACTTGACTTCAACAACTTTTATCTCCCAGCACCCCTTTAGCCATGCAAAATTTCAGTTATTACTAAGAACCATGTACACTCTGTTTTCTGGCCACAGTCCTGTATTTCATCTCCTACCAACCTTGCTCTAATAACCAATGGCCCCTTTCGCCTTTTCAGAATTAGCATGTACTTCACAGAGGGAACGCCAGTGAGCACAGAGAAATGAGTCAGCTCGTCTGGAGCAAAAGTCTGGACTTCGACTCTGATCCTAAGTTATTTACCTGTTTCCTCATATGTCATTATTATTTACCTTTTGTGAAAAAAAAACCCAGTACTATTCATACCATAACATTCTAATATCTTACAATTTAAAGCAACAGGATTTTATAAATATAAAGGCCTCAATCATCATCACAGATCTCTGCTACATTTTATTCTAAAATACCTATTTCTCCACCATTTCTCCATTTCTTCTGATTTCATTCAAATTGGGCTTTGAATCCTATACTCCACTGAAATTTCCCCTACCAAACTCACAAATGATGTACATTTTTGCCCAATACGTTTCTCTATCTTTTATCTGTAACTTTACTTTCAGCAGCAATTGTTGTGACTAATTTTTATTCTTTTCTCCCAGGACCTCCCGCTTTCCTAGCTCTCCAAGAAAACCTTGGTCTCTCCTTTTCAATCTCTACCTGACTCTGCTTTGTCTTCTAGAAGCTCTGCTCTTTGTAGTGCCCCAGGATTTAATTGCTGGCTCCTTTTAAAAACTATTTCTCACTGTGTAAATACATGACATCACCTTCACCCATAAATATTACTGATATGCTAGTGATACCAGTAGATTTCACTTCTCCTTTAAATTTCAGATTCCTGTATCCAATTTCCTCCTGAGCATCTCACCTGAGAATTCTCATAAGTACTTTATTATACATAATATGTATGTTACATCTATATGTATGTATGTGTATCTATATATTAGTGTGTTTAAGACAGAACTGTTCATTCGCCATCATCAGCCTCTCCCCACAAGGCAGATCCTCCCCGTTCTTCCCATATCCATACATGGCACCACCACATGGTCAGGCCAAATTCTTCCCCCTTTTGTGGGTATGGGGATAGAACCCAGGGACTTGTGCTTCTCAGACAAGTGCTCTACCACTGTGAGGAATACCCAGCCCTGAACCAGAGTTCTTGACTCCTTTCTTTCCCTCATAATGAACACAGTCCTCACCTGATTTTATTGGCTATAAATTCAAAGCATATCATGAAGTAGTCCACATCTCACCAGCTCCCTTTCCCTAACCTGTGCTGGCCACTGTCTTTCCCTACCTCTAAAGTTATGATGGTTTCCTACCAGTCTTCTTGTTCTACTATTGAATTTATAGTCAGTTATCCCCCAGTAGCTAAAGAAATGGCCTTAAATGTTCATCATGCCTTATAACTTCTCTGGTTAAAATAATCAAAGAGCTTCCCATTCCAGTGAGGCTATGCACCCAACCCTGCAGTGTGAAGTGATGCTTGTCTCAACATCCCACATCACTCTCATCCTAGCTCCTTGGTTATTACTTATCTGCACCTTGGAATTACATGGAAACTTCTCTAAGTACTGATTCTGAGGTAACACCCCAGGGAATCTGATTCAATAACTCCAATGAGAGCCCAAGACATCAAAAGCTCTAACTGTTGCTTCAAGGACAGTATTCTGTGGGGCAACTTCTGTTACTGAGTTTCCTCGGGATCTGATGCTAGTTTCCAGGTAAGACTGCATGCTTCCTTGTCTCCCCTCCTTCACCTTCCCTTGCGCCCCTCACATGAACAAGTCTCCCTGCTTTCTCTCTGCTCCTAAGGAACCAATTTTATCCACCACCTTGGGCTCTGTGCTCTCGTTCTTCCCTGTGCCTAGTGTGCTCTTGCTGAATATTTTCACATAGCTTTAAGTGTCACCTCCTAAGTGATATGTGTATTATTATTCTGATTAGCTGTATCTTGTTACCCATACAAACTGTATTAGTCTAGCCCACAGAATTTCACATTACATATTAATAGCATATAATTATATGAGCATTTGTGTCTTCCCTACTAGAACTAAAGTTCCATGAAAACATCGATTACTTCTATACAGTTCAAGGCATTGCCATCCAGGTGTCCTCAAAATGGAATTCTGATGTGACAACTGAAGAGTAAATACTCACTAAATTAATCAATCAGTGAATGAGTCTCAATTTGTCTTCCGGAAGCCAGAGAGGCCAGGGACCAGTGGGCATGGCAGTTCTGTGCACATCCTTCAGCTGGCATTTTGTGGGTTCTCTGAAAATTTCTCATAGCTGAGGTCTGCAGAGTAATGACTGGGTTCTCCTCTACTAAGAAATCTTGATAATCCAATTCCATCATCAGGAGTCAGCTATATAATCAAATTAGGCATGCAGTGATGCATTGAGAATGCCTATTACCTCTGTAATTTAGATGTCAGCCTGGACAGTAGGATTGAAAGACATGGACGTGTTGCAGAGAGTCCGTGGTCTATGATGTATCCACACATTTAGCTCACTTTGGGATGAATATCTAAGAGAATTGCCAAACTGGAATGTAAGACAACATGCTCTAAGATGGGGAAGGAAAAGGAGAGTGACCAGTGAAGACCTCAGTGGTAAAACCAGAGCAGGTACTTGGCAGAGAGTTGCTAAGCAGACAGGGAGTCAAAGATGAGGAAGCACAAGTCCAAATCACATTGACATAAGAATGTGGTAATCTCAGAAAAGCTCACCAGGTTCAATGTGGCCAGAACCTTGGGAGAAACTAATTGATAAGTGAAACTGTAAAGTAGGCATATTTTCAACAAGTTAAAGTATTTTGGTTGTGCCCCACATTATGGAGAGCTACTAGGGGTTTTGAATAACATTGTTGTAATTTCCTTTTCTAAAATCACAACTTTAGTAATAATGAAGAAAGTGGGTGTGGGTTTTTGACGCAGTCCGGCTGCAGCAAAATAACCAGGGGGTGACGAAAAACTTGTGTAGATTGATACAGCAGGAGTAGGAGCCGTTTATTGTAGGGCAGGAGGGGTATATATACATTCCACACAGCTTATCTTAATTAACATAAACTAGATACAGCAGTCAACCAATAAGGAATCTCCACACTTAATGGCTTGCTGGCGTTACTTCACAAACCACTCCCTCTGGCAAAATGCCAGGCGCCATCCTGACTTGTTTACAGACCCGAACAGGTTTTAATTATAACAGGAATTCAAAAAGCAATCACCTCTCTGCATTTCAGACAGAGAATTAGAGTGGGCTCAATTTAAAGTGTTTTAGAAAAAAATTAGGCAAAAGGAGTCATTAAAGAACAACTCTGGAGTTTTATGAACATCATTTAAAAGCATTTGGGTGTGGATGAAAGGAAGGGCAAGCCACAGAGGCCAGGTGCATCCCAGTATTACAATTTAATTAAAAATGGAAGATCAGAATAATATTAAAAGCAACTAAGACTGTTCAATCAGTCATTGCAATTGTACAGCTTACGACATATGACCGTATGCCTTCAAGGTAGAGTATTTTTGGCTAAGTCCCCAAATTTAGTCCTTGCATTTTATCCAGACATTCAGATTCTGCTCTTGAGATTCAGGTATTTTGAGCTCTTTTTACTCTAATCTTCATGTTTTGTCTTGAGGTTGTATGCTTGTGTATGGAGTTCAGGAAGTATTCTACATTCACCCATTTTGATAGTGTGAGAGAAATTTCAGTCTTTGAATATCTATTTTCCACATTTGTGCTTCTCTCAGCAATGCAGTGATTTTGCATTTTTCTAATCAGACATCTCTGCACCCTGTTTGCTTCTCATTACAGGAGCTAGGCAGAGAGCTGGGAGTTGCTTCTCCTCCTCCAATTTGGGGTCTTTAGCAATAAGAATGGGAGTCGCTGGAATATAAATTATGAGAGCATTGCAGTCATTTGATCAATGAGCTCCTGGAGGTGACAGCCTTAAGACCTAAGTTTTAGATTCCTTGACCCACTAGTATAATACCTCTAAGTTTATAAGACACTTTTCTGAAGCAACTCTAGTCTTGAGATTCAGATTCTTAAATGATGTTTTTACACAGCTGCGTGACCAGCCACTGTGCAGTTCCCAAACCAGACTTCAGATTTGCTTCATGAATCTTCTTATTTATGTCAAACAATGCTGACAGCCTGGTGCATTTTGACCCACGGCCTTGGCCCTGTGGAATGACATCCCTCATTAGTGGCTGTGTGCTCACTTAACTCCCAGAGCTTAGCCCAGGGTCAGTGCTGTGGCTACAGAGATAAGCGAGACCTGAATGAGGCCGACCTGCTGGGTTAACTGTTTCCTCACAGCTATAAGTAAATAGGCAAAGGAATAAATAAATGAGTTTGTAAGTAGATAAATAAATAAATTCCCACAAATATTTCAGATGGAGAGACAAGTAACCCATTTTTAAAAATTTTGAACAGAATAAGAACATTTTTATGTATTCCTAATTTGAATTTTGTGTACAACTCTTTTGCAAAACAAAAATTCTTCCATGAACAGCCTAAAGAGCAGAGCACATGAACACCCCCTTGTGTCAACTGTGTAAATGTTGGCACTATTACCAAATCAGAATTGTCTTCTTGACAGTGCACTGTACAACGCTAACTAATTTGATAGAATATTTATCTATAGTTACATGAAAAGTCATTCTACAAATTAGGGAGGCGAAACAACAAATTTACACTTTCTCACATCTTCTGAGTTCCAGGAATCTGAAGACAAGGTGTTGGCTGGGGCTGGGTTTCATGGAAAGTGCAGATTGGCAGGACGAGGAGCCTCACCTGAGCCTACCTGTGTGGTTATTGGCAGCCTTATCCCTCCTGTGGGCTCCTCAGGGTTTCAGCACAGCAGGTAGCCTCCCTAGGAGGGAGCATCAGAGGTAAGATAGAGGGCAGAGAGGGAGGGTGGGCCACAACACCAAAGCCACAGCCCTTGTACACCCTAATCTCAGGACCAGCCTCCATCACATCCACCATACTCTACTGTCAGAAGCAAAGACGGAAACACGGCTCCTACTCAAGAAGAGATTACCCAGGTGTGGTGCATCGGAGGCAGAGACCTGTGGGAGGCCTAGTAGGGGCTGCCTCCAATATACGCCAATCCCCTCAGTCCAAATGCTGGTCTTCTTGATTTCACACAGAGCCTGTATGCTGCACAGATGGTCATCAATATTCTCCAATGCCAACGTTAAACTTAAAAAAGAGACTGACCACGTAAAAATCAGTGTCCAGAAAATGATTCCAATGTATTATTGCCAGTTAACTGAGTGGTGTTTTGAACAGAAAGTAAAGTAGTCAAATCTTCACTCACATTGTATTTGGAGTCCTCAGGATAACACTGAAAGATTAGGTGACCTCAGATATCAGACTTAGACTTTGTATCATTGTGGGGGAGGATCAGAAAATACAATTAACAAAACATCTGACAGTGACTATCTAGCTGATTATAATTTAAGTCTGTAAAAGAAGGTATCTGCCATCCAATATCACATAAAGATAATGATGCAAGTTCAATGTGAAAGTAAGATTATCCTATCTGATAATACTGCTAAAAAGAAGATCATTTATGTCAGTAGTTTCCATGATCGCTGTGAACATAATTACTACTGGGAATACAATAGTGGAATCTCAAATACCCAATCCCACACAAACACACAAAGTCAGGATTTCTGGGGTGGTCCTGCATGCAGGGTGAATTTCACAGGTGAGGCAAAGGTACAAGACTGGTGAAGAACCCACCCCTGAGCTAAATGGTGACCTCACAGATCTCTGCTGGGAGTCCTAGCGCCCCCCTCAGGTCTGAATGGAGGGAAGAGCAGGCTTGCTCCTGGCGCTTGCTGACCTCTGTCTCCTGCCTTAGCGAGGTCTGTGTTTAGAATCCCATGGTCACTGTGGCTCAAGTCACCCCTCTCCCTCCTGACACACTCTCTAGAGCTGGGAGGTTGAGCCCGGCCTTACCTGAAGACTACTCTACCAAGTAGTCACATCTGGGAGGTCAGGATTATCCCAATCCAGTTATGGGACAAATGCCCTTGGCCCGTAAGCCACAAAAGTAACCTTTTGATAAACCGCAGGAGCAGAAGAGCACTAAGGGATGGTCTAATCATTGAGGCTGCTGCAGTGGCTGCCCCTTACCCCATGTGTGCTAAACTGCATGTTGATAGGAGTAAACTGATTTTTAATTTCAATATTATGTACATCACACTAGTGGGTATCTTTCCTTTAGTCCTTCCACTTCCTGTTATTTCCAAACAACCAAGCAGCTCTCTCATCCATCTTTCATTGTTAATTTAAATCTAGTAACTGTCATCATGTAGGGATTTTCCTGTAAATCTTATTTTAAGATTGGTTCTACAATGTGGATAAGAGTGAACCAAATTCGTGCCTGAAAACTACATCTTCAATCATACTTCATCAAACCATCAGAAGTCCTAGGGGCCAAGAGATGTCTGGAAGACTTCTGAACATCCTAAGGCACCTTGATTATTGAAACCTCAGATTGGAGGAGTTGTGGGAAGTCATGCCACAGAGGGTTCAGTCCAGGTGGTTGGTGGTTCATTCACTGGAATAAAGAAAATGTTCAGTTTTCCTGCATGCTGTCATCTGTTTTTTTTTTTTAATAACACAATTCATTTATTTAAAATTTTAACTGATAGATAAAAAGTTAAACAGTACCCACTTCACTGTGTTGGGTCAATACATGTGTAGAGTGGGTGAACTGATTGAGTGCTTGCAGAAGGTTTTGATGAAATTTTCTCTTGAGATTTCATTTACAATGATCATGAAAAAGGTTCATAATATGGAAATGAAGCAAGATTTATCAAAGCTCTCTTTGCCTTTTGATACCGATTGTGAAAAATGCAAGTTAATAATATATTGATTATTGTTGTCTGAAAAAAATCTCAGTGGTGAGACAATCAGTGCTCACCTGTGCACTGTCTGCTCCAAGAGCACCCACCACTAACTGAAGAGCACAGCGAGCATAGAAAGGAAAAGAGACCACAGGGATGGCTCTATTTTATTCAGATTTCAGTTATTCAAAATTTAAGTTTATATAACCACGTGTGGCTAGAAGGAACTGCTTTTGAAAGTATTACTTGAAATTTTTTGAAAGATCTTCAGAAACATGTCTTGCCATTTATTTGTTACTATTTATTATTAATTTGGAGGATGTTGAAACTTAATTTTTTCAATGTCTACATTACACGTGCAAAATATTGGGGGACATTTTTATTTGATTTTTAAGAACTCTTTTGAAATATTAAATGGAAGATTTTTAGAGTCTCCTTGGAATCTTCCCTCATTAATTAAAAGTAAACTTTAGATTGGACAGAACGGGCCAAGACTTCAGGGTTTCTGTGATGTCAAATAGGAGAGAAGCCTCTACTTTGGGAAAGAAGCAGATGGGTGCATTTCCTTTAAGAGTAAAGTTGTGGTTATAATTAGAAAAAAAATAGCTGACACTCAAAATTCACGCAATGAAAGTAAAACTGAAGCAAAGTAAAATAAGTTTCTCCAAAGGACTTTGCAAACAAACAAATTGGTTCTTTGGGGAGAAATAAGATATAAAATTAAGATAAGAAAACTAAAGTGACACCATTTTCCACAGTAAGTTTTGATTATTAGGTTTTGTAAGAGCAGTCATAAGCTTTCTTTCTTAAAATGAAACTCTGAAAACCATAAATTATAGCTGTGTTAGCCCTATTTTTATTCCTAAAAAATAAGTGTTACATAAAATTTAAGAATTGGGCACACAGGATTGCTTTTTAACTTTGAAATAGTAGAATTTTTAAAAGTCACTTGTATAAACAGAAAGCTTGGATGTAGTTTGCAAGAAAAAAAGAAAGAAAAGAAAAAAATCTCCCATTGATTTGCAGATGGTTGGTTTGGGAAAAATTCTTGAGTGGTAACTGATAACAAAAGTAGTTGCTGAATGTAGAACCCATTGGCATAATTTTAGTCTGTTCTAAAACCTCAAATAAGGGAGTAGATTTTTGGATGTTCAAACCTTTTATTTAAATATACTATAT
Source organism: Urocitellus parryii (assembly GCF_045843805.1). Lineage (NCBI taxonomy): Eukaryota > Metazoa > Chordata > Mammalia > Rodentia > Sciuridae > Urocitellus > Urocitellus parryii. The sequence goes on along the minus strand of NC_135543.1, from coordinate 5,789,872 downwards.
TTTAAACTTTATGAATATATATATATATTTTTAAGGGACTATAATTTCTAAAAAGGATTTCCGACACACTTCAATAGAAAATTTATTTACCTCTGTCTTTAAAAATAACTGTGCATGCTTCAAGTTAAAATTATACCCTACTAATAAAATAGATGAGAAGATGAAAACAACCTCAGAATTCATCAGTGATCTCCTGCTATGAGAATGAGTCAGGAACCCGGACAAAATTAATGTGGGTCCTGAAAGCTGGAGCACCCTGGTTAGGCAGTCGCTGGTGCTTCTCAGATGGTACATGGGGAAGGAGAGCTGGGGCCGCACTAGCTCCGGTCCTCCAGGGTGCAAGCTCCTCCTGGAAGAGCCTCAGCCTCTGCTGAGATCCCGGCAAAGCTTCACAGCTGCCCGACAGCTGGCGAGGACTGCTGCTTTAGCCTGAATTTATCACTGTGCCCCCGGGAGGTGTGTGCACAGGTCAGTGACGCTCTGAATCTCCAACCAGATAAGGGCAGCCCTAGGAACCCTGGGTGAAGAGCAGATCCCTGCAGGACACCAGAAGGTACAGAAGTTGAAGTTGTAGCAATGGGCATTTGAAGGTTCCTGCACTGTGAGCAGGTGGGTGGCACCTCCTCTTTCTGAAGATGCTGTCCCACTCCTAGAGAGGGGAGTTCACAACCCAAAATGAAGGACTGAAGTCCTGGTAAGCAGGAGAAATTCTCTCCAGGGGCTCTCCGACAGAGCAAAAGGGAAAAGGAAAAGGGAATTCTAACGTGAACTCCCAGACTGCTGTGGAATCAAGAGAGCTCACTGTTCTGCAGGACCGCTGTGCTCATGGTGTCAGGCAAGTGAGTGTGGACGGCTAGTTACCCAAAGGAGAAGCTCTGGCCCCATAGGCCACACCTGTCATGTAGCACAAGGCCTGAAGGGTTTGATTCCTGTTCATATGCTTGCTTGATTGCTTTTAGACTTTATATTTTACAAGTCCTAGGTGGACAGCACAGGAGAGAGAAAAACACAGAGAGATCCCGTGATGACTGTACCCCACCCTCCATCACCAGCGCATCAGCATGCCCCACCAGTGTGGTGCAGGTACTGTAGCTGATGAACCAGGGTTGCAGCCAACTATCATCCCAAATCCACATTTACATTCATTCTGGGTGTTGTAGTTCTGAGTTTTACAAATGTAAAATGACATGGATCAACCATTACAGTGACATACAAAATATTACCTCTGCCCTAAACTCCTCTCTGCTCTACCAATTCACCCTCCCTCCACCCAATAGAACTGTTCTTGTTGCTGTTGTTGCTGTTATATGGATTTTTGATATTTCACTGTGTTTCCTAAATATTTCCATCCTCAAGGTAACAGGTATCCACCACATAGAGACACTATGATTCCATGGTTGGGCTGTGCCTTAGGACCTTTAGGTTGGCTAAGGGTTGCACTTCTGCTGCAGAGCAACTTAAATGGACATGCTTCTTACTGTTTAACATCTTAACTTCCTCCTTCATATTTTATATAAAATCAGTTTGCTAATTGTACAAGGTCTCTGTGGAATTTGAACATGTGAGAAGTCCATGCCTCATACATGAGATAGATGGCAGACGGTGCTAGGAGGGCAAGCTGAGTTGAGAAGGCATGCTGGGGACCCTTCATACTTAGCCCTAACTGTATTTGTACATTACACCTCGACTTTCTACGTCAAAGTATACACTTTTAAATGCAACTCAAGTAGACAGTGCTATCAAATATGGGTAGTGACATCTGGTGTAAATTTAAATTTTATTGTAAAGCAATAGTTTTTCACATACCCCTAAAAAAAATTTCAAAAGTTTTTCAACAAGTTTTTCTACTCTGGGATTTGTTTCACCGGAACTTGATTACTCCTGAGAATCCTGTGGAACGACTGGAACCACACAAGAGGTCGACTATCCCAACAAGATTCCCCTTCCCTCTCTGATGTGAGGCTTTTACACATTTTTCTGAGTTATAATTTTAAGAGACCAAGACCATAAACTTTTAACTCAGGTACCTGTATAAAAACTAACTTGATACCAGAAAGAACAGCTTGTGCCTGAAATTATGCATTTGACAGGTAGACATAGTTGGATAGCAAATATTATGGAAGATAAATTAAAAGGCATACTTGCATCATTAATGAGACTTGTCATTATAATGACAAAGCTTTTACATGGCAAATCCTTGCTTATCCAGTGTGGGCATGTTGTTAATGAGTTAATATGTGGTCTTCTAACTTCTTTCTGGAAGGAAGAGCGTACCAAAAATAAAATTTTTTACAGTATTTGTCAGACCGAAAGTCCTAAGAATAGTTTTTCATAGATAGTTATAACAGTAATAGCAGACCAAAAACAGATATTTAATTGAGATATTTAAAGAAGAAATAAAAACAATAAAATGTAATTATGTATTTTCTTTTATTTGTATTTTCTTTCACAAATGGAATTACACAATTTCAATTTTTGGAAGAAGAAAATAAAGAACTTTTTTATTCCACATTTTGAGACTCAATATGCATAAAAACTAATTGTAAGTTCTAAAATTCCTTTTTATACTAAATTTATGAAGGAATCATTGTGTAATAAAATACTTATATACCAACAAACTTTGAAATTAGACAAAAGGCATCTCTGATATTAGACAAATCAATGAACTTTTCTGAGTCTCAGGAAAGTTTATTTCTTATAAATTTATCTTCCTAGATCATAGGATTATGAGAATCATAATTTTACAAATTAATAAGATTCTTCATGTTGCCATTACCATTCTCAGCTTTAACTGTAAATCTCTCAAATTGTGCTATCATTTTCACTAAAATTGTCCCATTCCCTATTATGCAAGCAGAGAGAGATTATTATCATTGGTTAATGTTTCAGTTTTGACTAAAAAATAAATAAGTAAAATTCATATAAATAAATATGAATTTCTATGCAACACATTTCTAAACATATGATAGCACATAAAACTTTCAAATAAAAAAAATCTTAAAACAAACAAACGAAAAATAACCATTACATAGCCAGACGTGGTGGTATGCCTGTAATCCCAGTGACTCAGGAGGCTGAGGCAGGAGGATTGTGAGTTCAAAGCCAGCCTCAGCAAAAATGAGGCACTAAGCAGCTCAGTGAGATCCATTCTCTAAATAAAATACAAAATAGGATGTGGCTCAGTGGTCAAGTGCCACTGAGCTCAATCCCTGGTACCCCTTCCAAAAAATAATAATAACTACAGATTAAAATTCATCATTTACTTCTATAATTTAAAGTCATGTTAGTTTTTATTTTCAATATAATGTCTTTATTTTTCAGGATACTGTGATAGCATTTGAGATATATTCAAGTCCCATAAGTATTAAATACTATGATGATTAAATAAATAAAAAGCATCACTTTCAATATACAGCTGACAATCTCCTTTTTGTATCTTTTAGCACTATTCTTTCAGATTTCGTCAGGCTAACAGCTGTGTGCTGAATGCCCAACCTGCAGCTCTCTTCTGACAACTGGTGGAAGGAGGTGCTTATGAGAATCCCAGTTCATGCTCCTTAGACACGTGTGGAGGGTGCTGCCAGCGCTCAACAACTTTTCCTGTGGCCTCCCCTAGCTGACCTCTTGGAGCACTGCATTTCTGAGCTTTGCAAGTCGAGCAAGGAGCATCAGTGTCCTATCCTGGACGTAGCAATTGACCACACTTCAGCGTTTTGAAACAATGCTTGATTATTTCTTCACAGAAAGCAGATGACTTTTCTTTCAACTTGGGGTGAGAACCCCAAGTTGGCTCAGCTTATTTCTGTGCTCAGGGATTCAGAGAGTCTAAATGAAGGTATCAGCCACCTGGGCTTGTATTAAAAAGCTCTAGGAAGAATCTGCATCAAAATTTATCCAGATTCTCACAGAATACAGCTTCTTTGCATCCTAGAACTGTGGCTCCCGTTTTGCCACCTTGGGCCACCCCTAGATCCCAGCTGGGAATGTACATTGTAACTGGAGAAAATGTGTGAGCAGGTGTTCCTCAAGCTTTGTGCATCTGAGTTCCTCTTCTCTCTCAGCCAGAGATAGCGTCTGGTTTTAAGGATCAGGTGGGGGCCGCCTCAATAGTCAAGGATAATTTCCCTAAATTAAAGACCAGTATGAGAAATGTGTCCTATTTACAGACTCCTGGAATTGAGACACTGACGCTATTAGGGGAAGGGCATTATTCTCTCTACACAGAGGCCCACAATTCTGCCCAATGGGCTGTAACTTAAGACAGCATGTGCACATGTCATCGCCAGCCAGAGCTTGGATCCCCACCTTCTTTGCCTTTGCTTGGATGACCACATGAGAGCAGGGGCAGAGCTGTGAATCCTCAGAGCTCAGCTGCAAGTCACCAGGGATCAGCACCAGACTTCGAAACCAAGTGGTTTCCCTGGTTGGAGTTGGCAACTGGGTTGAAAGAGGAAGTAGCTTTCTCCTGCCACCTTCTCCTGGAAGAGGAGAGTGACCGATGTGTGTTCAGTGACTCTCTCACTCTTTCACTTAGAGCAGATGACTTTTCTTTGTTTGTTTGTTTATTTTAGTTTCTGGGCCCACAGTTTCCCAGCTTAGGTGATCTAGATAATGAGATTCAGGACTTTCTGAGTTGCTAAATTCAGGATGAGATTTTGGATTTGGAATTGATGCCATAATGAACTGAGACTTTTTGAGAATGTGGGATGTGGATAAATGTGATCTGAATACAAGACTGACACGCATCTTGAGGGTCAGAGAGCAGACTGGTGCTAAGCAGAGTAATGACCCCCAATGATGTCTGCACTCTAATCTCCCAAACCTGTCAATAAAACCTTATCTGGCAGAAGGTAACTTTCATTTGCAATTAAGGCATGGACCTTGCGGTAGTGAGATTACCCTGAGATACCCGGTGTGCCCAATTATATGAGTGCTTAAATTTGGAGAAACTCCCTTGAATGGTTTACAGAGATGAGCTAGAATAAGAACAAAGAAGAAATTCAAAGAGGAAGAAGGAGAGCGACTCAATACATCCTCACTGGTTTTGAAAACAAAGGAGATTTCAATTGTTTAACCACAAAGAACTGAATTCTACCAATAAATCAAATGAAGGAAATGGAATGGGTCCTCATTAGATCTGCAGAAGAGCAGTCCAACCCCTGCCACACCTTGATTTTAGGTTGGTGAGACCCAAGTTGCACTTCTAATCTACAGATAACTAGTGTGTATCAGTTATTTCATTATATGCATGGGAAGGTTTTACAGCTGCAATACCAAGCTCATATGACCCTCCTTATGACAGGAGCAAGACTGTCAGTGCATGCTGTTCTCTATTCCAAGCAAACAGGAGTGGCTGTGGATACTCTTCTCTCCTAATGTTGAAAAATAACACATTTTCCAAATTCAAGAATACATATCATATCCCTGGGCCTGAGTTGGTCTGCTCCACCCAAAATACCCAACAATGCATGGCAGCTATAGGTAGGGATTTTCCTTGGCATTGATATAGAAGTTCACTATCAACTCTCAGAATCTGTCTTTCTTTCCACAGACCACTTTGTTAAATTAAGCGGCCCATCAGACAAGAAGAGGAGTCACTATGCTGGACTGAACCATTGACCTTGACCAGAAGGAGAAAATAGAGCTTCTATGGAATACAGATGTGTGTGTATCCTAGGAGATCATCCAGGGTTCCACCAGGAGATCAACCAGGCATCTCCTGGTGCACCCTTGCTCTAGTGTGACAGCTTAGATGAATGTACTAGTCATGGACAGGGAAGAATCATCAAAGTTCAGACACTCAGGAGCCTCAGTTCTGAGGTTTATTAGTACTTTAGCTCCAATTCCAAGATCTTTGAATGGTTTTCTATCCAGACTCAGAAATGATACGCTCCACCATTCACTCAAGGAGCTCTGGGTTATTGAGCATCCTCAAAACTGTGCAATAATCAGAAAACATGGTTCTATGTTTTTGTGGATCTATTTCCTAAGCCTAGAGTCTAAAAAAATATATATTAGAATGTTAGTGAGTTGCCCAGAACTATTCTAGTAACCCAGTCATCCAATAACCATTTCCCAAACCTTGTGAGTCACACCATTAGGATTGCCACTCAAGCAATGGTGGCTTGATATAAAAGTGTATGTGCCCTGTGCCCCCACCAGGACCCACCCCTGCCCAGTGGATTCATTTCAATGGCAGAGTAGCTTTCAATGTTACAAGATACAGAGATTAGCCACAGGAGTACCTTCCTAAGAACCTGTAATTCTGCACCAAGTGTTTGTAAAACTATGGTGAAAGCACAGGCTTCTGGACCATCTCAGGGGACATCATTGGGAGGTGAAGATTATAATGCATATAATAAAACCTTTCCAAAAATTCAGGGCTCCAAATCTTTGGGCTTTTCATTTTAACAAGAATTCTGGGTGCCATGGAAATAATTAGATCTTTCTTGATGACTTAATTTAGTTCATGGAATATACAAACTCTGTTCAGTGTTTTGGCACAAATGAATTTAGCTCTCTCTGTAATTATATTCTGGTCTCATTGATGCAACTTCTGTAAATGCCTCTCATGCTTGAGCTGGTGTCAGAGGACCATGCAGTGTTGCTCCATATTCTTGAGACTTCTCATGTTCCTACATTTCACCATTCTCAGTTTTCAGGTTCTGACTCGTTCATCCTCAATGCACTGAATTTCTACAGGAGACCTTGTGGGGCTGTGAATTGAACTGATATTGTATCTCAGCCACCTGCAAAATCAATATTTGAGTTTATTTTTAAAGTATCTTATCCCCAGCACAGAAGTGGTAAGAAATGATTTCCATGGCTGTAGAGAAGTCCCTGGTTTTGGCCTATTACATGAACAAGGGATTTGAGGTTGTGAGGAGTTTGTTCGTTCCTTTCCTAATCTGTCCCCTTCTGGTTAACATGGCATCTTCCTCTTAAGCACAGGAGCCCCACTCTCAGTGTGCGGATTCCTCAAGCCATAGTGTCTGTCAGGGTCTCACCAGGAAACACAGCATTCAATTAGGGAAAATGAGAAAAGTCTATTAAGGACATGCTTAAAAAGTTGCGAACCTGATTAAGTAAAACAGCAAGAAAATATGACATATGTCCTGCCAGGGTTAGCAGGAGCAGGGAGGCTGTCACCATCTGTACTGGGCTGGAGAATACACCTCCTCCCCATTCTTGTCCCTCAGAAAGATCAGAATGAACCTTTATTTGGAAATAGAACTGCACAGGTACTTGGTTCAACACATTCTGAATTAGGGTGTACGCTAAACCCAATATGACTGGTGTTCTTACATGAAGAGATGCAGAGGCAGGTACTGAAGTGACCGTTCCACCAGCCAAGGCACAGGAGGATGGGTGGCATGCTGGAAGCTAAGGGGAAGCATGCAGCAGACGTGCACAGAACCTCCATAAGGAAAAATATCTGGACCCCTGACATCTGTAGACGATTGGGAGAATAAGTCTATGTTGGTTTAAGCCATTTAGCTGGTGGCACTTTGTTCCATCAGCCCTAGGATACCTAGTAGGTCCAGAGAAGGAGCTAGTGACAGGTAAAGGGGAGGCCCCTTGACAGAAACCTGGCTCCTGGTGAGGGAATGCCATCGCTACAATTCTAGAGCGTGGTGGGGAGGTTTCCTGGGAACACTGCCCTCCATTTCCGTGGTCCAGTCTTTCACTGTGCACACTGTCCTTGCAAAATGACCAGAACCTTCAAGGAAAAGGAGTCTATGCATTCACTTCCTGGGGTTCAGCCTTCCAGTCCAAAAAATGAGAGGCCAAAGGGGGAGATTGCATCTGGAGAGGCCAACGAAGACTTCAGCCCATTCCCCAAACCTTTGTCTTTGACTGGTCCTTTATGTCACGTGATCACGAATCTAGCTGTTTTTCCAACTTTATGTCATGTCAGGACTTCATGTAACTCTGACTCACTGGCAAAGTTGGTGGCTGTGGCATGAATGTGGCTGCCTGACCACAATCACTGTAGACACCATGTCATACAGGAGACTTATCACTGTGGCACCATGAAGCCTCTCATAGTCATGGCCAGTTCTGGTGCTGACCATGGGATTTCACTCCTGGCCCTCTGGCTGGATCCTGCACTCCAACATGGGGGATGTGCACATCCGGTGCCGTAGACATTGATATCTGCAGTGTCTGAACCCCATGCACTCAGAGTCTCCTGTCTTCCCTTTTTCTTATCCCTCTTTTATTTATTATTATTCCTGACATGATTTTCTCCACGTTCCTTTTCCAGAGTAAGCCATTTTACCTGACCAAGTTTCTATCACCCCTTTCTCCCTCACTGCAAGTCGGAGGGATGGAACTCCAGGGGATATTTCTGTTCCCTTGGTGGGGAATGGGTTTCTGCCCCATCTAAACTTGTGAGAGATTTGGTAACTATGTGTATGAAAAGTACACTACACCAAGTCTTCTAAGGAATTATTATGCAAGACTCTACATGCATTATTCATTTCCTTATTTTATAATGCATTAATTTTCAATTAATATAGAAAATTTCAACCAAACTGAGTTGAATTAATTATTATATAATATATTTTAAGCAATAAATATTAAATAAAGAGTTTATGATTTAGAAATGTATGCTGCTCATATAAATTCTTGGTTCCTGGAATTATGTTGAGTTCAATACTCTATGCAATTAGTTGATTTTAACAACTTATACCACAAATTTGCTAAAAACAAAAAATTTGAAAACAATAATAAAAATCTATGACTAGTTTCATTAAAACCTTATTAGATATGAACTAACAGAAATATAATTTAAAATTTAGAGATAAAAATTCAGCTATGAAAATTTTTATGATTTCTATAATTTATAATTTCTTTCCCTAAAGTTTTAAATTAGGCACCTCTTGAGGAATTCTTTTACATTAATATTATTTTAGATATCATCCCAAAAGCACTTACTTCTATCATCTGAGATGAGCAGAAAACACAAAATCTTGGTGCAACTCAGCTTCTAAAATTTCTTGTCTATCAAAAATAAGAATCAATGTGAAGAAACACCACTCAGAAAGAGAATATTACTCTCAGGAAATAAGTCTGGGGGGATGAGCCCAACATTGGGACTGAAATGGAGTTTTCTGGCAACTGATTACCTCTGTCATCTTGAAGCCCTCCTCCTCCTTCAACGTGGGACCCTTCACCTTCTTCATCATGAGATCATCCACCTCCTTCATTGTGGGACTCTTTGCATCCATCCTCCCAGACCATGTACCTCCATTATCAAGGGGCTATCTACTTCTGTCCTCATCATTATCAGTGAGGCCTAGATTCTCGACAATAGCACCCTTTGATACTCGGGATCTTATCACTGTTCTTTACATTCAATTTAGAAGAACTTATGCCAGTCCAGGGCACTCATCGAGATGCCTCAGTCTTCCAGATCTCCACACAACGCCTGAGCTTTAATCCTCAAGGCACTCCATATCTAGATTTACCTTTCTCCATCTCCCTCTAACCTCTGAAGATCTGTATCTTCTGGAATTTCAGAGTCATTGTTAGTAAAAACCCTGTACCTAACTCAACTCTCTGAATACTCCTTTGTCTTTTGTTCAAATGGTGAACTGGCTTTGCTTCAAGGGAAAGTATCTATTTGACAACCAGCTGTCTTTCCGGCTAACTTCAGTTTATTTCTTGCTCCTAACACAATATTTTTTATCCCCAAAAGCATCTAATTGCTTCACTGTCCCATTCTGTGGTTATTCTTCAACTCCTTGAGGGTGAGGAATCCCGCTTACATTTCAGGTCAGACAGGAAACTGCTTTTCCTGCACATGCTCCAGATATTCACGAGGCAAGAGCTCAGTCTACTCAGAGACTTCATTGCACCTTAGAGTGGCTGAAGAAAAACAGAACGGATATGACTCATCCCATTTAACAAATCCATGGTCGTTGACCCATGTGCTCCTTCAGTGCCATCTAGAACCTGCAGCCTTGGGTTTGTGTGTTCTCCTTCATCCTAGTTATCCAGATGACCTGGTCAGAGTTGTCCAGATGACCCTGTCCCTTCCTGAACCTCAGCATCTCCTCTTCCACTCTCAGGGACTTTGTTCTTCACTGAGAAGAAGTGATCAAGAGAGACATGCCACAGCCTGTCCACACCACATGCACCTGTCCCTCCAGTAGTCACTGAGGTGTTCCTGTCATCTTTAAAGACTACTGCTCTTCTGCTTATCTGAGCACTTTCTCAGGTGCATGGCTCCTAGAATCCTCAGCACTCTCTCCATCACCTAATTTTGTTCTCTATTGAACTATTGTCATTAGTAGGAAGTATAACTTTTTTGTACAAACAATGAATTAAAATGTATTATAGATACAGCTTATAGACGGTGAAATCACAAATCCTTAAAAGAACCTCAGCAGTTTTGAAATCTGTTAGTCTTTTTCTTTGTTTGTTTATTTATCTATTCTAATCAGTTATACACTTTGGCAGAATGCTCTTTGATTCATTGTACACAAACGGAGCAGAAGCCTTCACTTCTCTGGTTGTACCCAATGTAGGATCACACCAGTTCTGCAATCATACATTATTACCTAGGGTAATGATGACCATCTCACTTCACCATCTTTCCTACCCCAATGCGCCCTACCCCACCTCTCCTTTGCCCCTCCAGAGTTCCTCCACTCATCCCATGCCCCTCCTCATTATGGATTAGCATCCACTTATCAGAGAAAAAATTCAGCCTTTGTTTTTTGGTGATTGGCTTACTTTACTTAACATGATATTCTGCCCCTCCTAACTCCATCCATTTTCCTGCAAATACCATAGTTCTATTCTCTTTTATTGCTGAGTAATATTCCATTGTGTATATATGGCACACATTCTTTATCCATTCATCTACTGAAGGGCACCTAGGTTGTTTCCACAGTTTATCTATTGTGAATTGTGCTGCTATGAACATTAATGTGGAATGGGATAGCTGGGTCAAATGGTGGTTCCATTCCCAGTTTTCTAAGGAATACTGCTTTCCAGATTGGCTGTACCAATTTACAGTCTCACCAGCAGTGTATGAGTGTGCCTTTTCTCCCACATCCTCAACAACACCTAACTGTTGTTTTTATTCGTGATAACTGCCATTCTGACTGGAGTGAGATGAAATGTTCGAGTAGTTTTGATTTGCTTTTCTCTAGTTACTAGAGATGGTGAACATTTTTTCATATATTTGTTGACCAATTATATATCTTCTTCTGAGAATTGTCTGTTCAGGTCCTTAGCCCCTTTATTGATTAGGTTGAGTTCTTTATATATTCTGGAGATTAGTGCTTTATCTGATGCGTGTGTGGCAAAAATTTGCTCCCAAAATGTAGCTCTCTCTTCACATCATTGATTGTTTCTTTTGCTAAGAGGAAGGCCTGACTTCCTTAACAAGACTCTTAAAGCACAAGAAATAAAATCAAGAATCAATAAATGGGATGGATTCAAACTAAAAAGCTTCTTCTTAGCAATAGAAACAATAAGTGAGAAAATATACCTTTAATTCCTTTTATTTTTTATTGGTTGTTCAAAACATTACAAAGCTCTTGACATATCATATTTCATACATTAGATTCAAGTGGGTTCATAATCCTTTTCTTGTTTTATAAACAAAAAAATCTCAAGATTTTTATTTATATCGCTTCCTTTCTAGCTACTGCTCAGTTTCTCTAAAACTAAGAGGTAACTAATTCCTCCTTTCCTATCCATCTAAAACCACTACTCCACCAATTGATCTTGCTAGAGTCACCAGTGACCTTACTGTTGCTAAAATCCACAGTCACTTTTCTGTCCTATTTTATTTGTCCGAAAAAACAGGAATGAACACAGTTGGGCATTTCTTGATACTCTATCTTCTCTCACTCCTAGGACACAATACTTCATGGGTTTTATTTCTAGGACATTGGATTGCCCTCCTTGGTTTATTTAATGGGTTCTGCTCTTACACTGGACATTTTAATTATTGCAGTGCCCCAGTGTTTAGTCCTCACATCTGTTTTCTCTTGTATGTATTTTTTCATATTCCATCCAGATCCATGGCTTTGCAAATCATCTCTATGAGGCTGTCTCTCCAAACTTTAGACTCTGCCATGTGTCTTATCCCCTTCAGGCTCATGTATCCCACCCACAGCTTGACATTTCCAGAGATATATGACCCCAGATAAGTGCCTGGCTAGTCTTCATAAACTTTTCATAGCAGCCAAGGCCGTGGTTGGTAACTCAATGCTGGCAATCGCTCAGCCTCATATGTTACAGGCTTGCTTGATCCTTTTCCTCCTATTTAGAAAGGAAACCCTTTATAAATAGTCAAGCAGTTTTCAAAATATATACAGAATTAGCACATCTAAACTTGTGACCTTCCCCTCTGACAACAAGCCACTGTTATGTGTCATCGGAATTCGAGCAACCCTGCCCAGGACTGCTCTACCCTTCTCTGAGGTCAGCTCCTCACACACAACCAAGCAAGCTTCTGAGAGTCCAGCACAGAGCAGGCCACTCCTCCGCTCCCAGCTCTCTTGTGCCTTCACTTTAAGGTAAGAGAACTGGAGCACATCCATGGTCTATGTGCATGGGGCCACAGACCCTCTAATCTCATCCTCTCACCTCCTCCTCCTCGCCTCTTGGCCACACCCACACTGAGAGCCTCACCTGCAATTCTCTGATCAAGTGCCTCTTCTGCATCAGCCTGTTGTAAGCATCCTGGATAAACAGTCCTCTCCATTCACCCTGCCCTGATGTTCTTGATCCTCCTTACCCTATGCTCCTTATTCTTCAGTCTGTGAACCAGCTAATAGGCAAATTATTTATGTATTCGGCATAGTTTTATTGATTGGTGTCTCCCTGCTAGAGTATTACTTTAAAGGGCAGGACTCCTGCTCATCACTTTCACTGATGAATCCCCAAGATCTGAAGGTGCCCGTCTCATTGCTGTGCTCAGCTAACGTTAGGAATCAGTCGATCACATTTCATAGCTGGAGACCACATTTCGTCTTTTGAATTGAAGTAGAGAGGTGCCACTACTGATATGCTCCACCTTGAGGTAGAAGAAGGTTCCATTTCTCATCACAGCAAAAGTACTCGATTCATTCACACCAATACCGTGGACCTTCCTTGCTAGAGTCTTATAAATTAAATGTCCAGAACACTTTCTTTTTAAATTATTAAAAATTAATTTTCACTTCTAAAAGGAATTCAGTGTACTATACTACTGTATTCCTGGCTCACTATATGATGGTATGAAAACAATGTGCATTCAGAGGAATGACTTGAAGTGAGCCACAATGTCGTCAGCCATGCCAAGAGGGGGACATAGGTGACCTGCTGCAGTGCATGGAGTCCCCAGTGTTTCTTGGATATTATTTCATGCTCTTTGTAGCCCATAGTGTCTGCGAAATACTCCTCCATGGCTCGTATGTATGCAGACAGCCACTCTGTTCTTCCCTTGCAGTACGACTTTCAATGAATTCCACGAGATAGGGAACACTCTATTATGAAACCGACTTTGTGTTGGGTGATTTTGCCCAGCTGTGAGCTAATCTAAGTGTCCTGGGTATCTGCAAGCTAGCCTAGGCTAGATTAAAGCATTGGTAGAATAGATGTATTAAATGCAGTTTTCACTTAGGATATTTTCCACTTATGGTAGGTTTATTGAGATGTCACCCCATGGTCCGTGGAGAAGCACCCATAGGTATTTGAATCCTAAGACACTGGGTTTTCACATGAACCAGTCCTTTGTGGCTTTATGAATGTTGATTTTCCAAACTTGTTCCAAAGCATTCAAAATTCTCCTCAGGCTGAGGAAACTGTTGAATCATAATTTTCTGTTTGTTGCCTGTGCTAAAATCTTCAATAGAATGCTCTCCCATGCCGTGTTCAGGCAGGTAACAGACAGTGTATAGGAATTTTGTATTTTTATTACCTATGTTTTAATACAAGGGCACATAATCAGATCAGAAAGCCCTCTTAAAGCTATTGAGTTCTATTGCAAGGGCAAAATCTTGAGAAGACAGATAAAATTTAGCATCCTAATTCATATGGAAGTATAGGTTATTATTATTCAAGGAAATGATGTGTATAGCCCTAGATTGTAAATTCTTGGAAGTCCTCCCCATTTCAACATAACCCTTCACCCTGACTTATTTTTTTCTCAGAAGTTGTGTGTGCCCAGTGGGCATGGGAAAAGTGTTGATGACAGTAGCATCATAAAGTAAAATTACCTTGTCTTGGAGGCATTATCCACAGTAACTGCACACTCTATTCTTATTAGTGCATTATGTCTTGATAAAGGATTTGTCTCAATAAGCCTGTAGCACTAACTTACTTGAATTGATTATATATATCACAATTTAAATGGCTTTCATCTGACCCATTTTAAATTCATTGCTTTATAATTTCTTTATGAGACAGGATAAGTAGGACTAGGCAAAAGGATTCTACTCTGTTATACTCTGATTTTTATATGCCAAAGCATATTTTCTATGTGCCAAAGTCAGTTAAGTCGATTTTCTACATCTGAGGAAATTATGCATAAAAAAGTTAAAAGTGTGACAAATGGAATTTATTTACTGAATTGTATAAGTAATTTACATCTTTTTCACAAAAGTAATAATTACTAACCAAGGATTCAATTGCCAAAAAAAGCTAATGATGCTTCCAAGAGCAATGCCTTTTATAATTGCCTTCACAGTAGCTTAAGGACACTGGTTTCATTATATCAACTGGTTGTCTTTTCCTTATCTAAAGTCAATACCATGAATCTTCCTAATTTCATTCATAAATCTACCCCGTGTCCTTTACTTCTTTGCCAGTCTGCCCTTGGGTTGTCTTTTGAGACGTATCTGGGGCACCCAAACTACTCTCTGTACCACATTTGTTTTCCATCAGGGGGCCCTGAGAAGCCACACTCTCCTCCTCTTCCTTTTTCTGTAGAGATTGACAGATTAGTGAGCCCACGGCTTTTAAAAAAATTATAAAATAAAACTTCATCACCTGGCTTTCTTTTTTCTTCTTTTTTATAATAACCATGCAGATTTATTTGAGCCATGCGATGGAGGTCAATGGCTTGAGCAGAAGCCACCGTGTTCTTCACAGTGTTATTTTAGGCTGAGGGTACATAGTGTAATATTTCTAATTAAATAGGCCTAACTTAAATTTCTAACAAATATTCTCTAGTAGCCTTTTGCTGCTGTAAAATAAATAAATAAATAAATAAAGCAAGCAAGCTAAGAAAACCCGCTTACAAGAGGAGAGATTTATTTGGGCCCACAGTTTCAGAGATTTCTGTCCTTGGTCATCTGGCTCCATTGCTGTGGACCTGTGGTGAGGCAGAGAAACACAGGAGAGAAGGAGGGGGGAGGCAGCCGGGGAGGAAAGCTGTTCATCTCATGACAACCAGGAGGCAGGGTTGAGGGATGGGTGAAGAGACAGAGAGAAAGGGGCCTGGGACTAGATATACCCTCCCTGGACGTGCCACCAGTGATTCACTACCTTCACATAGGTCCACCTCTTAGTCTCTACAACCTCCTATTAATACCATCAAATTAATTCATTAATCACCAATGAGGTAGGAGCCCTCATGATCCACTCATCTTCCCTAAGACCACACCTTTGGACATTGCTGAATTGAGGAGCAAACCATGGACACATGAGTCTTTGGGGGACACCCCATATCCTATAATATGTTTCTTGTTTTGTTTTGTTTCTATCTCATGTTATTGATCACTTTTGACCCAAGCCTTGGTTCCTCCAATTTGAGTGTTAGTTGTTCAAAATGCTTCAGTTAGGGACATAACTGTCCTCTGGTCCCTGGCTGCTAGCGACTCATCTGAGTTCTTGAGTAATCCTTGTTGGAGGCTGCCACAGCCATACATACGTAGTCATTAAGCTCCCAGTCAAAGTGAGCTTCCCTCCGAGACCAGGGCCTGTCTCTGGCCCAGTGTCCTGGTTCTCGCTGTTTCATTAAGTCAATGTCCTTCACGCTAAGGCCTTAATGCCTTCTGAGCTGCTCACGATTGTTCTGAATCCTTTAGAGATGAAACTGTCCATGATTAGTGGGAAGTGAGGAAGCAAAATCTGGGCAGTTCCTTTTCCACCAACAGTGGAAGGTCTTGTTTCCTGAGCTCATGTGAGTCTGAGAGTTCCAGAGTATATGGGCACAGCTCAGGCCAGAGGACACTTCAGGGATCAGGGAAGTATCTCACGCAACAGGAACAAGTCACTAGTCAGTCAGTATCTACAAATCAAGAGCCAGGGTGCTTAACTCAGCCCTATAAGAAAGAGCAGGCAGGGGTGGCCTAAATGTGTGTTGATGACCATCTTAAGTTGGAGTGTCTGAGAAAACTGCCATCCTTAGACTTAGAAAATGTCCTGAGGTTTTAAGCTGATACAGCCTGAATACCTGACAAAAAATAATGTCTGTTTCTGAAATATTTTGTGCAATTTTGTAGTAATCACAAGGAGCTAAAACAGTAAAATATAATATTTGAAAATTAAGGAGGAAGATGTCAGATTTAGCCCTTTTAAATTCTTTATTGAGTGGATAATAATAAGTTTATTGACTTAATTCATACTTACCAGATTAAATGTGCATTAAAATAATTCCTAAATGCATCTAGAAAACAAATGCAAGTCACTTTTATGCTTGGTGATTTTTTTAAAAAAATTAAAAGATATTTTAAGACCAGAATGAGATAAGGGAATAAAAAAAGATTATGAAAAAGATGAGATAAATAGAATAAATTGAAAGCAGAAAATAAGATAATGGAAATAAGTTTTAATATACCTGTGATCACAATAACTGTAAATAAAACTTTCCATATATCTAAGTTGTATTTTAACTCCCTAGCCTATTTTGAAAACAATCTTTTTGACATATGTCTACATGAATCTGAGATTATATCCGAAAATGCAATGAATCACATGCATTTGCCAAGGAAAAAGATAAAATGTCCAAAGTGAGTTAGATGGTTTTACACAGGCACTGCTATTATCTGTTAAAATTTCTCAAAATCAGATTCAATAGAAGCCTTTTCAAAGTCTTGAAGAAGAGATGATTGCAACATAAAATAGACAATGGAAATATTCTCTAATTCACTAGTGCTAAAATACAATAATGATAATTAAAATGAGAAATATATATTTATGTTAGACTTACCAGCCAATCAAACTTACAATTGTATGTTCTAAACAAAATATTCACCAAATTAAATAAAACAAAGCAGATACAGAAAAAGCATTTAGATAAAATTTGAAGCAGTAGTATATCAATTGTATCTTGCGGTCAACCAGCAACAAGTGGGAAATTCTCTAACCTGAAAATGAGAATCTATAGTTGTGTGTTGTAACCACAGTGCTACTAAATGAACAAGAGACCAAAAGAATAAACACAAGAAAGAAAGAATTGGCACTGGAAATGTTCCCAGATGATTTCATTTTCTAGAAAGCACCAATTCATAAAAAGAGAAATGCATAACTTAGAAGCTATATCACATGTATGCATTTGCTTTTCTTCCTAAAGGTATTGAAAAAATGGAAATTTTTATTCAATTTCATCAAGAAGCATAAGAAAAATATGCCAGGTGCCAAGAGATTATTCTAAGAAAATATAGGCTGAATTTTATGAGAAGCATGGTAAGCCTTTAATAAGAGATATTAATTATTATCACGATTAGATAAACTAAATACTATAAAGATGTGTAATCACCACAAATGAACTAGTCAATTAAGTCCCAATAGTAATTTATTAGTATTTTTTCCAGAGAAGTTTATGAGATTATTTTAAAATTTATTTTATAAAAAGACAAATAATAAGAATAAAAATAATAAATACAATGCATAAGTACTAGCCAAGTGCACTTACCCTATCAAATGTTCAAGCTTTGAGCATACCTAGACTAATTAAGTCATTAGAGTAACAGAATATGTAATGCTAATTATAAAGTGATTATAAAATATGCAGTAGATCAACAACAAAACAATGAGCTCAGAAATATGTGGAAAGCTGAGGATACAACACTGCAGGGATCACAGAACTGTGGGTTAGATGGAGTATTTAATAAATTTAATGAAGGCACAACCACATAACCACAAGTTAAAAACAAGCAAATACAGTTTATTCCTGTGATTTACATGCACAAAAACCAATGTTGCAAAGCTCAGACATAAATGCAAAGGTGAAAATTTAAATAATTTTGGAAATATTACTTTTGTGATTTCAGAATACACAGTCTTTCAAAAAATACACAAAGATGCAGAAGCTAAGGAAAAAATATATGAATTAGAAATTATATGTCTTAGAAATTTGGGATCTTTATTTCTTACAAAACATCTTTCCATGGGGGATGGCAAGTGTCCTCTCCCTTCCCAAAAGAGCACCAATGTGTTTGGGTGTAAAGCTATGGGGCTTCCGAATTGTACTTTCAAATTATGCATTGCTTGTTCAGGGAGGGCAGATCAGGGGAGAGGAAAGGAGGAGAGAAGAAAATATGTCTAATTGTTGGCAATTTCTTCTGGAGGAGGGTATTATTCTTTCAGTATTTTTTTTAAGCTTTGGGTTCTAGTTTAAAAATTGAGATTGGGGAAGAATATGTAACTTGTTAAAATGAAAAAAAACACACACACACATACACACACAAACACACACACACACACACATATACACGTCAATGTTGAATGAGGACTTCAAGACTAGGCTGATTAGGATGTAGAGTTAATGATGAATGCATAATTAACATGCAGTGTAAGGTCTCAGCACCAGGAAGAACATGCAAATTAGATAGATAGATCATAGAGGCAGATAATAGATATATACATGGATAAATGATAAATATATTGATGGATGATTGACAGATGATATAAAGATATGTTATTCAAAACATGTAAATCCAAACATGTGAAAGAATAAAGAAGATATTTTCCATAAATTGCATCACTCTATATAATCCTGTGCATTTTAATTCTAGGAATCATCTCAGTGCAGTTTGTATCCCATGTACCTGAGATAATAAAATATGACAGGTTAACTTAATATTATTAGTGATATAAAAATGGCTTCTAATGGTCTAACCTATAAGCAAAAATATTTTGCAATGACTATCTTTTTCTCAACAAATGTTAACTTCAATCCTAAACTAAGAATTTATAGATTGAGTGGCAAGGTAATCTAAAAATAAATAAATAAACAAACAAACTTGTGCAGCTAATAAATGACTTGACAAGTTTCCCCTGAGAAGTGTGTTGGTTTATTTTTGCAAACTCCAAGGAGCATAGAAATCACTCAATATCTTGGGGAGCATTGATAAAACGTGGTGACCACAGCTTTCAGTAGTGCTGGAGCAGTTCCTGCAGGCAGGACTCCTGCAGTGGGTCATAAGGAGAGGCCCAGGAAGCCACAGTAGACTGAGCCAGGAGAGTGGCTTCCTCCTTGTCTCCATGCTTCACCAAGGTTATGAGCTGGGCACTCCATGCAGCTGTGAATATGCGGAAAAGCTCAACAAACATGAAAACTATTTTACAAAATAGTTCTTTCTATTATAAGTAGAAAGAACTTTCTTTTCTTATATGAATAAGACCACACACATTTTCAAAACCTATGCCCAGCACAAAACATGTGTATGTAGAAAGTAATTTTCATTCTCATAATTTCCTGGTCTAGTTATCCTTTCTTGTCCCTCCTCCATAATCTAAGCAAAAACATTTTTTAAAAATGCTTTAGGATTTAAGGGCATTTATAATCTATCTTGTATTGATAATTAATGCAAGCAAAATATTCAAGATGGGTATTGAAGTCTTCTTTGAAATTGCACTTGCTAAAATCCATTTTAAATGAACCAGAAATATATTTTGAAAATTCTATGCTTTTTATTTCAAATAATTCAAGATATTTAGTAATACATTTAATTTCATGGCAAACTCAGACATTAAACATTCATTTGACTTGTCCAAAGTCTTTTAATTGTTCATTCCTGTTTTCTTATCTATAAATGATGAAATCCTACCATTTGTAGCAATATGGATGGAACTGTAGGACATCAAGTTACATGAAATACGCCAGGTGCAGAAAGAAGCAGGTATGTACTGAGGCTTCTTGGCTCCTCAGAGAACCCAAGTAGTGTGTCATTGCCTGGATTGTTGAAGGGACCTTCTTGCAAATGTTGTGGAGTTTTTGCCATCTGTCATGATCTGTTTATCTATATGTGGATTTTGCAGCCTGGGGTCTGTCTGATCATCCATCTCCTTTAAGTAATTATCTAGCGCAAGGATGGGGCCAAATCCATCCTATGACTTTTTATTGTAATCTTTTATTGAGGAATTTATATTTTTAAGTTAACATTATTTAAATTTCATATATCATGAAGTATCATGTTTATTTTGATTTCTAAAAATATTTTTTTCTGTGAATTGAAATAATCATTGTGTGTCTCAGCTCCTGCCAGTTCTGGGACACATCCCTCTAGACTCCTGTATTATTTAACATGTGACTTGACAGTATACCATGTGATCATCCGAGTTGCACATCAGGCCTCCAGAGAGAGAAACTAGAGTGGCAAGTGGTGCTACAAAAGACTTAAGAGGTCCTTCATTCTCCCCTGTTGCCTGCACTTGAAGTCTGCACCAAAATACTATCATTGAGAAGTCTGTACAATGGTGTGAATAGAGCTAAGCTGTTGTTATTTCTCCATTAAAAAGAGCAGATTCCTGTCCCACATGCAGGAGTTATTTAAGGAAGGTTGATGCCAAGGCCCTGGTGCTAAGATTGCAGGATTGTCTACCTGTAACAAGTACACCCTAGGTGGTGACTTGCTTCTGCCAGAACTATTCCAGGAATTATCATTGCATCTTTTCAAGCCAGTTTTCCAGGAATAATAGTTTGCATGTATTTATTGCATTATTTTATATATATATATATATATATATGTATATATATATATATATATATGTATATATACACATACAGTGATTCTGAATATATAGAATGTCTGTGGCTTGATGCTTCTTAGAGAATAGCAATTGTGTATGAAATAGGCAACTAAATAATTTCTTTTTTTTTTAAAGAGAGAGTGAGAGAGGAGAGAGAGAGAGAGAGAGAGAGAGAGAATTTTTTTTTAATATTTATTTTTTAGTTCTCGGCGGACACAACATCTTTGTTGGTATGTGGTGCTGAGGATCGAACCCGGGCCGCACGCATGCCAGGCGAGCGCGATACCGCTGAGCCACATCTCCAGCCCAATAATTTCAACTATTAGTTTTATGCCTAATGCATCTGTTTACCAGAGAAAACTAAGTCTACAAAGGCCCTGGTTTTTGGTGTGCATCTCCTGATCTGTCAGCACCTTTATCTTTTTGACAGTTAACTATGAGCCCCCAAGTTTGTTTGGTTTCACCAAGGAGGAAAAATAGGATATTTTAACCGTACTGCCTCAAAAATGTATCAATTCTCTGACTTCCCATCGTGATTTCATCCAATGAGAAATACATTTATGTATATGCATATATATAAAATATAGTATATATTACATATATAAAATATATAGGTATGTGTAAATGTGGGTGTGCCTCCTGACCACTGATGCAGTAGTATATGAGCTCCAGCTGTTTGTGTCCGAAGCAGGGAGGCCAGCAGCTGGTGCAAAGTCGTGCAGTTGCTGGACTTCTTGGTCTGAGGACAGAGTGAATTATGGGATGCTGTGTCCACAATGGGAAACCCAGCCATGCCGAGCCCCAGGTGAGCCCTGTACGTGGCTCACAAAGCAAATATCTAGAAGTCTGGATGGAAGCTACGGCATGCTCTGCAGATACATATTCTCCTTGTGAAGAAGTACCTTTGTCCTTGCCACTGTGTTCTGGTGGGGCTTAAAGGCATACCAGGTGATTGTGCCACCTGGAATGTCAAACATGAACATAGTGTCATCTGACCCACCATGACGCAAAACTGAGTATGCATGGAGCAGTCAAGTGTGCGACAGGCAGGAGACTGGGCCCAAGCAGGCGTTGCAAGCAGGAGGCAGTTCTGTGAGCAAAAGCTTCTGTTGCTCTTGCCAGTGTCCTTAATGGTCAGGCCCCTGTGTTCCCAGGGCCCTCCTCACAGGGATTTCCCTGAGATACTGAAGGAGGAAATGAGGCCGATTTGCAGGTGCTTCTCCAAGATAAGTTTGAACCACCCAAACGTGTTTGGATGCAACATGAGTTCCTCAGAGGGTTGCCCTGGAGGGTAATTAGGAAGAAGCCCAGTCCGAGTTGGCATGGCTGCCTGCAACATACTCCTCTTCAAATGCAATGTGGAGAGAGACCACTATGCACCTTTAGAGGTCGAACCGCAATGCTAAAAAGTACATTTCAGAGAGGCATTGGTGTCTGCAGCCTACAAATACATAAATCATGTCTGCCCACTGCTCTGAGAGCATCTTGAGGCCCTGTCACAATTCTTAAAATTGTAATGCCCCTTTTCTATTGGTGAGCATTTAAATTCCTCCTTCAGTTAATAGCTGCCCGTGGAACTGCAATATCATCTTCTAGAATAGAATCAGAGTACTTAGTGTTTGAATTGACCTTTTAGTACTAAACACAAACTCCATATGAGGTCGGATTCTATTATTTCTAGAGGTTTTTTCCCTAGTATTACATACTAGCTTGCCATTGAATGATAAATGAATAAATTATAAGTAAATAAGGTATGAATAAAGCATTCCCTCATCATTAATCATTCTAAAGAGAGTGGCAGGCATTGGAGATGCTGTTTTGGGCATGAGCCAGATCACAAACATTGGCACCTAAGACTTAACTTCTTAAATATTTCACTATATTGTCAAACATGGCTTTTAGAAATTGAATTTATACTCATATAACCTTTAGAGAATTTAGAGTCAGAAATGACATTAAAATTGTTTACTCTAAAGCCTGATATTTAGCAATATGTCAATATGAATGTAAGCTAGGTAGTATCCATAAATGTCCATATATGTGACTTAAAGGAAGAAAGCATAAGGCAGTGAACAATTTGCACTGGATTCTGACTAGTGAAAGATGTGGAGTAAGAAATCCATTAAAAATTGTTTTGAGTTTTAAGGGACTGAATTTTAACCCTCTGTGTAATCATAATTTGTTAGGCTTTGCTCACTACTCTTTTTCTCTAGAATTCTCTATTCAGTCTCCTCTCCTAGTGCAAACATCAGACATCATTTCTGTGTCAAAGTTCAGGAAAGTGACTGTTCTGATGGCCTCCCC
The DNA here is from genome assembly GCF_045843805.1 of Urocitellus parryii. Classification (NCBI taxonomy): domain Eukaryota; kingdom Metazoa; phylum Chordata; class Mammalia; order Rodentia; family Sciuridae; genus Urocitellus; species Urocitellus parryii. The sequence goes on along the minus strand of NC_135543.1, from coordinate 5,766,643 downwards.
TAGATGTCACTAGCTATTGGTAAGCAGTGACGTTTCAAACAAAATTCAGGCAATGAAAGTCCCTATGCTAGACAAGGGAGGCACACCAGAGACAATAGGGGACATCATCTGAGTTTGGGATGATGAATGTTTCTGGCCATCCCTCTGTTAGACCACACTCAGAGGGAAGAAGCAGGAATCCCCAAAGGGGAATGAACAGACAGAAGAATTCAGCTGCCCCGTGATGCCCTGTGAATGCCCTGCAACCACAGCAGTCCTATGAAGTTAACATTGATTGCCCCCCACCAAGGCAGTGGAGTTACATGACATCATGGGGACTTTGTTCACTTCCGTATCTGGGTTTACTAGGAGATGTGCATTTCTTTTTGTTTCAAAATTGACACTTGTGAACTGAAAATCTGTGACCAAGCAAAGAATATAACCACTCCCAAAATGCCCAATATCACATAATAGATATAAAATAAAATAACTGTGATGAAAATTGCCAGTTAGAAAAACAAGCCGAGGAAATAACACATCGTGTTGCTACAACACGCTGGAAAGTGATAGCGAGGTCTGCTCCACAGTGTGCAATCCAGGCTGCACTCTTGTGGCCAATTTGCCTATCCCTGCTTCTGTAATTTAAGAGACTGCCTCCTTCCTTCCATATCTACCCACATCCCCAAGGAGATGAACTGGGGGCCTTTCCTCCATCAGGGAATCCACAGGGTAGGACACGTGGCTCCTGTTGGTTCTGGTTTCAAGGACTGGGGGAGCTTTCTTGGAGCTGAGCTGTCACAGACCTTGCTTCCCAGTGCTAGGTCTCTGTGATCATCTGTAGCAGAGATTGGGATCAAATCCTTCCCACCCTGTGTTTTAATGGGGTCAGTTTTCAATGAACTTTTATTTTTACATTTAAGTTGTTTTTAAAAATCCAAAGGGAAAAAAATGATATTCCATAACATGTGAAATCACACAAAACTGAAATTTCAGGATCCAGGCTCAAAGTTTCACGGGACCTATTCACACCTGATGGTCTCCACATGGTCTGTGGGTGCTTTTCCACTCCAGGAGCTTGGTGGTGGTGACTGAGACCGAGGCCAACCACAGGGGAAGCCCAAGTGAGTGACCACTGCCCTTCACAGGAGAACCCACTTACTCCTCACCCGGAGGCCAGAGCCGGGCCTTTCGCCCATTAGCACAGGCTTCACCTGGACACCTCCAAGCCCCTTGATCATTCACCTCCACCTGCGGTAAGCTGTCCTCAGAGGAACAGGGCATTCCCTTCACCACCGGGATACATCTCTGACTCTCTTAACCTGGGGTGGGGAAGGGATGTGGGAACAGCCCCCAGTTCTGCCTGCAGCTGCCTTTCTATGTCCAGACAGACTTAGTCTTCGTGTGGGGATGGTTGGGGATCATGGGCAGCAGGTTGGGGGAAGAAGTGTGGGCTGTTGGTAAAGGAAACCACCGAAAATTTCAACTGGCCAAGACTGCCTCCTTGGACCAAAACCTCAGCCGGACTTCCCTGAGTTCTCTTCCTGACCAGACCTGGGCTTCCCCCTCGTACTATGAAGAATCTAGTTTGAGGAAGAATTCTGTTAAATCAGTTGAGCAAAAATCCCCTGCCCTCAGTATTTAGTCACCTTGAGACCTTATCACCCCAGCCTGCCTTCCAGAATGACCCCTTCAACTCATTTTAGCAAGAAGCCCCTTATCCATACGCTTCCTCTTAGTGATTTTCCATCCACTGACCCCACCCTGATCTTTGCTTTTGAATTTCCATTCATCCCTTTAGGAGTTGGGGATGAGTCCACTCTCCTTCCATGATGAGCGGCTTCTTGAATAAAGTCCATCTTACCCTCATTAACAATGTCAGTGTTACCAAACCCGGGTTTGGAAGCTCCTGCCGTGTAAAAACCAATGTCCTCAAAAAGAGTGTCGAGGAGAAAGGAAGGCTTTATTCAGAGTCCAAAGAAGGAGAGATGGGAGCCCATGCAGACAAATCAGCTTCTCCAGTCCACGGGTGGAGGGTTACAGACACAGGGCAGGAATAAGGGAACAGAGGGATAGGTTAGGCTAACAAAGGGGTGAGATAGATGGCCATGTCTTTAGAGGAATTAGAGATCTTCAAAACTTGGATACCACCTCTCTTCATTTCTTTTTTTTATTATTTATTTATGTGTGTGTGTCGGGGGGGGGGGGGCGTTTGGTGTTTCTGTATATGGTAACTGGCAGGTAGGTAGCTTTAGCTTGGATTCGGGAGAGACACTAAGCAATCTGGGTCAAGTAAAACCTATTATAGTTTTACTATATATTACTACATATTTCTCAAATTATTAACAGGTCTACATGCAAAGCTGTAGAATATGACCCCAAAAGTTAAGGCAGTGGAGGAGACAGACACATAGAAGGCAGAGATGCCAAGGCTTTTCCCCCAATCTAGTCACCAAATGGAACTCTGCAGGTCAAGTGACATATCAGTGTTTTCAGCCACAGCTGACTTTAAGTCCTTAAAACGTAACTCAGGCCACCATTGTCATCATAACCCACGTCAGAGGTGTTGTCTACCGCAAAGCCAGTGGGAGAAGAATGAGGTGTAACCTACAAAATTGTGATGTTTAAATCAGCTAAGAACAAGTGAAGCTGGAGCCTATTAGTATTTTCACCAGCAACATTTGAATAATTTTCCTCTAAGTCAATCAAACAAATTTCATAGTTATGTAACTCCCAGCCATCCTAAAGATGCTTCTTTTATCAGATTGCATTATATTTTTTTCTCTTTGCTTTCAGACATGGCAACATGGACTGACAGTGGCTTCTCTCCTGGACCAGCTTTAATGAATGTGACAAGAACTAGTCAACTTATTTCAAAGTACTGACATACTTTTGCTAAGTCCCTTAAGCCCCAGAGTTCACAGACAGCAACAGGAGTCACGGGTTATGGTTGAGCATTTAAGCAGCTGCTCTTCTGTGGCTTAACAAGGATTGCTAACTTGCCACTTGAGCACAGAAGGGTATGTCCTGTTCCCTGCTTTCAGTCAACCCACTTCCTGGGTCCGTGTCACTTTCCACTCTGTTCTTCATGCAGCAGGGTGGCAGTAGTACACATGGTGTTGGACTACAAATGCAGAATCTGAACTCAAACTCCGTTAGGCAAACAGAGTTTATGGGCACGTGTCAGTCCAGTCCAGAGGTAGAATCAGCAGTGCCCTGTCCACAGAGGCAAATGGTAGGATCCAAACTCAGTATCTTCCCCTCCCTCCTCCCTCTGTCCACTTGCATTTGGTTTCAGTCGAAGGCCGACATTCTTCATGTGGTGCGTAACGTACCTACCTACCTGTGGCTCTCGGGTCCATGAATCCCTGGTGTGTGACCTCAGAGGAGGCAGGCAGCTCTTGCTCGGGCAGCTACCACGAAGTCACCTGGAACCTGACTTGATCTGCCCTGGTTAATCCTGCTTGGCCAGCGGGGCATGGGTGCACACCAAGGTCATGCAGTGATGGGCTCCTTCCCCACAAGGAAGGATGCATGAGAAGTATAATAAACACTCCTTGTGTTTTAGAAGACCACTTGGCAATGTCTTTTAAAATTTAAATTGAGCACTAAGATTATTTACATCATGTCAATGGTGGATGGGTAGAACTGTACATCCATCAACCAGGCCCAGAAAGACAGGAGCACTGGAGATTGTTTATAAGTGTAACATTTAAGGCAATTGAGAGTCTAACAAATCAATAAATCTAACAAAAATGGGACACTCAAAATATGGATACAAAGCAACATTTGAAGATAAGCATCTGTTTAGGTAATTAATATTACGTGCAATCAAGAGCAAAAGAAGTTAATGTAATACAGTATGTGAAGGATTTTATTATTTTTATATGTAAAGGAAATGATATATCTCTAAATGATATGTATCTAAAACAAAGAAAATTATAGCATATTCTAAATAAGTGAATATCTCCAGAACACTGTTTTGGACATTTGTTCCAGGCTTGCCTCTGAAGTTGAAGATGTTACTACACTAATGCACTTAAAATGTATTAAAAGTACCAACTACATAGTTAAAATAAGTTTTACTTAAAAATAACAATATATGAATTGAAACTTAGTGATTTTATTTCTTAGAAAATTTGAGAAAAACTTTTTAAAGTTACTTGGCTCCTTTTTGCAAAGCCTAATTATAAATTCCATATATATACATATAATCAGCAACTTTCTGTATAGGAAGGATAAACAGAAGAGGTGGAGGATATTAGAAAATGAATTTCCAATTCCCAGTAGCAATGATACAGATAGAGATACAATACCTAGGGGCAAAGTGAATTTTCATATACCTCCTAATGAAAATTATAAAATGCTTTTTAGGAAACCAAAAAAAAATTCCAATATTGGTAAAATATTCAGAACATAGTGATAAAGCATAAATTTCTGTAATATACATAGAGTTCTTAAAAACCAAGATGTGAAATATTCCAATCTATTTTTATGGGTATGGTATTCACCCCCAAAATAATAATTGGTTTATATACAGGAGAAACTATACACAATCAACCTGATAGACAAATGGAAATTCAAAGAATAGTATACTATTTTTCACAGATTAAGCTTTTGTCAGCCAACATTTTTGCAAACCTTGGAGGGGTGTAACAAGCCATGGGCTAATGTGCTGTTGGTACAGGAAGTGACCTGATCAAGCAGCTTCCCTGAAGGAACTGTCTTAGGACCGGGCACTTTCAATGCCACATTCCCAATGAGCCAGTTATTCCATTTTCAGAAATCTGTACTGAAGATGCACAAAAGGACAGAAATGTTCAAGTGCAAAAGTTTTTTTGCCAGTTTGTTATGAATATAACCCAGTCATCTATCAACATAGCTTTGGATAGATGATTATGTGCAATGCAATAGTGTTTAGACAAAAAAAAACTACAGGCATACAAGTGTGTGTGTTTGTGTGTGTGTGTAGGTGTGTAACTGAGAAAATGACAGTTTGGTAAGGCTGAATAAGAAACTCTGAAGACTGCAGCAGGACTGGGTCATTGTTTTCTGCACCTGAAAGGATGATTTATTTCACTGTGTAACCATTAACATTGTTAGAAAACCTTTAGTTTAGAAATGCTCTGGCAGAAGCATTTTCGTTTCCATGCTGAAATTATTATATGTCAGCCATTATAGTTTCTATATCAAAATTATTGTCGGAACTTAATTGCAGAACTCTATTATTTATTATCTATGAATTTAAAAATTCAAAATTATTTTCTAAAGAGAATTCTGTTATATTTGCAGATATACTTTTACATGTTAATTTTAATAAGAGGTTCTTGTAATCTTTTTGGGGGGGAATCAAGCAGAAAAAAAGTCATGTTGGTCATGTTGGGTTTATGTTAAAATCATAGATTTAGAGTCAAACAGAGATGGATTGACTGAATTATCACTCTATGATTTTCTAGATATGTGATTTCTATGCATTTAATTAATGTGAAAATCTATTTCATTGATAATATTGGTAATGAAACAATAATATAACATATGCACAACACTAACAATGATGCCCAAACTTTATAAGTTATTAAAAAATTAGTATTATCATTACAGTTATTCATTGAATGTTAACATCTAATTTTTAACTCAGAGAGCTAAACTTCCAGAACTTGGAAGGAATTAAACATCTCATGCTCAACTATGATGACCATAAGGTATTGGTAACTCAGTGTAAACAGCAATGATTATGGATGATTGCTTAAAAGATCAATATTTTATTCTTGAAATGTGCTATAGGGACAATTCAAGGATTTCCACTAGAATATTAAAGGGAAGAATTAGGAAATATTAATACATCTGCTTCAACCTAAATATATTTTCTTTATACACTAGAATAAGTTTTACTAGAAAAATAAAATGGAAAATTTTTAAAAAGTTTCAAATTTCTCACTTAATTGAAGAAGCAAAAGTAATAAGAGGTGCCCCCAAACAGATGTTTAGCTTCATTAACTGTCTCGTTTATGGGGCTGCTTGTTGATGGAAAGATATCGAGACATTAAGGGCTGCAGTAAGGAATTGTGTAAAAGCAGATGTTTCCAAGTCAGGAATAACCCAGGACCCTCTCCATTATGGACAGTGACTTGGGTAATGGATGCCACTTCCTTCTGCAGGCGGGCTTCCACAGGGCTGAAAGTCAACTCTGTGGCCCACTCGTCACAAATGTGAAAGGTTTTTAGGAATTGATTTTTGTATCAGTCTCAATTTGGGATCCATTTTATGTGTCCCTCACTGTGTATTCCTTTTCTCTTCCCACCTACTTCTATTCTAGGACATCTTAATGCATTTTATGTATCTATTCTTTCAAGAAATATTTATTGATCTTCTACTAATGGGCCAAGAACTCAGATGGACACTCCACTCACAACAGAGCAGATCATAAGTATGTGACCTTGCCAATAGGAAACATATTCAACATAGGCTTCCTTTAAAAGGCAAGATACTAATTAATTACCTAATAGAAAATGGTCACGCTTGGCAAGGAAGGTGAATCCACATCCAGAATAAGTGTCTACTCTAGCAAGGTGGAATCACTGTCTGTCGACCTGTGGATGGCAACAGTCTCACATGATCAGTCGGACAGCTGAATGGGAATGGGGCCTGTCAGACCCTCAGAGCGGCATATTGCTCTCAGCCCTGACAGTACCAGACATACCTGCACATGGGAAGTCCCTGTGATTATGTGAATGTATAACATTAATTGTTAGCACGCTGCCAGCTTTGTTCATCAGCCAACTGTGAAAGCTTGAGTTAGCAAACCTGGGCACTAGAAGCTTCATCTGCAGACCACTTTCTGGTGAGCTTTCACATGGAACGAACCTTTGTCCACACTCCTGGTCATATGTCCGTATGCCTTGCTTCAGCAGAGCTCCCCGTCCCAGTCTTACAATGAGGCTCATTTCAAGTCTTTGTCCATCCACACTGGTAGGAGCCACTATCTATGAGCCGGAGGTCACTAGCTCTGACCATGCTTCATGCGTGAAAAGTAGACATCCAGGGCTACTGCCTGAATGCTCACCATCTGAGGACAACACACCCAAAGGCCATCCCAAGGAGCTCTGCCCCTGTTGAACCCAGTCTGCTTGAACATGAGTGGAACCTGTGATTTGCAACATGGCAAAAGTCCTGAGATGCCACTAATGAGACAGGTCAGGTTGTGAGTCAGCGCCATGGCAGACTGGAATGAGTGTCTCCTTCTTAGGCGAAAGAGGAGAAGGCCATGATGTGAAATTCCCTTGGAGAGGGTCAGTGTCAGTGACTGGTGTCCTCCAAGAGCAACTAAAGGGAACCCAGTTCTGCCAACCATGTGAAGAACTTGGAGTCAGATTCTTTCCCAATCAAGGCTTCTGAAGAGAATGCTGAGTGACTGGCCGCTTGAGCCCAGCCTTGTGTGAGCATGGACAGACACCCAGCTGAGCTTGCTGGGCTGTGACCCACAGGAATTGCCTGCATGTTCTATTAAGCAGCTAAGTGCTTGGTGATTTGTTAAATGGTGACAGAAGAGTGATGTAGTACCTTCCAGGGAAGCTCTACAGAGGGCTCTAGAGCTGCTGCATGCGCTCAGGGTATCTAACCCATCATGCAAAATGATGTGCAGGCCGGTGTGGCTGTTTTCCCCACCCATGCCTTAAGGAGTTGCTCATGATGATACTGGTGTGAGTGAAGAGGCCCTCAGCTCCTCACAACCCTCTCATTCCTTCAGAGCCTGTCTCACTTGAGAGAAAATGCATGTCAGTATTCCCAGCTTTATGGCTTAGCAGGTTAGGTAAAACCCATTTCATAGTAATCAACCCAATTTCTGGGTCACTTGGTTTCACTGGCTCAAAGACATCCTGTCTACCAAGGTCCAAGTGTGCACCTGTTTATTGCTCAGGCTTCTTTCCTGGGGGCTCAGCCCATACATCGTAAGGTTTTTGATCAGCCACAGACAGTGTGGCCACCAAAACTGGGGAACCCAACATATATGCACTGGACTTGGCATAAGTCTTTTTTCTGTGCATTTTCCACTATCATTTACTGAAATCAAATTGCCAACTCTTGATCCCTATGTAAGTCCTTAACCAAAGACTGCCTAGGCTATATCGGTGACTCCACCTTAATGTAGATTGGTTCATAAATAAATAAAAGGACTGCTAGACTCCAAAGCTGTAATAAATAGGGATTATTCTTGAGGTTAATTTATACTAAACAATTTAAATTTAATGTTTTGACATGAATAAAGGTAAACAACAGCATTCCCTCCCATACACAGAGGCACAGATGCACCTTCCCAACCTCACCTTTCCAACTGAAAGGAAAAAAAAAAGATATTGCAAATATAAAAACAGCAGAATCGCATTAGAGGAAGACAATCACATTGGTTCACTCAAAGAAAATTGATGAGCAAAAAAAAAAAACCAGGAAAAGTAGCATCAAAACTTCAGTATACCCTGATGAAGCACTAAATTTTGCCTTATAATTTTCAAAAATAAAAAATACTAGTATTTTAGTGAGGGTGTTATTAAGTAATCCAATGGAGAATCACATTCCTAAAGGGTGAGCTAGTCTTCTCTTTGACCCCTTTCAATTGTATATCAAGTGTGTGAGACTTGCATTAGTAACTTCTCTTTCTAGGATCAATTTTAAAAAATAGCAACTTAAAGAAAAGGAATTGCCTCCCTAGGGAGTACGCCAATGACACCCCTGTGTGTGACTTGACTTAACATCCACGCGTACAGTCTGAGGCCCTGAAAGAAAATATAGAACTTTCAAGGAGAGAAATACTCAACATTTTTTTCAGCTAATAAAAATCTTCCATATTTGATGTAATAAATAGGGATTATTTAATTATTTATATTTTGATGGTTGATTAGAATCAGAAAGTGTATCCCAAGAGCACCTAACTTCTCCACACTGTTTTACCTTAAAATAAAGCCTGTTATTGAATTATTACTATCACTCTAATATTCAGCTCTCAGTTGTTTAAAGTGAAATATTTTTGGGAAACAAATCTATATAATTAAAGATGAATAAAATAGATTGTAGTTGGTCTTTTATTTATTCAACCTATTATTAAAACCACATATCACCTAATATTTTAAGAAAACTAAAGCTTGAGAAAGAAATGTTAATATTCATTTGGATAAGAAAAAATATGAAAAAAAAATGACATTAAAAATTACAGAAACTTGAAGAAATACAAAGAACTCTAACACTTTTTTAAAAATATTTTTTAAAGAGAGAGTGAGAGAGGAGAGAGAGAGAGAGAGAGAGAGAGAGAGAGAATTTTTAATATTTATTTTTTAGTTCTCAGCCGACACAACATCTTTGTTGTTATGTGGTGCTGAGGATCGAACCCGGGCCGCACGCATGCCAGGTGAGCGCACTACCGCTTGAGCCACATCCCCAGCCCCCAACTCTAACACTTTTAACACTTTCCTCTAGTGTCCTCAGACTTAAAAGATTGTAAGAGCAATAAAACAAGAACATGATGCTATTAAATGAGAATAACTGGAGATCGTGAAATTTCTTGGAAACTAAAGCTCTTCTTGAGAAAATGAAAAATCCAATGTTCAGATCAAATAAATCCTAAAAGGATAAAGTCTAACTTGATGCTCTAGAGATAAATGTAGAAAAATTTCAGAACATACAACAAAAAGATTTTTTAAATCTTAAGTTTTAAAAGGAAGATTTGGAGACATAGAGTGAATACAGGGAGGGCAATATTAATTAGCAATATTATATAATGGGGGGGAAATGGTACTGAAGATAAAAAAAAAAACAAAGGAAGAACTGATAAACAGTAGAGAAAAACACCCTGAAACAAGCAAACAAACAGGCATTTTTATTGAACTTCCCATCTGGTGTTAAAATTTGCTGTATATTGTCCAGAATTCCTCATAATTGTTCCTTATTATAAAGAATAGGAGCTGATCGACTTGAGCATAATTCATTTGTGTGGGAAAAAAACCTTAAACACCCCCAAAATTTGGTGGATAATAACTTAATAGCAAGAATTACTAAATGATGAGGTTTTCCCACAAAATAAAAAGCTACCTAAGAATAAAATGATATACTCCATGGTGGTGTTCACCTGTGATTTCAGCTACTATGGCGGCTAAGCAGGAACATCACAAGTTTGAGACCAGTCTGGGAACATAACAAGATTCCATCTCAATAAATAAACAAACAAACAAATACGTAAAAAAAAAATTAGATTGGTCGGAGGCTGTAGCTCAGTGGTAGATTGCTTGCCTAGCATGTACAAGGACCTAGGTGTAGTCTCTAATATGCAAAAAAAAAAAAAAAGGTAATTAGTTTTAAAAAGGAATAAAATGAAACAAGACAAAATAGTGGTATGACTTTTGGAAGTGAAGAATGTTCAAAAATATTAAAAATAGAACTTTATAGAAAGATTCCAAAATAGACACTTGAATTTTTTCCAGCAACAAGAATTTATGGACATTGAATTATAATTCCCTGGTTTTGGATCCAATCATCCTACATAGGTAGAGATAAATAATATAAAAATATGTAAATAATATGAGAACATATAAATGGCATGTGAAACACATTACGGTGTATTTTTGAAGGTTTTAAAAGAGACAACTAGGATATGTTAGTTCAATTTGAAAAATAAGATATAAATGTTATAACCCTTAGCAACATAAAATAATATTGCTAGTAAGTATGAGAGAGAAAGGCAGGCAGTCGAACTCTTTGCCTAAGTTCTGAGTCTTCCACAGGAGGGCATTTGTATATTATCTAACTACTATATTCACTCTATAAATAGAGGGTATACATGTTGTTTAAATGGGTACCAGAAAATAAACATTTGAAAACAGAAACCTATATAGTGGTTGTATTTTGAAAGTTAACCTAAGTATTGAAGAGGAAGAGGACATTTGTTTTTTAAAGAAAAGTTCTTTTCTTAACTTTTCAAGTTCTATTTAGAGAAAAGTTACAGAAATAGTTCAGAGAAGCCCCATGTGCCTGGTGTTGCTCAGGGTGCTCTGCCGTACCTTGATGCAAACCAGCTCTTAGCTCTGCACCTCACTGTGGCGAAGCTGCAACCCCTACTTAGAGTGCACCAGTTCACCACTGATGGTTTTTAGGTCTCCTAGTCGCCGAATATTGCTCTCAGTCCTTATTTCTCATGACATTGATCCTCAGAAGAATTCCAGTTGGTCGTTTTGAAGAGTATCACTGGACTTGAATTGCTCTAGTATTTTCTCATGAGTTAGAATAATGTTTACTTTCACATATTATACAAAAATATCTTATTGAAAATAGAAACAATTAAAAGAATGAGGTCTTGAATGCAATCTCTTAGAGAAGACAGGACGTGTCTGTGGTGTGTCATCTTGACTAAGTCACCTCTCTTCCCCTAGTTCCTTCCCTGTGTCTTCCAGTCTGGGTGAGTCACAGGAGAGGCTGGTGTGCGGTTCCTGGAGGGGAGGGCATCAGCATGTGTTGGGAGGCTCCCAAACCTTGAGCAGGCACAGCCACCTCACCACATCAGTGCACGGCAGAGGCGGGACCGGCAGCGACTCTGCTCTCCCTCATCCTTCTGCAGGAGCTCTCTGCCTCCCAGTGGAGATGGATCCACATCGAAGGGTCTTGCTCTTTGAAGGGTCTTGCTCTCTGCAGCACTGGCAAGACCAGAGGAAGTGAGAACTGATACACCATCTGAGCTTGTTCTTGCTGCCGCCATCTTCCATCTGCCTGTCCTTCTCAATTTTTGCTTGTGGACTTGATCCAACATTGAACCAAAGAAAACAGCCTTCAGAGGCTACTCACAGAGAGACTGCTCAACCATCTGCTGCCATTCTGCACGTTCAAATCCTGTCACAAAGCAAACAGGCAGCGTGTCTTGGACCCTGGCTGATAGCGGAATTTGGTAACAAGAGCAGTTAGAAATAAGAGATAAATTGTCTGAAATTGTTTTGTTTATTCTGGGTTTTTTTTTAATTTAAATGCATAAGTAACCTTGTTTCTGGGGTAAAGGGGGAAGATGACCCATGGCATGCAGTGGCAAAACTGTCAATGTACCACGTTTGAAAATCAGTGCTCATGGAAGGCTTGGCTCTGAGTGACAAAGCATTTGCCGTCTCAGGACAGTTTAGTAAAATGAAGGAGTATGAAGGATTGTCTTCTTGCTTTCAGCTGAGCTGGAAAGCATAGGAAGAGATAAAGCTGAGGTCAAGACATCAAATTTGCAATTCAAAGTCTGTATAAGTAGACAGAAGCTTCTTACCTTCCTCAAGAAACCTTTCTTTCATGTGAGCTCTGCGCTAATATTATTGAAAAACAAACAACAAGTCTGATCCGATGGGGCTTCACTATGATAGGAGTTGAGTTTCTCCTGTTTGGGACTTCTGTTGTTGGTGCTGAAGTGAGAACCCTGGCTGGGACCGCATGTGATTGTAAACACTGGGGCGGAATCCTATGGGCAGACTTCAATGAAGCAAGGGATCCCTAGCCCCAGAGCTTCTCTGCCACTGGAAGAAGCCCTGTCACTCCTGCCCAAGGAGATTGGAAACCTTTTCTCTGAACGTTTTAGTCAGCTTTTTTGCTGCTTTTTGGTTCATGGTTTCAGAGGTTCAGTCATGGTTGGTGGAGTCCATAGCTTGGGGCCTGATGTGAGTGAGGCAGCACATTATGGCAGGAAGGAGTGGAGGAAGGAAGCAGCTCAGGACCTGGCAACCAGAAAGCAAAGAGAAAGCTCCACTTTCGAGGACACAATGACTTATGGTATATCCCCAAAAGCACACCCCCAGTGATCCTACCTGCCTGCAGTCACCACCCCATCCGTATCAGCGGATTAATCCACTGATTAGGTTACACCTCTCACAATGCAGTCACCTTGCCTCTGAAAATCCCTGCCTTGTAGGACACATGAGCTTTGGGAGGATACCTGATGTCTCAACCATGACACTGAAGAACACTTACTCACCCTCCCTGAAGCAGATGCCTTGCACAGCACTGTGGATCTGCCTCAGGACCTACACTCACCACAGCTCCCTGATTCTGGACATACTACTTTACTCGAGTTCCCGCAGCTCTGTAAGCATGAAGGACAAAATGTGACCACTTAGTAAGTTTATCATGGTCCAAAAGGATTATATAATTTTTATCAATTTACACTAATAGCTAAGAAAGATATATGACAAGGAACTTAAAAATATGTGGTTAAAGCAGAAGGGATATAATTTTGATCTGATCAAAGATTTTTATATGAACATACTAAGGAAAGATTCTGGATGCATATTTTAGCTCAGAGTCCTAGAATGTGAACCCAAAATGGCATACAGTAAATATAGCTGAAATGACAGAACACTGGTGGTAAATTCTGGAGGAAGGTATCCAAATACTACAGATATTCCAATAATAGAGTGGACAGTGGATATGCCTTCCCCACAACCATGAAAATACATTTGAGTAGGGACTCTGTTTCTCTGAGGAGCTTGTGTTTGCTCTTCTCTATAGGTCAGAAATCACAGCAGGACTCATGCCATTAGCTGAGATGTTTAAATAAAATACAGAGATGGGATGGCAAGGGTTGGCACTGCGGCATAGGCATTGCAATGGACACAGAATCAACAAGTAATCAGAAGAATCTGGTGTGCAGAAATCTTTGGTATGGTTAGTGGATCATGATTTAGCTATGAATTAAATAGATGTGCATCCTAGTAATGTCTCAAATAACAGGAATAAGCAAAGAAGCTCTCAGTATGGAGAACAGAAATCTAACATGAGTCACTCACAGAGGGAATCACTGACCTTCACAACTCCAGCAAGTTCCAGCATCCATAATTCTGTGAATGGAGCTTCCCTTGTTCTTGTTCCAGTACTAAAAATTCTTAGTGTTGATTTTTCTTCCAAGACTTTCCCAAAGGAATGACAGTTACTTGCCAGGGAGATAATACTTTGGAAAATGGAAATAGAATTTTCAGATTGATAAAGAATGGTTCTGGAGTGACCCTGATTTCTGGAGACATAAAATGTCACCATGTTCTTTTAGACAAAGTAGGGAATGGTGGGGATAAGTCATGAACAGGGTTTCAGTGCAAATCCATCCCATAGGGGATCCAGTGGGCCTCCAAACACATCCTGTGGTTATTTTCTCACTTTGGAATAAATGGTTGGAATAGACATACTCAGCAACTGGTAGAATCCCCACATGGGCCTCATGACTTATGGATTGAGAGATATTACAGTAGGAAAGGTAATTGAAAGCTACTAAAATTACATCTGACCACAAAAACGAAGATAAGACCACATTCGTAAAGGGATTGAAGAAACTAATGTCGCTAAAATGAGTTCTAAATTTAAAAGGGAGATGATCCCATCCTGTTACTGTTCATCTCAAATATTTGGCCTGTAGAGGAACAGTGGATCTTGGCAAACGACAGTAGAGCATTATAAACCTATTCATGGTGGTAATTCCTGTCCCAGCTGCTGTATCAATGTGGTTTTAACACATCAACACATCCCTAGCACCTCATATGCAGCTAGTTGTTGAACTAATGAATTTCCCCCTTCTATGTCTCCCAATAAAGAAAATCAGAAGCTCTTTGCTTTCAGTGGGCACTTCCAGCAATAAATCCTTACTGTGCTACCCCAGGAACACAGCTGCTGTCCATCTGTAATTTATAATCTAGCCCGTGGGCATTTAGTCACCTTTCTCTTTCACAGTACATCACACTAGTCCATTATCTTGATTATTTTATTCTAATTGGAACTGTAGAGCTGGAAACAGCAAATACTAAGGACCCATCTTAAAAACTGCATGCCAGGGATAGGAGATAAAACAGAGGAAAACTCAAGGAGCTGAAACTGCACTGATACTTCCAAGGTCCAGTGATCCTGAGCATATTAAAGTATTGCTTCCCGGGTGAAGGACAAGTTGCTACATCTCAATGCTCCTGTCACTAAGAAAAGGACATAGCATGTAATGAAAGAAAGAGACGTGAGATGAGTGTCTTCAAGGTTTTTGAAGCTGTTATATACTTCAAGGGAGGTGCTACTTGAATTTCTGACTCATAAGCTGACACTTCCTAGAACAGCTCAGAACAAGAGAAAGTTCTGCAACAGGTACAGCCTGCCTTGCAAGCTTCTCTGCCCTTTGTCCCTACAACATGGGCGAATCAACAGTGCTGGGAATATCACGGGTAGGTAGGGCTGCAGTCTGCATCCTTTGGCATGCCCCTATGAGAGAATCACAGCACAGAAATTTAGGATTTGGGACAACTGCTGCATGACCTATGGATACTCTTATTCTTTTAGGAAAGATGTTTTGGTTTTCTAATGGGCCTAAATGTTCCACCAAGTTACCATTGCCCCGAGCCACTCGCCAGGAACTGCTGTTGCCAGGCACACCAAGTGGTGAAACTGAGCATGCACAGAGCACTCCATCATCCAATGTCTGTATGACTCTGGGAAAAATCATACCCTGAGGTGTCAGTAGGTGGCATGAGAAAATAACCCAGATGCCCACGGCTTGTTCTTGCTAAATTACATTCTCTCACACATCACTTATCTGCAGCCTGATAGGTAGTTCTTTGTGATAAAATAAGTGAGAAAGAAAAGTCCTGGGCTTGATTTACAGGCGGTTGTGCTGAGTAAGACAGCATTCCATGAACGTGAACAGGCAAGTGTGTAAATGGCACTGATAGGACACAGGACGGGAGAAAAATCCTTCTGGTGGGCAAACTCCTTACCTGGAAAAGAGGTGGCCAGGGGTAAGGGTCGGCAGTAATCAATCTCTGTGGTTAATGTTTGGCTGGATGTTTCAAAGACATGGAAGTGACCTGAATGGAGAAGTTGGTGACTATCTACAGTGAGATGTTATTGTGTACCTATTACATCAGGCAAAAGTAAATAAATAAGTAAATGACAATAACCCTTGCCAGTGAGGCTGTGGAGCAGTACAAACACCAATTCCTTGTGAGTGAGACCTCAAAATGGCACAGCCATGTGGAAAGGGTGTGTGTCAGCTGCTGACCCAGCTAAACACTGTCCTACATGCTCTTTGGTATTTACCTATTAAGAAACTTTTGGGGCTGGGGATGTGGCTCAAGTGGTAGCGCACTCGCCTGGCATGCGTGCAGCCCGGGTTCGATCCTCAGCACCACATACCAACAAAGATGTTGTGTCCGCAGAGAACTAAAAAATAAATATTAAAAAAAAAAAGAAAAAAAAAAGAAACTTTTGTTCACCTCAAACACTGTCTAGGTGGGAGAGTGAACAGGGTTGCAAGTTTGAGTAAACTGGGGCAATTTAGTGAGACTATTGTCTCAAAATAAAATTTCATAGAAGAGGTGGGCAGGTACTACCATGTAGTACAGTGGAAGAGCCCTGTGCCCAAAGCAATAAACACACACACACACACACACACACACACACACGAAAAAGAGAGAAAAAAAGCTGCCAGGAAATATTTGCAGTGTTTACATTCCATCAACCGGGTGGTCCTTCAGTATGTAGAGGAATAAACAAACTGAGGTTCATCCAGACCGGACACAAAGATCAGCAATGAACATAAGTGATCCATCAAGCTATGTGAGGCAATAATTACCTTAAATAAGTACACATGGCTAATGCGAGAGGTCCCTCTGAAAGTCTGTCTAATCCCTTTAGATGAGATTCTCTCAAACAAGCAAAGTTATAGAGACCAGAATCAGATGGGTGTTGGCTGGAGGCCTCAGCAGGAGGTGGTAGGGGGGAAAGGCTGGGGGCAATGCAGAGAGGAAATCACCACTCCACTGCAGTGTGTGAAGCAGCATCAGCAGAGAGAGTTGGGGAAAGGCACAGACCAAGGAGCCTGAAAATGAGTGGAGTGTGTGTAAAAATGGCAAAAGAATCTGCGTATCAATTCTGCACTCCAGAGGAGGCAGTTTTCCCCCTCCATGGAGTATGAGAGTTCCAATTCTGATGCTCTCATAGGCATACACCAGAACTGGACAATTAGGCAAGTGAGTGGTTGGTGGTTTCCTGCTGTTGATGTGTCAGGTAGCAGGTGAGCAGGAGAGGAGGCTAGGACAATCAGAGTGTCATGGATGAGGCTTGAGACGGCTAGTGAAAGCTCACCTGTCATATAGATACAGATGGATACATTTGGGAATACTGAGACATGGGCATATGAAAGATTAATACACACACATAAGGTCCCCTGCTTTGTCAGATGAGGGTATTTTAAAAAATGACAACATAGAAGCAATGAGTACACTTCACACTCAAGCCTTAGCTCTCGATACAACTCTTCAATGAAAGGGGCCAGGGCTTCTTGGAGAAAGGGTTTATTAAAGGACTGGGACAGGAAATACACAAGACCAGCCTGAAACTGCAAAGTAACTAAATCCTCAAAGAATAAAAAGAAAGCCACACACACACACACACACACACACACACACATGCAAGCACTCTAATGAGTTCAGTGAAAAGACACAGGAGCCAATGAAAGACCTCACTGGCCAACGCCAGAACAATTTGAGCCACAAAATAAAGTAGTATTATATTACAATCCAAATACTAAGATACATATCCATAAGTCCACAGAGAATAAATGATAAATAAATTAGGATAGCAGATGATAACAGATTCGGACGCTACACAGGAGAATCTCAAATAATTCAGATATTCCACTTTCAAGCAGTTGGAGCTCTGTTCCCTCTCCCTAAGTTTGGGGTGCACACGGTGACTGACTTGCAAAGGGGACAGTATGGAAGGGTGGGATAGGAGAGCTCTGCAGTGTTGGGACGTGATCCCTGCTGCTGCAGAAGGAGGACCCCGGTGACCATGTCACCCTGGATATGACCTAACCATGGTAACACCAAGCCTCTGCAGCCCCTAGACTAACCACGAGGAAACGATCATGAGACAAATCCCACTGAGCCATATCTAGAGATGACATGAGTAGTCTTTTGTGAACATTTTGAAACCTGTCATAGGCATGAAAATCCAGGTAAGTCTGAAAAACAGGGGCAGCCAAAGAACCTGGGGAGATGTCCTGAGAACCTGGGATGTGCTGCCCCAGGGGAATCTGGAAGATGGAAGGGAAATGAGGTTCAAAGCCAAGGAAACATGAATAGCACCTGGACTTTAGTGGATGATAATGTGTCCACTTGGTTCAGGAATTATCACAACTATTTTAATGTAAGTTATTAAAAATAAACAAATCTGGGTATAGGGAACACATGTAACTATTATCTTTCCAACTTTTTTGGAAATATGAAAATAGTATAAAATAACAAGTGCGTTTTAGAAAATTGGTGGCGAGGATATGTGATGGAGAGGTATGTCAGTTGACTTCTCCTGATGAGGATAAAATATAAAATGGGACTCAGCTCGCCTCTTTCTGAAGACAGGCACCCCTGTCTTCACCAGTGGGTTCCTGAATCAGTGGTCATGGCGGCCAGATGGAGGTAGTCACAGAATCAGCAACATGGACTTCTACTCTCCAAGGTTCCTCTGGCTAAGTCATTCCAGAGTGCCCAATCTGCAGAGAGCAGGCCAACATTTGTCCCCTGCTTTGCCATCTTTCTGTAGCGGGATCAGCCAGCTGCCTGCTGGCAGGCTAGGAACTCTGGACTGCTTCCATCTGGATGAGGCAAAGTGTCCTCAAACTGGAGTAGACACTATAGACACGAACTTGCCTTCCCAACATGCAAGTCTTCTACCAAACCTACTGCTATTTTTGATTCCAAACCTCAATTTTTTTTGACTGCTCAAAAATATGAGCTTTAAAGAAGAAACAGTCCGATCAAGAGTCACAAGATTGACTCCACAGAACTAAGATTTGAGTCTGCCTCCTGGTCCTCCAGCTGTTGCACACAGATGAAAGGGAGTTTGTGGTGCAGTCTGTAGCAACTGGTCCTGAATAGCAAGGAGAAAGCTGATGCTTACTACTGGGAGGAGTGTGTTTGGAATATCAGAGATCTTCAAGGGTTAATATATATTCCACAAGTAGAATATATATTATGGTTTGGATATGAGGTATCCCCCAAAAAGCTCAAGTGAGAGACAATGCAAGAATGTTCAGAGGTGAAATGATTGGGTTATGAAAGCTATAACTTAATCAGTGGATTAATCCACTGATATACATTAACTGGGCAGGAACTGGAGGCAGGTGGGGTATGGCTGGACTAAGTAGATCATATGAAGAAGGGTGACATTAGAGTTATATAATTTCTCTCTGCTTCCTGCTTTAAAACTCCTGAACTGCTTTACTCTGCCACTCCCTTCTACCATGATGTACTACCTTACCTTGGGCCCAGAGCTATGGAGTGGACCAGCTATGGAGTGAACCTCTAAAACCATGAAAACCTCTAAAACCTCTAAAACCTTTTCCTCCTCTACATTGCTCTTGTAAGGTCTTTTGTTCACAGTGACTCAAAGTTGACCAAAACACTCATGTTACATAACATTGCTGGAAATTGACAACAACCCAATCCAAGCAAGATTGCAGGTGGCCTTCAGCTAGGAAGGTTTGGGTTCCCTCATGGAGCAAGGCACCCTGAGCAGCTGGCGTGCTTGTTCTGGGCAAAAGGAAATGAACTGGGCAGTGGAGGGAGGCAGCTCTAGGTCCCAGCAGCTTTGACAGCTTCCAGGGAGCCCTCTTCCCCTTCCTGATGGCTGTGCCAGGTGTTTTAGGTCTGTGACAAATCAGACACCCCTGCAGACACATATGACCCTGGCTAAAGACTTGAGACTCATCACGGCCTCTAGCAGGTGGTTCTGGACTTCAACTCTTCTTACCTCCTACTTGATGCCATCTTCTTTCCCCCTGTCCCCCTGTGTTCTTCAGTCTCCAGCGTCAGGCCTGAAGCCCCCAACTTAGACTTCCACCATTGCAAAAGGTAAGATCCTCATAAGTCACATTGTAGTTTTGAGGTTTGATTCTGTTTGAACCAGGTGATAAATAATTGTTGAATTATGAAATGAAGAAAGATTTTTTATTATTTTTGTAAATACTAATTTTTAATGGGCAAAGTTCTAAAATCAAACCATACCTGTTAAACACAGACTTCAGAAATTCAGGACTGCCCCGCAAGCTTTTTCTTTAAGTTCATACACTAAATATCAAAGTGGTATGCTGTGCATTAGTCTAGTAAACCATCAGTTCTGTTCTTTTGGGCATTTGTAAAGTCTTGAAAACAAGTAAAATGTAGTTTCTTATGTATTATTATTCAAAAATATATAATTCATTTAGTATTTATTACTTTGAAGTTCATATTCACATTTTTTTGGAAATAATAATTATATAGAAAATGAATATATAAAATTATTGCCACATATATATTATTTTATATTGTACATATATTCTAATAAAGTAAACTGAAAAGTATTTCATGATCTTCTCTTGAATTTTGTCCCTATTCATTATATACTTACCATAATTGTTAATATCAATTGAAAGAAAAAATGTCAACTATAATTCCATATTATGTAAACTTGAAAAATAAGCTTCAAAATTTCATGTGTATTTATTTCACACAAAAATAGTAATAGCCATGATACATGCACCATGAAGCTTTCTAAATTTCCTATGTACTTTATTAAAGCATTCAACAGAATCAGCTACCATTCATTACCTAGTAATTCCCATACTAGAATGCATTGGGTTCATAAACTTCATCAGGCAAAATAAACAGAATGGTTTCTGCCTTCCTTTTCCTGAATATGTATACATGTGAGATTTTCTTGCAGGCTAATTTTTGTGAAGTTTGAGGATTTTTTTATTCAATGATCACTATAAGATTAAAGACTAGTACCCAATTCAATATATTTTGCCAACTATTGTGAAAGTTTCATGGAACTCTTCCTATTTGCCCCTTCTGCAGCCTCATTTGAATCATGTTTCTTCCTGAATTTCTCAATACAGTTTTGTGAAATAAAATAACACACCATTTAGCATTCAAACAAGTGGCAATTTAAAGCAGCTCAATTTCACACAAACTAATGTAGGAAGATTGTTCAAGAGGATGTTCAACTTGAATTTTTTTCTTATTAAAAAAAAGTCCAGTTCTACAGGGGGAAAAAATGCAGAATGATCTCTTTTGTAACAAAATAGTTTGGAAAAAATTCTTCATGTTAATTTTTACTAACATAAATTAATAGTAATTAAAATGGGGAAGAGTAATTCCAGTGAATATTTTCTAGTGTATAATACAATATAGGCTACAATAGAATATTTGAATTGAAAAGTATAAAATATCATTTATATTAACACATATAAAACATGATTATTAAAATTACATTTTCAAAATGTTGATTTTCTAATTCAACAGAGAACAATAGTTTATGAATAAAATATTTTTGAAAATAGATAAAAATTAATATGGAAAATCAACAAACTTCCAAAAATGCTAATAAAGATTGAATGTCTAATAGCATTTCTCTCATTGAGAATTAAATTAGGTATTGGCTGGGCACTAGGTTACTTTTTTCCCAACTTTTGGGGGAGAATTTGTATTTCCATGACCAAGAACATATCTCCCCAAGAAACCTGAAATATTATGTAACAGATAAAAAAAAATCCTTTCTTTTATATCATATTTTAATGCAAGCACCAATATTTTGGTTCTCCAATTTTCTAATACATATGCTAATACATACACATATTGCATATGTATTAGCAAATTGGAGAACCAAAACATTGAGGTAAATTACTGAATGTTTGTATTACAACAACAACTTATAAGAGCCTTGATAAATTATAAGGACTGGAATATTGTTCTTTTATTTCACATATGTACTTAATGTTATTTTTTAAGATCCTGGTTCAACATAGGTAATCAATAAATAACCTTTTAGTAAATGAATTGATTGTTCAAGTGCAAATAATTATAACTGCCAATCTATTATTTTATGCCTGAAGAGTTTTGTCAGACAGAATTTTGAAACAACCCAGGAGAGCTCTGCACATACACACTGGTAAACTCCCGTCCACTCAGTGCAAGCAGAACTTGAGAATAAAATGCGGAACTCACCACCAGGAGCATGTTATGTTGACCAGGACTCCCTCCCAGAAGGTTGAAGGTGAAGAGTCTGCTGACAGCTTTGAAGATCCATGTTCAGAGGGGACCACATGGGGAGGTCCTCAAGCTTCTAGTTGATGAGAGTGTTAGGAATGGAAAGCCAGGGCAAAAACAAAGACTTCAATCATGCAATCACAGGAAATCAATTCTGTGGCCCCTTGAAGGATCTTGGAAGCAGATCATTGCTCAGTCAAGCTTCACAATGAGCACCGAGTTAATGGGCACCTTGATCTAAGCCTTAGAAGACCCAGGCTCACCGAAACAGTGATGTCATAAATTTGGCTTTAAACTCACGAGTTTGTTGTACATTAAGAGAAAGCAAATGCAGCAGGGTTGAAACATTTTCTTCTGCTGGGAAGAAAGGATTTCTTTCTGTTGTTATAAAAAATCAATATCCTAGAAAAGTGAATCTAAATCAATTCATTGATCAGGAAACAAAGGAGCTCTGCGCACAGGAATATGTAGTTAAGACATACAGGAGCAGAAAATACTAAGCCAGTGAGTGTTAGTGCCAGGAACAGTGGAAAGGAGAGCGTAGGTCAGATGATGGCCTTGGAAGCCACAGTGAACGCTCTTCCCTTTCCACACTGTAGAAAGGAAATTCCACAGCAAGCCTTTGGCTGTGCCCTCTAGGGCAAGGCACTGGTCCCAAGAACCATGACAGTCTTCAGAAGTCACCTCCGCCTCAGCGCGGGCTCTATTCTGTCACAGAGGTGAAAAGGAGTCACTGTCTCATTACTTTCCTATTTGCTCTTATGCCTTTTCCTTCAAGATAAAATAATGAAAACAACAAGAATTCTGCACCATGAACCACATTACCATATTTTACATAGATCTTAATCCCTTTAAAAATGCTGCACAATCTGTCATTGACTATCAAAGAGCAGTGTTAATATAAATTAACTAATATAAGAGATATGAGCATTAAAAGCATAAGAAAAGTAATATCATTTATCCTCTGATAAACGAATCTAAAATGATTTTCTTTGCTTTCTTGATTATGGCAGGATAAAACTTCAAATAGCTTCTTTTAAAAATCACTGAAGACATTAATGCAGGTTATTGAGAGTAGATCTCATTTACTATCCATCCCAATAGTGAGAATTTTCTATTCATTTCAAAGGGATATACTAACCATGATCATTTCTATGTGACTTTAAATAAGCCATGTACATTATCATTAGAGTCTGAAATCAAAAGCATAAAGATCTAAAGTCATTTTGGAATAAGGCTGTGAGAAACAGAATATATACACATGATGGATACTTTTAATTAGATATCAGGAGATGGGAAATCAAACTTTATCCAATTAAGAGTAGCCATTTCATTTTTTATGATGGAGGAAAAAATCTCCAAAATGTTCTTGCACAACCAGCATCTTGCCTGAATTACTGACATAGGCGCCAATTGTGTGTGACTTATCAGTACTGAGAAATTTCAATGACTGAGGTCTTGATATACTTTTCCAAATTAACGGGAAAACATCCTTCAAATGTAATCTCACAGCTTCATAATATTAATATGTCCTTCAGAAAAATGTTCTAGATATAACTAAAAAAATACTAAAAATAGATCAACCCTCTAAAGGATAAAATCAGGGCGAATCAGCAATATATTTCTGCTGGGTGTGCACAAAGCAGTGTATGTTTGTTCTCAACAAATCTGATCAAGTCATTACTTAGAAATAATTGGTAAATTCAAGGGGGGGAATGTCTATTAAAATCTTTATCACAAATTGGAGATGAGAATTCTACACAATCAAAGGATATATCACGGTTATCATTTGATGCTGCTTCTTTTATTTAGTTTTCCTAACTAATGACATACCACCATTTTCCAAAATTAATAGTTTCAAGAAACGTGTTTTCATATGCATATTTTGATGTTAGACAGTCAACTGCATAGGGTGACCATGACACTTGCAATCACAGGCTTAATTTATAATCAAAACTCAGGTTATGAATCACATTTTTTTTCAATGTTGATGGAAGAGAACAAATAAGAAGGAATCATTCACATTAGGATAGCCTATGGTATAAAAGAAATAGCATTTCTTCCAACTCATAAGATCCATCCACATCCCAAAATAAACAAAGGAGTGGAACCTGCTGCTCAGGACTGTCAAAGGAGCTGCTTGGGATCTAGCAGTGTGAGACCACAGAGCAATCCTTGGTATACAGCCAGCAATCAGTCAGCATGCCTTAGAGACACCTGAATAACCATGCTTATCTTGGCACAATTCACACACTGGAGATATGGAAGCAGCTTAGATGCCTGTCAATGGATGAATGGATAAATAAAAAGTAATACACACACACACACACAAACCCACACACACAAACACACAGGAGTATTGTTCAGTTATGAAAAAGAATAAAATCATGTTGTTTGCAGGAAAATGGATGGAACTGGGAATTAGAAAGACAAGTATCAAGTATATTCTCTTACATTGGATTCTGGAAAAGAAAAGGATGATATGAATGTAGAATGAAGACTAGTAGAGAAGAAGCAAGGGATGGGGAGAAGGGTGAAAAGGAATATGGGATTGTAGGGTGTGGAATGATTGATGTATATTATATTCACATAAGAATATGTTACAGTGAAGCCCACTGTTCTGTGTTATTACTGTGTACTACAAAAATATAAACAGAGAGGGACACAACTCACTGGAGCTGAAACTGACCTCAGGCCCAGTTCTAATGCACAACTTCAAATTCACACCCCCACCTGGTGTCGTCAAGGGTCTGGTCCACGTCGCCCCCACTGGTGTTATGAAGCTTCAGGCCTACATCGCCCGGTGGGTGTCACCAAGGGCTGGGTCCCCAGCCTTTCAGGTTCAGTGGCACACATAACAGAGACCCTGTGCTTGTCTGCTAGGGCTGCCATCACACACAACCACAAACTGGCAGATTGAAACAAAATAACTTCATTCTCTGACAGTTGTGGAGGCCACAAATCTGAAATTCAAATGCCAAGGGCCCTCATTCGTTCAGGAGAGTCTGGGGAGAATCTGTCCTCTGCCTCTTTCCAAGTTTCTGGCTTGCTGGAAATCCGTGGCTTTCTTGGGGCTGTGGACACATCACCCCAGTCCCTGTCCCCATCCTAACACGGTGCTCTATTCTAAAATTAAGACTCACATTTTCTTCACTTTCTTCACCATTTTATAAGAATAATGGTCACTGGTCACTGGAGGTAGGGCCCATCCTATCCAGTATGACTTCATGGCCACTTAAGTGATTATGTCTTCCAAGATGCTATTCTGAAGTGTCAGGTGCATGTGAATCTGGGGGACACTCTTCAACTCAGCATACTGTGCTCTCTGCATTCCACATACTGGCAGCAAAGTTCTTGTTAGTCACCTGGGGCTGTCAAAACAAATCACCACAAACTAAGTGGCTCAAAACAACAGAAATCATTCTTTTAGTTTTGGGGTACTAGAAGTCTCACACCAACATATCGGCAGTTCAGTTCTTCCCGGAGGCTCTCCGGAGGAACCTGCCCATGAAGATCTAGAGATGCTGTACCCATGCTAGGTAAAACCTGGAGCCGACAGCCAGCTGCAGAGGGGCTGCGTGAAGGGCTTGACTAGCAGTGTGCACAGAACAGGGATCACTGGAGACCCAGGCACCACAATCCAGCACTCAGCATCACTTTTAGACCCGTTGACTCTTCAACTTTGACCTATAGAAGGAGACTGGGCATCTTTCATTTAAATTAACTCAAATCTAAAATATTCACTAATCCTTTTTCAAACCTGAAATAAGTAAGTATTTAAATAAGGTGATCATAATTGATGATGTTTTTTAGAATGGAAAAAGTGATTTTATGGCCAATGGAAGAAAAATAGAAACATGGGCAAAAAAAAATGGTATATTTATTGATCACCTCACATGCAAAAACAAGTGTGTGTGTGTGGAGAATTAGTAAAGTTTGGAAATTTTATTTTTATTACCTAAAGAAGGTTTTTTTGAAATGAAAACAAATTTTGTTAAAAGCAATCGTTAAATCCAGTCCTAATCATGATATGATGGGAAGAGAAGCTAAAACAATAACATTATTTGATAAGGGGAGCCTCGTCATCTATTTTGAAGTTGCTGCTTAGTGCTTCTCTTCTTATTATTCTTTAGACTCTCAGTTACCAAGTGGCCTCATAGCATTTTGTGACAAACACATGACTGGCAGTCACAAATCCACTAATAATCATCAGTAAATGACTATGTTATCATATGTAAATATTTGGAGGTAAGGAGTGGAATACATATACAGTCTGTGAATATATGGATAGGGAGGCACAATATTTGAACAGGAAGAAACAGATAAATATTATATATTAATTATACATTTTCTAGTGAGTTTATAGAAAGCTGCCTTGGGAAATGACTTTCAATCATACAATGTGATTTATTTCTATAGCAAATGTGAGATTGTTGTTTTCACATTTTAGAAACCCATGAGGGTGGTTCAGTTAGAGGAAGTAAGCAGAAGCTAAAAATGAAGGTCTTTTATTAAAACAAATCACTTAATAACCTCTCACAACCTGGGGTCTTTGACAGCTAGACAGACAGCAGGCTTAATGAGAAATGGGGCAAACAAGCTTTGGCCCTGCACTCTCGTCTCTGGGATGGTAAAGCCTTCATTTACATGAAGGGTGAAGATCAATTGAATACAGAGAGAGGATAAGGGGTGGATAGCTCTCTATTCTTTCTTGGGGAGAATATTACAAATATAACTTTATTCTAGATGTCATATGACTTCATTGTTATATTTATTATTATATTTTGATAGGGTCCATTCTCTGGTGTTTTACATATTCATGTAAATGTATATTATATATATGTTAATAATCACTGATTTATCATCACTAAATTTAATTATCACTAAATATATAGAAAAATTAGAAATACTATCACAATTCCATTCAGTTCAATTTAAATGTTCACTATGTAGTCAGATAAATTTTATATATATTTAAGTATACCTGAAATGGGCTAGTTATCAAGATACAATATGTATATCTGTATCTATATCTACATCTGTATAGATATAGGTGTATATATATATATATATATATATATATATAGAGAGAGAGAGAGAGAGAGAGAGAGAGAGAGAAAGAGAGAGAGAGAGATCAATGTCCTCCATTGAAAAAGGTTGTGTTTGTAGGAACAAAGTATCACTTTCAATAAAATGTATATAGTACACAGATTATATAATAGCAATTCATTGAAACTTGGAATCTACTAAGCAGGCAAGTTAGCAGGTGATTATTCACATAATATACACTGCAAATCATGAGTGTCAAACTACTCTATTACTAAATTACCTTTGTGTACTTTTAGAGAAATTTATAATTATTACTTACAGTTTGACATCAGAAAAATAATTACCAGGTAGTACTATCTGTATATCTGAAGTTTAGTCTTGAATTGTTTTATATACTAAATGATGAATTTGACTAATATATAAAATTATTTTCTTAGTAACAGAGTACCAATTTGGAGAAATTCCAAAAACTTGCAATACATAGATAGATAGATAGATAGATAGATAGATAGAATAGTGTGTGTGTGTTTGTGTGTATAGATATTATATATATATATACATGTAACATATATATCATAGGTATTTTATATATGTATGTGAGTATATATGTATACACATAGTGTTATCCATGTAACAGAAGTGAATTTTTAGTTAACTTTTTAGCACTTACTTTTATGTAGGATTATGTAACTGGGATCAAAGTTATTCTAGATAATATCCCTAACAGTAGATGTAGAATTGACGTATTTGTTGGTGATCTTCCAATCCATACATTTTGGTTTCTTAAAAATATTATGTGTTTGCATTCAAATAATGCCAACTCAAATTTTGTAAATGGGATAAATAATAGATTTTTTTGGCATAAGCTCTGAAATAAATTACATGCCAGGGTCTTAGAAAGATATCCCAAATCAATATATTATATCTCATTAAATTTTAGTAAGCTTAGATTTTAAAGAACCAATACAATTCATGCTTTTAAATATACATAGGCATGTGCATGTACACACACACACAGATGCATTTTTTCTACTTTGTTTTATGTACAAAGAGTGATGTCTAAAAAGAAACAAATTCTGAGGCAAATTAGTGATACATTTGTTCAAGAATATATGAATTCCTATGTAATATATTTGGTATAAGAATATACAGACTATATTTCTCATATAGCTCATAAAAAGCACAGCCCCTCTTAACTGAAATAAGCCTACTTGCTGTCTAGCAAGAATTCCTTTACATTTCTAAACACATCTCTGCACAAATAAGTTCCTGATTCTATTCTGTGGACCACTTCTCTTTTCTTCATGTAGAAAGAGTGAGTTTCACCTCTGTGTGAAATTAGAATTTTGTGTTTCATCTTGTATCATTCATTAGTAGCACAATGAATTGCTGATATGTCTGCTTACATAAGCTACTGACTTCGAAAAAATCACTTACATTAAACACTTCATATTTATAAACAAGCACAATTTTAAAAGATAATTGATACTTGTTCAAAACAAGCTTTGTCTGGAAGAATGACTAGAGTTATTGTTATGTATCATTTTGGATACAATAATCTGATTTAAAAGTATATGTCTCTATCACTTTCAATGTCAGAGCAAATTAACTATACATATAGATATATCATTATTTCTTTGCAGGCAGTTTGGATCAGAAGGTAAGCAATCAAATGTTCAGTCAGATGGGGCTATTGACTTGTGAATAGAATGGAGTTATCAGCCAATAAAAGGCCATTTATTCCCTAACATTAAAAATATTGTCAAAGCCAGGCATTGTGTCACATGCCTGTAATCTCAGTGACTCAGGAGGCTGAGGCAGGAGGATCAACAAGTTAAAAGCCAGCCTCAGCAACTTAGGACAGCCCTAAACAACATAGTAAGACCCTGTCTCAAAAAAAAAAAAAAAAAAAAAAAAAAAGAAAAGGGCTAGAGATCTGGTTCAGTGGTTAAGCACTCCTGGATTCAATCCCTGATATGAAAAAATAAAGATCATCAAAATGTGATTCCCAAATTGCCCATAAATGGTGCTTTTGAAACATGTTATTTATATTTCCCTGAGTTGTGGTAAATTTCTATAAATTATAAACAGGATTTATCTGGATTCTTCCTATAAAATCCCAAAGTAAGCAAGTAAGATTTTGTTCTGGATAAAGGTGAGCCTCAATTTAAAGCTCAAGAACTTTCTGAGAGAGCATATATATGTTATTTATTTTTCCTTTGACTTAGTTTCTTCAAATAAAATATGGGCACATTTGTATCTGCTTGAAAAAGTTGCTAGGAATAACAAACATTATTATAAGCACCTAGCATAATGTAGCAGCACTTAATAGATTAAAAAACTCTAATATTTAAAATGAAATGTTCTAAATTTGAGAAATGGTTTTTTGTCTAGACTTACTGTGGGTTCCTCTAGTACCGCATACATTACTGGTGTTTTCAGAGAACTCTTGGTGAGGCAACATGCCATTCCACTGTTTTATCACAATATGAAAAATACTAGATGCACAAAATTAAAGTTCAAGTTAATCAAAATATTGCTTGACAAAGCAAATAATTGAATTGCACTTGCAGTGCACTGTGGTAGACAGTAATTAACATGCAGCATCTTCAACATTTGAGTACAACTTCCAATTTCCATTTTAACATCATAGAATGCTGTCTACACATTTTTTAATGGTGCCCATGATAATAATATATTCTCTTTTTAATCATATTCCACGTTGCAAGAAATGAAGCTTGCAATTTTCCCAGGTGCTTACCAAATTACTACTGCAAGCTAATTCTCATCCCCCAAGTTAAGAGTTTCAACACAGTGCACATTAACAGGCTGCTTATGGGCTTCCTGTGCAACAGAAGGTGAGTTAATACGGGCCTCAATTATCTCCAGTTTGTGCATTTATAGCACCCTGTGGGCAGCAGGAAGAGAGCTGTAAACGTACTTATCCTGCTTTTTTAATGGTCTACTATATTACAGTACAGAAAGACTGAGAAGAGTGAAAGGAAGTAGACAGTAAAGAAAAAAGAAGAAAGGTAATAAAGAAGGAAACAGAAAAAAATGTGAATGGGGAATCAATAGGAAATGCAAATTAAAAATCGTTGATTTAAAATTTTCAATTCAATTTATACCTATAGCTATCCATATACACATGAATGAAATACACATACACATTCCCTGTATACACAAATTTTATTGTTTGCATATTTATTTTGTGGTAATGACAGAGTGTTAAAGGATGTCTCCATAGGCCCTTAAAAGCTACAAATCAAATCACAAGAGGAAGTAGTCACAGTATCCACTAGGAAATAGACCTTGGAACTCTATTTGTACAAGCAAATATATCAATGATATAAGCTCAAGACAAATTGGTTGCAACATGGAATTTGAGCTTACACATTATAGATCCAAAATATTTAAAATGTTGCCCCCTGGAGGTGTGTGTACCAGTGATGAATTTTAAGTTCTATGAGATCATGAAATTACAAATTAGAAAGAACTTTGAGTCTATTTTTTCTTCTGGAACTCAATATTTAGGGACCTTACTGATACAGTGAAGTTTCAAAACTATGTGGAGAGAACAGTAACGTAATTAACGCTTGTTTTTAAGATAGGATAGAAAAAATAAGAGGAGGTAGAAAGGAGACAAACAGGGAAGCGCAGAGGAACTGTGACTTTAAATCTAAAATTCAGTGAGTGCCTTCACCTTCTTCCCCACCCGCCCTGTTGTCCTCCAGGCTTACATTCTTTAAAGTCCAGTAAACCTTGGAGTACTATAAATCCAGTTAATTGGTGCCTATATACTTTGTTGGTTTACAAAACGTATTTTTAGAGTGATTAGAGGAAGCCCAGATAGAGAGACTATTAAAGACCCGAGGTACACATTAACCAGGTAGCATCCACCTAAAGATCCTGAGTAAAACAGCCCAGACCTGCTCTACACCCCAATCACAGGGGCTGAGCTCAGGAGCCTGGGGCCACCCTTTGCTCTCGTGGTGTTCACCAATCACAAGGTTTCCTTTATTTCATTTTATTGCGTTTTTTTTGCATTTTTAATTTATTCTAATTAGTTATACATGGTAGTAGAATGTGTTTTGACATATTATACATATATGTCTAATCAAAAGTACTTCTATTCTTCCCTAACCCCCACCCTTTGTGAATTAGCATCTGCACATCAGAGAAAACATTTCGCCTTTGCTTTACAAAGTTTCCTTTAAAATAAGAAACCTGAGACCCCAAAGCACCTCTCTGAGCTCCTACACTGCCTCTCCCTCTGGATGCGAATCCTGCTCTGTGGTTAGCTTTCCCAAATGAAAAGTAAAGCTCTGCTTTCCACACTAAAGCTCTGCTGTGTCTTTTTGGAAACGTCACACAATTCTTTTCTGTGCTAAAAGTCAAAAACCTGACAGGGCTGAGTTCAGGTCTCTTTTTCCCATTGGGACTTCATTTGGTGACATTTTGATTATTCTTCTGTGTTTACTATGCAGTAAGTAGGAAATAAAAATTAAATATGATTTACGAAGCTAAACACATTTTTTTTTTTTTAGTGCTGCTAGGCAAGTGCTCTACCACTGAGCTACAGCCCCAGTTCAAGTAAACACATTCTTAATGCTAATTTTTAGGAACCTAACAATAAAATCAGTATACAAAAGAATTTCTACACTAAAAAAATACAAATGAATACATATAAAACTTTTGATAGCATCATTTCAATGTTATCATACCAATACTAACCATACTAAAAAGATGGTTAAAAATGTTTGCTAAAATATCAATTTAAGTATAACTTTTAATTTTCACACTAACACTAGTTCTTTAGTAAGAACTAAAGACATCACACACCAAGAAAGGAGCATTTAAATTCCCTGCCCACAGAACTTGTATGGGCTCCTTTCCTTTCATATTCATTTAACTTAAACCAACACAATTTGAGAGACCATCTTCTCTCTTCTGCTGACTTAAGGGTACTGTCCGGTTCCGATATTGGGCAGCGACCAGGCAAGACCGCCCTCCCTATTTTTGCTGAAGCATTGAGCGCTTCCTATTCATTACTTTTGCAATCTACTGACCTGAGTGGCTCTCCAAGATGGAATGAAAAGCAGGAATAAAGGGTAGCGTCCACTGTACAGGTGTGCCCAGGTGATTGGAGGCTAGCGTACATCCTACCACCCAAAAGACAAGGAGTCAAACCATCAAATGCACAACTAGTAGAATTTCCAGATTGACAAGGCCCTTCAAAGATGTCTCTGTCCCTATTGGCCCCGCCTCTCCAGTTTCTATGAAAGCTGAATGATCATAATTTCTAAATCACAAAGATAAACAGTTACTCCCTTTTGAAAACCTTCTAGTGACCACAGGACATTTAACAGCAGACTTGCATCTTCTCCCAATACGTACGCACACAGGTATGTTCTTGTATCCACCTCGCTTCCTAGACACTTCCTGTCACTGCCCCATACGGACCCTGCAGGCAGGCCACACTGAGTGTCACCCAGCACCATCAACTTGGAATCCCACCTTAGCTCTTCCCTCTGTGTCTTCAGGAAAATGTTCTGAGCCCTGAAAGCTGCCTGCCTCACCTTGGAGCCACAGGCTTCTCCATCTGGCAAATTCTCAGGTGAGATGCAAGACCAGCCAAAATGCACCCTTCTTAGTAACGTCTCCCTTGATGTAGTCTCAATGCAGTTATTTCTTCCCCTGTGTGACTTCTCCCACTGTGTGGGGTTCCTGAATTGTGCATCTTTCTCCAAAGCCATGGAGTGTGCCCTTGTTCTCTGTGTGCTAGACACAGACCTTCAGCAAGAATGAAAGTGAGCATGCGTGTGAGTGCGCTCTGGACATTGTCAACGACTGAGGGGCCACTGCTGCCTGGGTCACATGAAACTAAAGTACTTTTCCTTTTACACACGTGTAGGCTTTAAACGTCCTGAATGCATTTCAATTGTTGCTAAAGTCAATGGAACTGGAAGAGTTGGTAATTGGAGAAGGGAGCCTCCACTACACCTATCCTGCAAGACAGCTGAGCTTCTGTGGGAAATTAACTGTATCTACTCTGTGCACAGCTGTTTGCTTGCTTATCAAGGAAAAAAGATGGGGCTGGGGCTGTACCTCAGTGGTAGAGTGCCTGTGTCACACATGGGTGGCCTTGGGTTCAATCCTTCACACCACATAAAAATAAATAAAGACATTTTTTTAAAAAAAGGAGAAAAGGGGATGAGAAGGATAATTTAATCTGCAAATTCAAACTATTGCCGTGAAGTAAGGAAAAATAGGCATTGGCCTACATAGTTAATAGAAATATTCCAAAACACAAATAAATATAAAAAGCAGAAATGTTTAGGCCTCAGTGAAAGACCATCATATTTCATGCTCCATAGAGAAAATCACTAACACTCTTCTATTAATGAAGAAACCTCAGAGTCATGCCTTGACTTTGAGATGTCAATCAGATATCCAGTGTAGGATAACACACCATCTGACTCTAAAATTGTCCAAGGGAATAGCATTTTTTCAACTGTTATTTAAAGCCCAATGCAGAAGTTCCCAAACATTCACAGTTCATAGTGTTTGCACATCCCAGCATCCCACCTCACCCTGATGGTCACCCTCAGCCAACATAAGTACAGATGTTTTAAATACTCAGTCTATAGAAATCAACATCCATGCATATATAAACAACTTAAAAAGCATAATATACCTGAATTTGAAAAAATATGTTTCCTGCCTATATAATCACAGTTAAGACTAAAGGGCTGTGAGTCTAGTGGTAGCTGTTATGATTTGGACAGGGTAATCCTGCAACAGCTCCCATGTGAGACAATACAAAAAGGTGTGGAGGAGAAATGATTGGGTCATAGCCTTCACCTAATCAGTGGGTGGGATTAACTGGGAGGTAACTGAGGCAGGTGGGGTATGGCTGAAGGAAGCCCTTCACTGGGTCATGGCTATGGGGTATAGATTTTGTATCTGGAGAGTGGCATTTCTCTGCTTCTTATCATCATGTGAGCTGCTTCCCTCTGCCACACTCTTCCTCCACGATGTTCAGCCTCACCTTGAGCCCCAAGGAATGGAGTCTGCTGTCCCTGCATTGAGACTTCTGAACCCATGAGCCTGTAAATGAACTTTTCCTCCACTAAAATTGTTCTGATCAGATCTTTTAGTCACAGCAGCAAAAAAGCTGACTAAAATAGTCGCACCACCTCTTGAGTCTTGGGATCTGATTGGATGCCACCATTATGCTTCCTGTTCTACATGGAATTTCATGTGACACTTGCTTTTTGTCACAGTCATCACCGAAACCCATCTTGGCAAAGATATGAAACCATTGGAAAGAGAGATCATCTTAAATAGTGGGCCACCTTGAACTAATAATTGGCTGGGTCCCAGGATGTCACTGGGTTTCTCTAAAACATTTAAAATGGCCTGTGTGCTGTGAGCTAGCTGCAGCACCCTGAGCCTTTTCACACAGTAGGGCAACACAAGGCCTATGATACTTTTTGCACACCAAATGCATATGTAGCAAAAGAAGTATTTGTTGCATAATAAATTACACTAATTTTGAAAAATCACTACAGACTCCCCACTGGGCCCATTCATGAGGGAGAAGTACGCTTTCCACTTGTATGATTTGAGGATTGATCATGTGAGTTATCCCTATATTTTTTAAGTGTAAAATCATAATTGAACACATAATTTCAGCTTCATAGCACATTGACTCAATATTATTTTTCATTTGAAATAAAATATTGAAAAATATGCAAGTTTACACAAATCATATAAATGTTCACCAATTCATCCAACACATGTTGAGTACCTATTATGCAATTGGTAATAATTTTAAAGATTTTTTGCCTTTAAAAACACCTGTAGTAGAATTGATCTGCAAATGTTCAGTGTCCTTTATACAAAAAGGACATTAAAGTAACAGGAAAGTTTGATTATAAAAACAAACATTCCCTCTCTTTCAGACAATGAGAATGGCTTAATATTTCTCAATTTTCTATCATCTGAAATACCTACCATTATTCTTCACTCAAACCAATTCAATGCACCTGCCAAACTGAATCGGCTAATTTTATCTTAGGTATCAAAAATATATGGGAAAATGCACTCATTTAACTTACCTACCATTTATTTGGTCTGTGTTTGTCATGAAGTTTCTTTGCCTTTCTTTATTTGTGTTAAGGCAATGCAGACATTTTGGAAAGAGACAAAATATAAAATTATATACAGTCTCTGACTTCCCTCCGGAAGCTCATTCTACTGAGCTGTTAACACAAAGCCCCTGATATAGTTGCATAGTATATACTTGAGGCAAAAGTTTTGCCTAACCTAAAATCATAGCAAAAAAAAAAAAAGAGGAATACAGAAATGTAATTCTCCTGTGACTCAATCACTTTCTTGTTTCTCTTCCCTCTGCCAAATTTACTATCTTTATATGTGAACTCATGTGACTTGCACCTCTGATAGAGTGTCATGTATGCCAGGATTCTAACTATTGCTTTTCCTTAAAATCTTCAAGTAAATCTTTAAAAATGAAATCAAATTTAGGCTAAAACAAATCCTTGTGTTTTATTTCCAGCATTTACTCCTAATCTTTAATTACAGCTTAAATTTTATCCCACATTTAAATAATTCTTCTATCTGCCCAAACACAACTCAAGATCAATATCAACAGAAAAACATAATGCTCCATCACCATTATGTCTTCAATTCTGGCTACATATAATATAAATATATTAAAAAATATATTTTATTGCTTTCAAAATTCAAAATTACCTCATGGCACTGAGGTGTGAACATTGAGAACCAGAAATTGCAGGAAAATAATGTAGATAATAAGGTGCCAATAAATTTGGAGGCACATATAGATTAAGCAAATAAGACATGTTTTTATATTTTAAGTTTCATTTCTAAAAAAATCTGGGTGTAAGAGTTATGACTGGTGAATATAAAGAGAGCAAATTTCAGAGACGTGGAAGAATTGTTGTTTTGTAACTTACATAACCCAAAGAGCTGTGCTTTATGGCATATTTAAATCCTCTTTTTCCATACCTGTCTGACTATCCTGTGAACTTTAAAAGAAATAAAACCAATAAAACTTTAAAAGAAATAAAACAGAATCATTGTCCACAGGCAATCCTGGTCATTCTGTGACCCTTCTATTTACCTTGCTTCATCTGTGACATCATAATAATTTCCCATCGCATTTATGGTAAGACACACGATAAAATATAGAAATGAATGAAAAATATTGTATAAGGAAATTCTAAATGGAATGATTTTTCAGTTTCCGGGGAGATGACAGCAGTAGTTCTTTAAAATAGAATTTTATAATGTCAGAAAGTTGTTTTTTTTTTCTTTTCCTCACACTGGCTTTGCCATGGAGTGGCGGTAAGAAAACAAATTAAGAGTTTATGCCAAGCTAGAAATACTTTTCAATGGTAACTATGTCACTTAGCTGTGCAAAAACATCAATCTACTTGTCAGTAAAAAAACAAAACAAAGTATTTTTTTAAACTACTTACCTCTTGATTCCTGTTTAAGGTGCTTATGTAATAATCACTAACTTCGAGGATCTGTACAGTATTTGGGAAACAATTACTTTGATAGGCAAATTCTTTCCTTTTAAAATGACTATGCAAGACTGATGCTCCTAGGTTTCTGCTCCTATGATTTTATGTACCATTGCCTCTCCGTTGAATTGCTTGGTTTTCACTATGTTATTTACATACTTTGCATATAGTTCTGCATTATCAGAAAAAAAAAAAGAATCAGTCCTCATTATCAGAGTAAAACCAGGAAATTTCAATCATGATCTACACTCCAAATGATTCAAGAAGATAACAAGCCACCAGAAATAGTTCCTAATATTAGAAACCTGGCAAAGCAGTCGTCCAGTTTGTCAGCAGAACTGCAGAGATGACTCTATCAATAATCCCTGGCACTGCTCTCTTCCCCGTCTGAGGCTCTCATACTGCTGTGGATGACAGCCGCTCTGACTTCATCATGATCCATCGGGACAGAAACTCATAACTGGCTTTCAGCACAGAGCCTTCCTATAAATGGTAATAACCACGCCAGTCAGCGTAGGTGGGATTATGGCAGGGCAGCAATGAACACCAAAGTTTGGGGAAAAGCAGTTTGACATAAAACCTAACAAAAACAAGCCCAGAAGGACAGTTCTTTAAATGCTAAAGGCAAGAAAGGAATGGGCATCTCTGAAGGACTCGCTTTGAATAGTTTGGAGATCATGTTCTCTTAGAAGCCATCACTACTCATTTTAAAGTGCTCAGAGCAACTTCCCATTACCTTCCCTGCACATACACACATACATAATCTCCAAGAATGAGATGAAAAATAGCCTAAAAACATGCCAACCAGCAGGATCTGAGGGCCTGCTGCTCAGGTATCCTGCTGACCAGTTGTGCTTGTCGTTAGTATTCTTCCTGCCCTCAGCATCTCTGAAGACAGGCTCCATGGGCTAGTTCAGACTGGTGTGCCTGCAATGGTTTGTACCAATTGTGAGAATGGATCATCACAAATTTAGGAATTCTGTGAGTCATCCTGGCTTGGTGGCATGCACTGTAATCCCAGCAATTTAGGAGGTTGAGGCAGGAGGATGGCAAGTTCAAAGCCAGCCTCGGGAACTTAGCGAGGCCCTAAGCAATTCAGTGAGACCCTGAGTCTAATTCAAATATAAAAAAGGGCTAAGGATGCGGCTCAGTGGGTAAATGCCCCTGGGTTCAATCCCTGGTACCAAAAAAGAAAAAACTCTGTGAGCCAGTTTTTAAATGTAGGAATTATGAAAAAAATAATAAAATTATTTAAATGTAAAATTTAATGAATTAGAGTAGAAAAGATAATGTGAAAAAATCATCACGTTGATATTTTCACTGCCTTTTGCTATTAAGTTGACTCCAGGTGTCATTCATGTTGTGTCTGTCAGCTGGGAGACCGGAGATGGGGAGCTCCTGGGTGTCTCCACCACTCTGTCCACAGAGTCCACCTGGGCCTGTCCTGGGGGAGGCCAGCCTGTCTGGGAGTGTTTACACAAGGGAAACTGCTGCTCAAATCCTGCTCCCTCTGTCCTCCACAAATGGGTTCTCGAGAATTTACCAGCACGCCACTGGGTTAAGAAGTTTTGTATCTTCGATTCCAGGGTTAGAATCTGCAAAGCCAGGTACTTATGCCTGCCACTCAACACTCCTACTGAAATGTGAACTTGTAATTTGACTACTCCTGCAGGTTCCATTCCAGGTGAGACATGGTTTCCATCAGAACCTCAAGAGTGTTACTAAACTGAATTTAGCAACCAACTTCAAATCTGCTCATTCCAGGAATCCATAGCCTTTCACTCATGTGTCATTAACTCATTTTAAACTTTAAAACTTGAAAAGTAAAATATACAAAATCTAAAATAAAACATAGACAAAATATTCAAGAAGTCTAAAAAATTTTTTTAAAAGCATTATGATTTTAAGTTGAAAATGATAGATATATCTACAGACATCCATTCAAAATGACTAAGTGCTTTTTTTGTTTTGGGGGTATACTGAAGTAATATCTTTAAAAATTAAAAAATAAATTAGTTAATTAATTAATTAATGACCAGGGACTTAGGGAAAATGGAGGTGTGCTCCTGGGAGCCACTGACTGCTCAGTGATGGGGAAGAGAGGAATGTGCTTCCAGCACAGCTTTCCTACCTGAGTCCTGCGTGGAGCTGTCTCCCTGGCCTCCCTGGAGAGGTAAGGGCAGGCATAAGCACTCAAAGCACCAGACCCAAGCGCTTCAGCCCTGTGGGTAGGAAGCACTGGAGGAGTTTCAGTGGGCAGGGTGCTAACCCATGATGCAATCACATGGAATCCATATGAAACAGAAATGGGAGCCTACTTGAATATCAAGTTGTAAACCTGCAGAGTTTAATAAACCTACTGCCAGTAAAGGTTCTGTAAATCACAAGTAAGAAACATCTGAGAAGGCTGGGGCTGGGGCTCAGTGGTAGAGCACTTGCCTAGCATGCGTGAGGCACTGGGCTGGATTCTCAGCACCACATAAAACTAAATAAAGTGAAGACATCGTGTCCATTTACAAATAAAAATATTTTTAAAAAAGAAACATCCTAGGTTAAATAATGGTAAGACAAACAATATTTTCAACAGAATCCTACAGATTCCATACCTAGATTAGAGTAGTAACCAAGGAAGGTAGCCAGGGTCTAAAAAGAGTGTTCCTTACCCCTTTCACCCCTATGGAATGAAATAAGAGGAGAAACTGAAGAGCAGAGGTGTGAACAAAGAGCTTTGCCCTCCATTTCCATCTTCAGCTTCATTTGAATCACATTGTGAACAAATATAAAGTTATGTTTCCCTTATCCTGAATAGAACAGTTTAAATTCTGTGATTTAATGAAGCTAAAAAGATCAATGTACAATCTACTGTCTTCAATTAGCTTTGAAATTCCAAGAGTAATTTCTTGGATGTGAATATGCCCAGAGGCAGGTAGTCAGGGTTAGGAACAGATGATTGACAATCGAGACATTGTTATGTAATTACAAGATCAATGCACTCATTTTTGCTTGAGTTTTTTTTTTTGCTTTAAATCAGTATTTCATTTCCTTTTATGTTCTGAAGTCTTATGTATACTTGAATGTCCATAATTATGCTTAAAAATTTGCCTGAAATTGTCTAAGAATGCTTAATATTTCTGCACTTCCAATAACTATCCACATAGAATCTGGTTCCTTTCAGTTACAAAAAAAAAGAAAATTAAAAAATAATTCACTAATAATAATTCAATAATTTTCCATTTATGCATAAAATTAAACTATAGGAAACCAATATCTGCATTCACTGAATGAGTAAAAGAGATTTAGAAACACTCTTCTTAATTTGATACCCAAATTTTTATTTTTTGAAAGATTTCATAGTTTTATTTGAATTATGAATAAAGTGGTATAAATGTGTTTATGTAGAGATTAGTACATTAATATAGATGAAAATTATTAATGGATGCAGACATCCATTCTGTCAGGGGTAGAAAACTGAGTTCCTTAAAATACATTTGATAACTGCTAAATGTCAAACAAATGTGAATCCTTAAGTCCTTGATTTTATTAAATCATTTTATCTTGTAATCTTGCTCAGGAAGTTTCCCTGCTATCTATTGTTTCTCCCTGAACAATTGCACATAGAAATTCAGTGACCACTTAGATACCTACATGCTTAGAAGCAGTGATAAAGCAATAGCAACACAGAGACCAAGCCATCCAAACTTGGCCTTCTAAATACCATCCCTAACTAATAGGAAAAAAGAACCTTTGTGAAAATGACTCATTCCAGAGCTGACATAAACAAACAATCAAACAAGGCACCCAAGAGCAAAATCCTGGGGCGGGGGGGGGCGTGCACAGAGAATGAAGGTAATGTGTGAAATTAAGGCCCACAGTCAGCTCCTCTCCATAACTTAACATGTAAGCATCCAAGTATAAAAATAATAACACAATCCAGGAATAAATGAAAACCTACAACTCTATGTTGACATACATAAGAAGATTGATGCTTCTATTAGTAACAGAATATTAACCGAGATGCAAATCACTCCCCTTTAAATACTTATTAAATTGCAAAGGGAGAAAGAGTAAGAATACATTAGGAAGCCACCTAAATATCACCTTGATCAAGCCATCAAAGAGGTGTCAACCAGGAATGGGGGGGAAAGGAATCCTACCATCAGAAGAACTGCATCACTTCTGTGACCTTCCTGTTGAGGTTATAGCACCAGATTCTGACCAGGAGAAGGCATCTGAAAAAGCCAGGTGGAAATACATTCCAGAAAAAAGCTGGTGTCCAGTCTGCAAATGTCAAGGTCATGAGGGTCAGGGCAGCTGAAGAAACCTCTGACTCCAAGGAAACAAGAAAGCAAGGCAAGTGAATGCAGCACCTGATTTGAACTTGTTCCCTTGCCATAAGATATTCCTGGGAGCAGGTCATGTGACCCCACAGTCCCAGCTACTCCAGCGTTTGAGGCCAGATAATTGCTTGAACCAGGAGTGTGAGACCAGCCTGGGCAACCTAGAGAGAAGTGTCTCAAGAAAGAACAAAATAAAACAAAGGCAATATTGGCATCACAGTGAGTCTAAGTTAGTTTTCTAATTTTCATGACTAGACTCTGGTTCAATAAGAAAATATCCCTGTCTGTAGCAAATATATGACACAATGTTTGGGAGTAAGGGCATCAGGTTGGCAAATCACTCTCATATGGTTCAGGGTAGCATTTAACAATTATTAACTTTGGCGTGTGAAAATAAAAGTGCAGATGAGAGGAGCTGAGAGAGGTCAGGGAGAAGAGTAGGAAGGAGGAGGAGGAGGAGCAATAACATTATTAAACAGCAGAATCCAGGAACTGAGATCCTGAATGAGGCACCCAGGAACACAGCTCTGGTTGAAACTGAATAGGGGAACT
The DNA here is from genome assembly GCF_045843805.1 of Urocitellus parryii. Classification (NCBI taxonomy): domain Eukaryota; kingdom Metazoa; phylum Chordata; class Mammalia; order Rodentia; family Sciuridae; genus Urocitellus; species Urocitellus parryii. The sequence goes on along the minus strand of NC_135543.1, from coordinate 5,725,096 downwards.
AACCAGCACCCTGCCATCGGGCATCACTGGGTTTACATGACAAGTGACTGAGAGGCTCAGAGTCACCAGTCCTTTCTTCTGACTTCCTCTTTTATATTAATGTTTACCTAGGAAGTCTAAAGTTGAGGAAAGATAGTAGCAACCTAAGGATGTCATTTAGAAATGTTAAGTTTCCTAACAGAAAAATAAAAAGAGTCCATTTAAAAAATTTGAGAAAAAAATCATGTCATTTGAAAGAAAATTGAAGGAACTGACTGGAGAGCATTATATTAAAGAAAATAAGCAAGATTAAAACAACAAGTGCTTTATCAAGCTACAGAGGAAAAAAGGAGGAAAAGCAACCTCATGAAAATAGAAAGGAGATCAGAGCATTGGGAGGAAGGAGAGAGGGCGGGGGAGGTTCTGAGTGAAACTGACTTAATTATGTCATTTCTATATGCCAATGTGCCAGAATGAAATCCACCATTATGCATAATTAGTATCTACCAATAATTGTTCTAAAAATGTGATTGCTTTGGGGAAGATCAGAGATTATAGCAGAACTAACTCAAGTTGTTTTTATTATACTCTCTTGTCTTTGTTTTTAAGTATGTGCAGAAACAGTAGATCATCATGGTGTTGCTTAGAATGGTACAACAAGCCAATCCACATTATGGTATCTTCATAGGTGATGAATGGATAAAGAAATATTGATAAAGAAACACACACACACACACACACACACACACACATACACACACACACACACACACACACACATCACAGTGGAGTTTTAAACAGCCATGAAGAAATGAAGAAGAATGAAATGATGGTATTTGCAATAACTGGAGAATATCATGCTAAATGAAATAAGCTCTACTCAGAAAATCAAAGGTTCAATATTTTCTCTCATATGAAGAAACTAGAGAAATAAAAGGGGGGACTTCGTGAAAATAGAAGCAGGATCAGTAGAGTCGAAATGAGGGCCCATTAGCAAGGGAGAAGCAGAGGCTCAGGAAGGACTGGGACTAGGTCTGCCCACATTATGCTGTGGGAGTCTATGAGTCTAGCATGATGCCTTGCAACTTAACGTCCAGCTGGAATGCAGCAATCAAAAATCAATAAAAGGAAGGCCAATAGAGCAGATCAAGGAAATCAAGTGGAGGGTGAAGGGGAGGGAAGGGAGAATGATGGGAATTGAAATGGAAAACACTATGTTACATGCATTTATGAATAGGTCAAAAGTAATCCCACTATCATAGCTACAATTTACTAACAATAATAACAGACATATAAATAAAGGTTTGCAAAGAAAGTTTGTTTAATTAAAAAAATTTGTTTGAAAAGCAATTGTTTAGGGTATTTTGGAGTTTATTTTTTGTAGTTTCTTTGTGCCACAGTTACTTAAAATATACAATAAATTTCTATTTTTTTGATGTTTTCATGTAACAATCTGTGCACATGATCATATACATTGTTTAAAGAAGGTAGAATTAATATGGAGGTTTCCAAAAAATTAAAAATAGACCTACCATGTGATCTAGCAACCCCACTACTGGTTATGTATCCAGGAGAAATGAATCATATACCAAGGAGACATCTACATCCCCTGTTTCTTGCAGCACTATTCCCAAAGAGGAAGAAATGGAGTAACTCAGGTGCCCATCAATGGATCTGTGAATAAAGAAAAAGAAATTATACACCCCCCCACACACACATAGAGGATACTTTTTAGCCATAAAAATGAATAAAATTCTATGTATTGTAATAACATGGATGAGCCTGGAGGATCTCACTCATATGTCAATCAAAAAGAGTTGGACTCATATTAAATTACAGTTAGAAGAAATGTGGTGTTGTATTCCATAGTAGGGTGACTACAGATAATGAAAATATAGTGTAAGTTTCAACAAAACTGGAAGAAAGGACTTTGAATATTTTCACCAAAGAACATTTGAGGAAATAAATACTCTTACCCTTATTTGAACATTAGACATATATACACAATATAGAAGAATATGGAAACATCATATGGTACTCCTAAGAATATAGACAATTTTGTGTTTTTATGCATCAGTTAAAATAAATTTAATTTAATTTTTTAAAAAGGAAGCTGGGCATGGTGTTCACACCTATAATCCAAGCTACATGGGAAGAAGACTTGAGCCCAGGAGTTCCAAACCACCTGGAGCTATATAGGGAGAGAGAGAGAGAGAGAGAGAGAGAGAGAGAGAGAGAGAGAGAGAGAGAGAGAGAGAGAGATTGTAAAGCATAATGATTATAGTTTAAGAAGATATCTTGTATCATTAAAAAATGCTGAGAATGGATGTTGAATTCCCACCATAAAAATGATAATTGTGTGAGGTAGAGCAAACAGTAATTACCCCAGTTCAACCACTCCACCATGTACATGTATTTCAGAGCATCATACTGTATATGATAAATACATACAGCTTTATCTGTCAATTTAAAAATAAATAAATTTGAAAACAATGTTCTTAATTTTTAATAAGTAATTTATTTTCTTTGTTCTTTAAGATTTGGATCCTATCTCAAAAATGTGGAAATGGAGAGAACTCTGTGACATCAGATGTATGGTCAAAGTTGACTCCTGGGATAGGAACCTTGCCTTGCTTCCAATATTCAAATGCATCTCAGTAGCAAATGTTAACCAAACGCTGCAGCTCAGTCAGGGGGAGCAGGCAAGGCCTGATGGGCCAGTCATGTCCAGCACTAATGAGCCAGGTGTGCTGGCAGCAATGGCGGGGCCAGGCAGGATGCGTTCCCCACCCTCACCCAGTAAGTCGGTCTAAATCATGACACTGCTTCTCAACACTGCTCTGTCAAAGCGAGCCAGCTGTCAGACTTGCAACAGAGGGGTTCACAGTTTAAAATCTAAAACACTTTTAAATTGTGACTAGAAAGTCATTAGGCAATTCACTCTTCAGCAAGTCAAAGCTAACGCCTACTTCTGGCCATCAAGGAAGACACTGAAACAAGATGCAAAACCCAGGACAGAGAGCACAGCGGGCTGAGAATGGCTGGGGGTGGCAGGAGACCAAAGAGGAGCCACAACCATTCCTGTGGCTACTCTGCCTCAGGCTTATCCCAAATTGGAATGAGAGTACTTGGAGTCTGATGCCAGACCTCAGCACAGCTTCTGATTTTCTAAACACCTGTTTATGACACACAAGGTGTGGGCCTCGCTGCAATGCATGGAGGCAATCTCGGTATACTCTGGTGTGTTATTGAATTATTTTCATAAAGTCTCAAGTCACAGGACCCCTTGTAGAATTGTGAGTGAGCATAGGAGGAGACCAAGCATGGTAGAGCACTGCCGTTCCAGAAAAAAATATGAACAAGGTCAGGAGCTGCACTTAGGAGCTCTGCCTTCAGGGAGCTGGGATGAAGCCTCGAGGGTAATGCATGTCACAGGTCCGTGGATGATTTGTCCCCTTCCCACAACCTGCACAAGCACTTCTTATGCATTAAGGCGCCTGTGGAGCTTGGATTGCTACATAGTATCCAAAAGAGTACAATGAATAGTTTCAAAGAAAATAAAGTTATAAAATATCTGATGGGAGAATTGTCAGCTGAATTTACAGAATCAGCTACAGATTGTTAATTTTGGCATGGTTTGGAAGAGAAAGTGAAAATATTCCTAAACCCTACAAAGTCTATGTCTTTATGCCTTTATGTGTCACATTGTAATTACTAAGTTTTCTAATAACTGAAGAGATCTTCTTTAAATATTAAGTTCCTTTTTCTGTTAAAATGGTAAGGTAATAACATATCTATGTTTTCAAGTATCTAAATCTTAGCTGGTATAAATAAGGTGATACTGCTCATACTGGTTCATCAGAACTAATTGTTAAATTTTCAAGAATTTTACAAGACCCAGTTATTAAAATGTAGAGAGCTTGAAATTGGCTATGGGTAAACACTATCAGAGCAGGACTCTTCCTGCCACCCTCACCACACCAGTTGTTATACATTTACCAGTACAGCTCTGAAATCTTTGTTCAAGGGAAATACACACCTGCCCAGGCAGGTTAACAAGATTTGGATGTCCATGTGTTCAAGAAAACATTAGCCTCAGGTACAACTGTTAAGTATAAACCTGTATCTGCATCTCTACCTTCCCACCCTGTGTCATCCCCGTTAGAGGTAAACAAGTATTTGTACACTTAGAACAAATTAATTTTAAAAACCAATAACACCTGCTCAATACCCTAACTTCTGTCATTTCAATTTTCTTTTAGCTTCATACAAAGCCCTAGAGCTTGCAGTTTCCCAAAGTGCTGCTTAGTTTTTCTCCTTTTCCTTCCCAGACATTGTGCTGCCTGCATGGATTTGATGGTTCTCCACGCTACTCCCAATTTCCAAGCATCTCTGAAAGCTAGCACGTCCTCCTGTAGACCCATGTGCTCATCAATCACTTCTCTCCCTTTGCTTCCTTTAAGAAACATTTCCTTTTCTTCCACCACAAGCTCAATCATCTACCTACCATGGGCTCTCCAGTTCTCTGCATAGTGGCTCTCAGAAAGCATGGGCCTCAGGTGAATAAAAATCCAGGACCCTGTGCTAGACCCGCTAATTGAGAAATGTTGACCCCCAACCCAACAGTCCGGTTCTGCATCCAGTCTTTGAGAGAGTCTGATACGTGTCAATCTTCAACTCCAGGGGTTTATACTGTACATCTCTTAAGGGTAGAGATTCTGTTTGTATTATGCTTTCACGTATTAAGCACAGAAAAATTTTTAATTAGATGAAGACATTCATTGATCCTTTAAAAAAAAAATTCGAAAAGGCTTTGTACCAAGAAAGCTGTAAATAGCTGTTGTGTTCTGAGACAATTCTCCCTAAAGGGCTTCACTCCAGCAAGACTTGGATTAATCCTTTTTTAAGCCCTCGATTCCTCTGAAAAGATGTTAGGAACACCAGTAAATGCTTAGCAAAGTGCTTCAGGATGCTCACATGAAAATACCCGGAGTGAAGGAAAGCACAGATATTATTGTCATAGTGATCCTGTAGGAAAAAAGAATATTTGAGCTGTAATGGTTCATCTTTTCTTCAGAGCCCTGCAGCGGATTTTTTAAAAAATGGAAAAAGTAGCAAAAGGAATTGAGATTAAGACCCAGACTGTAATTGTGAGGGGAAAGAAATCAAAAGGTTTATATGAAAGAAGAAATATCTAACAGCAGCTTTCATCTTGGAAGTCTCCAAACTGCTTCCACGAGGAGCACCAGGTGCCACAGGTGTACACGGCAGGAGCAGGGGAGCCAGTAAAGGGGCTGCCAGGCCGTGATGAATTCCTGACCGTGAAGCATTCATCCCAAGGTGCCCTTCTGCATCTGGAATACATCTTAGTGTGTGCCATTTTTCAGTTGGTCCCTTTCAAGAACATAAAAGACCACACAGAACTGAAAGAGACAGAAGAGAGTCAACAAGCCTAATGAGGCTGCTTCTGCAGTGGTGAGCTGTGCACATTCAGGAGATCTGTATGTTTACCAAAGAAATAGATACTCTGTTTTTATTATTGCTAAATGGACTTATAATTATTGATTAGAATTTTTTAAAAAAAATCTAAAAATCAATGGGAACTGAGCACTATGGCACATGTCTGTAATCCCAGAGGCTTGGGAGGCTAAGGCAGGAGGATCACAAGTTCAAAGCCAGTTTTAGCAATAGCAAGGCACTAAGCAACTCAGTGAGACCCTGTCTCTAAATAAAATACAAGATAAGGCTGGGGATGTGGCTCAGTTGTTGGGTGCCCCTGAGTTCAGTCCCCCAATAACCCCCCCCCAAAAAAAGTTAATGGGAACTTAAAAGTTTAATGAATTAATACAATGCAACATTTTTAATAGAAAGAGTGGAGAGTATATTAACTTCATATGTAGTAAAACTGGTATGAAACATGCAATGAGACAGTTGATATATTTCTAAGAAGAAAACAAAACAAAACAAAAAAACACCTTAAATTCACTTCTTCATTCTCCTATTATGAAGGCTGCAAGTCTTCACCAGTGTGAAGTCTTTAAATGTTTTTTTGTCTTTCCATAGATTTCAAAACAGAAATGTCAGTGACAATAAACAAAGTACTAAATCATTTTTCAAAATTTCAAAAAATCTGACCTAAAATAGGAATATTCCATTTAGTTGCTCTTTTAAAAAGAAAAATCTCTTTAATGTCAAGAGGCCATGCTGCCAGATACTGGAAAATGTAAAATATAACTGCAAGAAAAATCTAGGAAAATTCAGTAGCTCTGGAAAGAATTGTTTGGGATTTTAAAATATAGTACAATAAAAATATTTACCACACTGCATTGGTTTTCTATCACCACTATGACAAATTGCCACAAACTTAGTGCCTTAATACAGTGTGGATTTGTTATCTTGTAGTATGCAGTTCAGAATCCAAAATGGGTTTCACTGGATTCAAATCCAGTGTTTGCAGGGCTGCTTTCCAATTGCAGACTCCAGGGAAAATTCCCTCTCCTTCCACTTTCTGGCTTTCTAGGGACCCATCACTTTCCTGGGCTTGTGCCCCTGCTTGCATCTCACACAGGAAATTCCGACCTTTTCTTCTGATAGTAAGAAAGTACTGTAAATTTTAACACAGTATGAAGGACTTCCCAATCTCCTCTCCACCTTTGGTCTTGATACAACCAGGGATCCACATCTGACAAACACCCATGAGGGACTTTCATTTTTGAGGCACAGTCCGTGGTTCCCTAATTTCCTGTAGGACTGCATCTTGTTCCCTGTTGGGGCCCTGACAGCATCTGCCTGCAAGGCCCTTCAGAGTGGATCCCAACCTACCTGTCCAGCCACACCTCCTCCACCTGAGTTGAGCTCAAGTCCAGGCCAGGTTCATTCTCTCTCACAGCAATTTCTTCTCACCTCCTTCTTCCTGCTATGCCTTCCTATTCTTTGCCTCTAGGTCAGTCTAATTAATGAAGAAATGCTGGTAATGAATCCCACCATTGCCCAGTCATCTCTGTTCAACACAGGTTAAATAGATATTTTCAAATTTATGAAATGAAATCTGTAAAATAGTGACATTCCCTATGCTCATCAATCTCGAAAAACTTTCTACATGTGGTATGCACTATTATTTTAATTTCTTTGTTTTTATGTATGCTTTAACATCATTGTGCATTGCTGTTCTATTATGTTCTTCCCGTAGAGAGCAGTAATGTCTTCTGTGTCTGTCTCCACAATAGTCCTCAAAATTCCTCAAATGGCTTTTCTAATGAATTTGTCTTTATAACTTGGTGGCTAACACAGGGTCATGGAAGATCACTTTTATCATTCATTTTAGAAAAATAAATTCATCCAAATGAAATAATTGGCATTATAGCTTCATGTGAAAGTTTATATTCCCTAAATTGAACCTTTTCTCATTTCTTATTCCTATAGTTTTATTCAATTATTGTTCATACTGAAAAATGCAATAATGTCATTATTTCTCAAGAAATTGCCATTGTATGGGAGCTGCCATTATGAGTAAGTCCCTACAAAGGCACCAAACTAATGAAATAAAGCTCCACCAAATAGTCATTGCTGGCATACTGTACCTGACGTCAGCTAAGTCCTCATTCCAGGCACTCTTACAGGAAAATCTGGGAGACTAAAGGAGTCAAAACATCAGATGCACCCAATCAGAAATAATTAGTTCTAGGACAAAAATTGAAGTCTGTCGTCATACAGGGTAATTTGAAATGGTTTTATTAACTTCCCAAAGGAGCCTAAAGCAGCTCATTATGTTATAATTCCTTGGTCTTTACTTTGTAGATACTGTAAACATTAAATAAATCTATATTGTTTTCTCCCTAGGAAAACCTGATACCTGCCACATGGATTTTGAATACATGTCAACATTAAGACAAGTTATTTCTTAAATAATGTTTATGTTATTTGTTGAGCAGTCTACAAACCAATAGGAACCATATCTTCATGATCTCAATAAATAAATTCAATCATTCTAGAATGAACTTATAAAGTAAAATTAATTTTTCCATGTTTTTTATCATGTTTCTGTTTTGTCTTCAGTACCGTTAGTTGCTACATATGGACAAAATTATAATAATACTTACTAACAATGTCACCATATAATGTGACCCAATTCACCATAATGAAATGTTCCCAGAGTCAGTCACAATACCCCATTGAACAAAGTATCAGAAGGACACAATTTAATGCTTCAATTGAGTTTTAATATTCCTTTCCAGTAAAAATAGTGGCCTTATTCCTTTATGTTCTTCGGTAACTATGTAGAGTTAAAAATTATCTGGTTTACATCAAAAGAAAAATTAACACATGGTAAGTGTCAAGTATAAAATCAGAAATACTCTGTCCTCACTACTTGTAGTTGATCCTATCTCTGAAAATCGCAACTGATCTCATGATCTCATTACTCATCAGTCATGAATCAAGCTATTTGCTTAAGCCAATGCCTTTGTCTTTCTTCAGCAGGACAGAACCAGAATAATCCTGGGTTAACAGCAAAACCTGCAGACAATTATCCCTTTATTCTCTCCACTGATAGTGTAAACTGTTAAAATGCAGTTTTTCAATAGTGATAAATACAACCTGGACAATGTTATATCCAACAGGTAGAAACAAACAAATGCAAGAAACTCAGCACTGCCTCCTACTAACATTTTTTCCCCTAGACCCCCAAAAATTTAATACATCTTAATAGTTCAGATATAATTATCTCTTGCTCCATCTTTTGATGCATGCACAAGTCATAGAAGGTGTCAAAGTTGCTGCAACCTCTGCTTATTGGATTTCTTCCATTTTATTGCCTGTAGTTAAATATGACTGGAGTGTCCTTGTGCCTAATTGCTCTATATTTTAAGTTTCTAGGGGTATTCAACTACTAAATCAGTTCTGAATCACACTTTTCAAAAGTCTTGAAGGGGAGAATTTTGAGTGGCCCTTTCTCACATAAATTAAGCAACCTCTTGCACATGTCACCCAGCTCTATAAGTTCACACATAAATATTATGTTAACCTTCTTAAAATTGGCAATACATAAACTCTGTGACTGTAGTTCCCTATCACCACTTGAGTTGCGAAGTATTTTTAAAAATAGAATCCTCAAAGAATTCATAGAGTTAAGTGACAGATGAGTTTCAAGTCACATCTCCATGATCTTTTCATCTTTAAAGTAGTCACAGGACTTACAAATGAATAATACATCAGCTGCAGACTGGTCCAATCATCTACTGCGAGGTCCACAATCACACAATTGAATTTATTGTTCTGTGATTTGAAAAAGCAAAAGACGACTGAGGCCCATGAGATGCCAGCATCCATTTGTGGCCCTGGCCTTGGAGACCCGCCACAATCTATCAGGATCATTGTCACTTTGCCCAACAATTTGCTCCTCAAATTACCACTAAAAATACACTATGGAAGCAGGTGAGTGTTTGTAAGTTCACTTTATGAGTTTTGAAATGTGGTAAGCCAAACAGAGAAAAAAATTCTCAAGTAAGAAAATACTGTATTTGGCATAATAAAAGCACATTTACTTGGGAGGGGAAAATCAAATTTTTAAAAAAAAAATTTAGCTGGTGTTTTTGCTCTCATTCACTTGGCTAAATAATTTTGATGACTATAATAATCACAATATATGAAGCGTTTATTATATGCTAGGTTTTTATACTCTATTATTATTAATTGAATCTTCACCACAGGAGAGTAAATATTACTATTTTAAAAAACAAATTCAAAGCTTAGAAAGTTTAAATTAGTCCCAGCCAATTATTGGCAGAACAGGGAGTGGAATTCAATTTGAATTACAAAGGTGACTGTATTAGTCTGCTAGAGGTGCTACAACAAAACACAATACAATAAAACAAAACACAACTGGTTGCTTAAACAACAGGAATTTATTCTCTCACAGTTCTAAAGTTTGGAAAAATGAGATCAAGGTGCTGGTAGGACTGTTTTTTCCTGGAGCCTGTTTCCTTGGCTTGTAGATGATAGATACCTTTCACTAGAACCTGGGTCTTTCCTCTCTGTTGGCATAGAGAGACCTCTGGTGTTTCTTCCTCTTATAAGGATGCCAGTCACATTACATGAAGATGGTTTCCTGCCTCTTCAAAGGCCATAACTCCAAATTTTACCAAGGCAAAAAAATATGCATTGTAATGGCATAACTTTTATAATGTGTTTCACTTTTAATGACAATGTATTTCCCACAAAATATTATTGACCCTCTCTTACTCAGAGATGTTTTTCTATCAGTTGAAATACCACAAACCAAAGCAAGAAAATGTTTCAAAAAACAATATATTTCTTCATATGGTTAAAATAATTATAAACATTTTAATATTTGGTAGGAAAAACTCTTTAGTATCTAATTTTAGAAAATAATAACAAGTATTCATGAACACTTACATGTCTGAGTTTTATTTGGTCAGCATCTTGATTGTGATATAATTGTTAGAAATAAAATATATCCACCTTCTTCAGACTTACTCAAATTTCCATCAAAGGAAAAATTTAGAAATTAATATATTAAGTATTATTTTCCTTATTAAGAATAAAAAAAACAGGAGAATAGTTGAGCTATAATCCATTGTGAACAATCAAGGTTGGTAACATATTCGATTTCAGTTATTTTCATGTCCTTGCCCATTTGACTATGGGACTAAGATGACAAGGAGTGACAACAAAACACCTTGTACTCAAAGGAGAAGTGGGGCAGAACAGAGAGATGACCAGAATCTCAAAGGGAATGGATCAGTATTTCCGTCAGTAGTTGACCATGTGTATTCTTTTTCTTTATTTTATAAAATGTTGCTTTGGTCCCAATCCCAGCCCACTTGTCAAATCATGTCAGAGCATTGTCCTTATTCGAAAGCCTAGGGTGAGATTTTCCTGTTGGTGCCAACTTTTCTACATTCTGACACTCTTTTTTCCCTCAGCCTCTTTAGAGTTTTGTCTCTACTATTCCGCTGCAATGGCATGTCTGGCTAAATCTAAGGGTCGTGTCTCTCTTGATAGTGTGTTAAACACCGTGCCATTTTGTGTGACCGGCAGTGCCTGCTATTGGCATCCTGTCTGTGGGCCCTGCAAGGTACCACCTTCTCCTCCTCCTTCCCTTGCTGGCTGTCTCCCCTTCCTGGTCTTCTCTGCTAGCTCGGCTGTCTAGCCCCTGGGTGATGATGTGATTCACCCTCTTTTCCTCTGCATTTGTCCCTTGGGTGAGCTTTAGTTGAGCTCCAGTTTTTCATGCTACTCACATACTGATGCTGTTCACTTTTGTCTCTGTGCCAGTATATCCCCTGACTCCTAGCTTTCCGTACTTCAGTCCCAAGGTGGATCTGCTGCTCTCTGTTGCTACCTTCTCTCTGTAGCATACTCTTCTGAACTATGCAGACTGAGAAGCTGCCACCCAGCTGCTCCTACTTTGTTATGGTCAGGTTTCCCTATAGAATTTAACATCTGCCAATCACAGGCACGTGGACGGGGCTTAGTTGGGGAATGCAGTTATTCCAAACACACACAGACAGGCATGTCTCATGGCAAAGGGCACTCCTGTGGTCAGCATCTTCCTGAGGCACTGCAAGTGTGACCCTTACCTCTCTGCCCTATTCTGTCCTCCCCAAGGACTTCCTCAGCTACATGATACCATTAGTAAATTGCTGTCTGCAGAAACCAGCAGAATGGTTTCCTTTGATTGCAACTGAGTCCCCAAGAGCACAGTTGAGAAACACACTCATTCAACAGGATTCGGCTGACTGCATCATGTCCTTAGGTGTGGAGACCACAGCTCCATGGGTCACTCCTGAATTAATCTCCAGCAGCTTCAGTGTGTCACACTCCTGCTAAACACCCCCTGTCCCCCCCACGCCCAGCTCTCCTCTCTTATCTCCTAACCTCCCCTGGTCTACTGTGGCCTCGGAATACGCTCTGCCACTGGACCGTCCAGGTGGATTAGTTATTCTGTCATCCCCTGATGGTGTGCTCCTGCATATCGGCCTCATATTCTGAATAAAATCCAACCTCTTCAACCTCTCCCACAATACCCCACCATACGTGCCCCCACGTATCTCTGACCTCATCCCTGACTTCTCTGCCTTATTCTGTCCTTCCCATGCATCAAACTCAGTGAATCTCAGGAACTTCACAGTTTCTGCTGCTTCTGCCGGAAACACTCAGGGTTCTAGCAAGTCTGCGATCTCCAGCCATTTGGGTCTCTTCAGAGAAAGGCTTTGTGGCTACCTTATTTAAACAACAATTCTTTTCACAATGCCTTCACTATCTAGTTTGTTATTCTCCCTGTTTCTCTTCATGTATCACTGAAGGAAAGTCATGGCTGTGCATTTGCTCACATGTTTATCTCAAGCCTCTCCCAGCAGGAGTGTGAGCACCACCGCCGCAGGTCTATGCCTCTCCTATGGGGCGCCTCGTCCCCAGCACACAGGGATGCCCTGCACACAGGAGGAGTCTGAAGATGAATCCCTAAACACATGAATGAGAAGACAAGTGTAAAAATGATGGCTTTTCTAGTGGTCTGAATAAAACCAGGTCTAATTAATTCCCATAATAAAAGTCAACACCCACATTTCTCCTACTTGTTAAATAACCTGTAAAAATAGAATAAATATTACAAAAGTTATGGGCATTTCTACTTCTCACAGAAGGAAGGAGGACAATGGGATGATTTACAAATTAACTCAGTGCCTTTTTTGTGAAAAGGGAAAGGAATAAGAATCAAGACACATAACACTGAGACACCAGTGTGGTGAGCCGTTTCTGTGAACTGTGGCCGCCATTACAAGATGGCGCTGGTTTCCCCTGTAGTCTGTGACAAACAACTCCTTATCAGAATGAGTTGGCACGCTGTGACTTGGCACCCTATGAGAAAAGTCCACGTGGCAGTTGTGCATTGGGGCTTTATCTGCTTTATTAAGGCTGGGGCACACGGGAGTAGGAGTAGTGGCAGTAGTAGTAGCAGTAGTAGTAGTGGCAGTAGGAGTAGCAGTAGAAGTAGTAGTAGGAGTAGCAGTAGAAGCTAAAAGACATGTCAATACAAAGGCCTGAATAAACAGCTGAAAGAAGAAAAAGTATCAAGGACCTGAATAAACTGCTGAAAGAAGATTCCTGAGTTGCGTCTTCCTTGCGGGCAAGGGGTCGCGACACACCAGACACGAACAGCATTTGAAACTCACTGCAACAGAGAAGGAGCTGGGGAACGTACCGGAGGAGGCCATGGCATGCTCCAGAGGAAAAGTGCCTCCAACACTGGGTGGCGACCAACAGAAGACAGAATGACCTCTACTAAAAAGAGGTTTCTTATCCATGAACAGTTTCTGAAGACAGTGTAGTGAGGAAAAGCTCTGTATTCGGATATTTATCATTATTCATAAAACATCATTTGTTTCTTTGCATGCCTATTAGCTGCTCCCAGCAGTGCTACAACCAGTTTCAGGGGATTTGCACTTTCAGAAGTGATCATTCTAAATGATCCTCGTGTAATTCCCACACGCAGAAGCATAGGCTGCATTAAATCCTCCTCATCGGCTCTTTCTTCCACTTCCTTTCATCTGTTTCCTACGTTTCTCGTCATTGCTTTATTTTTCTTTCTGATCTAACTTTGAGGTGATTCAAGAGCTAGACATAAAAATGACAGGAACCATATTTAATGAAATGGAAGCTTCAATGAGATGTGGAGACCACCATCCTGCCCATGTTAATCACGATAATGCACTTCACGTATATCACCACTTACAATTTACAACACACCTTTTCACATCAATCTTCTGTCCACATTCCATGCTGCCCACCTCCCATGCATACTTCCCATATTACACAAGCAAAAATCTCTGCTATTAAAGCCATTTTCGTCAGTATTCTGGAAAATAAGTCTTTAAGAATACGTGAGCCTTTCCGTCACTTATTGCTCACACGTGGGTTTTTATTGTTCTTAATCTGCATGTTGCCCCAAGTGGGTCGGAAGACAAAACAGCACAGTTCTTATTCCAGAACAGGCCGTTGTGTGGAACCTTTGAAGAAAAGTGTAGTCCTGGCTGTGGTTTGTGTTGGCGTTTCTCTGATGATGAACTAATGTGACATATGTCCAATGGAACACCTGCTAGCTATGTTTGTCTTCCTTGGAAAATGTCTGTTGAGATCCTTTGCAGTTTTTCCCTGGGTATGTGTTCCTCCACAAGCTGCCGGGTCCCTGGTGTACTTGAGGTACTAACCTCCTGTCAGCTCTGGCTGTGCAGATTCCCGTTCTGTTTGTTGCGGAGTCTGGTGTCATCTGCTTCCTTCTTCTCCTTTGTCACCTGCGCTGTTGATGTCCTATCAAAATAATCACTGACAAGACCAGCGTTGGGGAGATTTGTCCCTCTGTCTTCTTGTGGGAGGTTTACAGGTTCTGGTCTAACACTGAATCCTTTAATCTACTTTAAGTCCATTTTTCCATGAATAAGGTTGTTATTTAATGAAATAAGACTGATGAGGGTATGGAGAAAATGGGATCCTTGTATGCTGTGGGTGGGAATATACATCAATGTGGTCAGTATGGAAAACAATACAGAAGTTCATCATTGTGTACAGATCTACCACAGATCTTGTCCATTTCCTCCTTCTATTATAGAATATCAAAACCTGGGAAATTTCTAACAAAATGGGCGTCTCACTGTTCTCTAAGCTGGGAAAACCATTATCAAGGTCTTGCATTTGGAGAGGTCCTTCCTTCTCTGTCATAATGTGCCGGAGGCATCACAGAACTTGGGAGGCCTGTGTCAGCCAGGGTTGGCCTTTCTCTTCTTACAAAGCCACCTACCCCAGGGCTCAGGTGCAGCTCAGTGGTAGAACACTTTCCTGGCATGCGTGAGGCCCAGGGCTCTATCCAAGCACTGCAAAAGACAAATAAAACCAGCCATTAACACCATTACAAGGTCTCCACCCTAATAACCTCATCTAACTCTAAAGACTTCTAAAGCCCCCCTCCAAATGCCATCAACATATGAATTTGGGGATTAAGTTTCCAAAGCATGTACTTTGGAGGGGACACATCCTACGCAAAGCACCACATGACCTAGCATTTCCATTTCTGGGTGGGTGTCCAGTGGAATCGACATCAGGATCTCTCAGAGGCAGCGGGATCCTCCTGCCTCCTGCAGCATTGTGCACAGAGCCAAGACAGGGAACCAACCTGAGTGTCTGTCCCTGGAGGAGGAATATCTATCAACCGACAGAATTAATGTGACATGTATCCAGTGGAATTCCACTCAGACTTAAAGAGAAGAAAATCCTGATGTTTGCAACATCCTTGAACCTGGAGGACATTAAGTTTGGTGAAATAAGCCAGACACAGAAACACACCCTGTACGATGTCTCCATATGTAGAGTCAAATCAAACTCACAGCAGCGACAGCCGAGTGGTCATCAGGCTGGGAGATACGAATGCAGAGGTGTACTTCCACATGTACAGGGCTTCAGAGAAGCAGGAAGGCTGGCTCCAGGGGTCTAGCGTGCACTGTGGCTGCGGGTGGCGATGCTGTGCTGTGTGCTTGGCGCGGCCTGCAGACGTGGATGCTCAGTGTTCTCACCACCAAAAGCAAAGAACAGAGGAAAAGGCAGATATGTCAGAACATGGATAGTTAATTGACTTGAGTGTGGCCATTATTTTGCAAAAGACACCTACATCAACTCATCAAGTTGCACAACCTAAATTTTGTAAAGTGAAAGTTAAACGTCTAAAAAAAGAAACACATAAACCAAATGCTTATTACTAAAATACGTTTTAAGCTATGGCAACAGAGCCATTAGCTTAGTAAGGGCTGAATAAGAAATTGCTTAAAAGAAAAAAAATGAATAAAAATTCAGCATTTTGACTGCCCGTTTGCCAAGCCCAGTGGAAGAGTAGAAGATGCCCTCTGGAGCCGGGGCCGGCTCTCCTCCCTGGGCCAACTCCTATTCTGGTGTCGGCCTCTTCTCCATCCCCTTTCCAGAGCATGCTGTTGTGCAAATGCTTTCACTTCTCCTTGGTTAGTTAGCCAGCGAGGAGCAAATAATGTGCTAAAGAACCAGAGGAGATGCAGCAAGTCACAGTGACAGAGGTCTCTCCCTCAGCATCTGCCTGACAGCCTCTTACAGGAAGGGAGGGAGGGGCTGTGGAAAGGCTTCTCTGGAGGCCACTCCTGCCCCTGTCCTAGGTGCAGATCATAGTCCACCAGAGCAGAGCTGCTCCGGGCTGGAGGGTCAGCTGGCAAGAGGCCCCAGGCCAGAGAATCTTAGAGCTGCTCCCTCATGGGATTGCTGTGCCCAGAGGTCAGACCCTCCTCTGCACCTGTAGGATTCATTTCCATATTTCAATTATGAGAAGGTAAAAAGTTCTCACACATCTCCATATAGTTAGACTTTCTGGGTTTCCTTTCCTGGTCCAACAGTGAGCCAGTCACCCAGTGGCCTGCAGGGCTTCCTTTCTAATCAGGTTTTTACCTTTGTGCTGTGGGGAAAATTAAATAGGCTGCCCATTAATTAGCATGCAGCTCTGCTCATTCACTTAGATGTCATTGCCAGGACCTAAGTCCCCATGATGGAGCTACAGCCAGAGAATAGACTGAGGCGCTGCTTTTTAAAATCCATCTTCGCTATGATCATGATGAGGTGTTCCTGGAACAGGCTCAGCAGCCAGAGAGGAATGGCATATTTTAGGCTTCCTCCAGCTATAGTTAAGAAAATCCCTAGGGTACCTACTCCAGCCTCCTTCCTTCCTCTCCACACGGCATGTGTCAAGATTCAGAATGGTTTTATATTATTTCTGAAATAACCTTTAACCCTCTCCAGACTGCCAGAGAGTGTGGAAATGGGAGCTGCCGTGGGCTGTGTGAGCCAAGCGCCTGGGCCACCCTCCAGAGGTAGCCCAGGGTTCTCCCTGCTCTTCCTTCTCCAGCCTCCACCTGTTAACAACATCTTGCTTCCTGGAGTTTCACTTCGCCTCACCCAGGAGCTGTGCCCTCTGCCTAAATAAGGATGCTCTTGTGCACTGGAGCATGTAGAAATCAACGTGGACACATCCTCCTAAATTTTTGGTGAGTAAAAGAGTGTAGTATACAAAATCCTATGATTATACCCTCTTGAGACATAGATTCAGGTTGAAACTTAACCACAAAGACATGTCAAATAATGAATTGAACAACAGTTTTTTTTTTTTTTTCTGACACTCTACACTGTCTTTGTAATAATTCAGGGCTAAATGTTTAGGATATAGTAAAATGTTTACAATTGAAATAATGTGAAAATGAGTGCTTTCTGTGCAATAGCCATAATAACTAATAATATTGCAACAGAATTTACTGAAATTTACTGTGAGTTTTGGTAACCATAGGTGCAGTGAGGAGCAAAACAGAGAGATCATGAAATAAAACAACAAAGTGTGTATGAGTGTGCATGAGTATATGCATGAGGGTGTGTGTGTGTGTGTGTGTTTGTGTACCTATGATGTGTTGTTGTATGAAGTTAAAATTAAGGCTGACTATTAGGTCATTAAGTGCACCTTGCCATCTGGGGAAAATGGAGGGCCTGAGGGAGCCAACACAAGTCTACTCCCCTCCTTGCCTCCCTGCACAAGGTCCCAGCTAAGCAACCCTCTTTGCTCTGAAGTCAAAGCCTAGTGCCTGCTCAACCCTGAGTGGGGGGCCTTCAGCTCTCTGCCCACCCACAGAGTTAGTGAAGCAGGCCAATCTTAAGCTCTCACAGGAAGCAGGGTTGTTCACAGCAATGCTGCACAAAGCCCTGCCTCTCTGGGCTCTGCCCTCTCACTCTGCACCCCTTGAGGCCGATGCATGGACCTGCCTGTTACACACTGTCTTCCCCTCCCAGGCTGTGACTAATAAACTGCTGTAAGTCTCCCCTGTCTAGTGCCAGGTGCCAAGGATTCAGCCATCCCCTTAACCTGTGTGATGGGGAGGCCATCAGAAAGTTCATAGGTATATATTACGCATATAGCTGTATGCATTTCTGTTTCACAGAATCTTATATAAACCTTTTTTTCTTTTACTGCAAATGAAAATTTATAATTGTTATCCATTTAAGATAATCTGTTCCTTCTTAATTTGGAATTGCACCTTATAAATGGTTCTTTCCCTGAGAGAATTCTAAGCTTCCCTGGATGGAAACCAGCATTTTCTCAAACCAACTTCTGCCAAATGGACCAAATGATAATCCTAAAGATTGTTTCATGATTGTTTCATATACAATAGTAAAGAGAGGAGAAATGTCCTGTTCTAAAAATAAGCAACCGTATATATAATGGCCAGTAAATGGAACATTTGCAATAAGCACTTTATAAAACTTTTGCTTAAGAGATTTTCTAGCAATAAAGTTGTCTTATCCATCAGGTTATGAGCTGAACCTCAGTTCTGAGTACTCTGAGCAGGTTCAGGGTTAAAATGCATTCAGACATGCAGGAATAAGGTGGAGTGATTGAAAATGTGTCAGAAAATTCCCATCTGAAAATGTTCTTATCCAATGCTGACATGGTCCCTGAAATTCACACCACTTTTAAAATCCTTTTTGAAGGATTTATTCAGAAAAAAACTCTAATAAAAGAAAATATGATCTAGTGTAAGTAGTACATTTTTTAGATTTATCTTTTGTATCTAAAGTCAGCATTCTAAGGAAAGAGATTGAAGAGAAAAGAATTTTATGTCCATCTCAAAAGAACTAAAGAAATATTGTGTGACTCTCTGGTTATTGGAGATTCTCATCTGCTTGCTTGGCACAGGGATGTCAAGTCCAGTGACTGTCACATCACAGGAGACCACTGAGATACATGCCATTTCCTTACTGGAGGCACATTCCACATTATTACTCTGGACATTTAAAAAATACTTGATGTCAGCTTTGCTTGAATATTTGATAATGAGAATTTCCTGGAATCATTGTAAGGACCAAATGAAATAATATATGCAGGATACCAGGTAAAAACCTCCTTCATTAATGTTTTTCAGTAAGTGGCTTTTAGGGGGAATGACAGCCAGCATCTGAGTAAGGGGTCCTTCTTTCTGTCTAGGAACCCAATCTACCCTAAAACTTATAATCTCAGATATTTAGCAAATAACAAACACAAATACTCAAAAACATATTCACAGAATGTGAAACCCCTGATAGATCTAGTCCACATGGGTTCTGGAACTAGGTGCAAGGAAAATGGTGGTTTAGTTAAGGGGGGTACATCAAAGGCAGCGATAAGGTTTCAAGGGCAGAGTCTTGCTTCATGATGTCTTAATCTGCAGGTTGATTGATATCTTGGCAGGTCACACCCAACCCAGGTGCTGTGGGGGCCATGGCAGAGCCGGAAAGACATTCACATTATTCCTGGGCAATTGGCCAAAGGAAATGTCCATTCCCAGGCACCAAATGTCTCTATCCATGAGGCTTCCATGTGCAGTGACCCACCTGCAATCCATGAACGGCTTGTGACAAGTGACAGTAATGTTGTGGTTTTGAATATTTACTTGGGCTAATGCTAGTTGTTTAAAAGTAATGATCTTTATTTTTTATTTCAATAATTTAATCATCATCATTTTCTCTCTTCTTAGGGTGATAGACAAATCTACCCATCATCAGTCTACACCTGCCTGTGCCCATTTATGTTTAATTTAAGACAGTAATTTTGCACCAAGCCAATAATTCTAAACATTTAAATGCATCCCTAATTATTTTGAATACGTAAGCTTGTTTGGCAGTTATATGCCACTTCCCCCACTCTGTGCTCCTTTCCAATATGGCATCTGGGTTTCATAAAGGAGAGCCAGGGTGTGTGTGCTCTGATGCACACTTGTTAGGTAACCTCCCTCAACAGCCTGAAACAAGTGACTTCCCATTTCCTCTACTTTTCATCCTGAATGTCCCAGAGGACTGGGACGCACACTCACATTCTGCAATCTAAACCTCTAGACCCACCACTTAAAGGGAAGCTTCAGTATTGAAAAATGTCCTTCTGGCCAAAGAGTCTGGCTTTCAGAACCCACTCTCTCATTTTAAACAGTTTGTTGTCACTGAGACTCAAGTCCATAAGGAGCTTCTCTTGTCAAATCATAGGAGGATGCTCTCTTTTCCCCAGGAAATTTCACAGCTTAACTCTGATAGAGGGATGAATGGGAGCATGATACGGAAAAGAAACACCAGAAACTTATGGATTAATATCTGCATAATTTATCACTGTTGCAAATACCCATGTTCATGGAATGTATGATATCCACATACGCCCTGCTGGAGAACCTGGCTGCTGTGTGTAAAGTGTGATGTTCAACTTGAAAAGCCTCAAGCTACCATCCTTCAAGCTCACATTCCAGCACGGTCTGGAAAAGCAATATAAAACTTTTAAAAAGTCTTGTTGTGTGAATGAATCATAAACTCCCCAGGCCAGATGGTAAGTCATAATGTGCCAAATATCTGTGTCATTCACAATACTACAGTAAATGAAATTAGCACTAGTTGGCACTATCAATCGTCAAGTGTTAATTTGCTAGACATTCACAATCTTCCTGATGCTACTTTTGCAGGTAGTTTTAAGGATGTATTGACATATTTTTCTGAGGCCACAGTGATTTTTCTTAAATATGTGGATGCCAGTTTGGATATACACACACACACAAGAAGTCCCAGAGGGAAGTCTTTGGAAGTAGAATTCTGACAAGCTGAACTCCATTAGTGACTGCTGTGTTCTAATATCACGGAGGCAGGTCACTTTAATTCTCTCAATTCCAGTTCATTACTATACATTAAGGGCAAAGGCAACCTCAGTGGTTGCTTTTAACTATAATATTCTGTTATTATGGAACTTTAAGGTTAATCTTGGCTCAAGGCCAGCTTTGTCTTTGCATGTTCTTCCAAATCTATTTTTGAAATGTCTTTCTATTTGATATGTAAAAGGCATTTGGCCAGATTCTTTGACATTCTTAAGCATGTCAAAGACAGAATTAATAATCTGATGAAAAGCTAAAGATGTTTTTCCAACAAATTTTTATACATACAAAATCTTGCATACTACTTTAAGAGTTTTCAAATTCTCCTTATCTATATATGTAGCCTTATTGCATCATAAAAATCAAGATAAAGTACTTCTGGTCTTTTTGTGTGTTCTGTACATTATTAAAACACTTTCCAGAACCTATTAGAAGTATGTATATAATTATAAATATATATTAACAAGATATATATATATATATATATATATATACATATATATCTATAAAAAATTATACATAAGATGTGAAAAATTACACACACATGAATTCGGATCAGTTATCATGGCTAAAGATTGACCAGTGACAACCTCTACCTTAGGAATTACCTTTACACTATTCCAACTTAAATAACAAACTGGACATAACATACTTCCTGTGTTTATCTTGACACTGTGTTAGGCATTCCACCTAGATGAGCTCTATAATGAATCTGCAGGATAAGTATTGCTTTCCTTGTAGACATATAGAAAAATTAGACTGAAAGACTTTCAATACTGTGTATTTACCTACGTCAGCTTGTTAGAATATGAGTCAGGTGGTGACTGAGACTTGTTCTAGCTCCACTGTCTTTCCATTTCCTTCTCTATGTATTTGTACTTAAAGAAAACTTATTGAATGACACTTCCTAAGCTGCAGTTCTCTATAGACACCAAGGAGGCAGGTTTGGTACAGGGAGCAAACATCTGCATGGTTTTCAATCTATCCCCCAATTCTGCTGTACGGCACAGCCACACAGATTGTCTCTGGTGTTGAAAGAAAGGAAATGAGAGAGGATCGTAACCTGGAGCCACTTGTCACTCTCAAAGGACATTCCTGGTTTCCAGGACAGAAGCCTTGCTCCAGGCAGAAAACCTTGTGAGCCCCCAGCCCTGCTGGTCTTCCCAGCAATCTGTGCATCTTCTTATATTGAGTGTGTGTGTGTGCGCGCACGTGTTTAAAATCATACATAACTTAATCAATATCAAAAAACTTATAGTTGTGCATTTGTATCCAACCAATATAATAAAATATTTATGTAGTTTATATAATATTAAAGCATTTAATTTTTATCTCATCAAAGGATGAACTATTTTTTATCTTTTAGCTAAAAATTATTTAACACTAGATACCAGGTAACTTTAAAAATATGTTACAGAGATCAACTTACTGTTTTCCTCATCAGTCCCCGAGGATTACCCTGTGTTGTATGTTAGACATCTTGATAATAATGTGCTTTCTTGTGGATCTGTCATTATTTTTTATATTTGGTATCCTGTAAGCCTTCTGTATTTGATATTCAATTTTAATCTTTGGACTTGGGAAATTTTCTGATATTATTTCTTTGAAAAGATTATGCATTTCTTTGATTTGTATCTCTGAGCCTTCGTCTATTCCAACAAATCTTGATCTTTGGTTTTCAGGTTATCCCATATATCTTGGGAGTTCTGTTTCTGGTCCTTTAACATCTTTTCTCCATGGTCAACTTTATTTTCAAGGTTATATATTATGTCTTCTGTCTGGAACTCTGTCTTCCAAGTAGTCTAGTGTTGTGGTTGCACTTTCCATTGAATATTTAATTTTTATTGATCCCTTTATTTTTAGGATTTCTCCCTCATTTCCCTTCATTTACCAAGCTCTTTATTAAAGTAATCTTTCACTTATTGTATTTTCTCTTTGATTTTACTCCTCACATCATCCTGTATCCCACATATCAATTTAACTATGTACTTTCTAAACTCCTTCTTTTACATTTCTCCTACTTGATGTTGATGGATTCTCTACTGAATCCATCTTGGATCAATTTGTTCTCTTGCTTTTTCATCTTGTACGTGCATATCCACCTATCACTATGATTCTGAGGGAGTAGAGATTCTACCCTGTGGACGTGTAGGTCTCTGAAGATTTCCAGCACCTCACCATTTAGGGGGAGACAAATAATAACAACAACCAATGCAAACAATATGCCAAATAGTTAAACTAAATAGTTGCTGATAAGAAGTCTACAATGTTAATTTTCAATATAAAGAGAAATAATATCATCAGTTATTGCTTACAATAAAAACAGCAAGTTTGCAAAAGGGTGTTCAATTTCTAGTGGTGGACAGGGGAGAAGAGCAGCAATGTAGGACGTGATGATTATGAGTGAGGAGGAGAGAAGATATAACTATAAACAAAGAGTGGAAGAGAACACAACAGGGTTTGTCTGTTAGCAGAAGAAAGAAAATCAAGGAAAACAGATCAGTGAGAGAGAAATACATAAAGTAAAATGCTTAAAAATAAATTAAGGAAAGAATAAAATGAAAATAAAAGTGTGCAAAACACAACGGAGGCCTGTGGCAGTAGCTTGGGCTGGGGCTGTAGCTCAGTAGCAGGGAACTTGCCCAGCACATGTGAGGCACTGGGTTCTGTCCTCAGCACCACATATAAATAAATACATAAAAATAAAGGTTCACCTGCAAATAAAACTATATATATTTAAAAAACAAACTGAAATACTCTAGTCAAACATCCTGATTCTCAAAAACTTTATATATATAAATGTCTATGAACCATTATGGTCACAACTATACAGGAAAAAATAAATGCTAGAAATTAGGACCAAAAACAAATATGGATATATATATAAATGTCTATGAACCATTATGGTCACAACTAAACAGTAAAAAATAAATAAAAGAAAAACATCTCAATCGAAAGTTAAAGAATTGTTTCCAGGACTTCAAGAGATTCTCACCTTCTCTTCTCAGTGGTTTTTTGGGGGTCATCTGGAGTGTGATGTTCCACCTTCCGGAATACTGGGCTGAGAGAGGTAGCACCATAAGCACAGTTCCTGCTTGTGGGGTTAGGTAGGCAAAGGCTCTCTGGGAATGTCAATTGGCTGGAGATTCTAAATTAGTGCACCTGAGGGCCCAGCAATTGCCAATCTCTGCAGTGCTGGAAAACAGCACTTCAGAGATCTCACCTGGTTCCACTTGTGTAGTACATGAGCCAATTTCTAGTCCACTGCATCATCTGCAGACCCCACATTTCCTGGCCTCAGGTTGTCTGCAAACTCAGTCTCTCCCACCCCTACCCTTTGGAATTCGCAGCCATGTGCATCTCTCCCTGCTGGTCCTGTAAGCAGCTGGATTGGAGGGGGATGGGGAGAGCCAGAGTGTCCATGATCTGTTGTTCCCTGTGTAAAGCTCTTTCCACATTTGATTTTCTCCTGGTCAGTTAGGCACACTCTGTGTTGTGCACGTAGGGTTGCCAGGCCTATATTTCAGGCCAAACTTGGGTTTTCCAGGAACCGACTCCCACAGGTGCTCTCCCTCATTCTGCAGCTACAAAATTTGTTCCTGCCTCTGTCCTCTACACGTTGCCTAGAAATACAGGGCTTCATTTCACACAAGGATATAATGCAGGGCAACTTTCACTTTGGTTGGTCAGTGTCTTTGATCTCTAAACACTCTGTATCCAGAGGCACCTCAGAACTCCTAAATATGTGGGTTCCTTTAATTCCCTTATCCCTCCACTTTGCTCATGGTGCCTCTGGCTGCAGTAGTAGCTGTGGCACTGGGGATTTCTTCCTTATTTTATTATATCCAACTTCCTGAGTCCCCAGTCTGCTTTGAATGTCCAGTATTAAATTCCACTAAAGACGCCCCCCCTTTTTTTTCCATTCACCCACTTTGTTGAGAAGCTGACTATCTGCTTTCTTGGTTTCATCCAACGGAGCAGCCAGGAAAGTGACCTTCTCTATTCCAACATCTTGATAGCCTCCCAACTTTATTACTTGAGTGAAAGTTTCCCTCTGAAATTGTAAAGAAACATGTATTGTTTTGTGGAACAGATGAATACAATATGCAAAGCATCCTCTATGGAACGTAAATACAGCATATGCTCAAATAGTAGCATTGAAGTGTGCGGACTGCCAGTGGAATGTTAGTGGACAAAGTAGGAGGTGTCCAGTGATAAGTGTCTGCGGGAGGCTGAAGTGTGCTGGAAGCAGTCTAGACTTCAAGGACAACTCCACACACACATACTAGCTGGAGGACAATGAGTCTCTCCACATATTTAACCTCCTAGAAATGCCAAGCTCTCAGAGTTGCTGAAGATCCAGCTCAGTGGACATAAGTACTGAGAAAGTAGTAGGCACTCATGAAACGTCCTTCACAGGCTTATCATGCAGTGTCCAGGCTCCAATTAACTATAGATGTTGTAGTTATAAAAGTTGCAACTATAGGTATTGTAGTTATCTACCTCCTTTTAAATAATGAAAACACTTTAGTATCTTCAACTGTCGTCCTAATCCAGTGAGGCTCTCACACATATATTTCATCAGTGATATTGGATATTTAGTAGCAATCAAAATCAAAATAATATGTAATGATTCTATCAAAACCTAGTAATCTAAGACTACATCAATAGCTGGGAAAGAGCACTAACACTGTGATGAAATTCCAGATTGCAATGAAAAGTGACAGCCATTATAGGCTCACAGCGTATCTGTCAATAGCTGACCTCATTAATATAGTCAGCAAGTATTGATTTCAAAAAGAGGGATTATATGCTAAAATGACAGGTGCATAACTGGTTCTGCTGGGGCAGGAAAAGAAAACTGAAAATGAACTTCCCATCAACTCCCACAGCACTTTTATGGATTGCCATTCTGATCAGTATTACATCCTTGGTTTGAAGTTTACCTTGGGCTAGTTGTGTAAGTAGAAAACAAAAGGAAAAAGTTAGTTTAGGAAAATGTCAAAACTAACATGTCCCTAAATTATTTCTTTCCTAATATTTTGGTATTACTTGATGTGACCAATTTTTACAATAAGCTCATCTGAAGAAAGCTGATAATTATATTGTAAATGTCTCCAAGTTCTTAAGATTCATTCAGTGCTAATGGGCCCACTAAATAACCCACCTGTTAATCACAACTAAAATTCCAACATATTATTTTTTATTCGGCATATTCAATTACTAAATGATCAATAATGAAACAAGTCAGTTATTTATACACAGTGTCTACTTGTTTCTTTTTAAATCATAGGTGTACTGTTCAGTAGTGTCAAACCATAATTTTAAATGAGCTTATAATAATAAATATCTAATATATATGATTATGAAATGCATAGTAGTATATTAACCAGAACAATAATCTGGTTATTGGATCTTAAGATTCAATGACCACTCAATGGCCCACCTCTTTTGAGGAACATTTAGCATCACATCATAGCAATCACCATCCCCAATAATTCCCATGTGGATATACCATTTATGCCCTAATATACTAATAGATGGGAACACAATGTGTTATGGTTTGGATGTGAGGTGTCCCCAAAAGCTCACTTGTGAGATACTGCAAGAAGATTCAGAAGAGAAATGATTGGGTTGCAAAAGTCTTAACTCAATCAGTGAATTAATCCTCTGATAGGGATTAACTGAGTGGTAACTGAAGTAGAATGTGGCTGGAGGAGGTGGTATTGGGGTGTAGCTTGGGATAGTATTTGTATCTGGAGAGTGGACTCTCTCTCTGCTTCCTGATCGTCATGTGAGCTGGTTTCTTCTGCCACACTCATGCACCTGCCTCACCTTCTGCCCAGAGAATAGACCTGGACTCGTATGGACTGAGACCTCTGAAACTGAGTCCTCAAATTAACTTTCGCTCTTCTACAATTGTGCTGATCAGGTCTTTAAGTCACAGCAGCAAAAAGGCTGACCAAAACACAAAGCATATGTAGCATTTCCCCAAAATACATACCTTCAAAATAATCATTGCAAGAATCAGACAAATCCAAGGTGAGGTACACTCTGCACAACACCTGGCCAGCACACATCAAAAGTGGCAAAACAGTGAAAAACAACAAGAAAAGGGACCAGGAAACAAATATTCAGAGACAGAGAAGATGATTACTGCATTGATTTTATAACAGAGGAAGCTATTGGCAGAAAAATATATAAAATGAGTAAATCCAATCAAAATCTATAGTGTAGCTAATGGTAACATACCAACATTAATTTCTCAACTTTTTTGATAAGTACAGGAATACATAAAACATCTGAGAAGCTGGATTAGACCAAAAGAGAATGTACTATTTTTGTATTTTGCTGTACTATTTTTGCAACTTTTCAGAAATTTTGAAATTATTTCAAAATAAAGCTTAAATACACACATACACACACAGAGAGAGAGAGAGAGAGAAGAAGAGAGAGAGTTAGCACTAGATGGAATGATACAGGATGACATTTAATTCTAATTGCTAAATGTATTGTTAGTCAAGCTTTAAGTAAATAGCAAAAACTTTTAGTAATTTCTTTCTTTACCGAATAGACCAGTATATAATTTTGTGAATAACTTTTTACAGACGCTACTACTCTGAGTCTGTCAAGAAGAACTTAAGCAACTTGGCCACAGCAGAGAGTGAGGAGTTGAATCAATCTGGCGACTGTGGTGTGGGCCCCTATTCACTTCATTGCCTCCTCCAAGATTTCATCTGAAGATGCATTAGAACAAAAAATGGCTATACTCATTTAAATCAAATACCTCTCTTACTCTGTATATCAATCATATGATCATCATATGTGATTACATTATACATAATCATCATCTATATCGTATATATAATATCCTATATAATCATCATTTTAAAAGATGAAAAAGCTGAAGTTTAAAGGGTTTCGTCAAGGTACCCGATTTTGAATACAGAGCTAATGATGAAGCTAACTCTCCAATTTCTTAGAAGCACCCAGATCTTGGTTTTCGTTTGAATTAATAATAAATGAGGCTAGTTGCTTTACCAGTTAAACTGATGCTGCAAACTTGTGGAGGAAAAACTAGGAGTAGGAACAAGAATATCATTGTTGCTAACAGAACGATAAACCTGTTAAAAGTAGCCTAGTACTGACCAAAGGAACAAGAGACAGAGATGAATCCGCACAGATACACTCATCAGGTCATTGACAAAGACACCCAAACATATATTGGGCAAAAAAAAAAAAAAAATCGTTTTTAGAAAATGGCACTAGGGAAACTGGATATCCACATGTAGAAAAATGAAACTAGATCCCTAACTCTCACCCTGCACAAAACTCAACACAAAGTGGATCAAAGACACAGAAATTGGATCAGAAACTTTGCAACTGCTAGAAGACATAATAGGGGCAACATCCCAACATTCAGACATAGGCGATGACTTCCTGGATAGGACTCCTAAAGCTCAGATAATAATACCAAAAAATAAGAAATCTACACAGCCTATGAAACAAGACTGTGAAAAAAGGATCTATAGAATGGGAGGAAAAAAATATTTTTCAGTTACTCTTCTAACAGGATCAGTATCCAAAATATATAAAGAATACAGAAACAAAAACATAAATAAATATATAAACAATCCAATCAATAAATGAGCAAATTAACTAACTGGACCCTTCTCAGAATAAGAAATTCAAATGGCCAACAAATATCTGAAGAAATGTTCAATATGCAAATCAAACTAGACTCATTTCATTTAATTTCAGTTATAAAAGCAGCCATCAACAATACAAAAAAAAAATGATAAAATCTGGAGAGGAACACTTTGGTGGGATTGTAAGCTAGTACAACCACTATGGAAATCAGTATGAAGTGCCTCAAAAGACCAGAAATGGAACCACCATATGACCCAGCTATGCTGCTCGTCAGTATTCATCTCAAAAAAAACTAAAGTCAGCATATTTTAGTGATACCTGCAAACCCATTCACACAGCAGCACAGTCCACAATAGCCCAGGTATGGAATCATATTAGGTGTCCATCCACAGATGAATAAAGAAAACGTGGTATAGATACAAAATGGCAAAATGGAGTTTTATTCAGTCATAAAAATGAACAAAATATGTCATTGAGAAAAATGGATGAAACTGGAGAATCATGTTGAGAAAAACAAGTCAGAAGCAGAAAATCAGGGTCATATGTGGAAGCTAGAGAGAAAAAAGTCAAGAAAGAGCTTCATGAAAATTAAAGGGAGACCAGTGGAGTAGAGGAAGAGAGGGAGGAAGGAAGGGGGAGATACCGGGCAGTGAAACTGAGCAAATTATGAGGTTTTCATGTACAAATGTGCTACAATGAGTCCCTTTATTATGTATGGATCAAAATGCACCATTAAAAATTAAAAATAATTTTTACAAAGCCCACTAATTTATCTTAAACATTTGAGATAGGGTGAAATCATGAGAAATTTAATGAGGTATGAATTCTGAAAATTATTTGTGCACTTATAAAAATGGATGGCAGGAAGGAGAGAAAATAAGAAAATAACATAGTTGGTAAGTTAGTTCTTATCAAGAACTGAAGGCAGTTCATTCACACAAGGTCTACATTGTTTTCAGAAAACGTTTTCTATTTGATAATATGGATTTAACTGCTTTACTGGTGTTTTGTTTACTGTTTTTGCTGTTGTTGTTGTTTGTTGGTTGGTTTTCTTGAAGGGAGTGCTTGTGTGTTTGCACAAGTCATGGTGTCTAGCCGGGACAGGAGCCAAGCAAGCCAACCCTGTCTGGGTGACCAAAACCAGAGTGAAAGGGGAGACTGTGGAGACGGTCAGCACCTGCAAGGCCCTGCTGAAATCAAATGAGAAGCAGCAGTGGCCTAGAAGGGCTCCCACAAACTGACCTTCACAGGGACCTCACACTTGACCTTCACAGGGACCTCGCACTTCCCACCACATAGCACAAGAGGGAGGATGGCTGTTTTAGTAGAGTGTGGAATCTCACAGCAAATGGTTTGGAACCAGAAGAGCATGCAAAAATTTCGCCCAGCCCTCTGAAGCCAAGGAGAAGCTGAACTATGCCAAGAATGAGGGCAGCTGAGACAGGATCCTTGGTCTGTAGTTCCTCAGCCGTGGGGAGCTGGAGCACAGCTTGAATTAAGGAGAAGGTCCAGCCAGACCTCTTCTGGAACTGTCTGAGAGGGTGCATGTCCCTGATGTCCATGAGCAGTTCTGAAGCAAAGAAGTGGTGTTTCCTGACATCTCAAAATATTTCCTTCAATTTTCTCTTTCATTCTTTCTTCACCACTAAATAAATAAATAAATGCATTTCAAAATTTAAGAAAGACTATTAGAATTTACAAAGTATTGTGAAATTAGGTACTTGATTTATAACTAGACCAACAAAGCAGTAAGATAACTGGTTCTGAAAGACAGATAATAAAATAATGTCTCATAGCAGTGTGAATGATTAGAAGAGGCATCAGGCCCTGAATAAGGTGGGTTGACCATGGATGCTGTATTTATGGAAACAAGAGTTAGCAGTAAACTTGAAGTTGAGTTGTCTCTGATCCATCATCCGTATTGTTAAAGCATTCATACCTTTTGCTGGGGTTTCTGTTATTATGCTGCATTATTATCTACCTACTTCTTTTTAAGTCTTAAAGGAGAATGTCTTTGGTACTATGCCAAGGATTGACATTGATTCTCAAAATTGCAAGACATACTAAAAAAAAGAAAAAAGAAGTAAAAAGATAGCAGAGGGTGAAAAAAATAACCTCCGACCCTGTTAAACAGCACACGTAGTGTATGTCCTCCCAGGCACAACTGTGGGCTTCTATAGAGGTAGCAGATGTCCACCAAGTTAAATGTAATCAGCTTCAAATTCAATGATTCTATAAAGCTATTTGAAAAAAGGTAAAAATAAAAAAGTAAGCATGCAATTGAAGGAATTGCTGAATTTCATCTATGTGCTTCATCAACCAGAAGTTATTAAGTCTTAGGAGATTTCTTCAAATTTAAAAAAAGTAATCAGAAAAAAAATTCTTGTGACTTATGGATCATAATGAAAACTTGATCATAATAATTTTATTTTAACTATACACGATTCTAACTATATTCTAATTATATATATTATATATACACCATATATTCTACATATTATATATATATATATATAGTATTGGTTTAATTTTTCAAAGATTATGCTCTTTATATTCTGTTTGGTGGACATGAATGTGTAATTATGTAGATCTTAGTTAAATAAATTCAATCATCTTATAAATTCGATAATCTTTACCACTTCCTCATCACAGATTCTTTACTCCTGAGTTATTTTTAAAATTTATCTCTTTATTGATTCTGTTGAAATCATCTAGTAGAATTATTCATTTGTTTTCATTTGCTTCTCTTAGACACACTTATAGACTTTAATTCACTGTGCTATCATGTAAGTAAACAGATTATACAGCTTAGAATTAAAACCTTCAGGTATCCCTTTCCAATCCTCACAGATTTGCCTACAATATGCCTGCTGTATTCTGTAAGGACACATTGCTATAGGAAGTGTGAACTACTCACGAGTTCCACGAGTCCTTTACTGAGCGTTTGCTATGGACTTGACACTGCTCTTGGAACCAGAGTTAAGGCAATAAAAAAGTATACAAAATCTCTGCCCTCTGAACAATCACATTATAGTGGAAGAAATGCAGTGGTTACATTTCAGGGGAGGAAAACAAAATAATTGAATAAAATAACATCAATTTGGATAGAACTTGATTAGCATTGGCTCCTGTGCTCTGGCCAGCCAAAATTCTCAAACTCCATTTGGTTGAGGTTCTTACGCTGGGTAAAGGGATTTAGAGAGTGGACAAGGAAGAAGTAGGTCACCTGAGAAATCATAGGTGATCATCTCAGGAGGGGAAAAGATGGAGATTCAGTTCCCCATCTTTTTATTCCCCACTCAATTCCCAATACTGCAAATAGTGACCATCTGAGCAAAGATTCCCGAGATTACTGCTACCTTACAGTGTGTCTCAGAGCAGAACAGGACCAGGACCCTTCCTATCCATGTCTGAGCTATGCCTGCACATACTCACAGGCGGCCACGGTGCATGCAAGAGCAGTGCAGATTTGGAGGTCCGGAAAGACAGAGAGCAACAAATGTTGGTAAAGATGATGAGAAATCGGATCCTTTCACGTGGCTGGGGGGAAGATAAAATGTCATAGTTGCTTTTGGAAGTTTACCTGGGCTCAAATTGGTAGACACATAGTAACCATGTTAACCAGCAATTCCACTGTTAGGTATTTAACCAAGAAGAAGAGAAAACATGTCCACATCAAAAATTGTACAGAAATATATGGTGCCATTATTCACAAAAACCATAAAAGAGAAAATAACCCAAA
This sequence comes from Urocitellus parryii, assembly GCF_045843805.1. Taxonomy (NCBI): domain Eukaryota; kingdom Metazoa; phylum Chordata; class Mammalia; order Rodentia; family Sciuridae; genus Urocitellus; species Urocitellus parryii. The sequence goes on along the minus strand of NC_135543.1, from coordinate 5,692,996 downwards.
GTCCATCGACTGATATGTAAACAAATGCACTGATACACCACTCAACATGTGTGAACTCTAAAACCACTATGTGAAGTGAAAGAAGAAAATTCTGTTGACATGAACATTTCTTTTATTTTCTTGTTTTCACCGAAATTTGCATCTCCCTTGAGGATATATTTCCTCCATCAATAATCTATAAACTAGGTCCACTGGGACTAGAGGTGGAAAATAAATCCTTTTTGTTCTTTGTTGCTTCTAGATGGTTCTTCCTCTGTTGTCTACAATGATACTGTGAGTGACTCTCCTGATATTGTGCACACTGTCTTCTTTCCATCTTCAGTTCAGGTACCTTGCCCCTTTCCCCCTCACTTTCCATTCAAATTTAGTTTAGTTGATGAGCACAGTCTGACACAATCACACAGACTTCTATTAATTGCTCAGTTCCTCCCACCAGCAATTGGTGTGTGTGTGCATCTGTGGGTTTTGTTTTGTTTTTGTTTTTGTTTTTGTTTTGTGGTGGGAGTGGGTAACATTCCCCATGAATAAGTGACATAACTAAATTGTGATGACCTCAGTACTAGACCAAGAGTAACTCAGAAATCTTACACAATCAACATTTCCAGAGTGTTCCGAGGCTGAGGTCTTTCCAACAGCGTGGGATTAACAGTAAGAGCTGCCCATTTTATCTTACAAGGCATCCTCTGTCCCCCCATTCAGGAGGCATGCAAGTCACTGTCATTCTACCTTAAGGGACACAGTGTGGGCAGGATCATAACAGTTTGGGAGTTGTTTTTAGTTCTTACCAAATGTAAGGTGCTTTTTGGAAACTTGAAAATATTATTTCATTTAATCTCCACAACGAATTAATTAGGTAGATGAAGTAATGTTCACTTTAAGATGCATTAATTGAGGCACTAATTATGGAAGTCATTACAGCTGGTAGCTAGTGGGCAGGAAGTTGGCCATTTCAGCCTGATTTGGGAGCCTCCTTTTCCAAGGCAATGTTGTTCTGCTACCACACATGGAAAGGATGAGTCTGTGGTCTGTTTATCAGAGAAAGAAGCCAGAGGCCACAGAGATGATAAAATGCACTGATGGGAAATGGCATTGCTGAGGCTCTGGGGATTCTGATTTTGTTTCTTCTAAGTTGCTCATATTTTATGGTCAAGTTTTCCAGAACTCTCTGATTCCTAAATTTATATTTCTGAGATGAGCTAATAAGTGATAGACTTACAAAAGTGAAAGCCCAATGCTATGTATAGATTCTGATCCATTGAAGCACTTCTGGTGGTTTTGTAATACCATCTTACTTATGGATTGATGGGGAGAAAGGTCCGAGTGGGCAGGCACCCCATTGCCAGCGGTCTCACAGGTGGCAATTCAGGAACCCACTCTGCCTCTGCAAGTGTCGTCATCTTGCCTCCCAAGCATGAGCAAAAGCTGTCACCACCACTGTTGAACGCAGCCTGGGGTACGTTTCCGTCTCCCCAGACATGGTAACCTGAACTTCTTTGCAAGATCATAGGCCAAGAGTGAAGGATCCACCATGAACAAACCACTGAAGTGTCTGTGAGGGCTGCTGCTGCAGGCCGGCTGCCATAGCAGTCATTGCAAACACTAATCACGGGCGCTGAGACCAGCAGACTGTAGCCATTTCCGCCATCTGTGTGGGCCTTTCGTTGCTCTGGGTTCTGAGAAGCCCCATGGCCTCATGGGTTCCAGAAACCTGCCACTGGTTAGCCACCAAGCCAAGCTGGCAGTCAGGGCCTGCAGACTTGCCTCCACCTCCCCTTGTGCTGCATAGCCTGGCCTCTGGGTTTGTGTCCCTCTCCTCTCAGCTCAGCCCTCCTTGGACAGACCCAGCTTCTTCATCTGGATTCTGAGGCTGGGTAAAAGTTTGATGCTTTCCCTTGGATGCAGAGAGGTTTTTTAATTGAGATGAGAGGCAAGAAAAAAGAAGAAATGGGTCCATTTCATGACCAAGTGTGGCAGGTGTCGGGAATACAAGTTGATAACTAGTAAGTAAGGAAATTAAATTTACCTACTTCTGGCAAAATTCATTTTTTTTAAACTATGGATAAGGCGTGTCTGTGCATGTGTCTACTTAAAAGAAAATTTCTTGATTCTTTATCCACATAGAAAGTTCTAACTCTGACTGAAAAATGAAGTTTAAGAGCATCAGCTTAAGATTCAGAATTTCTGTAACTTGGCCCAATGCAGAAATCCCTAGAGGTCTGTTATATTTGGATTAACTCAGTCAGATCTCATGAAAATACCTCAAAATTTATTGTCACTTATGATAATCTGATACTATTAAAATATTGTCATATATTTTTAAGCTAATAACTCTTCTAAACTATATAAAATATATATCAAACTCCTATTATGAAATAATAGGAACAAAAATAGTATTTGTATAACTATAATTTTTTTAAGGGGCTTCTACAAGTTGAGGTTTATTTTTATCAAATAAGAAATTCAAAGGTATGACCTATGTACATATATGATTACATGACCAGTTTGATTCTACATCATGTACAACCAGAAGAATAAGAGGTTGTGCTCCATTTATGTATGATGTATCAAAATGCATTCCACTGTCATGTATAACTAATTAGAACTTTTTTTACTTTGTTTTTATAATTTAATTTTTTTTACCTTTAGTTATACATGACAGTAGAATGTATGTTGGCAAAATATACATACATAAAGTATAAGTTACTAGGTTCCTACTCTTATGTTGCAGTTACTTTCTTTTTAAAAGAAAATATTCTAATTTATTATACATGATGGCCGAATGCAATTAATTTCATATTACACATATAAAGCACAATTTTTCAAATCACTGATTATACATAAAGTGTTTTCACACCATTCGTGTCTTCATACATGTACTTAGGGTAATGATGTCTAACTCATTCCACCATCATTCCTACCCCTTTGCCCTCTCTTTCCCCTCCCTCCCCTTTGCCCTATCTAAAGTTCCTCCATTCCTCCCATGCTCCCCTCCCCACCACCATTATGAGTCAGCATCCTCCTATCAAAGAAAACATTAGGCCTTTGGTTTTGGGGGTGTTGCCTTGCTTCACTTAGCATTATATTCTCCAACTTCATCCATTTACCTGCAAATGCCATGATTTCATTCTCTTTTAATGCTGAGTAATGTTCCATTGTGTATATATACCACAGTTTCTCTATCCATTCATCTACTGAAGGGCATCTAGTTTGGTTCCATAACTTAGCTATTGTGAATTGTGCTGCTATAAACATTAATATGGCTATGTCCCTGCAGTGTGCTGTTTTTAAGTCCTTTGTGTGTAGATCAAGGAGTGGGATACCTGGGTAGGATGGTGGTTCTATTCCAAGTTTTCCAAGGAATCTCCATACTGCTTTCCAAATTGGCTGCACCAATTTGCAGTCCCACCAGCAATGCATGAGTGTGTCTTTTCCCCCATATCCTCACTAACACTTATTGTTGTTTGTATTCTTAATAACTGCCATTCTGACTGGAGTGAGATGAAATTTTAGAGTCGTTTTGATTTGCATTTCTCTAATTGCTAGAGATGTTGAACATTTTTTCATATGTTTGTTGAAGAACAAAAATAGATTAAGATGATTTCTGTTTTGAAGAGGTGTTCTGGATAAATTCTTTAGCAGTAACTAAAGAGGGTTGTGGTTTGGGTCTGGAATGTTCCCTGAAAGCTTGTATATTAGATAATTCTGCAATGTCGGAGGTGAAGAGAGCTGATCAGGAGGACTCTGACCTCATGGATGCATGAATTTTTTAACTATGGATCAGGCTTGTGTGAGTATGTGTCTACTTAAAAGAAAATTTCTTGATTCTTTATCCACATAGAAAGTTCTAACTCTGACTAAAAAATGAAGTTTAAGAGCATCAGCTTGAGATTCAGAATTTCTGAAACTTGGCCCAATGTAGAAATCCCTAGAGGTCTGTTATATTTGGATGAACTCAGTCAGATCTCATGAAAATACCTCAAATTTGTCACTTATAATAATCTGATGCTATTAAAATACTGTCATATAGATAGATAGATAGATAGATAGATAGATAGATAGATAGATAGATATAGATAGATATAGATTACTAATTTTCATGGACTACCAGGTGGTAACTGAAGGTAGTGAGGTGTGAATGGAGGAAGTAGGTCATGGGGATGTGCCCTTGGATGATATTTTTTCTCTGGCTCCTTTCTCTTCTTTTCCTTCCCCTTCCCTCCCCTTCCCTTCCCCTCGATTCCCTTCCATCTCCCCACCTCCTCTCTCTTTTCTGGATGCCACAAACGGAGCAGCATTCTTCTGCCATGATGTTCTACCTCATCTCAGGCCCAGAGCAATTCAGCCATCTATGGACTGAACCTCTGAAACCACGAGCTGAAATCGACATTTCCTCCTCTAAGCTGCTCTTTTTGGCTATTTTAGTCACTGAAATGGAAAGCTGACTGACACAACAGACAATGCATGTACTGGAAAGGTAAATTCTTCTAACATGATTATATTATTCCACATGTCTACAGAAAATATTCAACAAGTTATACACAAAGTGATGCCCAAGGAATTATCTTAATATTCCTTAAGTTATGCAAAAATCCCATCAATCTTGGAGTAATGTCAAGTTTATGCTGATTTACAAGTACTACACAGGAGTTTATTAGATTTCACAAATGGCTCTCACAAGAGTTATATACTGTGCCAAAAGAACAATGCACATTCTCTTTCTCAATAAATGCAAAATGCACTCTTGGATAGAAAAGCAAAACCTGATAAGATAATTTAGATGAGGACTGTGTGTTCTTCACACATTTCATTTCTCAATATTATAGTTTTTAACTTATGTCCTAAACAGGAAATCATGTGGTTGATTTTTTTTTACATTTAATATTATATTGTAAGCTAATTACTTAGTAATAAAGACTGACAGTATTCCTAGGAGAAAAATCTAATTACATTGGGTTGACTGCCAAAGAAATTGCCCCACAAGTAAAGTCATTTTATTGGTAATGCTATGCAAATTACCACAAGGAAAGTGGCAATCAAAGGGCTAATTTCATTGTTCCATCAACATGTGTGAATAGAAGAGGTTTACAATTATCCAGCTGAATAAACATAAAAGAAAGTGAGCAGCATGTATTTTATGATTTTGATATCTGACAGGTCTATAAAACATGAAGTCCAGAGTTAAATCAATCAACTCAGTCAATTAAAAAAAAAAGAAACAAAACAAGCTAAAATTGTTCTTGGAATAAATTTGCTCCTTGTTTACATGTCTTTTATCTTCTATTAAATCAAGTGGACAAAACTCTGTATAAACTTTGACTTCCTGTGTTACCACTTTATTCCTTCAGCTATTGAATGTGACTTCAAGTGAAGTGTCTTCAATATATATTATATGTAGTATAACTCTTGGTGTCGTATCTTATTACCCAAGATCTTGTAAAAATATCTACTCATACAACCTACCCATAGGAGCTACAAATTGGCCAACCAGGTAGAGACTTGTATTTTGCTACATTTTACTCCATGATAAAAATCTCCTATGTTTCTGATTAATTGATAGGAGTCACTCTAGAGCTCTAAGTTAGAGCAAGGTGTACCATTTGATAAAGCACCCATCTGTCTGATGACTACCATGAAAAATTGAAAAGAGCTTCCTGAAGAATGATAGTCACTACTTCTCCTGTAATAATCATTCTTTTTCTCCAACTTTCTTGAGTAAATCAAGCAAAGTAGCTACTGTAGGACTTGAATTCTCACTTTCAAACATCGCCATCCAAGAATAGTTTGATCCAAACTTAATTGGTATTACAGGCTTTGAAAGGAACCTGGAAAAATTAAAATTGAGAACTAAAAAAAGAATAGAAAAATTTCTTTCTCAAATCAACCATAACCTTTGGTTAACCAAATGACTTATGAGTTTCAGTAATAAATGATGTATTAGTATACTAAAAATGTTCATTCAAAGGCTACATAACTAAATCTATACTCCCTCCTGCCAATGTCCACAAATCCAAAATATTCTTTTTTTCAGGGACTCATAGAGCACAAAGTCTTAGGATTTGGAGATGGTGGTAGAACAAGCATATATGAATTTGCAGAATTGAGAAAAGTATTCACAGCAAAACTATCAAGACCTTGGGTTAGGCACTGTAAGTCCGTGGCAATGATTAATGTCCTGAGTTCACCTTAGGAACAGTGAGAAATTAGCAGGATGTCTCATTTCCTTTAAAGTCTTAAATTGATTGATTGATTATTCTTTATTTAGAGACAGGTCTCACTCTAGTGCCCAGGTTTGTCTCTAACTCCTCAACTCAAGTGATCCTCCTGCCTCAGCCACCCTAGTAGCTGAGACTACCTGTATGTGTCACCAGGTCTTGCTGGTTCATTTGTTTCTTTTGGTGCACCAAAGATTTTCCTGTTAACAATAATAGTATAACACTATTATTTGAAAGTTGTCTTTTTTTTTTTTTTTTTTTTTTTTTTTTTTTTTTTTTAGTGATACTGAGAACACCTATTGCAAATTTAAGGGAGAGAATCTCAGATAAAACCCAACAATAACAAAACAAATAAAACTAGCCTGCCCAAACAGCTGAGGACTAAAAATTACAACCAGCGTAGATTTTGTTTGATTAAAATTTAAGAAACCACTCCCTGGCAGCTGCCATGAGGTGAGCATCGTTCTTCTACCACACCTTCTGCCGCATTCTCTGCCTCATCTCAGGCCTCGTAACCATGGAGCCAGCCAACCATGGACCAAAGAGCCTCGGAAACTGCAAGTTAAAATAAATCTTCCGTCCTTAAAGTTGCTTTTTTGCAGTTTTGTTTCAGAGAAGAAAAACTAAAATGCTTGTCTTTTCCTACTTTTGGTCCCTCATATTCTCCAAAGAAAATAATACCAAATTACTCTCCAACTTAAAACCTTTAATCAGAAGGAAGGCCAATCAAAACAGAAGTCGAAGCCATGTGCTGTGGCTCTCCAAGCCTTCCACAAGCAACCTCTTGTTGCCAACTCACGCTCATCTCCCCAATCGTCCAGGTATTGAGCAGCGCCAGCCACGTGCTGGGCCACATCCTGCTCACAGAATGTCCCCTGCTCCTTCTTGGCACATGTCATCCTTCCTTCTTGATTTCCAGTACCTGGAGGTTCCCGGGTGGCTCCTGCTTCCCTGGATGGATGGCTGCTCAGCCTTCAGATCAGGACCACGTGTCTACTGGGCGCATGAATTCCTTCCAGAATTCTCCCATTTCCTCCAGGGACATTCTATCATTACATCCTGCCCATTGTCTCTAGAAGATTTTCACACTTTTAATTAAAAGTGGGCTGCTACCTGGAATCCAACTTTTTTTTTTTTTAACAACCAGTGTTAATAAGTTAGAGTTTTCTCTTGAAATTTTAATAGAGTGTAGTTTTGATAAATAACCCAAGATTGAACTATTTCTATATTACTGGAACTATTGGAACTATTCCTACTTGATTTATTGTGTGTGTGTGTGTGTGTGCGCGTGCCAGGGATTAAAGCCAGGGCACTTATCGCTGAACCACATCCCCAGCCTCCCTCACCCCCTTTTGATTTTAGATTTTGAGGCAAAGTCTCCATAAGTTGCTTAGAGCCTCACCGAGTTGCTGAGGCTGGCTTTGAACTGGCCCTCCTGCCTCAGCCTCCCAAGCCACTGGGATTACAGGCATGAAATACCTCTCCAGGCACTACTTAATCTTTTCATATATGATTCTTTAAACAGCTTTATATCCTTTTCTAGATTGCATTTACTATTGTACATTTTAAATTTTTATCTTATATTTGTAAATAAGGACTCTAAGCTCCTTCATTTATCAGGTATGGAAGTTAGGTTTATGAGTTTCTTCAAAAGCAATAGGAGACGCCCCAAAGCCCAGCACAATACAGGACTAGTCTGTTACTTGAGGCTCAGTCTGTGCCAAGGAAGCCAGAGGACAATGTCATAGTATGTGTTCTACAAAAGTATCCATTCTTCTGCATTTACAGTCTATTAAAATGTTTGACTTCTATTGACACAATTTGAACCACTTATAGAAATATACATTTCTTTTGGGTTTACAAATTTATTACCAAATATTCCTGAGATATTCAGAATGCCTAAATAATTCCCTCATTTTTTACTACTTTTTTGTGATGTTTTCCTATTTTATTTTCAAAACCCAGCATTTAACTTTATTAATCAATGCAACTTTAATTTTAATGTATTAATTTTAGTTTCTTAATCAATTTTCTCATCTTTAAATTTAACTATAATTTCATTTTTATTTCTTTATTTTATGAGAGCATTATAATTATCATAGTATTTGGGTTAATTCTGATAAAACTGTACATGCAAGCAATTTGATTTTAATTCCCATCCCCCACTGTCTTTCCCTGCACCTATTCTCCCTCCTTTACTGTACTAAATGTGCTTTCTTCTACACATGCATAAAGGTGAAATTCCCTTTGGTATCCTTATCTGTGCATATAATATTAATTTTGTTAAATTAATTCCATTTATCTTCCCCTTTCCCTCCCTCCCTCCCTCCCTCTCATTCTCCTTCTCCTCCATTGATCTTCCCTGGATCTTCATGCTATCCAATCCCCTCCCCCACTGCCTTCTTTCCCTTATTTTGCTTTAGCTTCCACATATGAGAAAACATTTGACCTTTGATTTTCTGAGGTTGTTTATTTCACTTAGCACGATTTTGTCCATTTCCACCCATTTACCAGCAAATGCCATTATTTCATTCTTCTTTATGGCTGAGTAAAACTCCATTGTGTATATAGACCACATTTCCATGATCCAATCATCTGTTGACGGACATCTGGGTTGATTTCATATTTAGGTATAACACTGAAGTGACTGTATAAACACTGAAGTGACTATGTAACTATCATCTGGTGATTTTAGATCTTTTGGATAAATATGTAGGAGTGGGATAGCTGGGTTAAAATATTTGAAATGATACGTCATTGGCATTATATAACAGGTATTCATTTCAGTGAATTTTAACTTTTTATGAACTTTATTTTAAATTAAAAAATGCTTAGAAACTTTAGTTGTCAATTTTATTGTTAATATCCATCTTTATTTCACTGTGGTTACAGATTGTGGTTTTAAAGATCTCTACTTTTTGGAAGTTTCTTTGTGGCTAAGTACATTCTGTACATAAATTAAATTTATGTTCATATCATTTGACTTGGTAATTCAACTTACTGTAATGTGATTTTTTTTTGAGAAAATAATAAATTTGTGTGCAATTAAGTTTACCACTGTACTATTTGTTTTAAAAAGGATAGCAATCAAAGAGTGAAGATATTCATCAAAGTGTTGATTTCTGCCCAGGTATTTAGAATCATGCCTGCAAAGAATAGTCGGGGACCAGAGGTTCCCACAGGATCAGGAAAGCAATGGAGAAGAATAGGAAGCAACTTCTTCTGTAAAAACTTATAAACATTTACGTAGGCACAAAGACGACTGACTTCAATGTATCCAAGGCTGATTATTATGGTTGTGCCTGATGTTTTAGGTATTGAATGTCTTATCTGGCTGACTTGTTCATGGGAAACACCTTTGGCCAGCAGATACATAGTGAATTCCCTGGTGTGAGACCCATCTCCTGAGCCAGGAGTCCAAGTGCTAGTCCAAGGAGGAGTCACTGCCTGGATTTTCCTGTTCCCAGCTTGGGTGTCACATTCAACTGGGACATTTTGAAGATGTCAAAGGAATTCCCAGTCAACACTATCAGAACCAGATCTAAACTTATCAGCCAAATACCACTCAAAATGATCCTCATCTCATTACAGGTTGTCATTTTAAAAAGAGTCACTTTGATGTTTGAGGCCTTTTTATCCAAAGAACACAGAAAGTGGGTGGGTGAGAGGGCTTTTCAGTGAGCACCAGTTCTGCCTGCCCATCCTCAAAGGTATTTCAGCTCACAGCTACTAGCTGTGGTTTTTAATGTACCTTTTTGGGAAATGATCAGGCACAAAGAGCAAATACCAGAATTTTATTAAAGGATTATTGTGGGCTTTTGAAGCATGCAAACAAATGAGGAGTTTGTATATGATCTCCACATTTCCCAGAATATTATGTCCTTGTCCTTTAGGATGAAACTGAGGACATTCCAGAGAGCTTAGATATTAAAAAGAAAAATCTTAAAAGAGATCGTGTTAAAGGTAAATTAAATAGAAGAATGTCACTTAAGGACAGATTTGATATGCTTCAAGTATGTTAAAAACTATTTTCCCCAAGTTTGAAATAGACTAATAACTTATTTTTTAGTTATTTTCTGATTATATTACCTAATGTTCTTTGTATTTTCTCTACATACATGAAAGTGCGTTGTATCTATAGACACTAGATTAAACTTTACAACATTAAATTTTGAAGGTCAAAAATGGTCAAATATCAGTAGTTTTGCATGATTAACAAAACAAATCTGAAAGCAGCTGTATCTGTGATGACTGATCTTTGCAGGTCTATCTCTAAGAAGAGGAATAGCCCACCTGCAAATACTCTTAGCAAGTAACTAACAACTGCTGAGACCTTCCAGTGACAATCATGAGGCCAGCAAGGCCCGATCCTTGCCCACAACCATGCCCTGCCCTCACAGAGCAGGACAGAGCCAACCTGTGGGAGCAGTGATATGTTGCCCCTGATCGCAGCCAGGACAAGTCTGATGCATTCACTGACCTCAAACCTGATGTAGCCAAATAGGGCACATTGTAGTCCTGTGCCACCCCAGTTACGCTTGCACTAGGAGAGGGACGGTGCTTCTCTACTCATGCAGTTTATTCTCCAAACCACAGTTAGGATTTTTTTCTTAAATCCTACCTGATAGACCTCTGTGTGGTCTTAGAACGAATGGGTCTCTGGTTGTTAGCGTGTACATTTTCACTACCGCTCTAACAACTGACTCCTGCCTTCTGTCCTTGTTGGTACGTTCAAGCCTTAGCTTTTCACTGGCATGATTTCATTGACTCCCAACTTGTAGGAGGAATGATATTATCAGGGATGACGGGACGCTGATTCCAAACACACGGTGAGCTTTCTGCATCCAAGATCCTTCGAGTCTACTTTGAAAGAAAACATGAAAAAATAAAAAAAAAATAATAGTAAAAGGACAAGTGATGCCAGAGAAGAGAATAGGATCTCAATTTGACAGCTGCAGAAAAATGTGCACGTGAGGAATGATGAAAAGAATCACTGTGGCCTGGAAGAGCCGAGGATGGGTCCAAAGAAAGAAATATGGTCTGGCCAGGGGGTCCCCAACGCAGGCAGCTGGGTGACAAGGGGCAAAGGGGAGAAAGAAGGATGTATTCAAAGGCAGTCACTAAACATTTGTGTTTGTTGTGTGTGCTCCACAGGAAAGAGCAGAGGAAGTTCAGGGTTGAGGTGACACCACATTAACTCCCTCCCCAGGGTCTGCCCCGCCCACTGCTCTGCTGGAACCCGTCCCTGAAATCCCACAGGAAGACAGCACCAATGAGGAGGGGTCCTGGGCTGTCTGGAGAACCTGCCCATGGCCACTGTCATCCCAGACCTCTATTTGATCACCGGATGTGCCCATAACCTCATTCTCATACAGAAGCAAATGGTCAGCAGGGCTCCCTCCCCAGAGAGGGCTGTGCCCGGGAGCACAACAGGCATCCTGCACTCCCTCCCGTGCCCGCAGCATCCTTCCCACTTGGTCACTCTTCAGGAGAAAGGAAGAGAAAGAGCTGGTGGGTCAAGTCCACAGGCCAGAGCGCCCTGGTGCTGAGGGAAGACAGATTTGGGAAGGATCCTAAAGCAGGCTTGAGCAGCAGCTGGATTCAAGGAAGACCTCCCCCCTGAGCACACACAGTCAGAAAGAGGACGCTGAACTTACTCTGATTGTTGTTCTAAAGACAGCCTGTTTCATATGTTCTGTGAATCTAGTAGGTAACTTAAAATCTTGGGGTTTTGTTCTCTTGCATTGTAACTCCTCTACCACTTACTTCATTAAAGAGTTGGCTTGGTATCTGCAATTGCTGGTTTTTAAGTTCCTTGGTTTGAGTACTATTGAGAGTCAGTGGCTGAGTCATTTTGAGGTGGCTCCTTTTCACAGGAGCTGTTGAGCTCCCTCCTCCCCCAGTAATTCCATTCAAGTGATTCTCAGCCTTGACTTACCAAAAGGAAGAGTCTTTAAATCCCAAAGACCAGGTCTGATCCAAAACCCAAAGAAATAAGAGCAAGAATCACTGCTCTCACCAACCTTTCCAGATCTCTGTGGGCTAAGTTCTTCCACCTGAAATAGATCCACAACACTCCTTGGTATCCACACGTTACACTATCACTTTAGAAGATATTCATGGAAATCACAAGCTAGTATGTCATCAACTTGTGCAAGCACATGAAATAAGCCCAAACCAAACCAGGCACCCTGCTTTGCTCTGCTATTAATCTGTAAAAGGCATTGACATAGTTAACTTGGAAAAGTTTGTTAGAGAAAAGGTATATTTACAACCTTGTCTTCTGTGAAGCAGATGATCTCCATGATGCAGTATGGAACTTTGAACATTATCAGCCCCTACAATTTCCAAACATTCAAATATGCACTGTGAAGGCAGGCGTGTTTCCAGACAGTGCACCAAGACAGTGAGCTTTTAACAACACTGTTTTAATAGCAATGGGCTAAGCCACCACAAATTTCTCCATAAAGTAAAAGAGATACTGAAATATCTGAGACCGTGAAAAGTGAAAAGAATATGGCTCACCTTGAAACCAGGTCCTTTTGATAACTTGCATGTCACTTGATTTTGTCTGATTAGTAAAATGGGAGGCAGCAAGACCAAGGGTTTACATGCAGGGTCTCAATGTAAATGCAGAATCCACCATTGAAGAGCTGCAGGAACTTAGGAAAGTTTCCTAATATCTTAAGACCTTCTGGACCTCATATATAACATGGAAATAATGGCATCATCTGTCATGCCAATGTCTTGCCCACGTTAGACACATTAGACGTGGAGGAAATGTGAAATGCACACAGCAGCACCTGTCGGCATGAATCACCCAAACAATGTGATCTCATGTTGCTGTCTAGAATCTGGTTCTTTGGGAGGGACACTTTCGACCATTAATATCTATTAATTATGTCAATTTCCTCTGGTTAAAAGTCACCAATTCATCTTGTAACCATACTTGTATTTATGTTTTCAAAATTAAGACAAACTGTGTCACAAGATTATATATATATATATATATATATATATATATATATGTATTTAAATGAGTGAACCTGAACTAGCTTTTCACTACAAAGAAAAGACATCACATCCTAGGGCTCTGCCTGTGTGATGTAGTCAGGCTGCCTGAGCTGGAATGTTGATAGTGCCACAATTCTTAGGTTTTCTAACTATGAATTTGTCAGCCATGGGACTTGAATAATAAGGCCATTTACTTCATCATGTCATGAGGATTAAGTGAAGTGCTTCACGTACAGCACTGAGAACACTGTCTGCATATATTAAATTCTCAATAAAAATTGCCTTTATTATTTCCAGCTTCCTGAGCAATGAATGAATTCGCGTGTCCTGGTGTGTTTGTTTTTATAATGTTGCTCGGCTATGGATTCCAAGAGTTATCTGGCACACACTTTTCTTAAACACAATCCTGGATAAATCAGAGACTCCAAGGATGCAAACAGTGGATGAGAATCACTGTTGAGAATAGAATACTGCTGCTTCTGGGAACCAAGAATCCGTGCCTAATGGTGTGTCATAGCTAGACTCCAGAGACAAGGCCTGTTCCAGGAAGAGATGATTCAGACTCACTGACTTCATCTGGGACCCATGCCCTCCGGGCTGCATACTCAGCCTGCAAAGGTGCCTCAGACTTCCTTCCCTACCTGGAAGCCAGTCCGTGCATCACAACCAGGTACACCTACATCAAGGGGCAGAGAAGACCTTCTGCCAGTGTCCTGGACTTGGGAGCCAAAGGCTTGGCAGAACTCTACATTGTCATCTTGTGAGAAGGACAGGGACCCATCTTGATCCTAAAGCCACCACTGGAAAGGAAAGGGCACCAGGTATTTGGCTTAGACCAACGATGACTTCACTCTAAAGAAAGCAATGCATCCATCTGCTCCAGACTACAACGGGAACAAGTACTCTTCCTGAGAAACCAGGCCTGTCCACAGAAAGACGGGCCGCCGATGGTTCGGCAAAGGAAATCATTTCCTTTCATCCCCAAGATGGCACTTTTAAGTACTAACGCAGTACAAGGTGCAAAGTGCTGCACAATAAATTGTCGTTTTAATCCTGACAAATGCCAAGAAAATATTGCCTGGGGGTTGAAGAACATACTTGAGACATCTTAAGAGCAGGAAGAACCTTGTCCAGTGTCAGGTCAGACTGAGGCAGAGCCAAGGGAATAAGTGAAACCCTGACCCTCAGCGCCTCCTAAATCGCATTGTTCAGGCATTAACTTAGGAGCGTATGCCATTTTATTAGCTACTAAATGCCTTATGTTACACTGTACATAAAATTATATTCATGAGTCATATTTTTCCATGAATAATAATGTCAGGAATTATTTGCACAGCTTACGAGAAGGTAACAGTGAAGGTTAAGGTGAGGGAGGGAGCTTCGTCCTTATGGATCGGCTGCCTGCCTAGCACTAGACGATCCTATGGAAAGATTTCACAGAAATAAATTCTCTAACATATTTTCCTGACAGTGCTGCATCAGCAAAGCCTAGAAAGACCCCCTGTGGCCTGATGCAACCAGCATATCCCAGTGAGTGATTAGTAGTAAAATTCATATTTTGAAAGATAAACCATGTGGTCACTCAGTTGAGCTTCTACTGCAGCTGCAACTCACAAGCCCCAAGTCTACCAGTAGAATCCACAAGTGCCTGTATTTGCATTCATCAAACTGTTCACATTGTTCTTCAAGAGACTTCCTCCTTTTCAAAGTAGTTTTAGGTTCACAGTGAAATTCAGATGATACACACATTCCTGCATGTCCCTACCCCCACAGAGGGGTGGCCTCTCATTGTCAATAGAGTGACACACTCGTTGCATCCATGAGCCTACACTGACAAAGCATTACCAACCAAAGTCCATGATACCCAGGGATCTCAGTTTTGGTGGTGTGCATCCTGGGGCATTGCAAAGATTTCAAGGATGTATAGCCACCATTACAGCCTCATGCAGAGAATTCTCACTACCCTAAACCTCTGCCTCCATCCACATCTCAACACTCCTGATTGTTTTATCATCTGCATAATTTTGCTTTTTCCAGAACATCGTAGGGTTGGAATCACACAGTAGGTAGCGTTTCAGATCATCTTCATTCATATAGTAATATTTGAGTTTCCTCCATGTCTTTCTTGTCTTGATGGATGATTCCTTTCAGGCGCTGAATGAGATCTACTGTCAGGTGATGCTACAATGTTTGTACACATTCACCTACTGAAGGATGTCTTCACTGCTTCCAGATTTGGGCTACCATGAATAAAGGTGCTGTAAACACCACACACCTGTGCAGGTTTCACAAGACGAGTTTTCACCTCCTGTGGTCAGAGAGCAAAGAGCATGATGCTGGATCCTCTGACCACAAGACGTGGGTTTAGTTTTAAGAAACCGTCAGGCTATCTTCCAAAGAGGCTGTGCTTTTTGGAATTTCCACTGAAAGTGAGTGAGAGTTCCTTCTGCCCCATCATTTCCAGGATTCAGCATTATGTGTCTCTTGGATTTGGGCCATTCCATAAGGCACATAGCTGTATCTCATTGTTGTCTTAACTTTTTCACATTAAGTAAATCAAAATATGAAAATCAACCTTGAAAGGACTGTTTCCTTTCAATGTGACTTATAAGCAGCATTCTTACACAAATAAACTGTGTGATGATTCCAAACCAGCAATCAGATTTGACCATGTAAAGGGAGTTTAATAATATTAAACTCTAAAATACATGTTCCACTTGTTAACATAGTTCAAGGCACAATATTTTTTTTCCAAATGCTTATTAAATGACGCTCTGACATAATTTAAATCTATCAATAAAGCTATGCTGTATATATTCATTCATTAAGTATAAAAACTATCTATTAAAGTAGTTTTAATTTCTGAAGTAAACTTTTGCAATATTTTTCAAATGTATTCTTAGACCTCTATGGAATCTGTCTTTGAAAAGCCAACCAGAGATCCATGTGGTTGATTCCAACTTAGCATTCAGGAGGGACCAAGCATCCTTCTTGCTGCTTTAGTCACATTCACAGTCAATCTACAGCAAATGAACGAGTTGAGAGTCGTCACCACCCCTACTTGTTCAATGAAGAGAATAAAACAGGGAGAGCTTAAGTGTGCTGCTTGGGAAGATAAGGCTTAAACCTGGGTTTGACCCCAGCTCACACAGCTGAGGGTGAACGCTCCAGGTGATGTCCTGCCATCTGTGTGACGTGAGCTGTCATCTGGTGTATTTCCCTGGTGCTATGGTAGCTACTCATGGCTGGACAGGTGTACACCGTTCTGTTTAAATATAACATAAAATGAAAAAGAGTATGGTACTAATTTATTCTTAACTCACGTTGATAGGCCACTTCCAAAGGTTGATGAAAAATGTGCTCCATCTGTAATTAGTAAGAGAAAAAGAAAGCTGGAGGTCTCTTGGGATGTGAAGTTAGTCATCCATGTGGAACATTTTTCCATTTGATAGGTAATTATGATGTATTTAGTAGAGATATGGCATCAATTTTCTTTGTACCATATAATTAATACCTTGGAGTTTTGTCACTCCATAAACCATTTTCTTTTCATTGAAGTAGTAGACTCACTTCTTACCATGAAGTGCTACAGGAATAATCACGTGCCAGAAAGGAAAGGAGTACACTGAGGTATGGATTTATCCTCAGGTCTGGGGAGCATTACATAGCATTTTAACAAGAACCCGATGTAGCTGATACCGCTGGTGTAGGAGTCATACGTTGGAGAACTGTAGTGACCTTTTGTGAAAAATTCACACACACACACACACACACACACACAATGACTTCTCAAAAAAAAATATGTTGGGCAGGGGTCATAGTTCAGTTGGTAGAGTGTTTGCCTCATATGCAAAAAGCCCTGGGTTCAATCCCTAGCACCACCCCCCAAAAAATAATAATAATATGTTTATTTCACTAAGGTAAACTCCACATGACTTCCCCACATAGGACTTGGGACTTGAGGTGCATTTCTTCTAAAGTCAGAGTCGCAATTGTCAACGTTCCTGGGGAGATGCTGTTTAAGTCAGCATTGAGGGTCCTGCACCATTTTCAACCTGTGCCATCCTTAAAGAAAAGAGAGACAGTAAAACCCCATGTCCCCGGATGCCTCCTTTCTGTTCTCAGAAGCATAGCCAAGGTAGGGGACTCATGAGAGAAAGCCTGGTCTGCAGAGTCCACACACATGCTGTCTTGGGGGACACTGGCTTTCTCCTATGGCACAGAGCACTAGGGGAGTCAGTGTCGTCCACGGAGAGCTGCTTTCTTGCATAGGAACCAGCACAGTTGCTCTTTGGGAATTTGTAATACAAGCAAACTGAGGCTGATGGTCATCCGGCTTCTACAGCCTAACATGCAAGACCCCTCTCTGAGTGGGGACAGATGCCGACTGAGGGCACTGCAGATAGGATCCACAAGGGACAGAGGCTCCACTTGGTGAAGGCCCTGAGGGATGGAGGTGCTGTCTCTTCAGCCTGTAGCCGCTGAACTCTTCTTGGAGCAGTCACGGATCTCTTCTCAGCTTTCCCCAACAAACCATATGTCTTCCATGCTGTCCCCAACACTTCCTTTGGCCTTTCTGCAATCTATGCCCAGCCCTGGCACAGCTGGCCTGTGGTCACAACACACTCACATCCTATTGACCAGAGTGCAAATAACATGTAACTCAACTAAAGCAGAGAGTGAAATGTGGTCTCCCCATGTGCCCAGGAAGAACACGTAGCATCGTCTACCTCGGATCATCCAGGCATGGCTGAAACGGTTCTCCTGCAGTGAAGACTGCATCATCAGGCCTACCTGGTATGCAGAGCACAGTAAGAGGCTGTGTGTGGCAGAGCCGTGTGCCCTTCCCTGTACCAGGTTAGCGCCTTCTCCACAAGAGGTGTCCTTTACGTCTGCAGGGTAAGCGTATGTATGTGCTTTATGGTTTGCTGATCTTATAAAACCCAACATTCTTACCATTACTCCGTAAATGCCATACATAACTGAGTAGCGGGAGCACTGACCCGGCATTACAACACCCCGCTGAGCAATTCCACCCACAATCTCATGTAACCCTTACCCAGAGAGAAAGGACTTATTCTCCAAATTATGATTTGTAAAGCCTGAACTGAAAATCTGTCTCGTAGGTAAAGGGTTCATACGCACTCTGAGATGAAATGCCAGACAGAAGGGTCACCATTTCTAGGCCTGGGTGATCATGAACAAATGGAAGCAAGTCTGCCAAGGCCCTGGGGTTGCTGCATGTCAGCGTGTGTGCCCCTTGATGCCCTCAGTGGTTCTTCCTTCTCTGCCTGTAAAACGCTGTGGGAGGGGTGCCCCCCGTTTGTAATGACGGAGCACCCAGTGCTCACCATGCCAGGGACACTAGCGACTGTGAGAATGGCTGGGGAATTTGTGGCCAGTGGTTTCCAAGAATAATATTTAAAAAGCAGATACTGATAACCAATCTCTGGTAACATAGATTTCACACACGGATGTCTGCTGAGACTCCTTTCTTTTCCACACACCTGTGTTCAACACTGGCATGAGCTCACGTCTGCAGATGGAAACGCGACCAACCGTAACCCAAGTATGGCCTTCTTTTTTTTTTTTTTTTAAAGAGAGATAATTTTTTTTAATATTTATTTTTTTATTAGTTTTCGGTGGACACAACATCTTTGTTTTTGTATGTGGTGCTGAGGATTGAACCCGGGCCGCACGCATGCCAGGTGATCGCGCTACCGCTTGAGCCACATCCCCAGCCCCAATTATGGCCTTCTTTAGATCAGAAATTTGGAAAACAATCCCCCTTTCCATTTATACTTTTAGTAATTGTCTTAGATTTATGCAATTATTTTAAAAGTCTACATTTTTCTGAGTTGAAAATTAGAATATTTATCATAAGAAAAATAATACTGGGCTTGACAAATAGCAAAGACAAATTTGTATTCTCATACATATCCTACGTGATGTTCTTAATGATGTATTTGTGTCTTTTCTGACCATGTGGTTTCATTACCAGGGGAACTGAATAGTAGATCTCTCTGCCTACAAAATACTTTCATGAGTTTGTTAGGTTAGTGTGGAATCTCATTTTATTTATAAGAAATCAAATAAATGAGTTAACTAAATTGGGATTTTAACCAAGCAAATGTTTTATTGTTTTCAAATTTCAGGATCCTACTCCATTCATTGACCTACAAAGTTAAGTCTGAGTTCAGTTCCCTAAAACAGGCTCTGCCTGTTTGCATTTCCCATCCATTATTATCCCAAGGACAGAAGTGGTGGTGGTGACCGTTCTGAGGCCAGGGCTACTAATTGGAAAGGACTTATTTTTGTTTCTTTAGAGTGAATCGAGTACAAAGAAAAATTCCAGATACATTGTCACACAGCATAACAGGGGAATAACTGAGGTTGAGGAGTTAGGTATCTAAGGATCATCGATCTCTCATAGTCACCGCATGGGCATGCCTAGTCCCTCACCAGGGCATCCTGTTTCTGTAAAATTTAGAGTAGAAAAGGTGAATCTCGGATGCACTGGACACCAGATACTCCCAGAACTGAAGTGACAGGAAAGAAGATGTCACTAGTAATTGTCTTAGAATTATGCAATTATTAAAAAAAAAAAAAGAACAAAGAGGGTGTTCTTATTACTGCCGAGGTCTATAGATGCTGAGTTCCATTGTGGACATGAGATCTTCAATTTACCTCACACACAGCAGGGTCTAACTTCAGAAATGCTGTATGCCCAAGTAAATCTGAAGACTCAATATACTCTGAGAACACATCACATTTTTTTTAAATACTTATCTGAAATTAGTTTCTATGAATTTCCAAACACTAGTTAAAATTTAAAATTTCATTATCATAGTTAAAATGTTTTCAATGACTTTTATCCATGTATATTAACAGTATATATATATATATCCTGACGAGGATTTCCCTGGATTTCTACTCCTCACTCTGTACTTCAGTATGCGTATCGCATCATACTAGGAGAACTTAACCCCAAGCACCTCAAAAGAACTGTATTTGAAGACAGAGACTTCCAATATATAAAGCTAAATGAGGAGCTTATGAAGAGGGGAAGGTGGATGAGGTGTTTCAAGGAATTGTATCTCACCACTGAGGGGCTGCCAAGTGCAAAGTCTGTGCCCAGTGGGCAGGAAACCATGGGAGGCCCATTGTTCAGTCTTGATCCTGAACTCTGCTGGGCAGACCTGCAGGAAGCATTCCCAGGTCCCAGGTGGCAGTCCTGAGCAGAGCTGTTGACTGTTGGGGAAGGAGCAGGATTTGCTCTGGCTTCCCACTGACTGAATTATTGAGATTATCTGCTTGACTGAAAATCGGCCAACCTCAGGCTTCAGTTGCATTCTCAACTCACCTCACCACAATGTCCAAACCTGGGTTGGACCAACCTGTGCTCAAAGGCCCAGCAGATAAAACCATGTAGCACTAGGAAAGCCAATGACACATCATTCACAGTGACTGTTTTCCAGGACAGTGGACAGAAGGACATTGTCTTATCGTGACAGCTGACCCCAGGATTTCAGCATAGGAGCCTGGGATTGGACTTTACGTTCCTGAGGCCGGGGGTGTGAGCACATTAGTTACGCTGTGGCTCCTCTTCTCTCATCCTGGAGTAAATCTCCGAATCTGCGCAGTTCCTGAGCCGTGGGGTTGCTCAGAGGAAAGAGACATGTCGAGCTGAAGCACTCTTCGTCCTTTGCAGGTGCCCTCCAGAGTAGTGGTCACCATAAGGACCCACAGTTCCAGGGACGAGGGCCAGCACCTGAAGAGGTGGTCTAGCTTCTAGAGGAAGTGGTGTGGACCAGGGCTCCCTGGCTTTCTGGCATTGCTCTGTTGTTTGTTTTGCTTTGTCTTTTTCAGTCCTGGGGATTGAAACAAGAGTCTGGAGCATGCTAGGCCAGGGCTCCACCCCTGAGCCACACCCCCAGCACGCAGCTCTGTTTATACCTCAGAGATTTTTGATGCCTGATAACTGAGTACTAAGAACATACTTTGAGATACCTTGATAAGTTGTTTCCTATATTTTAGATAAGATGCAAATGACTTACTTAGCTGTATTATTAATCATACAAAAGCATTCCCAATATTCAAACTGTGCATGGTTTCATTGAAATTGAAACATAGAAATATCATTTATAAAGGTTTATTTCTTCTCATCATGGACTAAACCTTGTTATTTGTGGGTAGTTTACCTCTTTTTTCATTATTTAAAAATTTTTGCAATTTAATTTAAAAATGTTAAGTGGCAAAATACTCTCCTAACCAAAATCAGGCACATGTAGTTATGGTAGACACTGACCGACTATCTGAAGATGGATCCAAATATACAAAACAAATAGGTTGGAAAAATATAAAATCAGTTCTTCCTTATTTAAGTACAAATATAACTTCTAATCAGACTCAGTATCTTAAGCATTAAAAAGACTTTCTTCAAAGTCACTGCAGGGCAATAATGAACTGAATTATTTAATTCTAGCAACTGGTGATGAAAATCTCTTCCATTTTCCATACTCAGCTAGAACCTTCCATGTACCTACTATCCATTTACCGAATGTACAGTTATTGACCACCTATTCTTATATAAAGAGGAACTACCTAATATCTCTCTGCTCAAGGAGCTAAACAGTTAGTAAATTAATCAATAATTGTATCTCAGTGTATAAATGGTCTCTGAGATTTTATCTTTAAAAAACAAGGTAAAATTAAAGAAAAGAGGTAGGGAAAACCATAAGGAGAATTCCAGCCAGCAAATCTTCAAAGAGGAGATAATCCTAGCAATGTGTCTGGGAGAGAACTAAGAGATTGATCAGTATCTTTAATCTCTGAAGGAATATTAATTCCTGTACCAAAAAACAAAAGGCTTAAAAATTGAACAAAAACAATTTAGGCCTAGGAAACACATGTTAATTATAATTACATAAACTCTTCTATCTCTCTTGCCAGGCAGTGTTTGAGATAAGATTACAATTTACCAAAACCTTCACTTCACCATCATCAAAATATAAATATTTATTGCAAATGCCTCAAGGCATATACTATGATTCTCAGTCATGAAAAGACAAAGATTAGTTGGTAGCAACATCTATATACTTTTTGATTTAAAAAATTGCTCTCTACTTCACAGATAAGGGGCACTCTACAATAACAACTGAGGGAATGGTTACAGACAGTAAATAACATCCTTCTATTTAGAGTGATAGGAAATAGTCCATGATAGCATAGTGCATTTGCCAAAAATTATATATATATATATATATATATATATATATATATATCTGTGATTATGCTAAGGATTACATTCAAATGTTAAATATTAATGCATATAAAATGTAAATTTTATTTAGCAGGAGGTAATTAATATTTTCATGGTTGTCAAAAGATATAAAGTCATATGTATACGTATATACATTTGGTTACCAAGTTGTGACTCCACCTACTTGCCATCTTCCACCAGGAAAAACTATGTGGATAAAATTGAACATTATATGAAAATGCCTGATGGTGGACTGTGTCTAAGATTGATTTTAGAATATCAAGATAGGCTGGAAATTAGTTGAAATAGTTCTCTGTTTCCCTCTGCTTCATATGAACACAGCATTTTTGTCTCTAAGGACCCAGCATCCAGGTTTGTCTGGGATGAGCACAGACAGCTTTCTGCCCCCATAAAGCACCAGACCCCCACAGATGGATGGCTGGGCGCGCCAACATTATGGTGTATATCTGAGAGTCTGGAGTCAGTGGGCCATGAGCCTCCCACAGACTCAGGGAAAGCATAATCCCGCACCCTTTAGATCACACTAAATCCAGAGGCCCTGCAACATTGTTAAAGAAAAGTACTCAAAGTTGTAATCACTGAGACCTCCAGGTTACCCTCAAAGAACACACTAGAATAATAAATACAAACACTGCTAAAATAAATGGGAGGTTAATACAGTGTTTTCATGGGTATTTTAAAAATAATTTTAACTAAAACTTTTATTAGGAATACCCAGTAATAGACTGTTATTATGGACATCTGTTGAGCATTTAAATGGTAACTAGGCCCATAAAATTTTAATCGGCAGTTTTTTCAGTATTTAAGACTATATTGCTATCAACATATTTTTCATAAAGTAAGTCATGCACTACTGTCAGTTATATTTATTACACAGAGGAACATTTTAATATAATAATGCAGATGTCTTCATTCTATAAACCCCAATGGTACTTAAAGCTAGGATTTTATTACTTGTGCCGAGGGCCAAACAAAGCTATAAACCCGCTAAATTCTAACTGAGCTCCTGCTGTTGGATTGTGCACATTTGAGTTGTAAATTACAATATAAAGTAATCAAATATGTATAAAAATGGTAGTCATGGAAGCAGTATACGGGATTCATAAGATTTCATAAGAAATCAAGAAAAGAATTTATAAACATCAACACTCTGCTCTGAGTTTATGAAATTCTCTTCTCCAAAATACGATAACACTATCCTAATAACTTAAGAAATGACCTGTCAATCAACACTACCTCCATTATTCTCCTTTTTTCAATATCTCCCTCATTCACAACTTATTTCCAAAATAATCATATAGGCTGCCCTGCTAGCCCAGATCCTACACTGAGACTGACCAACGCTCCAGGTAGTGTTATCATCAAGATATTAAAACAATTACAGAGGCTCTCTCTGATGACATTCTATAACATGCAAAGAATTTAAAAGCACCATTTGCAAAATAAAAGATTTTTTTAAATGGGAAAGTTGTCTGCTACCAGCTTCAACAAGACAGTGAAACCACCCAGAGACGTGGAGTTTTTCTGTGTGAGTGATAAGTTTGAGAATCGAGAGATTTGTTCCCTCCTAATGTATTGTTAGCCCTTATATAATTATGTCTTATTCTCTTGCATAAGAATAAAATAAATTTCTTTAAACATTGAACATATTATAAGCATTAAAACTGTAATCATGGAATCACACACACACACACACACACACACACACATTTTTCCTCCATATTCATTTGCCTACATTACAGAGTATATAATTTCTGGAGTGGCCCATTCAGTGAAATGTATTCCCTTATATTATCACAATAAGCAAGAATAAAATGGTATGACAAATATCTTAACGATGTAGAGCGCCTCCAATAGTCCTTCATAAGGATTAGATTTTCTGTGTTTGGCACATCTGGAGAAAATCTGAATGATTCCAGCTTTTTAAAAGACATATCTCAAGGGACATGACCAGCCTGCAGAATCAGTGGGCCCTCAGAGGAAGCCCAGTCCTGTATCCTACTGCCCAGGGGGACTTGGGCAAGTTAAACTCTCTGAGCTTCAGTTTATTCATAAAATAAAGATAATATTATCAAATTAATGGAGTTGCTGAGACAAAAACATGAGATGATAATATAAAAAGCATAGCCTCGGGAGTGGGCTAGAGACTCTATCTGATAACTGATAATATCACACAATCAGTATCTCATTATGATTATTTTAATTATTTTATTGTAATGGTGAAAAAATCTGAAAACAGTATTTACCAAAATGTTAACAAAGCTATGTGTAGGGATTGCAGGTAGATATATTTCTCTTAAGAGCTTATCTGTATTTACAAATTTTCTGTGAAAGATATACAATTTAAAATCTGGAAAAAAAATGTTTTCAAAATAGTTGAGGATCAATAACCCGTGGCTTTTATTCTTGCCTCTATAAAATATGTACTCATGAATTTTACATTATAGATAGTTTCCAGTAAAGAGTGGTTTCCCTTCCATTTTATCTGGGAATTTCACTGTGTAGGGAGACCCTTCCTAGGTGAAGCCCTCCTCTAGCACCTGAACAGAGAGCACCTGGGCTTCTCCAGGGCCACTCATAGGACGGCCTCACCAGTAGGGACGGCTGTCAGTCACAGCCAGGGAAGTTTAATACCACCTGAAATCTGAGTGACCTGGGATTTTCACTCAAAAACCATTAAACCCAACGTCTGTGTCCAGCCAGCCTCTGTGGCACACAGGCTTTTGAGTAGTGGAGGCCTTGAATCATTGACAATTGTAGCGACCTCAGGATAGTGTCCTTGATCCCTTCCCTCCAGGCTCCAAAAGTGTTGACATTCCAGGAGAGTGTGGTGCCCTGTCGATGTGACCAGGAGTGATCCAGTTAGTGTCAAGTCCCTGGACAGCAATGCATGTCTGTGTGTACTGAAAATATGTCTCAACCAGAGGAGGTATAAATTCTAGAGAATCTGCCATTAACTCCAAGGTCTGTCTGTCTGTCTGTCTCTCTCTCTCTCTCTCTCTCTGTGTATGTGTGTGTGTGTGTGTGTGTGTATGTGTGTGTGTGTGTGTTGAGCACAATATCAGGGGGAAGGTACAGAAAATAATTATCAAAAAGGATGAAGTAGGTCTGAGATCCAGGGCCTTGGAGAGCAGTAATGGTGTATGAAATGCTACTATAAATTCACTTACATTTAGTCAAAAAGTAGGCTAATGTTTTCACAACTTTTAAATAGTTTGCACAACTACTCCAAAATGTGTTTTGAAATGTAGTGTCAAAGTAATCGTCAACTTAAAATTAGAAATTTACTTGTAGTCAAGAAACCTTTGCTGTGAGCGATACAAAATGAACACCCTTCTCCCCTAGGCAAAGTAGTCATAGAAGGGAGCCCATTTCCTGATGCAGGGTAAGTAAATGGTCACATATTTTGTAGGAAAGATAATGAGTTCTTTCTGTAAGATGTCAGAGCGAGAGGAGAGAAGCAGGGTACAATGAGATAAGGGCTTCAAGGATCATTTTTAAGGACAGGGACAAGTTGGTAGGCAACAAGAGCCAAAGAAAGAGGGTGACTGTGAACTAGGGGGAAAAATGAACAAATAAATTCAGAACTGAGCTTCCAGGGGAAACAAGCCGTGACTCCTGGAAGAGGTTGGGAAGATGAAGCCAGAAGATACACCACTCTCATGCTTCCTTCCAGTAGGAGTTGCTCCTCTTGTTATATTCATGAAAACAAAATTCACAGGAGCAGAGAAAACAGAGAGTCCTGTCACCCAGGGCTGATGACTGGCCAGACAGACGCTGAAGAAAGGAGGTGTGATAGCGCTCACAGGAGGAGTAGGGGCAGGTTATGGGGATCCACGGAGCCGGGCTGACCCTAGACCGCTGTCCACTTCGGAGCTTCACACCATGCAGAGAACAAAGAACTAGAAATTGGAGTGACAATAGGGATTTTGAGGGTTTCAAGATTAATTTCAAGCGGTGCAGCGTCAAAAAGCACCAAGCCGTGATGGAGTGGAAGCGGATGGAGATAGAGCTAGGAGAAGGGCAGAGCGGGAGCCCGCCAGCCTGGGCTGCCACCAACCACAGGTGTTCCTCTTCTCTGTCCAGAAACTAGCAGCCAGTGTTTATATGGTGCTTCTGTGCATGAAGTCATTGCTTTGGGTGAATTATAAATTTTGTTTGTTTTTATGTTGCCACTTCATCTTGTGCAGGGGATACTGTTTTAATTTTTGTATTAGGCTTAGAGACGTAAACATCATTGTTCAAATTAGGAAAAGCAGCATGTGGCAAATCAAGTGCTTGGAGTAACAAATCTGACCTTCGAAAGCTGTACGATTTCCATATATGCTAGTGCAACTTATTTAAGATGATTTTATATTTGCATGATGATCTGTACCTTCCAAAGTGTAATAAAAAATTGAGAAAATTGTGTGGCAATGTGTAAACTAGAGAGACCATTAACCGCTTTCACATGCCACCCATGAATTTGTATAGTCTGAGACTAAAGACATAGTTCACCTTAGTGTTTGTCACCCAAAGCTGAAAGAAACAGATTGCATACAGTTCCTCCTATTTCCAGCATCTACACCACTTCACTCCCTGAGAACACCATCAATGGACACTTCGCCCACCTAGTAGAAAGGGCAGCCCCAGGACCAACTTCACCTTAGTTACACTTCAGTCCTGGACATGGAAGGTTTACTATGGGAATATTTTGCCAAAAAAATATCACAAAGATCATTTTTGTAATTTTAGGTGTACCTGATATACGTTTATTTTCAGCTGAAAAGCAGTAAGGTTTTATGAATTCCTCTGAAACACACAATTTAAGGTGAGGAGGCCCTGGAATCCCTTAGTAGCCCATATCAAATCTCTCTCTTTTTCTGATTTTAAATGAAAACACTATACCTTCAACTTAAGATGCATTAAAACAAACAAAAACAAAAAACCCAAACAAACAAAAATCCTTACATTTGGTTTATTTCTTCTTGTCTTATTATATCTTGGCTTAAATTAAGTTTTATGAAAGTTTTCAAATCTCTTAATCTCTTGTCATATTAAAAGTTAAATTTTCAAATAAAAAATATTTTAAGCTTGTTTGTAACTGTGATAATAAATACTGTTGTACAAATTTGTATTGAGATACTAATTCAAACACTGAAGTGGATAAACACAGGAAAAAAAATTTCCCCCGAGGAACAACTGTTGTATAAAGAAAAAGATTTGAAAATAATTTCTCAAAATTACTACTAGTAGAAGAGAAAAGAAAGCATTTTTTTCATTTTTTAATATAATATGCTTAAAAGCAAAAAGCTGGTATTTTTTCTAATTCATTTTACACTCTTTTCTCCTGGTCTATACTATGCTTCCTCACCAAAACCTAGTTTCATTTTGCTGTATAGTGTGTCACGGTAACAAAAATACCAACTAGGATTTTCCCAATGCATTTGGAATTACCCATTTATCTCACATCTTAATCCTTTTGATCTAAAAATTGCTGTTTTGTAAAACTCTGAAAATCTGACAGCACAATTGCATGTTCTTCCTCCTACAGGGAGCCTGCAAACGGAGCCTGAATGCCCACTATGTCCTCAACTGTACAATGACAAATGTTTATAGATAATTGCCCCATAAGGCAGGTATCTGGTTGAAGACTCACATAGTATCTGAAAGACACATGAGCGTAATCGTGATCTAATTTCCTAAGTAATGTGTGTATTTAGAAGAGATGCCCAGGACACAGCAAAATGATGTGGCAGAAAAGAAAGGCAAAAAGAAAATGACTATTTTTTTTTCTTGGTTTAATTTTTTTCTTTGTAGTGTGGAGATTTACACATACTTTGCTTTCTCCTTGAATGTCTTAAAAGGGACATAATTACTGTAAAAAATTCGTTACTCACATGCAGTGGTGGACCTTAAAAGACGAAGGCAGGCTGGGGTCTGGATCAGCCTTGGGAAGGACTCCTGGGTCTCCTTTCCCTCCTGCTCCTCAGGAGGTCACCCATTCTCCAACAGGTCCCACCAAGAAGAAGTGTAAAGATGGCAGGAGGAGAGGAGCCAGGGAAATCAGGTGCTGCTGTCTTTCCAGCACATTCTTCTTCCAGGGGACACTGTTTGTTTTGCATTTTTTTTCTTCATTTTGTCTCCTGTCTTTTAAAGTATCAGTGTTAAGCTCAGACTTTGCAGGAAAAGTTCACTACTCTTCCCTAAAGAGAAGAAAATCAAATAATCGTATAAAACCATTAAAATATTTTACTGTTACTTTTTCCAGGTTTTAGATAGTCCCTCTGACCCCACCTCTCTCTCCTCTAAAATACTAATGATCTAACTTGAGAAGACAGAAAAGAAGAGTACTGTTTGGTGAAGTTTGGCGAAGCTGTCTGGGTCACTCTGACCTCTCGCTGAGGCCCGGTTGCCCTGCCGGCCTCTCAGCTCAGTCTCACAGCTGCTTGGGTTTCTATTTAGTTTTCACCCTTGCATTTGTTTCATCTTACAAGCATAAAGACTCTGCCATAGTCATGTATTCTAGTCCCTCTGGCAGCAAGCAAAGCTCTCTGCATTTTGATTAAGGGAAGGGCCTTACATCATAGGCTTGCTTTTTATAGAGCATTGCAAATGAGGAGAATTTTCAGTGTGATTCCCACTGATCTTTCTCTCACCATAGGCTGCAGTAAAATGCACAGCAACAGAAAGAACCAAGCTGAAACAGCTCCCCGTCCACTCTTTACCCACCCACGTTCTGCATGATAGATTAGCAAAAATGTTGAAACCCCAAGGAAGTTTTAGTGCAATGGTGTAAGTGGCCTCCTTCCTTCACGTCCCTGCTCTGAGGATGACTTTGTTGTCTCTTTAGCTTCTACCCCCACCCACCACTGCTTTCTTGAATCCACTAAAAAAAGCATGCCCACGTCTTTTCTCACATATCTGGAGTGGTTAGCAGTCAATTATGTCCTCTTTTCTCACCTTTCTCATCTAATTCATCAACTTTTTCTAATATCTGAACGATATTGTGTATAACGATTGACTAATGAGTGTCTCAAATGAAATACTTTTAGCATCTTCTATTTTATACCAAGTATGGGAACGTCATCATAAGTGCGCTTTATGGAAGTTTGACGTGCAAAAACAAAATATTAAGCTGGCTACAGTTTTAATTCTGTTATTGAGGCAAAAGGAGTTTGTTAAATAACAAAGTTTCTGACTTAAAGTGACAAGTACGATAAGACGGTAGTTACATATCAATACTTCCGTGCAATAAATAAACACAATAAAACCACATGGCAAAGTCAATGGATGAGAAAACTTTTCTTATCAATAAACTCTACACTTTTAAATTAAGTGGTAGAAAATTCCAAGTGATGACAAGAGTATATATTCAAGAGTAACACTGAATTAGATACTATTTTTTCATGAATTTTTTTGTGGTCACTCAGAATAAAAACCAAGACTCAATGTATAATGTATTAAGTAAAAGTGGATACCTTGATTTATAATTGAGTCATACAGTTCTCTTTAAAATTGATGATTTACACATGCAGGTGTAAATTATGATAATTTTTAAATGCAATTATTAAATTTGATTTGTTATTATTGATCAGAACATACTATTTAAATACAAGTACCACATCATTTTCAAGAGTGTAAGGTCAAAACTACAATTCTGGGAGACATTGAACATCTGAGGGGATGAGAATGCTATTTTACATATGAAAGTCAGACATGTTAAAAAGCATCCAATATACTCAAGTAAACCATGCTCCAGATTTCAGGTATTACTCTAACTTTTCCTAAGTAAAATAACTACTCCCATTTTCTTTATTTATATTATACATCTATCT
Source organism: Urocitellus parryii (assembly GCF_045843805.1). Lineage (NCBI taxonomy): Eukaryota > Metazoa > Chordata > Mammalia > Rodentia > Sciuridae > Urocitellus > Urocitellus parryii. Next base: position 5,662,670 of record NC_135543.1, on the reverse strand, counting down.
TTTTTAAAGAAAGAACAAAAATATGTAGTGGGAACAAACTCAGTGCAGTGCGTTTCTTCGTGCTTTCCACATTACTAAGAAGTTCTCGGGGTGAAGTGTACACCTTCGTGGTGCACTGAGGGTGTTCTGCACTCAGGCTTCACACCCAGGTCTCCAGCTACCCCATCAGAGTGCAAATTGCGGATGACAAGTCACAGAGACAAGCAGTTGAGAAGACACATACTTGGATGCCATACATATCATCAAATTTGTTTCTCACTAACTTCAAACTCTCAGTACCTGAAAGCATACTTCAGCCCTCTTCAGGATATTTCATCATTAGAGATAATATATGGGCAGCAACTGCACAATGTCTGGTATGTCATTAGCACATAATAAATTGCAGCATTTGTTAGCATATTGTTTGCTCATATCTTTTTCAAATCCAGGGGAAAAGTAAAGCATGTGAGGAAAACGGTTTCTTTGTGGAAAAACATAGCTCAGGGTCTTAATGATGTATCATCTCATTAGGTGAGTCATTAACACCTCATGATTCCAAGGCCTACCTACCTCAGTGTTAAATGCATTTACAAAAGTTGAGACAATCTTCCTGTATGGTAGGGTAAGTAAGATGAGGAAGAAAATAGCTTACAGTTACCACATGCTAAAATTATCATCAGTTGCTAAGTAGGATGCAGAAAATAACCTGGGCATTTAGGTGCTGCATATGTAAAAACAAGCGCAATGAAGTTATCTAATGAAGACAAATGTCCTGTGTTTATGCTCTTATCCTCATATTCACGCATAAAACTGCATGTTCACCATTTAACATGCATCTTTTTCTTTATATATGGTAGATTGTCCTCCTGACTCCTGATCTCATTTAACTCACATAGAAATAGATGTTTAAAATTCCCAAAAGGTTCTTTGGGTTCCCCACTGACATTATCAGCAGGGTATGCATCTCTGATGAATCGTTTTTTTTAAAACAATGTCTCATCATCTATCTCAAAACACAGATTGCAACTCTCCAGTATAGAATTAGATACAAGAACATTTGAAATGTATTTGGAGTTCATCAAAATGTTTGCTAACCTCTCTTTTTATCCCCAGAGGTGGCTGTCAGACAATTGGCCTAAAGGATTCTGGGAAGAGGTATGAATCGACCTGATGAAGGATGTGACAAGGTGAGGTCCATCAAAGCCTGGGCTCCACACCAGTGTGTGTCAGGAAGCCAGAGGTTTCTACGGAGCATCTCGCCACAGACGCTGCTAGCTTCCACTCACACCTATCAACGTCATTTGAAGGATAGGGAGGGAGGTTCATTTTCATCAAGTGGATTCTCAGAGAGCGGGCAATGCATCGGTCCTGATCCACCAGTTACTCCAAGAAAATTTCCTGATTAATTTTCAGATAAAAAGAAAAACGTGCCAGTTGACCTTAACGGAGACTCCTTTCTTTTTATTAACACATACTAATTGTACATATCAATAGGTTCAGTGCTCAGCAAAACTCAAGGCACAAGGAGAGCTACTCCCAGCCAACTTAGTCACTTCAACTAGGAGGGGAGCCGCCGCAGTGGGGAGTTTGAAGGCTTTGGGGACTGAGGCAGGCAGAAGACTTGAGGCAGAAACACAGACTCCATCAGGAGTCCTTGGACAGAACCACACGAGGTCCCCGATTCCCAGCTCGCACCATGTGAGAGGCGCGCGGCAAGGGACCATCATCTAGAGTGGTGAGCAGTCAGGGAGCTACTGGGACAGGGGCATCAGAGATGGGCTCCTGGGTCAAGTGACGCTGTTCAGGAGAGTGGTCCAAAGGCTCTACTAGCGAGAAGATGTCGGGTCCCAAAACCACCAACTACATTGTCAGTGGCTTGAAGATGTGGGTGCAGCTTCTCCACGTAGACAACACTGGAACTAAGTGGGAGAAAAGAAAACAAAAACTGATTTGCTAGTTTCAAAGCCACTGGATTGTAAAGGTTTGAGTGTGGTTGGTGTCTGTGGGCTTCTCGGTTTCGAAAGCTGCTGTGGAAGCGTTAAGACATCTAGGGGCCAAGGTACTGAGGCCCTTCTGGCTTATTAGTATAGCTAACAATTTTCTTAAAACAATGACACCGCAGGCCTCAGGCCCACACCTTGAGTCTGAGGGCTTCTCCAGAATGACAAAATACCAAAACAAATAAATCTCCAAAGACAGTGGTGTTCATTCAGGTCCAGGTTAGAGTCACCAACATCCATTACTTCAGAAATCAATTACCTTGTTCTTGGCGAAGGATTTATAAAGAAATGTAACTCGCGCCCAGTTCTGTGTGGCTGGTGTGCTCACCTGTGTGTACACACCCAGGCCTGCCCCTGCGCTCGGAAGAGTCACATCCAGTGTATTTCCATTTTCCTCTTTCCCCTTGCAATTTCTCCAGGACTTTCCTCATTCTCTCCTCCAGTGCTGCCTGACACGTCTCCTCTTAAGTTTCTCTTTGTATGCAACTTCCATAAAAGCTTTGTCTTTCCTCTTCATACAGTCCTAAGCCCGCCCACATGAGGGTGCCAGGAACCCCTCTGGGCTCCTGGAAACGCAGAGTCCTACTGGGAGAGGTGACTGCTGCTCTCTGCTTAGACATCTTTCCCTCGTCCCCGTCTGACCACTTCCTAGCAGCTAAGACGCCTCGCCTTACCCTCGAGCTCAGTCACTCCCTCTTTGAAGTGGAGGGGTCCTCCTTGACACTTCCCATGCAAACCAGTTTTCCCATCGTGCATTTCATATCAGTGAGGAAATGCACGATTCCCTCAACTGCCTTCCCCCTGGCCTCGCCTGCCCTAGGCCTCCTGTGTGCACTGTTCAGCCCTGGAGCTGCAGGCTGAGGGCCAGTCACTGTAGACGTCCAGGACCTCTGTAGGATCCTGGTCCTCTGCACAGGGAGGGCTCCTCCCTTCTCAGGCTCCCTCCAGGCTGCTCCAGCAGCAGAAGCAGAGTGTCGGCCTCCTTCAGCAGGAGCTTCCCGAGTCAGGGACACTCCGCTCCCCTTGGCCGAAGCCCAGAGATCAAGCACAGAACCCCATCAGATGGAAAGGTGACCTGGGGCTCTAGAGGCTGCCACACCAGCTGGCAGAGCCGCCATTGCCCAGGGACTGCCCAGGGTGCAGCCAGGCCCGATGTGATAAGTGTAATACGAGGCTTTCTGTGGCATTGTTTTGTTTTTTTGTTTTTGTTTTTCCTTCCTTTCCTTTCTTTTCTTCCAAACAGACTTGAAGGAAAGCAATGCCTATGATATTTATTAGCACCAGGAAAATAATTTAAGAATAGAAGGAAGAGAGGAAGATTTTTTTTTCTAATGTTTTCGAAGAGTTGGGATTTTCACAGTATAGTTCACTGAAGTCGATGGTAAAAATGGCACCTTCTCAATCTGACAGGTAAGCTCCATTTAAATTAGTTTCCTGTTTTTTCTCACCATGGATCTTTATGTATGTGCTTTTCAAACATCTGTCATAATGTTACAATGATATTATTACGTAATTATTTAAGTAGGTAATGTCTGATGCTGTTCTGGTGGCCATAACAAACATACTCGAGAATGGGGGACTTTATAAATCACAGAAATTCATCCTTCACATTTGTGAAGGACTAACGCAGTTGCCATGTGTGGCGAGGGCCTTTGTTCACAGAGGGCCCTTCCAGATGTGTGCTCCCAAAGCAGGAGGGGAGACAGCTCCTCCCCTTGTTCAGGCACTAATGTCCTTCACCCAGGCTCTGACAATGACTCAATGACCTCTTAGTACCATTGCCTCAGGGAGTAAGTTCTGAGTGTTCTTAGGTTTCAACGACACAAGCATTCAGACCAATAGTACTTACTATTGATGTTATTATAGTAAATATGCAATTATTCTATCTAATAATAGTAGATATTATAATAATATATGGCATGCCATCAAAACAGAAAAAAAAAAAGATTTACCATTTTGTCTGAAATGTTTTGAGGTTACGAAGTGATCGGTTGAAAATGAAACCTATGCTTTCTGCTAACCAGTTGGCCATAGAAATTCATGCAGGAGTAAGAATTTTTTTTTAACTAAAGAAAAAATATCATAATAGTGGAAATATACTAAAAGTTCCACATTCAAAAAAATTAACTTACTGTGTTGATATCCAATTAAAAGAGAAACAAACGTGTGTGTATATACATATATAAAATACATATTATATATATATATATATATATATAATATGTATAATATATAATTTATATATATATCATACAATTTGGCCTAATTCAGGCTAATTCACCGTTTCTCTTTTCATTCCATTATAAGTCAAGATGTTCCTTCTGATTACATGTTAATTTTCCATAAATTCATACACACAATCCACATAAAATAGAAATGAACAGGACACTGACTCCCAAGAAGAATGTGGAAAACTGAAAAAGCTTGTTCCTACATGAACAAAGAACAGAAAGCTGCCAGATAATCTATATGTTTACAATTTTTGTGTACCCACCAGGAAGCTGACATCACAGGGCAATCAATTAACCTGAAAACTACAGAAAGAGACACTTTCAAGGAGAACTAGCGTGGCAGAACTTGCTTCCTGGAACAGACACTACTAGGAAGAATTCATCTAAAAATGGTTAACAAATAACTCAAGGCCGAGTGTGAGCTAAGGAGAAGATATAAAGGCCGAGGGAGTGGCAGGTGCAAGAGGAGTCCTGCTGCCCACCAGGCTCTTCTCCTTGAACTCCACCTGCAGCTCTCAAGATGGCTGGGCGGAGTCCTGGGAAAGCCTCCCCTGGCTCAGGGCCTCCTGGGGTGACAGCTGATGCCTTGCACGTGCAGAACCCTGAACAGGACCCCATCTGCCATCTCTCCTGTGGAACAAAGACTTTGTGCATGAAGACCAACTCTGTCCTCATGGCTCTGTTGAAACCCCTGCAATTAGGGAGATCCACCTCCCTAAACAAGAAAACAAAACCAGAAGGAAGCCCTGAGTCCCTGAGGATGGAGGGGTGCAGCCAGATCCATGTTGGGCCAAGTAGCTCAGAGAACATCAGGCCCCAAACCGAAGTGCACCTGCCGTGTGAGAACCTGGAACTGCTAGAAAACCGGGGAAAGAAAGGCTGTGAGCACAGGAACAAAGATGCATTCCCAGTGACTTCCCCTAACTGGTCAGATGAGCCAGGAGAAATGGAAGTGACTTTTAAAAAAGGGATCAACCAGGGTTCTGTACTCAGAGAAGGGACATTGCAAGATGAAGAGGAAATAAGGTGCCCATGACAAATCCATGTTTAGTGGGAAAATGTATCGACAGAGATCTACACTGTAACAAGCACTATAAGAAGACAGCTGCAGAAGGAATGTAAAACTGATGGAGCCAAGAACAGTGCACACTCAAAAATCCCAGCCACTCCAGAGGCTGAGGCGGGAGCATTGCAAGTTCAAATGCCAGCCTCAGGAACTCAGTGAGGCTTAAAGCAACTTAGTGAGGCCCTCTCTCAAAATAAGATAAAAAGGATTGATGATGTGGCTCAGTGGTTAATGTCCCCTGGATTCAATCCCCAGTACTAAAAAGAAAAAAATAAATATTGCCTCTCAAAAAAAAAAAAAAAAAAAAACCTGATGGAAAGCTGGATCTACACAAGCAAATAAAGAGTGTAGAGTAGGGTAGACAAAGATAATTTTAAAATTTGTTATTTTTTATTTTTTGATTGCTGTGAAAGCAATTTATTCTCCAAAGCAAAAGTAGTAGCAACATTTTGAATTTACAATGCACTTAAAAGTTATACACATGACAGAGAGGCAAAAAATGGCAGAGAGGTTGAAAGCATGCAGTTGCTAGAGTATTAAACCATGTGTAAAATAGTATGCAATCATTTGAAGGTGGAATTTAATCAATAAAGGTACATATTTTATTGCTAAGATAATATTTACCTTATTTATTCTACTAAGACGAAATAAGGATGTGTGGTGATGGATATGTTAATTAGCTTGATTTGACCATTTCACAACCTGCTGATGTACATCTGTCAATATATCCTGTTTACAGCACCAATACACAATTTCCATTTGTCAATACTACAAGTGATCAAAGTATGCATATTTTGAACCATATGGAAATTACTAAAAGCGTTTTAAAAAACATATTAATAATAATCCAAGACTAGAAACAAAATGAAATCATGGAAAGTACTGAAACAGGAAGGTAGAAATAAGTGAGAAATAAAGAAACAGAAGAAATAAATATCAAAGAGCAAAATGGAAGTTTTAATCCAACCATATAAATAACAATGTAAGTGTTCTAAATTCACTGAATAAAATACAAGCTATAATTTTTAGGAAAAATACCCAAATCCTAACTATATATTGGTTACAATAAAATCTACATTAAAATAATGACAGAAATAGGTTAGAATAAAAAGAAAAAAGTAAACTATTCAAACACTCACAGAAAGCAAGCTGGAGTAGCTACCATCAATCTTCTGGACAAAAGGTTGCCTGTCAGGCAGAAAAACATCATAGAATGCTAAGGGGTCTCTGATCCATGAAGGTATGTCAGTCTCACTAGTACACGGACAGCTTCAAAATTCCTAGGACATGGACCAAAAGGACAGCAGGAAGGAACAGCAGTAGTCAGTGAACTCTGGAAAGAAAGAAACCAAGTATGGTGATGATGGACTCATCTTGGTATCTAAACCTCATAGAAAGCTACACTGGCCATCACAGTGCAATTTAGAGAAATTTGGAATACACACACACACACAAAGAGAATTTGGAAAGAGAGAGAGAGAATGAATAGAGTTGATAAATAGACTCACAGACAAAGTCAATTGATTTTCAAGAAAAATACTAAAAAATACTAAAGCTATTCAATAGAGAAACTATAATTTTTGCAACACATGTCCCAGGAATTAATGAAAACAAAATGCACATCTATGTCTATGCTTTCTAAAGAGCAAAATCTAATATAGAACATGGAAAGTATAAGAAGTGCTGTGTTTGAAGAACTAGAAAAAAAAAGTCCTAAAATTCATTTTGAGGAATAAAAGACCCACAATAGCCAAAGCAATTCTAAACCAAAAAAGCAATGCTGAAAGCATCACAATACCTAATATCAAATTATACTACAGAGCTATAGTAACACAATCTTCATGGTACTGGCATCTAAACAGACACACAGACCAAGGGTACAGAATAGAAGACACAGAGACAAATGCACACATCTATCGTCATCTCATCCTTGATAAAGATGCCAAAAACATACACTGAAGAAAAGGCAACCTTTAACAAATGGTGCCAGGAAAACTGGCGCTCCATATGTAGAAGAATGAAACTCCACCCTTATCTCTCATCTTGCACAAAAGCCAACTCAAAATGGGTCAAAGACCTAGCAATTAGATCAGAAATGATGCAGCTCCTAGACGAACTCCTAGGGTCAATACTCCAGCTTTTAGTCACAGGCAATGACTTTCTCAACAGTACCCTTTAAAACTTAGGAAATAATGCCAAGATTTGATATATAGGATGGCATCAAATTAAAAAGCTTCTGTACAGAAAAGGAAACAATCCAGAACATGAACAGAGAGCCTACAGGATGGGGGAAAATCTTTACCACCTGTACCTCAGATAGATCATTGATCTCCAGGACATACAAAGAACTCAAAAAACTTAACACCAAAAACAACCCATTAACTCAATCAATGAATGGACAAAGGAACTGAACAGCACTTCATAGAAGAATATGAATGCTCAAAAATATATTTAAAAATGTTCAACATCTCTAGTAGTTAGAGAAATGCAAATTAAAAATATACTGAGATTCCATCTCTCTCTAGGCAGAATGGTAATTATCAAGAATACAAGTAAAAATAAATACTGACAAGGATGTGGGGAAAAAAGCTACACTCAAACATTGCTGGTGGGACTACCAATTGGTGCAACCATTGTGGAAAGGGGTATGGAGATTCCTTAGAAAACTTGGAATGGAACCATCATTTGACCCAGTTATCCCACTCCTTGGCCTTTACCCAAAGGACTTAAAATCAGCATACCACAGTGACACAGCCACATCAATATTTATAATAGCTCAATTCACAAAGGCCAAGCTATGGAATGAACCTAGATTCCCTTCAGCAGAAGAATGGATAAAGAAAATGGAGATATATGTGCATATCTATCTATCTATCTATCTATCTATCTATCTATCCACACACACACACACACACACACACACACACACACACATACACACACAATAGAATATTACTCAGCTACAAAGAAGAATGATATTATGTCATTTGCCTGTAAATGGATAAAACTGGGAATATCATGCTAAGTAAAATAATCTAGTCCCCAAAATCCAAAGGTTGAATGTTCTTTATGACATGTGGATGCTAACCCATAACAAGGGAGGGTAGGGAGAGGAAGTATAGAAGTTCAGTGGGTTAGACAAAGGGGAATGGAGGAAAGGGAGGGGGCATGGGAATAGGAAAGACAGTGGAGTCAATTGAACTAAGCTTTCCTGTGTTCATAGATGAATACATGACCAGTGTAACTCCACATCACGTTCAACCACAAGAATGAGATCCTAATGGGAATGGGTGGCACCCCATGTATGTCTACTTTGTCAAAATACACCCTACTGTCATGTATATCTAAAAATAACAAATAAAAAAAAAGAAAGTCAAGAGGGATAAAGAACAGTGATAACTGGATGCAGGGAGGTAGAGGGGCAAAAGGGGGTGGACAACAGGTACCCAAACACAGCCTCCGGAATTAATACGTTTCTATGCTCCGTATCACTGTCAGACTATAGTTGTTGTATATTGTGTATTTTAGGAAGACTTAGAAGAGCAAAGCTCTGAGGCTCCAAACAGAGAAATAATAGGGAGACAGAAATGCTAATTCCCCTGATTTGATCAGTATGTGTCAAGTGCATGTTAAATATCATACCACACTCCCAAATATACACAATTATTATATATTAATCTCAATTTCTAAAAAATAAATGAGCACTGATATACATGATTATATAGAGGAATCTTGAAGGCTTTAGGCAAAATAAAAGTAGCCAGACACAAAGAACAGCATACTGGAAGATTACATTCATATGATATCTGAAAAGGCAAAAACTGGGTGGACGTGAAAACACGTTGCCCAGGAGCAGAGCATGAAAGGGAAATTGGGCACAGAGACCGGGAATCTGGGCTGGTGCTGGGGCGGATTCTGCCTTGACTTTCATGATGACTTGACCATAGGACTTGGTCCAAAGCCACAGAACTGCACCCTGAGGGGGTTTTACTGTATATAAAATTTGTTACAGAAATGGGAGGAGATTGAAATGCTCTATAAGGTTTTAACATTCATAACAAATCAATGTAAATTAAAATTAATCAATAAAAGGTAACACATACATAGGGGCTGGAGTTGTATCTCAGAGGCAGAGTGCTTGCCTTGTACGTGTGAGGCACTTCATCGATTCCCAGCACCACATATAAATAAGCAAATAACATAAAGGTTCATCAACAACTTAAATAAATAAATAGATAGATAGATGAAAAAGATAACACACTCTTATTTTGGAAAAATATCAATTTATATATTGACCTCTATATGGTTTTAGGAATCAAAATCAATTTGTTTTCTTACATTACCAACTTCATATGCTGCAGGAAGGAAGTTGTGATGGGCTAGAACAAAGAGTGGGTAGGCAGAAAATGATAAATGTCAAAAGTGCACGATCCTGTTTCTTTGTTTTGCATACAGGTGGAACCAGTCTCATTAAAATGATTAATGTTTGATCACAGCACTTTATTTGTAAAACTCCAGAGAAATTGTCTTCAAGCAGAATTACAAAACTGTCTTTGTGTCTGGTGTGGTTCGAATGTCACCACCAAAACTCCTGTTGACATGAGTCCTACTCTGAGTTACTAAGAGGTCAGACAGGGCGGGACCTTCAGAGGTGATAGGCCAGGGGGCGGAGCCAGCCTTCTGTGGGTCAATAGAAGAGGTTCTGAGCTTCTCAAGAGTGCATCTGCTGATGAGCTCAGCTTGGCTGTCTCCTGTGTGGACCCTGTCAACTTATGACGCCTGTCACGTGTGCTTCCTCGGGTTGCCCCAGAAAGATTCCATCAACAGGAAGCCCTCACCAGGGTCCTTTAATATCCCAGCCTCCAGAACCCTCATGGGAATAAACCTTTGTTCTTTATAAATCACCTTGTCCATATATCCAGATACAGTAACAGAAAACAGACCATGCCCTAGCAGTTCTTCTCCATCCCCATCTCTTTTCCACTCCCCTGCCTCTGGCCTTCTTCATCTCTGCTTCCCTCCTCACTGAGATTCCTCCCTCCCGACCTCAGAGAAGTTTAAAGTGCCACCTCCCCGTGAAGGCTTCCCTAGAGGGGAGGTCAGACACCACCACAGTGTGTTTCTGCCTTAGGAAGTCTCTGCTTTCCAAGGTACTAACAGTGAACAGCATGAGAGTTTCAATATGCTTTTCAAAATCTGCCTAAACTGCATGCTTAATGAACTGTCACTATTTATGTCATTGTATCCCCAGCATCGAACCCTAATTAATAAATGAATAAACTGAGTCTGCTTGGAATACATATTAAGCCATCAAGATAAGTACTTCAGTGCTTGAATTTAATTTGGCATTGCATACTTGGCCAAAAATATTATTAAATACATAAATTAAGTTTAACCTCAGAGATATTTGAACTTGCAAACATAATAAATAATTGATATTTGGAGTGAAAAGGAAAACTTTTGCAAGATAGGCATCTGGCCACAACAGTCAATTAGAGAAAGAAGCTTTCAGCCCTTATTGAAATGTTCTGATGCTGGCTCTCAGCGCTGTATGATGTCAGAATCTATTATGGGATGGATTCCCAGCCAGGCAGCCTGGGTCCAGGAGAGCCAGCACAGAACCATAAGCAGGTTAACTAATCTTGTGCTTCAGTGTCCTCAGCTGTAGACCAGAGCAAATGACAGTACCTGGCTGATACTTGGGCAAAACAAGCATGGCAACTGGCTCGTGCTCAGCTTGCAATAAATGTTGGCCACTTTTATCAGAGATTGCTACTTAGTCTTTGAGTGACAGAATTCTAACACAGAATCAAGTGCAACAACAGCAAAACCAATTATCTCATTTTAACACTGCTTTTATTTTAATACCTTAGATATTAAACAATTTTCATACATGTTAAGTCTGAACACTTTCATAATCTAAAAGATGAAAGAAAACTACAGATGTGCCCAATAAATTAAGACTTAAAGAATATTTTAATGCTGTCCATAAACTCCATTCTTCACATCTCTTAAATATTGTATTAGAGGTTTCAGAAACACACTTCACGATGTTTTTCAGTTCCCCTGTTCCAAGATTGGGGATCACGATCAGCACCATCCATCAGTGAACCAAGCATCAAATTACATTTGACAAGGAATATTAAATCCTCGTTGTAGCAGATTCAGATTTATGTTTTGGATCTAAAACACAGTGTTTAGTTAAATGTAAAATAACAAAACCCATAACCATACATATTGATTTAAAATGAACCAGTCTTGACAGATGAAATTGGTTCATGTTGAATGTTTTGAGAGGAGAACCAAGATGAAGCCTCACATCCCTGACTCTGGAGACACACGACCAGTGGATTTGCCACTATTGGAGAAGCCTTTTCCATAAATCAGACCTTCAGCAGCTCTCGATACATACGCTTGTTACTAAAAATTTTTACTATGAAATAGTAGCACATAACTTTCCTCTAATTTGTCATAAGGGCCCTTATTTTGCTAGGCATCTAAGTCCCCAAACTGTCACAATTAGTCATCAAGGTCTCTGCCCCCAGGTCTCTTGCCTTGATTGCTTTCTTCCTCTTCCAATCTTCTGTGTTCATCTGGAGTTCTTCAGCCATCTGGAGACCTCCAGGCTTCTGCCAACCAGATTCCTTTCCTCAAGTTCCACTGTTTCACATTTGCCGTAAACCAGTGATGAATGGACTAGCTGAACCTGCATCTTCATTAGCACTGCCATCATTTATTATTTCCATGCCACTGATTACACCTGCAGAAAAATTAGAAGACTGAAAAGTGGCAAGCATTGGCAGGAGCGAGGTGACGTGGAGCCCTTGTGCATGATTGGAGGGAGCCCATGGACACTGTTGTCCTGAACAGGAGTGTGACTGTCATGGCCAAATTTGGTATCCATGCACTGAGACCAAGCACGTGAGCAGGTGCATGTGTGCGTGTGCATGCAAGTGTGGGTGTGTAAGCACATGAATAGTCCTGGAATCATTGTACTCACCTCTTTAACTAACCACAGTCTAACCTTCCTAGAATCCTACCATTTCTAGAATTACTACCAATCACTGGATGTTGAACTCTGAGAAAGTTATTCAATCTCTGTATCTGGTAAATGGAATAAAATGGGGCTAATTCACAAATTTGTTGGGATTATTACCTAAAGTAATATGGATCAAAAACATAGACCAATATAATGATAGTGGCTTTATAAATAACAATTGAAAACTGGAAGCAACCTAAGGATCCTTCACCGTGCAAACTGAGTACAATCCAGGGTTTATCACAGAGCTCTACTCAGCAGTGAAAGTGAAGAAGCCACTCACACATGCAGTGATATGGAGGGATCTTGTCAAACACGTGATGCCAGGGAAACAGCCAGAGCCAGACCCACATGCATCTTTACCCCATTTAAATGGCCTTCTGCAGTACAGAATGGACCAGAGACGTCAAACCCTGGGAACAGCGGACACAGAAATCAGGTGAAGGAGGCTGATGGACACTCTCTCTTCGCTTGAACAAGGTGGGGCCAAAGGTGTATCTGAGTTGTTACAACCAAGAGAACTCTACACTGTATGTAAAAGGGTAAACTTTACTCCATATTGTACCCTATAAACCTGATAAGCAGGTTAATTGAACTGAGTGTTTTCAAGTAAAAATGAACTAAACAATTTAAAATAAATAAGGAAATGAGGCACTTTGTAAGCTGCAATGTGAATTCAAGTTCAACATGTTATTAAAGGAATTTTTCATTAGATAATTGAGTAATTGTACACATTATAGTATATAGATGAATTGTTTATAGTAATCTTTATGAAATATATTCATAAAATATCAAAGAAACATATAATTATTATTTTTTTTCTAATCTAGGGATATGATACATTAAAGAGAAGTCAGGTAAGATTATCACATAAAATTATTAGAAAATTTAACCCTCATATATTGCTGTAATAAGTAAATATGGTTGTTCTTATTCCATCTTTGTCAATGAGACTAGTGTCTTCTCTCTCTCTCTCTCTCTCTCTCTCTCTCTCTCTCTCTCTCACACACACACACACACACACACACAGAAATAGACAGTCACCCAAGACCAGCATGACTCTCCGGTCCCTCTGTTTCCATCTACAAGCCCCGACTTCATGATTCCCAGTGCTGCCTTCTTTGCGTTTCTCTAACCCTTCCCATTCACGTCACCTGAGTGAAAGTCACTGAATGAGAACCCTCCTAACTTCTTACTAGGAAACTTAAATATCTTCCCCAAAATTCCCATGAGGTATTCCCTTTCCAAGGAAGATTACCTCATCCTCCTCTTCTTAGAACTAGAAAAACTCCCAAAAGATCACTTATAAAACAGTGATCACTTGACAGATGTAAAAAGTGAAGGAACTGAGGGGTCCAGGAGAAAAGGTGTTCAGAGATTTGAGAGACGCCAAGATTTTAAAATTCTGAGCCAGGGACCTCAGGACAAGGTCACCTGCCTCAGGAAAACCAACTGCCAAGTGCAGAGGAAAAGCCACCTAAACCTGGTGAGAACAGAGGGTAAAAGTGCTCATCACAAAACCCAAGTATCAGAAAAAGACCAGGAACTTGATTATTAAAACTTGGCCCAGGGTGGAAGCCAGGGCTCAGGAACACTCCCCTCCCGCTGGCACAGAAACACAGGGCAGGCCAGCAACAACCAGGCTCCAGCTCCACAGCAAGGGGCCATAGCAGGGAGCACAGCAGGAAGTAGCCCTAGAAATCCAGCACGTGGTTGAAAGGTTTCTTCTGCTGTGGGAAAATCAGAAATGTGCGTCTGGGAAATCAGTGGACTCGTACTATGGCTGGGGAGAAGAATGAAGGAACTGGCTGAAATCCTCATCAACTGGGGGCAGGATGACACAGTCTTCATCCAGATCACAGCATTTATTCATTCTGAAGGTTATAAAATCTGATTCAACAGTCAGAGTGGTGCAGTCCATGTGCTTAATGTTGGAATCATTGGAGAGATTGTACAAGGCGGTGGTCAGAAGAACAGACTGGAATCCGACTGTCTAGCTGGAGTTAGAGCTCCTGCCCTTACTGTCTGACCATGGAAAAGCTGGAGGGTGACACTCATACCCCTGCTGTAGAGCTGGCATGAACAAAGGCATTTAAGTCTCTTGCAGAACACAGGCTGGTACACACAAGTGCTACAGAAATGTGCTCTGCCCTCAGCTGTGTGGCCACCTGAGTTTACACCATGCACATCATAGCTTCCCGGGCAGAAGGTCATAGTACTCTGAGATGAATGTGTTTCATAAGTGTTTCAAAAAGTCAGATTTGTTCTTTGAATAGTGTTTTTATTCCTTACTCTGTTTTATCCCTATTTTCATATGTGTTATTATATCTAACACACACACTCATATACACACACATATAAATATGTTCTGCATAAGTACACGTACAGTTTTATATATATATATATATATATATATATATATATATATATATGTATATTATTTGCCTAAATTTATTTTATACTTATGCATACATTTGTTAACAAGAAACTCACTCTGACACTTGCAAAAACGACTTTAAACGGGGCTGCAATTGGTGTAAAGATTCATAATTGCAGGGAGATTGAGATCAACTCTAAAGACAACAAAGAGAGATAGAGATTTATAATCAAAAGTAGAGTCAAGGAGTCAACAAAAAAAAATACCAACAGGAAAATTTCAGCTGATTTAAGAGGATTCTTGCTAAAGGTAAGACAGAGTGAGCAGCTGTCAAGGGTGAAGGATGAGGAATTTCATAACATAGAGCAGGTGATCAGATATCAAGGGGAGTCCCATCAATCAGTCTTAGCAGGATTCCGGCTACCACTGGCTAGGCAGGGTTGAGGACAAGGCCCTGGGATGAGACCTTGATGAAAAAGAGGGCCCATGGGCCTGTCTAAAGTCCAGTCAAGGAGAGAAACCTCGTGAGTCCCTCCTCTATTCAGAGTAGAGGTACTGTTACCTCTGAACAATGTAAGTCCAGCACTCCTTCGAATGCCTCCTATTCCCTAATGACAGCTGCCATGACTTGGTGGTAGAGTACTCAGGGATAATTCTAGATGTTAGGCAAGACGTGTTCCAAGATGTCTGCAGGGCAGCAGCCCAGGGCCAGGCTGAGGGTCCTGCTCCTTCAGCTAGCTGGGCATCTTTTAGGAGAAATTTGGTTACCAGTCATCCACACTAAGGACCCTATAAGGATCCTGGGGGTCAGGTCTAGGTTCTCAGGGACACCAGTTAAGGAGGATGACCAAAAAATTGGTGAGTTATAGCCCAATGATAGGGAGAAAGAAGAGTTGAGATGTGGTAGGGACTGACCAAATCTGCAAGATGCCAAACCCATTCTGTTTCACAGATAGTCAAACCTCAAAGACAATCAAGGAAACCTTAATCTGATGGCACACAAAGGTGTGCTAGTTTCCCAGACCAGAACATTTCTTTCTACATAAATCACTCTTTATTTTTAAAGATAACCAAAGTAAGATTATTCTTCTTTACAAAATAAGTCCTATTCTGATTAGATTTGACCGGGCCATTTATATAAGTGCAACAAAGTGTTAATTGCCAATGTAGGTCTTTTTAAGTTTACATTTCTGACATCTTTCATAAGGAATCTCAGATTAGACTTTTAAAAGTCTCCTGAGGCTTAAGAAACAAGCCAAAAATCCCCAGGGGACTTCAACTTCAGTACTTATAGATTTGAGTGAATTCCTCCCTTCTCAAGGACTCAAATCATCATGAGCTTCTGGAGCCATCGAGAAATGACCTTCTATACTCACCTCAAAGGCTGGGGATGCTGCAAGCTGGGTGCCAGGCTGTTTTTCCCAAGCTTTGCAAGAATTGCCTCCAAGAAAGTCAGTCTCAGTTTCATAAAATTGGTCATATCTCATTCTCGGTACATCATTCTCAAGCATGACACACCAGTGGAAGGCTTGGTTATGTAAGTTTCCAGTTATGTGCTATGACAAGGACAGTTCCTTAGTGAAGTGTGTAAGTGGAGTCTCCGTGAGAGTTTCCAGAAGCTAGAGGGATTAGACAGGAAGAAGGGGGAAAAAAGTGTTTCACTTCTATTTACAAAAGTGTAATCTACAAGGTTTTTATGAACTATAATTTAAGAGAAAAGCAAAAGCAGTTTGTTGTGCCCGGAAAGTAGACACTGAACATCCACCAATACTCCAAAAAGTCATAATCACTCTTGATGAGCTCGCTCAGTCTCATGTACTTAATTTGTGACATGCTTGACCTTGTGTTAGTAATTTAATGGATCTATCTGGATCTATGCTCTTGGAGAAGAATTAGAATGAAACAAAAGCTATCTGTGGATGTGAAAAGATTTTTAAATGGTCATAGTTAAAGATGCTTTGGACTTTCCAGGGGCCTTCTTGGAAAGTCAGATCAACATTATGAAGAATTCATGTGAGATTTGATTCTAATAAGGGAAAATGTCAAAAATATTACAAGGTTTGATTAAATAAAATCTTAGGTTACCGTGAACCAATATTTAGCTTCTCTTTTAACTGAGATGACAATGAAATAATTCAAAATTAAATGTAGATCTCACAAAAATATAGTTCTTTTCTTAAATAAGAAGACCTGTTTCTCTTAAAATCAAGAGCAAATATTAAGCACATATAAAGCAGAGGGAATTTTTTTGATAAGATACTGCATTTCATATGTAGACACTTAAAAGGTAAAGAGAACTCTTGTATAATTTCTTATTAAGAGAAGACCAATAGTCTTAAAGAACCCGACTGTTTTAATAAAGAGAAATCCACATTCTAGTTCAGCATTGATGTGCTATCAATGCTAAACATTAAAAACAGAAGAACAATTTTATAAATAACTCCATCCAATCTTAGCCAGTTTTCAACAAATGATAAAATTTTTTTTTCCAAAATTTTTTTTTTCTGCAAACTGTCTACAGTTTTTTTATATCCATTCAGTTGTTCTTCTATGTTTTCTTCTAAGAAGGACACAATTAATTTTGTCCTTTAAATCATATATCCCACATTTCTAACAATGTTCTTTTCCTTTACTCTGGTTAAATTTTAAAATTTCACATTTTCATATCTTGATTATAAACGTAACCTATTAATGACCTTGTTTTTTTTTTTCTTTTTCTCACAGAGAAAAGTAGAAGACAGGCAAGTTTGCATTTTTGTGGAGACACCAGGATCCCATAGCTCCCTGGTCAGCTTGGTGGACCTGCATTACAGGTGTGGGATTCCTGAGTATGGGACTTTTAAGACTCAAATTTATTTTGCCTCTTTTTACCACATAAAAGAAAAAGATAAAATTTTAAAAATTATATTTAGGCTTCATGTTACAGTAATTTATCTTTTTGATTAATGAATACCTGTTGCTTAACTTCACATAACTCAAAGGTTGAAAATTACTGGGAATATTCTAGGAATGATTTTTAGACAATTCTAACATTAACCAAAGACAGCCATTGTTTCAAGTTATCTAACATTAACCAAAGACAGCCATTGTTTCAAGTTATGAATGAAGTTATTCATTCATATTTCATCTTTTTTTCCAAAGTTTTTTTTAATATTTATTTTTAATAGTAGTTGCTCACAATACTTTCATTTTATTCATCTTTATGTTGTGCCAAGAATCGAACCCAGGGCCTTGCATATGCTAGGTGAATGCTCTACAGCTGAGCCACAACCCCAGCCCCCTGTATTTCATCTTTACTTGTACATTTGTTCATAGGTTAAATTTATAACATTTATACTCTAAGACATCCAGTATCTTACCTCATTTAATTAGTAAGATAAAGCAGAATATAAATGAATGCTCACATTATGCTTAATTCTGATACCCCAGAAAACATACTGGTTTTTAATAAGTCAGTTTTAAATAGTCTTATTAGTCAAAGATCTACTCAAGTCATGTGAAAGTGGAAAACATTTGGGTTAGTTACTATATTTCTGGGATTTCTAAGACTATTTATGTAAGCACTTATCTATCTCTGCAGCCTTTGAATGCAATTCTTTCACAGGATTCCGTGATTGAACGTGATAATACCATCCACAGTCAGAAAAGCATCACACACACAGAGCATATGTGCCTGCACACCACAAACACGCAGACAGATGCCAATACAGCACTTACAGCTTTCATTCTAAGCATGTGATTGTGAATCACATAAACAGTACTATAAACTCCTGGTTTTGTGAAATCGTGGCTCACTTGGCTCTGGTTTGTTTCTGAGTCGTGTTTCTGTTGGATGGAGAGCATTCAGCCTACTTGCTCAGTAGCAGAGCTAGTGATTTCTACGCTGATTTGTGGGGGATGCTTTAAGATCTTCTTTTCCCCTGGTATGCAGTGGCCTGAGTCCCTGGAGAGTCTGTGATGGGGGGTAGGGGCCAAAATTTCAAGGTGGAAGGTGCTGGGGGAGGGGCTGGAATACCCACAGAAAAGTGTCACAGTGTGTTCAGAGGGAGAGAGGAGGTCGGGGTTTGAAGATGTTCAAATCAGAGGACTCAGGGACTTGAAGAGAAGATGGAAGATGGAACAAGGAGGATTGTAACCAGAAAGGGGAGGACGGAGGAGGTATCTGAAGTTCACCAAAGAAGTTTCAAATCATCCTTATGAGATCCTGCCAGTAAGGCATCACAGGCAGAGGGTGCAGTCGGAGGGGTTGAGGAGGCTGTGGGGTCAGAGGACAGTGGAAGGTGTCATCACGGAGAAGCTTCTGTGTTCTGAAGGAGCTGCAGCTCGCAGGGAAGCCTCCCGGTCTCCATCCAGCCTGTGTCTTATGATCAGATGCCCAGGGTACCAGGACCCTCACCCACTGCTGAAGGAGACCTCATCAAAGAGCAGGGGATTTCCCACTCAAAGGCTAGGGAGTCAATCCCTCTCACAGAGAGCCATGAAGACACCGTCCTGGAACATCCTTTTCTTAGCAGGAGCTAGAGCCCTGACCCTCCCTTGAGAATATACTCACAAGCTTATTACTCCTCAGACAAACTTCTTCCTCCAGAGCCCTGGGTTGGATGGTGAGTTAGACTCATATCTCTCCTAAAATGTTAAATGTTACACTTTAATAGGATTCTTGCTATTAAACAACCAGGGTGGGCAAAATTCAAGACCAGGCCCAGAACAAGGCTTAGTACAAAGAGGGCTCAAAGGCCCTGCTTAGATTAGGTCAGGGAGAGAGTCTTTGTTATCCCCAAACCACCATCCACTTACAGTATCCATGGACCTCTCCATGCATGCACCTCTGGATCCACCTATCTACCTACCTAGTCTATTCATGTATATATTTTGACATTCGTATCATCATCTTTTTTCCCTACATTTATTTCTAATTACAAAGTGTTATTTTATTTATTTATTCATCGTAATTCTTCTCCAAAAGCATTTGTGCTTTTGAAGTTAAAGCCTGTATGTCAGGGATATGATGCACTTTCTGGAAGCATTCCTAAGGGAAATGCCAGAGGACCTGCTGCAGCCCTGACCCAGCCCCTCTGTGGCTGGAGCCTGAGAAGATGTGGAGCTTGACACCATGTCACAAGATCTCTCAGATGTTTTCCAACTTAAGGGGAAACCACCAGAGTTTGCCTCAACATAAACTTCCACAGTTCCAAAATAGGATCCACAGACTGTGGCCCCATGTTCAGGTAACACCCCTACAAAGTGATATTGATTATTTTACAGGCCAATAGGCTCAACTTGATAGCATTTGATTTGAACCAATCTGTCCTGAGTTATCTACAGAAAATATCAATTTTTATGAAAAGCAATTCAATGAACAAAATCTAAATTTAAATTTACATTCATTTTGGATTTTACTTAAATCTTAACTCACTGAAAAATAAAACATCCCTGTATGTAGTTGCTGCACATTTATCAGATCTCCCTGTCAGCTGTACCAAGGGAGGGGTCCTTTTTATGCTTCCTACTTGCTTGAACAGTGAAGAACCGAGACAATTCCTGTTATACAAACAGGAGCTTACTTACCCTCCAAGATCAAAGCTCTTATTATAGTTAAATTAAAATATTAATGGCAATTGTTTGCTTTACCTTTTAGGATTGAAACATGATACCATTTCTTTTCATAAGTACCTTAAAAAAGTTAAAAAAAAAACTATATTGTTTTTGGGCTAGGGCTATAGTTCAGTGGCAAAGCACTTGTCTAGCATGTGTGAAGCACTGGGTTTGATCCTCAGCACCACATAAAAATTAACATATAAAATAAAGGTATTCTGTCCATCTACAACTACCAAAAAAAATTTTAAAAACCTATATTGTTTTTAAAGTATCATGAACACATGAAATATATAAAAAGGCTTGGTAGAGAGTTTAGATATAACAGTTCCTATTATAAGCCCTTTTCTACATCCACAATCTTTAGGATTGTGAATGTGCTACAAAAAGAGTCATGGAGATAACAAAAAAAGAGAAATCAACTTCAAAAAAAGTTTGGAGATATCTTTTGTGTAGCCTTTTTAACACCTCACTTTGAAACTTTGTTTCCTCTGGTATACAGGTAGGCTACAACTAAATGCCACTCTCCATCTTTAGAATCTCCCCTTGGTTTAATTCAGTTAGTTTTAAATTTGCTAGTATGCTTTAGGGCAAGGCATGCAATCATTTCAGGAACTTTCTGATTCCTAGTTCTGAGGGAGACTTCTCCAATCAGGCAAGTTTAAAGAGGCATGTTGCTCACCTCAGGCACACATCATTTGCTTAATGCACTTGATTTCTTAGCCTTTGCTCTAGACTCCTAAACAGAGAGTGATATGTGGACTTATAAAACATGCAACATCATTGAGAAAATAAACTTTTTATTTACATGCCTGAGTAATTTTGAGTTTGTCTTTGCAAAGAATTCTGTCAAGAGAAATAAAGGAAAAAATGTTTCCATTTTTGTGTGTGTGTGTGTGTGTGTGTGCATGGGGATGTTGACTAACCAGTGAGAGCCCAAACTTCAGTGTTTCTGATATGAGAATTTGGGTAAATTTATATTATAAAGTTATTGCAATTTTTCTATTACAATTATAATAAAGCAGTTATTATATTTGCAGCCTTAAAATTGTTTTTTTTTTTAAAAACAATGTGCTTTATTGAGATAAATGTGATGCAGGTATGAGATTACTGATAGAATGTAGCTTTCTTATTTGACAAAAATGCCTTTTCACACTGTACTGTTCATACTGAGATGCCATACAAACAATAGTTTTTTTAAAAGGGGTTCTGAAGTACGAGAGTGCACAACTCAAATTGCATCTCTGCAACATACTTGTGCTGAGACCTTGATCGTAGCATTTAAAGCATCTGCTGGTAGTAATGTCCTAATGGTTGTAGGGACAGATCACAGCAGAGCACTCAGTTCTTTGGCCATATTAAGTGTTCACGATCAGCATTTGGAAGCAACATCATTCTTCCAACACACTTCTCACATCCAGACATCTTCTCCTAAATATGAAGGAAGGAACCCATACAATGTACACTCTCATTTTCACCGTATAACTTTAAGAGACCCATGAGCATTATGGGAGAAAAACCTGGAAGGCCAATCATCTCATCCTTTCATAAGAGTTAATTTTGTTTGCATTTGTATTTCAAAGATATTTGAGACATGAACAATGGAGAGAAGGAAATTCTTAAGCTCAAAACATCACAAAATCTTTCTGAAGTTTTCAAATTACACAATTATGTCAATTTGCATTTAGCAAAAATAAAGCCACATTTTTGTCCTTCTATAACTTGATGTAAGGGAATTCCCAGAGGCCTCTCCCTGGAACGTTTTTGCATACTAATTATGCAATGGCTTAAATCACAGCAGCAGCACCATCTATTGGGGATATTTTTTTCCCCTAAAACGAATGTTTCTGGAATTCAGGAAGAAAATATAATAAAATAAATTTAGGATCACTTCAGTTCTCCATTAAGATAAAGAGACAAAATTTATTTTAACAAATAATTTTTTTTCTAACAAACAAACTCAGAAATTTATTGAGAACCGTAAATTAAAAATCATATGACACCCACTGTTTGGTGCAGTATATTTTGAGACATTTAAAAAAAGTATGAAAAAGTAATAGGTCTTTGGGGAGAATAAGTCTTCCCTAATTAACACAGCCTGATGCACGCATGCCTTTTGCCTGCTAATGACTGGGGAGATGTGGCAATTTCCTTTAAAACTCCAGCCCCTTGTCATGCTTTTATGCCAAGGTAATTCAGATGCGATGGGTGAAGAGAAGATTAGGCCATGATCCACTGATCATAACTTTCTACTGGATTTATGGCTCCAGCTGGTCTAATTACTCTCAACAATTCTCAATCTCTGTCTGTCTGGGAGACCAGATGTAATTTCTACCTTCTGGTGAAATAAATTCTGAAGATTGAATACAAAAAATAATTGCAAAACACAGGCAAAACAATTGAGAGGGAGAAGTGTAAGTAAAACTCTATACCCAAGCAAAGACACTGGGTCCGTCGTCTCTTCTATTGAGAGCAAGTTTTCAGAATGGCTTAAAATATAGAGAAGGCTACGATAGTGGTAAATTTTAATTATAGATATTATTCATACTCACATACTCACATGTGCACAAATACATGTGTGCAGAGTTGCAGAAATATAATACATACAGAAGTCATGATTCTAAACCCGTGCCTTCTGGGCTCATAGTTCTCCTTTTTTTTTTTTTCTTAAGTAAGATCTTTATTCATTTAATTAATATCATGTACAAACACCAAAGTGCTAGGCATGGCTCCCTGATGGGTCTGTTGAAGACAGACATCAACTGCTGTCTCATTTGATCTTTGCTACATGTCTGTTTCTAAGGATTTGACTACTTCTCACATGATTCTGACATTCCAAGTAACTCGCCACCTAGCAGGAAAGAAGAGACCAGGAGGTATAAAATGGGCAATTCAAGACTGTCCTGTGTTAAAAGCACCGAGCATTCCCTGAGTCTGCCCCATACACTGTAGTACTTCCAAGGCTGGTCCAGGAGCCCTCATCAGCCATTAGTGGGCTAAAGATCCCACCGTGTTCAGGTGGGGAAGGGAGGTAACACAGGAGCTCTTAATTGAGATATCAACTAATGTTCAGTATTCCATGTCAGTGCCAGAATAACATTCTCCTCTTCATATGTGAAAAATGTAAACTACGTTCTTCACCTCAGCACATAGGCACTCAAAGTTTCCTCCCACACCCTCTCCAGTCTACCCCTCACCATCCATTAAACTTGATACCCTCCAGGCTGATTTTAACAAGGACAGAGTTCTTGATTCACACTGAGTGTGTCTTCATTTTTCTGTCATCCTCTGTAAGCACACTATCTGGCCCCTAGGCAACCACAGATATTTTGTGGAATGAAAAAGGAAATATCTACACCTGGTTCCCAAAAGCATAGATCATTTTTATGAGTAATATAATTGCTCTTTCCATTGACAGTTTACAATTCCAGAATATGGTATCCTGACATGGTGCTGAAAATATAAAAAGAAGACAGGTTTTCACATCCTAAATTTGCTTTTCAGTGATAGACTACTTTCTGGAAATATACTGTTTGGGATTTAAATTTACGTGATTATTTAAAAATAGCATTCCAAAGACAAACATTTCATAGAATAGTACACTCTTAAAGCTGGCTAAAATCTTCAAAGAGACCCATGTAAAAATATTGCAAGTGAGGTATTTTAGTAAGGAAAATTTGCCAAGTGTTACTTAACTGAGCTATATTTTAGATAGTCTTTTTTACTTCGATATGCTTAAGTCAGGTGTATAATAATGATAATCCCAGAATCATAGTAAATGATCAATTTTTAGTGTAAAGTCAAGGGAATAATTATATGTCCTATGTGCTAGGGCACTTGGAAGCAAATGAGATGGGCACATGCATTTTTAAATTAATAAAGTAGGATTCAATAGATGTCAAACAGCTAGGAGATGCACATTGCGAAGCATTGCTGATTTTCTACAACTTAGTGTCCTTTGCAACCTGATATGTAATCCAAGGCGAAATCAGTATTCCTGAAGAATATGGAGGGACGATGGTGAACATGTAGGCACTGCTAGTCAGGATGCAGGACTGGTGGTGGTTCATTAATAAGCCGCTTCCACTCCTTAGCTGGCTCCCCTGCAAGGAGGCATCCTCACCCTGGGGAGTCCTGCTGTAGGCATTAAGAAGAGGGAATGAAGATTCCTTCTCCAAATTAAGTTGTCAAGCAGCTCATTTACAAGACACAGCAAATGCATGTGGGCAAGCTGATGAAGATGGTGATTTATGACGCTGTAGACACTTAAGTGATTCCAGTGATGGAAATCCACAGCAAAACCCACTTAGGAAGATGGAACAGAACTCCTATTATCTGTAGGAGGTAAAATTATGTGCCTTTTGCCCTTGCAAATTTCAAGTTACCCTACTGGGTTTGAGGATGTAAGGAAAGCTCATTTGGTTAAGATTCATATTTCTGTTAATGTTATTATACAAACTCACATACATGACATTTTTTGAAGTTTATAGTCAAGAGATCTTTTAAAAGACTTTCAGCATAACTTTTTGCTATTTGGGGGAGGGAGAGAGGCTGCAAGGACTGAATGTGTCCAATCACATCACTCTATGTAACATAACAACATTTGATATATCTACAAAAAATGAATTGGAGCCTGACTGCAAAAGCAGTAAATATGTTTTTTGGAGAATTTTATATGCAAAAAATATGGTTTGAAATGCTAGGCAAATTCATAAACAGATTTGACTAATGATTTTGGCCATCACCAGCTAACCTCTTCCCAATGTATAGAGAAAAAGTTACAGGAAACAAAGAGTAAAACAATAAAACCAGGGTGGGAAGAGTATGTTATTCTTTTCATTATGTTTGGTGTGTTTGAGCCTTAAAGGCTAACAAAAATAATTTTAAGACTCTTACGAATTTATAAGCTTGGCTCTTAAATTTTAAAATGTTTGTAATTTCCCATTTTAGTAACAAAGTGTCCATTTTGGAAACAGAATTTCAATAAGTAAATTTTCACATAAGCAAAGCAAAAGGACAAAACTCATTATAGTCTTACAGTTTTTACAAGTGATTTCACAGAGTGAACCACTGACCCTTTAGAATGATTCAACACAACCAGCTTCTATGAGTTTCCCATTTATTTACACCATGTTAAAAAATAATAAGAATTCCTTCAACCATGTGCATTTATGCATTAGATAATTATGTATTTCGTATGCCATAGAAATATAAACAAACGTTGACCATTTTATTCTCAGCCATGTTATCTTCTTACAACGTTTGTTCCTTTATAAAAGATGCAAAATGTGGGCTCAGGAATTGACAGAACAGATTTGGCTCCTTTTGGCACAGCTGAAGCACAGGAAGGAGCAGCCGCTGCTTTTGTTTTGCTTGTAGAAAGTGATTCATCAAATTTTCCTCTTACATCTTCCAGATTCCAGGAGAATGTAGCCGATCCATGTAATTTTTTATTATATTACCATGTTAACAGATCAGGTAGGTGTGTTTGTAAGTGTATTCACAGTTCAACAGTATGATGTAATAGTTACTATGCATATGCCCACTGTAATTTCCTTAATAACAATACCACAAGTAAAATAAAATATTCAGCAAAGGTTTTGTTTTGCTTTATATGTATATTCTATTTTTCTTTCTGAATTTCAATATAGATTTAGCTAATTCTTTTTTAAACAAGTAAATCTATGTCATCTCTACAGGGTTCCATGAGTTTTCATGCTAATGATAAGTAGGTTTTTATCACATGTACTCTGAGCAGCCTTAGAAAGCACACATTGTAGAAATGTTGATCATTTCACTTGCACATAAACACATATATTAAAAATATTAGGGCACAAAAACGGCTCAGGAATTACAGATGGTAACAACAGTTTCCCGGGACCTGGTGTTGAATCACTGGGGCTGTATTTCAAATTGGAATATAAGTGAAGAAAATTTCTCTTAAGGGCATTTACAATTTAGTAGAACTAACATTTTTCAACTAAAGTAACTTAATTTTAAAATGCCATAATATTAACTATATTAATCAAATTATATTTTTTAAATTATATCAGAAATGTTACATTTGTGTATTTTTCTAAAAGATGGGCAGTACATATTGTAACATAAAGATGAACAGGAACCCCACAGGACAGCCAAAAATCCCAACTGAGCATGGAATTAAATTAAAATTTATGCATTGTGATATTATTATCATCCCTAAAAATCAAACTAATGGAACCCTCAATATAGCACTGCAGTTTTAATAGTCCACTGAGAAACATGGAAATTTGCCTTCATGTACGATTGCCCTCCTGTCAGATATTCATTTAAAATGATCTTCACAAATTGGATGTTGAAAAAAACCTGTCTTTCTGGTAATGCTTCTGCCACAGTAACACCCACATTACCCCAATGCCCTGTTTTCAAAGCACTTCTGGGGGCCCCTCACAACAGCTC
Organism: Urocitellus parryii; assembly: GCF_045843805.1. Lineage (NCBI taxonomy): Eukaryota > Metazoa > Chordata > Mammalia > Rodentia > Sciuridae > Urocitellus > Urocitellus parryii. The sequence goes on along the minus strand of NC_135543.1, from coordinate 5,635,945 downwards.
CCGGGGGCGGCTGACCACACAGGGCCATGATCTCACTCTGCAGACAAGAAAACCCAGACCCCACGCCAAGGCTGCCAAGACTTGCTGTGGCATGTTACACACCTCTTTTTTCCAATAAAAGGAAAATGCACGTCAGCTTTAGATCTGACCTATATATGTGTGGACCATAACTGGAAGCTTCATATCTCTCAAGGTTCTCAGCCAAATCCAGCCCGGGCAGATGCCTGGGTAGATGGTGAACAACTTGAGAGAGGCTCTCAGCAGGGCCTCCTCCTAGTGTCACTGCCCACACCCAAATCAATAAAGAAACGGGTGGGGAAAGAGGTGGAATTGCAAGATGAAGCTGCTTTACTAACATAAAATAAGCTCCTGAAATATACTTAGTTTTAGATAGGTCAATTGAACAACTTATTTATTAGACAGTATAACCCAATAACAATCAGCATGTAATAAAGGTATCAATACAAACAAATACACGTATTTATATATTAAGGGATAAAAGTAACAAGTACTCATATTGTCCTCTAATGAGGTTTCCTGTTTGTTTTAAACTGAACACAAAGTTAAGGAAATGAGTGAAACAGGATTCAAATAACTGAGAACAACAAAGGGCGCACACTCCAGCTAGCTGCCTTCTATTTCTGTCCCCAGCATTAATAAACAATGTCCACTCCGGGAAGTAAGTCTCCTACTCACAGAAACAAAGGACTCTACAAGACTTTTGGTTGATTTATTTCCTCACAAACTTTGAACTCAAATCAAATTCTGTGTTTTACTGTGTTCTTCACTTAAGGACAGTAAAACTTAGACCCTTGGTCAAACCTCTTTTCGTAATCCCAACTGGGTGCACTGGAAACCCAAGGCCTCCCATCCTCACACAGTCTGGAAAGGACTCCTGTGACTCCCAGTGTTGCTGTCTTTTATTAAATTAGTTGTCACTGTTGGATTGGTTCTTGGACCACTTCCGAGATCGTGTGATGGCAGCGGGCAGCCTACCATAAAACCTTCTTAATGCTATCACCTCTGTGTTTCTCCCCAAACTCTTCCTGTTAGAAAATACTGCAAGTAAAAATTGAATGTATTTAAGTATGCAATACCCACCAGACCCACAGCTGCATCTGCATACAGGGGTGCGTGTTTGTGTGTGTACTTTTAAAAGAGGCACCATATGGATTTCAAGTCCCCAAGTCCTTGACACTTGGCCTTTACTTCCCCAATTACTTTGACAGTTGGGAGACGATACAGAGGGATTAGAGCAAGCCAGACATCAAACCCATTTATTCTGAATCTTAAATTGTGAGTTTTATCAATATTTTGGTTACATTGTTACACAAAGAACAAATTAACATCCTGTTTGAGGTCTCATATTTGATTGCTTTGGGATCAGTGACACTTCCTTGGCATAGGAGCCCTGCACCCATCATCTCTCAGCTGTGTCTTAATAACAGTGTTGCACAAAAAGCATTTGTAAAACCGCTCCCGGGTGCTTTGACCAATACCTTTAGTTGCTGTGGCTTCCGAGTGGTTTCCTGCCAGGTGCCTGCCCCAGTGTCAACCAAGACCTTTCCTTAGCAGATTAACAGAAGATCCCAAGGAAGAGGGGCTGATCCTGTCTTCTTTGTAGCACCTGATCACTGTGCTCTCTCAAGGTGGATCCAAACAAGGTAAAGCACTCCAGGAAAACAGGGCTGAGGGGATCTGGTCACGACAGCGCCACAAGCAGCACAGTTCATGCCCACCCAGCAATGCCAGGTTCTTAAAGGATTCCAAGTATAAATAAAAAATAAATAAAATCCAGGTTGCGAGTTCTAAAGATGCATCTGAGAGACTCTCTCAGGAAGAAAAAGCAGACGTGTCCATTTGCTATTGTTACTCTGATAGACAGATACTTTTGGTTTGGTAAGGTCTCATTCAAAACAAAATATACAGGTTTTGTTTTGTTTTGTTTTATCTCATCCATGAATTCAGCATACATTTTCTCCCTCCACCCCAACCCCAGTGCAGAAGTTAAAAGTGGGGTAAGGATGGAGGGCCCCGTGTGCCAAGAAAATAAAGCTGCTCAAGAAAACAAACAACACAAAACAAAACCGCAGTCAGTCCAGTCTTGCACACTTGGCTCCTCTGGATAAAGCACTTCCTGACAGGTTCACAATGCCCCGCCCCCTCCCATCCACCCAGGGGAAAAGTACAGAATGAGGGTGAAGCCATTCTTCCTCTTAAGGCTCTACAGACACACAGGGGACACAGGTCAAGGACTGTCCCAAGGGTAGTTCTTTGCCAGGCTCTTGCTTTGAGCCCCGACTGCAACCTGCAGTCCATCCTGGGGTCCACAGCAGTGCTCCTGCCACCGGGACAATGACACAATGTACAAACAAAAGAAGGTAAGTCAATGGTCCCAACAATAGAATCCAATATTGACTTTACAATCACAGGTACAAACTGCTCAAATCGATAATTTCATTTCTCCTTAAGACCTTGTCGTCTAAAACTAATTAGAGGCCAGGTTCCCGAGGAATTGTCAATATTCAAAGAAAATACTGGAGATTTAGGAGGAAATCATTCTTGGACCGCAACAGTCTGACAGAGGCTGGAAATGTGTTGTCCTATTCTGGCAAGTTGAGGGTGTTATGAAGGGGGGATTCCTGCGTCCAGATTGCAACTTCCCCATCATTCGGGGGGGCTGAGTCTATAGAGGAAAAACCAAGAAGCCCGAGAACGTGGAGTACTTCCAGCCCCCCATAAGGTTGCCCCTCTCCAGTTTAAGGTGCACTTTGTCCTCCCTTTCCATGAGCAGCAGGACTCCATTGCTGGCCGCTTCTCGGGTCACATCCTGGTCTCCTGCAAATGCTGAGATCACTGGGTAGCCATTCTGCATTAAACTGACCTAAAATGCAGAGGGGAAAGCTCAGCAGACCATAAAGAATCCCACTCCCACCTGCTGTTTTCTTCCCCACCCCCATCCTTAGAGCCCACACCTGGGGCCTGATGGAGAGGATCCCCAGTGAGCTCAGGGCCAAGCACCTCTGGAGAGCCCAGTTCCTTAGTTCCTCAGCCTCACAGAGCCAAGGAATGGGCCTTCAGCAGTGAGAAATCATTAACCAGACTGCATGGGCCCCCCTAGGAAAGCTACCCACCTGGATGGTTTGCCTGTTGTACACTTTGACCACATGGAAGCTGAAGCTATAGATCCCTTTTCGCGGAGCTACAAATATACTGGAGGCAAGATCAAAATGGTTGCCGATATTTACTAAGACCTGAAAAAGAAGAAGGAATACAGTACTAACAGCCAGCTGCTGCTCAGCCTGTTTTAATGATGCTCAGACAACCACTGACACCGGTTCCTGCATTAATGCAGAGCAGCCGGCAACACTGGCTCGGCTCAGCCAGGCCTCTCCAGGAAGAGGGCAGAACTGAAGTTATACCATCCTGCAGCAGGAACCGATTTCAAAGTTATTCTAATATATCATCATTTTTAAAGATTTTTCAACTATGATTTATTCATGCATTCAGAAAATGAGTGTGAATTTGATATGCTTGGAGTCAGGGCAAAGAGAAAGGGACTGGAGACAGTCCCTTTGGTAAATAGCAGCAGCTCAAGTCTGTTCCTGAGATCTGTGGGTTACCTACCACACCTTCAACATGATGCTTTGTTTCACAAACACAGTTCCATACCTGATGTGGGGGAAAGGGCCATGGAGCAAGAGGCAGATTCAGTGAGATTGCTGCCATAAAAGGAAGCCAGGATCTAACTCCACCTGCCCCCAGGGAAGCAATGGTCTCTGAGATGTGCCCCCCCCCATTTCCCAGCCCCTGGCATCACACAGTAGGTGCTCAATAATGCATACTGAATGAAAGAGCTTTGTCAGTAAACAAGGACTGCTGCCTGCTTCTCCTCACTTTCCTCTGAGCAACCTGTTTTACCTGTTAGTTGAGCAATGGTGTCATGCAGATGAGTTTCAATAAATAAAAAGAATTGAACTGGTAGCTTGGGCACCCACAGCTCAAACTAAGAGAATCCTACAACATGCAAGAAAATAAATGAGAGAATTAGCCACCTGACAGGAGATCACATGAGCCTGTCAAAGGATTTCCTCAAATATGAGGGGACCAGAGGGTTACAGTATCATAGCAGAATTGGTAGAATGGCAGGTTCCCAGTTATGACCCAACCCCCTTTCAGACATTTCTAGACAGAATCTGGCCAATCTGTCCAGATCCCGCCCCCGTCCCTCCTCATATACAAATTATAATTCAGTAAAAATAATAAAATGGCCCACTGGCGCTTTGGTTTCTAAAACAGAAAGCCAACAGCAACAACACCCTAGATTCAAGACTTCATCATCTGATCAGAAAATAAGCCTCAGCCTGAGTAACTCTGGTGGTTACTTCTTACACACTCATTGTAAGTGAACAGCTGCGACCCTGAAGGCAGTGTGTGAAGCTGAGGTAGTTTGGGGAACTCTCCAGTGTCCTGGACCCTCCCCTCAGCCCACCTGGGCCCCACTGTTGAAGAGGAAGCCCTCCAGGGCCCCTGCTTCTCACCATGCTTTAAAGGAGAATAAAGAATTCCCCACTTGGGCCCTGAGGGTTGCTCCTTCCCTTCACAGGCCTCCTTTGCCTCAGTTCTGAATTTAGAAAACTGGCAAATTCACAGATGAAAGGACACCCATCCTGGCCCTGAAAAGTGGACCTCAGTTAAGACCTCGCCCTGCTCAGTTTCCTTATCTGTGAATTAGAATTCTATCACTACTGATCCTGCCCTTCATCACCGTGTTCTTGAAACCCCAAAGAAATGCCGTGGAAGCTATTGGTAAGACATTGGGAAATGAAAAATAGTTACAAAATAATAGCACATAGAGAACAACTCATTAATAGAGCACACAGTTCCCGAATGCTCTTTCATTGTTATCTCCAAGATTTGGAAATGAGTAAAATATTTTTATATCTTAAATAAATAAAAACATAAAAGAAAAATCCCCCCTCCCTCTGAAACACACCCCTTCAAACAGAAGATCCTTAATAAGATTTACAAAATGAATACCCTGGCCTAAAAGAGGCCAGGTGTGTGTGTGCCTGCTATTAGGTTCTGGAGCTGACTGGTGGAGACAATAAAGCCACCAGAAAGTGCTCCCAAGAGCACAGATATGCTCAGGGATGGCCCAGTGCTCCTTTGTGTGGGAAGTGCTTGGGCAAAAGGATTAGCTGATGAGGTAAAGTTTGAAAAACACTAAAAGGCTTTTTAATTTGTTTCTGAAAAAGAATAGGAATCAACCCGGAAGGACACAAAAGGATGGTCATAACCTTCAACCCTTAACACCAATCACCCAGAGAAAGAATTGCAAAGGTTTGACCCTGTCTGAGTCTTGATTGCTTGGAACCCAGTGACAGAAGTTAAGTGACTTGCAGCAAAGTAAGTCACTGCTCTTTGTTCTTATTTATACAGCTAAATTACATATTGACATATTGTGTACAGGGCATTTGCATACTGTATGTTTCATTTTCTATACCTTGTTTTTATATAGCCATGTTACTTTGTTTTATATTTATATAATGATTCCTGCTCTTTCCCCTACAACCTTCCTCACTTATTTTTCTCCCTACTCCATCTTTTAAAATAAACATCTCTTCTGTGATCTGGGCTAGGCTTTTGGAGTATTCCTTTTCTGAATGGAGGAGTTTGGAATGCACTCAGCCCTTAGATTGGCACCTGACTGCCTGAAGATCATCAACCAACCCCAGCAAAAAGTAATACTGGCAACGTTTCCTTTTGGGAAATATATTTCAAATATCAGTTTTACAGGACCTTTACCTTTGATATCTTTAAGGGATTCTCAGTAATCCAAGTGCTCAGTAAACTGGTAATTTAAGAATACGAATGCTGCAATGTGGAAAAGGAGTGAATAGAAAGAGAACAGCGAGCCAAAAGGTAGGGCAGAGCAGAGAGGAGGGAGCTCCAGGGAACTCCAGGTCCGAGAAAGGGGAACCTCAGCTCTGGCCCCCTGCCCCGCCTTCCCCTCCCAGGCGGCGGGTGGGCGAGGGAGCCGGCTGACCTGGTCGAAGTAGATGGTCATGGTGCGGTTGCTCATCTCCGACGGCTCGTGGTTGGTACTCCGTGTGGCAGAGAAGGCCACCTTGGCGCTGCCGGAGCGCACGGAGATGCCCAGGGAGGAGGTGACCGCGCCATCCGCCGACGGGCTCGAGTCGCACACCACCAGGCACTTGCCCTCGAGTACGATGGGCTCCGTGTCGTTCTGCGCCCGCACCGGGCAGCAGGCTGGTAGCAGCAGCAGCAGCAAGGCCAGCGCCGCCCCCAGGCAGGAGCCACAGTCGGCCGGCTCGCGCAGCGCCCCCCGGCGCCCGGGCATGGTCAGCCGCGGCCCGCGGGGGCCCCGGCCGGGCGCCGGCATCTGGGCTGGGGGGCGGCGCGCAAGGCAGAGGCAGGCGTGGGCTGGAAGAGCGCCAGGGAGCGCGCAGGATCGCTCCGGGACAAAAGTAGCCTTCTCTGGCCTCGGTCCCCTGCTTTCCTGGTCAAGGCCAAGGGAGTTCTCAGAAGGAGGGTGCCAGCGGACCTGTCAGGGCAAAGAACCCAAACCCTTAGGTAGGGAGGCAAAGCTAGGGGGAGGGGCGGAGGGGAGCAGTGCCAGCGGCTCTTGGGCTCCCTTCCGGAAGGCCGTCCCCCTGGTCTGAGCACAACTACCCCCATCCCCGACTTGGCCCAACAGGTTCAGAGAAAGCCCGGGCGCGCGGTACTGCGCGTCGGTGAAGGCTCCTGCGTGGCTCGCGCAGGGGTGCGTGAGGTCAAGGACCCGCGATGCTGCAGAACCTCATTGCTAAGACAGAGTCCGAGACCCTGGAGAGGGCGTCAGCGCCGCCCCCTGCCCACTCAGCTAAAGGAAGAGGGGGTTTAAGAAGCGGATAAAGAAAAAGAAACTGATTTACCGTCTTCATTTCAGCGTCATTTTCTTGAAAGTCAACCCCCCCCAAAAAAAAAAACCTCCTTTCCCTGCCTTTCCTTTAACCCTCTATTTTTCCATAAGAAGGTGTCTTGTGGCAGCTCGTTTTTTAAAAAATAATAATAATTCAATTTTCTACCCAAAGAACAAACCCCTAGAATCTCCTTAGGTGAATGGGATTAAGATGAGATAAAAAGGAAAGAGAGGAGAAAGACGGGTGCGGGTGCGGGGGAGACTAAAGCCAAGACCCACTCCTAAGGATCCCAGGGCTACTGATGAGCCCCCTTGGGTCCACCTCTTGGATTCTTCTCCTGCAAAGAGCTGAGGATTCCACCAACAGGAATCCCAGGCTTTGCTGATTTTCCAGCCCTTGTTTCTGAACCCCGCGTCCGCTCTTCGCCTGTAAATTTCTGCTAACTTATATGCCTTTTGGCACTTTCACCCCGTCCCCTCTTTCATTAAACCAGACAGGTCATTCCGATACCCATCCAAGAAGCAAAACGCAAAGATGCCTGCCTCCTCACGGCTCTCAGCCTCAGAACAACTCTTCCAGTGTTCTTTCTAAGAACAAGAGAAGTTTATTCTCGATAAATATTCTCTGTCCTCAGTCCCCATGCAAGATGATTGCGATGTTCTTCCCTCACCCTCCTCTCTCTCTCTCTCTCTCTCTCTCTCTCTCTCTCTCTCTCTCTCTCTCTCTCTCTCTCCCGTAGAACATAGACTTGTGATGGTCCTCATGAAAATGCATGCAAGAGGGCAGTTAACTCGAGGATCCTGGAGGGTAGGGCCGGGATTTGGTTACCTGGAACATCCATGATGGGCGAGTACAGCTGTCCGCGAAGTTGTTCTGCTTAGAGAAAATGAGGCGAGCGGTAGCTGGCGGGAGGAGGACTCGGAGCGCGACCCTTTCTCCCAGCGCGTGGCCAATAACCGCGCCGCCCCGCCCTGCCGCTTTCCCGCGCCGGCCCGCGCGGGCTCCCGGTACACACCACGCCCCGCGCCCGCGCGCCCCGCGGCCGCACCGCGCCGCGCCCCACTCTGCGTTCGCCCGGTGCCTTTAGCCCATACGCTTCGCGCCGGGCACTGAGCCGCACGGAGTCCTCAGCCGCACCACGCGAAGCCCGCTGCCTGGGGCTTCTCAGCTGCTGCGCCCAGCGCGCCCACAGCGCGCATCGCTGGCGGGACCTCTTGGCCCTGGCCTTTCCTCCAGACTCCGGAGGGCAAAGCCCAGCGTTGCCAACGCCCTAAGGCCTGTGTGCATAGCAGTCGTCCGGGGCTCGGTGTGCCTTCCCGCCGCCCGCATCCCCACCCCGCACTCAGCACCCTGCACCGCCTTGGTCCAGCTCTCACCCAAACACCCAGAGCGAAATCCTCTTAGATGCCTTTTAAAAAATTAGGCACCTTCAAAAGCACCAGTGGCGTCTCTTCTTTTAGATTCTTTCTTTCCTTTTCCAAATTCTCTCCAACTCTTAATCTTGAATAGCGTGATCACTTTCATAATTAAGAAGAGGACCAGAAAAAAAAAAAACAGTTAAAAAAAAAAAAAAGAAGACTGGTAAGGAGCTAGAAAGCTTTTGAATTTAAAGGTTTAAGGGCCGTGGTTCCAGAATCTCCAGTTTGGGAAACGTCAGGTTTTGGCAAGGATTGAAGAAATGCCTCCCGCCTAGGTTTATGTGTCTGCTCCTCTGAACCTCGGGGCTCCTGGAGCGCTTTGGCACCGCGCTGATTTATTAAAACGTCGGCTCTAAGCTCTAACGACCTGGGTAGACGCGCCGGGTTCCCCAATTGCGCCTGCAGCAAGGGCGAGACGCACAAGCACGGACGCGGGGCGCCACCTATGGGTGCTGGTGCCTCCCTGCCGCAGGCTGCGGACAAGCGGACTCAGGCAGAACCTTGGGGGAGTCCTAGGGACCAGGATGGGGTTTGCGGATAGTCTCCGTTCTCCCCTAAACGCAGTGCTTGCCTCTGCAAAAACACAAGAACAATGTGTAGAATTCTTTCCAGTATCCTTCAATATCTTTGCCTGCGACCAAAAAAGATAAAAAGTGAGGGGGGCAGCATTTTCATTTTTCAGATCTTTACCACTGACAGACTCTGCCAAGATGATAGTCGCTGCAGTAAGATTGTCTTCGGTTCTACACAAGGTTTGCACGGACTACTGGCTGATAGTCCATACCACCCTTAAACAAAGGTAGTACAGTCTTTAAATGGCACTTTATAACCTGATGTTTTAAAAAAAAATATTGGTCTTTGGCTTGCATAATAATGTCTTTTCTAATAGGCTGATCAGAGATGAACCCCAAGTCTACCAACGCAGTTCATTAGAACTGAACGAATGCATTTCTTATTCTTCCAGATTTTACTCGGAACCTTCTTTCCTTTGAAGATTTAGGCAGTATTTGGTTCCACTCTAAGAAATGCGTCTCTTCAGGTAAGCCTTCCGAAGGCCTTTTCTGTTGGCTTTCTCAGGCTGCTCTCTGTCTTAGAATAGAACTAACTGTAAGGCCTGTGCTGTGATGAAGCAGTCTACATCTAACCCGTCCAGCTGGAATGGAAGGCTAGGGCAGAGGGAACTCACAGCGCATGGTCAGGTGAGGCAAGCCATTTCCTGGGGGCCGAAGGATATTACAAGAGCCTATGAGTTAAATATATTCTATTGTACAGACTACAAAAGACTCCATAATCTGTCATCCCCCTAAACTATATCCACTAAAATCCAGACTACACTAAAACATTTTATTAATATATTGGTTGTGTACACTGGGCTTTGTGGGAAGTTTTTTTTTTTTTCCTAGGATACTACTCTCGTTTCTGAGAGTTTAACACAATGGAAATATCACCTTACTATTCCAGTAGCACATTATTTCAGATACTTCAACACTTCATCAGTTGATATTCTCTTCTTGTCAAAATAAACACAACTCTATCAGACCATCACCGAGAGTACTGATTTGGGTGCAAGACTAATTAAGAAAGGGTACTAGATCCATGAAAGAAATATGAGGCATAGACTGATTGTTGGAGCATTTGGGGTTGCTAATTAAGTAGAGGTATGACTTTCATACCTCTGAAAAAAAATTAAGTAACAACAAACAACTTTCTTAAATGCCACACTATAGCATTTCTTTTAACTAATGAAAATGCAAACACACATGAACCGAATTTTATTATCAGCTTTGTAGTTAAATTTTTTTTTCTATGTGGCAATGAAAATACTTAAATAATGTATTAAAAGAAACCTTTAACCTACATAATGAACTAGGTTATATAATGAAAACAATAAGCATTGTTATATAATGGAAAAAAACAGGTTAGGTTTGAATTTAAGTTTCAGATTATATTTATAAGGAAGTTAGTAGTGGTGAAAGGCAGCAGAATGACAGATAAATGTTTATTGATTCATTGATTTATTAGTTATTCCACTTATAATAGTGGGTCAAGTGATAGAATTTTAGCTTGTAAATGTTTAGAAAAAAAATTGAAATATAACTAAGATATAAGTCAAAACGTTTTTCAGTTTTCTCAGCAACTGATTTTTATCCTCTTTTCATGTTACCATTAATTTTTGCTTTCAGTGCTAGAACATTAGTAGTAGACTCCACTCTTTAAATTCATGGACATCTATTACTATAGACAGTAATCACAGTGTCAACCACATATTGAACACCTGTCATGTGTCAGTTACTTCAGCATGCCCTTTTTATAGGCTACAAAATACAGCTTCACACCCACCCTGTGGGAGAGACAGATGGTCATACATAGCTGCAGTGAAAGTGTTCTGATGTTAAAAATAAAGTGTGGGAGAAGAGGCTGGGATAATTCTAGTTCTCTTCCTTTCAATTGTCCAAAATATTTATCTCTCGTAGATTTTAAATTTGTCTTATTTGGATAGAACCCATTACTGAAATGCATTTAGCGTGCATTTTAGTTTTCTCTTAATTCTTTAAATTACTATATCATATTTATGATTTTGTTCTAGATGTGTCTTAAAAATGATTAGCATCAATTTCACACTCTGGGACTTTAAAGCCATAAACATAATTTGACAAACATTAGCATTAATAAAAAATAATTGTCTGAAATTTTTAGTAAATATATAGTCTAGAGGGTTATTAAGATATGGAAAATATATAATAAAATATAGGGCACACTCTGGTGATTCATGATAAATTGTTTAAATATGCACATTGATATTTCTCAGTGAAATAAAAATATTACTGAAGTGCCTGCTAACTTAAAAATGTATCACATCAATGAAAAGTATAAAAACTCAAGGCTAGTGTGTGATTTTGTGTAATGTAATAGGAACATAAATAAAATTCTTTAAAAATTGTCATCAGTTCTCAATCAGTCACTGAATAATAGAAAGAGCAAGAAAAGTTTGTGTTTATGAGCAATTGGTTTGTGTTTATTGACTGAAATTTCAAGTAATCATAACATCTTGGCCAAATTAGCATAATAATTGTGGATTCTGTTAAAAATTTAGGCTGGTTGAGCTCAGGTCAATGATGACTGTTCACATCATAATAGTCACATTGTGCTAAACGAATCATCACTGCCACTCCATAACATGCCGAAATATTTTACAGACCTTCTAACAGTTATTTTTATGGCACACATGTCAACATTCAATAAACATTCTTTAAAAATATGATTTTAAAATTTTGCTTTTATTAGCAAAGTGATCGTATATAGAGGAAACTTGACCACAATGCAATAATACGTCAATATTATGAAACAAACATACTGAGCTATATATAAAAGGACACTTATTAAATTCTTCCTTTTGACTTTTTTTGTAAGTCTGGTTATCGTCTTTCTGGGGATGAACATTAGGGTCTGAGACACCTGGTGTGGCTGGGGAATTGAAAGCACATAAGTAACCCATGTGCGTTTCCTGCAGTGCCCAAGCTGCTGCTTCTTCTTCTTCTTCTTCTTCTTCTTCTTCTTCTTTTTTTTTTTTTTTTTGTGGTGCTGGGGATTGAACACATGAAGCAAGCACTCTACCAAATGAGCTATTTCCCCAGTGTTTCTTCATTCTTAACATGGCACATCTTGAAATTCATGTACAAGGAAAATTAATAGCTTTGTGGATTTCTAATATTTGAAATATGGAACACCTACAGACAAGGAACTATTGGTTAGGAAAGAAACAATTTATCTTTATACTTTGAGTTATTTCTCAATGTCCTATATAATCCTAATATTTAAATGCCTCTATTTCATGGTAGCAAGTGTCTCTATTAATTTACCAAATCGGCTCAAATGCCTAATGTCTGTCATTTCAGTCCTTTCAAAATAAAATAATTTACAAACAAGGACACCATCTGGCAACTTTTATTTCTCAATGAGAGATAGTTATTTCTAGATAAAACTTCCTTCTGCAAATTGAGCTTAAAACAATAAATTCTACTGGTACAAAAAGTAGTAGAAAAACATTAGTATATGCCTGACATGGTAGCATGCACTTGTAATCCCAGCAATTAGAGAGACTGGGGTATAAGGATTGCAAGTTTGAGGCCAGCCTCATCATCTTAGTGAGGCCTTAAGCAAGAACAAAATAAATAAAAAGGGTTGGGTTGTGAGTCAGTGATTAAGTGGCTTTGGGTTCAATACCTAATATCAAAAAAAAAAAAAGAAAAGAAAAGAAAATCACTAGAATGTAGCTAAAGTAATTCCTAAATTTTATTTAAATAATTTTTATTTTATTATAATTGTGTTTCAAAAAATATTATATGTGGTGATATAGATTAAAGTGTATTTCCCTCTAAAGGGTTCCCCTATAGGAATAAATGATGAAAGTGTTTTGTATTTATAATTGTTTAATAATGCTTTCAGTACAATCATTTTGGAGTTAACTTTAACAGCATTTAAGATTAATAATTTTATAACCATTTGGGGTTCTGGAAATACGTTTTATTTTCCGATGGTCATTTAACATAGAAACCATTGCTTTGCTCTTTGTCCCTACTGAAAAATATCCCTGCATCCTTGAGAAACATGGGATCATAGAATATGATGGAATCGGAGGAGAGACGAGTAGAGAGTGTAGGGGAGAACCAGCTAATAAGTTCTGTTTTATTATTTTTAATTGTTCTGTTAATTATAAAATGATGTGATAACTCATTACCTATATTCAGTGTGTAATGATCCATCAGTATTATTAATATTTCCAGCTCTTTAAACATTTTTAAAATTGTTGGCTTACATATAAAATTGCACATATTTATGGGGCAAGTGATATTTCAATATATACAATATTGTGGGATTAGTTGCTTTTGAAGAAGGTTTCAGATCTGATTATGGTGGTGGTCTCTGGTGGTGCTGATCCAGAGAGCTCAATAAACTTTGACTAAGCCTCCTTCCACTGCCTTAGTGACTTGCGGGTCTATATGCTGGACTGGATGGGAGGGAGTCTTTTAACCCCACCTGCAGTAGATATGACGTATACATTGCCCAGACCTGTGTGAGGACTGTAGTGTTGTTTCAGAAGACACTGGTAACGCTGATTACTCCAGGATTGGTATTAAGTCTGGATCTCTGGAAATAGAGTATTATAAAGAAGTGTTAAGTAAGCACTCATTGGACTGTTCTGTGCTAATTTTGAGCAGCTTGAAGGCCCAAGCCAAGAATAGCTGGAGATCCGCTGGGAGCCCTTCCAGAGAAGTAATGGTTAAAACAGCCATTGTATACTGGTCCTGTCTGGCAGAGAAATGCGGTTGCCCTGTGCACAGAGTTCAGAATTCAGGAACAAATCCATCTAAGAAGCAGTTCTGGATTTGAAAGTGGGCGTTTGTGCAGGCAGCAAGCTGGCGAGGGCTGCGCCCGGCTTCTGACCACATGGCTACAGCAGATCTGCTCCATGATCCTCTGCCCGCCCCGTCACTGGTCACTGGGTTTCTTCACTATAAACTCATATGGCCCTGGGAGTTGTGTGCTGACACAGGACCCACATATATGTGAGGAAGAGGATCATATATGCCTGTACTTCCCAAGCTGTATTGAATGTGTGAATCTCCGGATATCTTGATAAAATGCTGGGATGGGGCCTGACACCCTATCTTCCAAATTAGATTGCCGCCGATACTGAGGCTGTTGGTCCGCAGCCTACAGATCTTCAAGTAGCAAAGATTCATTCTTCTGTTCTTATGGGGACATTAATCGACACCTGAAAATTATTTTTAAGGTTCGATACTAAGTCATCTGAGAGGAGAGTGTACTTAAATAGAATCAGCTTACATTGGAAAATGCCCTGGTGATCAGCTAGTAAACCCAGGAGCCAATATCCAGGAGTGTGACTGAGCACCTCCTCTGTTTCATCAGCACCTCCTGAAGCTATTTTCTCAAGTTGGATGTGCTATATTCTGTGTACATGGCTCAAAAAGAAAAGAAGGTTTGTATTAAAATCTGTTCAAAGTTTGTTTGTTTGTTTTATACTTGTCTAAATATGATTTGGGCAAGGCAAATCAAGGATATTTGAGAATCGAAGAAAAACATTCACTAAATGTATTTTTTAATTGGCAGAGGGGACAGTTTATCACCTGTATTAGATTGTTTTATCATAAGTTACTCCATCATTATAATGGAAGGAGTTTTAGTTCAAATGCAGATTACTAAGCACATGCCTACTTACTATTTATAATGTATTTGTAGTAACCCTCTGGCTTCTGAGTCAAAGGGTATTATGATTCCTGAGAACAACAGTGAAGAGGATAGTGAGATTAATATTTGGATCTGCTAAGAAGTGGCAGAAACAGAAAACCTGTATGCAAATACAAAAGCAAATATTCTCCTGGTTATAATATAAAAATATTATGCTTCATATGAAACTGGGGCTTTGCTTACTCACTGACAGAATGAGGAAGTTAAAAATTTACTTTAAAAAAAGCAAAATGTGAGGAATATTCATCCCTTGGCAGATTGACTGAATTTGTGTTTGATAAATCATTGTACTGACTTCTCATGATAATCTACAAGAAAGCATATTGATTTCCCTTCAGGATTCTCATCACCTCCAATAAACACAAACATTTGTTAAATTTCTAATATATATGAGACCTAGCACCATTATTTCTCCTGAGGAAACTTTAACCACACAAAGAGGAAAGGAAGAACTCAATGAATCAAAATGCAAAAAAGTCTAGAAAGAGCTGACTGAACGTGTTGATGTGTCAGAGGACTGAGAGTTAAATATAAGATCTGACACTCTGGGGTAGGGTATGTGGAGAAGACAGACTTTAGGAAAAGACGACAAAAAAAAAATTCATGATGTGATACTGAGATTGTTTCCTAGACATTGAACCCTGTGCAACTAGAAATATATTTACATAGCTTTCAAAAATACAAAAATAAAAAGTTCTCATTGTGGGAAGTACCATCCCATAAATGGCTTTACTTGACAGAGAATGTTTTCCAATAGTTTTGTGAATCCTTTATGTGACTTAGAGAAGTTTATACTGAATATTGAAGTTTACATTTTGATTTAACTCATGACATTATTTAAGATCTTCTGTATAGAGCAATTGAAATAATAGACTAATGCTAATAAAATCATGACATTTACAGGTAAATGGATAGAGTTGGAGAATATTATGGTAAGCCAACCCCCCAAAAACCAAATAGCAAATGTTTTTTCTGATATGAGGATTCTGATCCATAATGGGTATGGAAGTGGAAGGACTTTAGATAGGGCAAAGGGGCAAAAGGGCAAATGGGAGGAATGGAAGGACTTTAGATAGGGCAAAAGGGAGGGAGGGGGAGGGCCCTGTCTGAGGGTAGGAAAGATGGTAGAATGAGATGGACATCACTACCCCAAGTACATGTATGAAGACACAAATGGTGTGACTCTACTTTGTGTACAACCAGAGACATGAAAAATTGTGTTCTATATGTGTACTATGAATTGAAATGCATTCTGCTGTCATGTATAACAAACTAATAAACAAATAAAGGTCTTACCTTTAATCTTATTTTTTGGTGGTTTAATTAGTGAGACCTTTATTTATTTATTAATTTGTAAGTGCCATGATTTTATTCTCTTTTAATGCTCAATAATATTCCATTGTGTATATATATATCACAGTTTATTCATTCATCTACTGAAGGGCATCTAGGTTGGTTCCACAATTTATCTACTCATAGAAAATGTCATATTTTCATAGAAAATGCATTAGTGAATTGTGCTGCTATAAACATTGATGTGGCTGCATCCCCGTGTATGCTGATTTTAAGTCCTTTAGGTATAAACCAAGGAATGGGATAACTGGGTCAAATAGTGGTGCCAGACCAAGTTTTCCAAGGGATCCATACTGTTTTCCATATTGGCTGCACCAGTAATTAGTAAGATATTTTTTTCTTAATTTCTGATTTTTTTTTTTTTTTTTTTACTTATTTAAACCTTTTACCCATTAGGCATTTCTGAAAGTGAACATGAAGGCTCAAGATAAGAGTCACCTGATATTGCTGTTTGATGAGCAGCAGAATCAATTTTATCACTTTGCAAATATAGGAATCTCAATAAGCAAAGACACATTGCTGGACGTGTTGAAAATACGCACACAAGAGTGTAATCATTTGGTGTTTAGAGGTCTCCATTGTCCCTAGCCTGGTCCAGGAGAGACTGCAACCCTATTTGGAGCCCATTTTAACCCTGTGCTTCCATTTGCCAGCTACCATCAGAGAGGACTAAGTCTTCCCTGAAATAGAATCAAATAAAAGATTCAAGAATTGGATAGACTGAAAATTTTACCCAGCCTTCCAAAGTGGAAACTCTGCCTTTACTTGTGGCCTCCAAGTATACACCATCCCGGAAGCTGCTCTGTATGAACACAGGTCAGGACGTTTTCCATAGAAATAAAGAGTCCTGGCTCTTCATAGGGGACAAGTTTTGAGGTCGCTGAGCTCTGCACATAGCATGAATTTATATGAATGCCACTATCTATGTAAAGCACATTCATCACATAGCATTATTAATTAGCGTGCCTCATTTCATTAAAGAAATAAATTGTTCTACTCTTCTCGACTCACCTTGGGCAAAAAGCTGAACTGAAGCTCAGGTTAGAAGGGTTGTGATTTGAGGATTGTACAGCTGTGCTGATTTTTCATTTGAAAAAGTCAACGGTTGCTTTTGGAATTTTTGTTTGTTTGGTTTGGGGAAATTATTATCCTGCTCCTCTATGTTCTTAGAATTTTTTTTCTAATCCGTTTTGTAGGTGTTTTCTGAATCGTACAGCAGATTAACGTGTGCAGCAGAGAAATGGACATTTTTATTTGATGATTTAATCAAAGAGACTTAAATTAACCTATCATACAAATATCTAATGCTGCATACTATGTAACACTTTATACTTTTCAAAATGTATAAAAATCAACAACCTGCTTCCTGCGATGTGTCATTTGAAGCAACCTTTTGCTGTAACACAGAGGCTAACATTCTTGATGATGGAAAAATAAAAAAGAACTGATAAAAAGTGGAGGGGCAGCCAGGGAAACTCACATCCTCCTCTCTCACTAAAGATGTTGAGAAGCTCACTGAAGTAAGGGAAAAGGCCATTATCTCTTTCTGAGCTTCAACACTTTGACCCAGCGGTTCACGTATGGTGACTGAGCTGGATCTCAGGCCTAGTAATTCCAGAAGGTTGTAAATGCATCTGCAAGGGCCAGTGCAGGGCTCAGATCTGCCCGCTTCCCTCAGGGCCTTCCCAATGGAAAGGAAAAAATGAGTGAAGCGGCCTTGGGCTTCATGTTCTGGACATAAAAGGGAAACAAGACACAGAGCCCAGGAAAAATAAAACGAAGTCTCAACAGACAAATAAATAAACTAACAATTTAAGAAAGATAGAAAATAGGTAATGGATAGGTGGATGATTGACAAATGACAGACGATAAATGAAAGGGAGAGAGAGGTATAGGAGAGGGAGAGAGAATGAGTTAGGGTTGTGTTCTGAAATGTCCCCCAGAGACCACAGGCCAAATGCCTGTGGTGCTGTTGGAAGGTGGAGGCCTCCTTTGGGCTGGAGGAGCCTGGGGACGAAGTCAGTTCCTGAAGGAGGCCCGTGGAGGCCATGTTGGCATCTGGCCTTCCTCTCTCCTCTTTCCTTCCTACCCAGAAGACGGTGAGTGGTGTCCTTGGCCATGTGCGCTCCGTGGGATGCTCTTCCTTGCCACAGGCCCAAAGCCACAGGGCCAAGAGAACAGGGACTGAAGCCTCTGAAACCTAAAACTTTCCTCCTTTTAAGTTGTGTATCTGTGGCATTTTGTCTCCGTGACAGAAGGCTGAATACCACAGACAGTATTTACATGCGTACATAGAGTTTACGTGTGTGTGTGTGTGTGTGTGTGTGTGTGTGTGTTTCAAGAAAGAGTAACTCCGTAACAATTTCTTTTGATGAAAACAGAATAGCAAATATATCTTGGTGATCTGAAGCTTAGATAATCTTTATGCTTGAATAATTTCAGAGAGAACAGCCAATTTACTACTGAGTAGATACATAATCTAACGGCAAGGGAACTACTTAATCCGGGTCACAGGATTTGGGATGTTACAGAGTAAGGGAAAAATTATAGGCCATCATGCAAGTCTACTCCAGAAAACAACAAAAACACCGTACACTGACAAAGAAGGAATGCTATCAATTCTGATTGATGTTGTGAACTGGAACAAAAGGTCTCAATGGAGAGAAATTGGAAACACTTGGCTAAAATGAGATTTGAAGACAACTGTCTGATTCATTTTTCAGCTTTCTGCCTGTCCCTCATTACCATGCCTCAGTGCAGTTTGATTATATTACTAGGGAAGTGCATATTTCTGTAATGAAGAAATATTATCATATCCTTTGGTTCTCAATCCTGCAGGGAAAGAATTAATAACTAATCACATAATCTCTTCTATAATTTATCTTTCATAATCCTTAGAGTGTAACATGACTAATAATGTTAAAGGAAGTAAAAATCATAAGACTATTAACAGTTGTTGTTTTCATTACCCTGTTATTGTTTGGGTTCGACTGTGATAAAAGCAGTCAATTTGAAATGTGTAATAAAATTTGAAATCCATTATGCCTGATTTACCTAGAGGATGTTCAGAAGAAAGTGGGAAAAATAATTTTTAAAAGAAAATAGACATTTACTTTGCTGGCCCTTTGGATTTCTGTCAAGGAAATGAATATGATAAAAAGAGTTTGAAAATGATGATTTCTAAGATTACTTTATGCAGGGACATTGCTCCCTTTCCTTTCAAGTTTCAAGTGTTAGAATTAAGTCCCAGAGTTCAAAATTACTAGCAGAAGTGGTACATTTTATTTTAATTAACCTGATTTAATCTTTCCACATGAATATATTTATCATTACATTAAATTGTACCTTGTAAATATATACAAATATAAGTTGTCAATTAAAAAGAAGTGGTACATATTAAATGTACCATTTAATATCCTCAGGTTAGTAGAATGGTTCCTATGCAACTGAGTATATCAAATGAGATTGGCACAAAGTTCTTTTGAGCTTAAATAACTCACCAAATAAATGAAATTAATGCCTTCAAAGGAAAAGATAAATAAACATTGAGAGATAAAAGAATTTCAGTTGTCAAAAAGTTAAATATGATCTTGAAATGTTCTAGGCCAAAATATCAGGGAAAACCTTGAAAAAATTTAGGAGTGAGAGAAGGAGATTCGGTCTCATCTGGCACCCCCACAACCTGGAGCCCTCCTTTCCCCTCCTCCTCAGTATGGAGGGAAAAGAGGAAGAATAGAAGATAAAGGTGGCGCTCCCTGTCCCTTAGCCCCTAATTCAGCAGATATGAAAGCTCTTAAGACAGACGCTGTGCTGAAAGTGGGGAAGGGCTTTCCTAAACTCCCCTCTCCTAGGGCAGCTGCTGGAGATCAGAGAGCCCAAGACTGCCAGGCACCGGACTTCAATTTCTATTAAAAACTCATCGTGGTTTGAAGCACTCAATTTAAGGAGACAACCTATTTCTGGAGAGAGCATTGGGGAAAGACTCTCCTATTGATGAATATGAAAGAAAATCACCACGAACGTGCAAATCTGTATGTGTGTGTGTTTAATAATCTGCCTTTTCCATTTAATTCATCATGGGCATTTTTAAAAGACTTCAAAACTCAAATCAAATTAAATAACAGTAACAATTTGGAAATCTTTCCTTCCATAGAAACAGGAACTGTATCCAAGTTATGTGACTTGTTCACAGCCTAGGGGCAAAGTGATAACATGCCATCTACAACTCAATGAGGATCTCAGGAAGCCAGAAACACTTCGCTAATTGGTGCCCCTGGGTGGAAGGCCAGCCTGCACTTTGGGGACCCCCTTGTGGTTAAATGAGGTAGGGTGGCTTCAGGCGAGCAGGAAGTGTGGCCTCAGTAGTCACTGCTGGCAGAAACATGCTAGTGCTGAGCCACTCCCTCTCCACAGCCACTCCACACCCACAATGGTGGGTGGCCATTGCTTATCAGCCTGTGCCCCAGGGTGCAGAGATAGAACAGAATACCTAGCTGCCTTGTAATGTGAGCAAAACTAGCCCCTGTGCTGTGAGTACCAAGGTTGGGATTGTTGAGTGTAGCAGCACACCCTGGCCTATACTGACTAGAACACATACTGCCACATTAAATCTTTTCAGCAAGATAATAAATTTGGAATTATGATACTATTTGTAATGATGCACACAAATATGAGAACATTTAGAGAGATAGAATAACTTGTCCAGCTTGGAAATGCCAGAGCTGGAATTCTTAACCCTGGTCTTATTAAAATGGACTTTCCATTTTTCTATCAGTGAATTTTCTACCACGTCATGTAGATTTCAGTTAGTAACAGCTACTGTTTAATATAAGAGAGAAAAAATGGAAGGAAAGAAGGAAGGTGGGAGGAAGGGGAATTTCTTGTACATGCTCTGAAAACCCATTTACTGTGAGTATGGCAGGGTTTGAGGAAGAAGTGGTCCTTTTATGTCTCTATTTCCTTTGCACAGCTGTAAACACACAGGAGAGTTATGAAATAGTGAAAAGACTACCAGTGAGATTACAGGTTCTCAGACAAAAGATATATGAAGGCGTTTCCTTGGACTATCTTGAAGGAAATAAGAAAAGTAAAAATCAAGCCAACTTAAAGCAAATTACTGACATAGATTTTGAGTGCTTCATGATGCCCAGGAGTTGAAGGCTCAGAATCAGAATGGCAGATTTGAGACAAAAAGCAGGGGTCAAAAAGGAATAATCACACCAACAGGGTAATTGTCAAGGATTTGAGATCAAAGACAAGTTGTGTACAGATACATGCTTTCAGACCACCTACCCCCAGCTGAAAATGCTTCCATCCTTGCTATACTAACATCCAAAGAGGAATTGAAGGATAAAAATGTGTTATTTTCTGTCTTTATACTTACCTGTGTTTTGGATGTCACTACAGAACTTCTCTCCTGCAATGTACCCCACACAGCCCTGACCATTGTTTGTCATATAAACAAATAACAACATGACGGGATACCATGCTTGACATTCACTTTGCTTTCTAAAATTGAATTTTAAGAACAACATCTGATTTTCTCAAAAGACAAATTCAAACGGAATGAAAATTATACAGGACAAGAGACAGAACCCGGGAAGAAGAGTGAGTAGACTGGATGGGCTCAGGATTGAGCAGCGGCAAACAGAAACAGTTGCATGAAATATGTGAGGGAAGGGCACCCGGGAGCAGAGAGACTCAGAAACCAACAGCCAGGACTCACCTGGTGAATGTAGGATGACAACTGTCAAGATTCTCAGAAAGAAGATCCATGCAAAATAATGTGACTGAATAGAGGAGACATTATGGTGGCAAAGCTTGACTTTTGAGGACCCAGAGACTAAGCTTAGGCATACAGAGGGTGAGCCAAGTCTCTGTGACAAAGCTTCAGAAAAATCAAGGAGTCAGTGTCTCTGGTTGGCATTACCACTGACACACATTCATGCTGGGAGGTATCAACACTATCCCTTTAACTCCCCTGGAGAAGCCTATTCCACCTCTGGTCTCTCCTGCCCCTGCCCCAGGCACTTCCTGTTACAGACTCCAGTCTCTGTCCCATACCATGATGAACTCCAACAGTGACTGTAACAGGCTGGTCAGGTTCTATGAGTCCATCCAGGGAACTCTTGAATATAGGGGTTATTTGTGGGGGGGAGGGGGCGTTTGGCACTAGCAGATGTTCTCAGTGGGGGATGGCAGGGCCTCTGCCTCTTGCTCCAGCAGCTGTCCATGCATTGAGAGGGAGCAGAAGCGGTGTTCTCTGCTTTCTGCAGGGGAAATTTTATGAACCCATAAAATGTATTCAGTTTAGGACCTTACAGCACAATAACAACTGTGACTTCAACACATCTTACAGAAAGCATGGGAGCACTTTAGAGCCAGAAGTCACTTCATAAGTAAACCCATAAATATCTTCTATGTGTTATTGTACACATGCAGAAGGTTTTAAAATACCATTAGAAATAAATGCTCTGAAGCAGTGTAGCCTCCACAGCCCACCATTACTCCCCTGGGCCAGCAAAATCAAGTCTTCCATGTGATTCCTCTGGGTCTCTGTGTAGTGAAGCATTTCACATTCTCTGAGCTGCACCATGATCAGCAGCGGGGCACCCAGTGATTTCCCCTGGCACTTTGCAAGTTCCCTTCCCCTCGGGGAAGGTCCAGGTGAAGTGAATGCACAGTGAGTCTGAGGAGCCTCACTTTCCCTGAACCACATGTTACGTTTAGACGTGAGGTGTCCCCGGAAGCTCATGTGTGAGACCATACAGGAAGGTTCAGAGGTGAAATGATTGGGTTGTGAGAGTCTGAGCCTATTCATTGCATTAATCCTCTGATGGGGATTGACTGGGTGGTAACTGTAGGCAGGTAGGGTGTGGCCCAAGGTGGGTAACTGGGGGACAGCTTTGGGGTATATATTTTGTGAGCTGAGCTTAGTCTCTCTCTTTTCCTCCCCCCCCCTCTCTCTTTCTCTCTCCCTCTCTCCATCCTGATGGCTCTGTCCTGAGGTGCTTTCCTCCACCACACTCTTCCACCATGATATTCTGCCTCACCTTGAGCGCAGGCCAATACAGATGGTGGCCATCTTTGGAATGAGACCTCTGAGACCATCAGCCTCAAAACCAACCTTTCCTCCTCTCATTGTTCTTGTCAGGCCTTTTGGTCACAGCCATGAAAAAGCTGAATGAAACACCATCAGGACCCTAAAGGAAAGCCTTCCTGATCCCAGGGCCTGCCATCGTGGGTTGAGAGTGATGGCTCCTGAGTTTGCGTTGGCTCCCATTTCATTAGCAAACACTTAAACAAAACGAAACACCTGGTTGATAATCACAGCAATGACATGAAAGACAATCGGATAAAACATCCTGTTCCCTGTGGAGTCGAGAGTGTGTTTGAAAGGAGGTTTGGAGGAAGAACCTCTCTTTACCAGGCACTGGCCAGCAGTTGGAATGGCATCCAAGGCTCGCACACCCATTTGACTTTTTTGAGGATAATGCAAAGCTCAGCGACACAGCCACAGATGACATTATTTTGTTTAGACTTCTAAAGGGCACTTCATGTGTTATGGGAGATAAAAGTCATTTTGAAATGCAGTCTCTTTGGGTTGCTGAAATCAAACAAAGTGCATTGAAAAGTGGTTAAAAGAAAGACACAAAGAACCTTGATTTTGTGGTCAGTGCAAGGTACTTTTTTTCCATGGCATTTGTTAATTTTTTATATTCGCATTGATCAAATATCTATCATTTTGATCCTTTTCTCCATGGAGATAATGGTGTCAGCTCTCTCCAGGTGGAATCCAGAAAGGAGCTCACTAGGAGAAGCAGGCAGAGGAGGTGGCTCAGCTCCTGAGCTCCCAGCTGCCCACAGTTTTATGTGCTGATCGCCAGAGGGATGTACTGTCATTGTTCATAAGAGAAAGCTCTGTGTGCACATGGATGCTACTGTCTCTACTCTTTATTGCTGTAAATAGGATGGATGCCAGGTGGTGGGGTCTCCTCTGACGCTCAGATACAGGCCTGCCACAGGGAGTGGCCAGCTGAGCAGACAGGAATATGACTCTCCACCCTCATCTGAGAAGGTACCTGGGCAACCCCATGACTCTGCAATGAGAAGCAGGTTGCTGTGATGACTCCAAAGCTCCTTCAGTCTGTCACCCTCAAAATGTGCTGCAGTGACCTAGTGAATCCCCCGGAAGAAACTGGAATAAGTTGTGCTGTAGATCAGGTTTTCCTAGGGACAGTGCCTTGGAAAGTATGACTCACAGGTCAAGACTCATAGGTCACACAGACCCGTGACTGATCTGGGGATTGCTCACTGAGACACTCTGACAGCTGAGCTAAGCAGGTGGGACAGAGTCCCCATGGCCTGCAAAGCCTCAAGTCCCTGCTACCTGCTTGCTGAAGGTGCCCATTATTATGAGTCTAGAAAAGAATAGAAATGGAAGTCATTACAGATGTATATAATATCGTGATAGGTGAAATGGCATTTATATGAAGGGTAGATGTGAGAGATGTATGCATGCATGTATGTACATGCTTCATCTATGCATTATAAAATTCAAATGTATATATAATGCTGTGTATTTTCTTTAAGCTAAAAAATTTTTAATGGGAAGTCACTCCCATAAAACAAACATAAACCCCAGACATCTAAAATCATTTTTGCAAGGTTACAAAAATAGGATAAAAAAATTTTCAAAACAGGAGATAAAAGACAATATCACATTAAAAAAATACACAGTGCTTGAAACAAAATTTTGTGATTTCTTAAACTGTGTTAGTTTAAGGTGCTTAAACTAAAAACATAGACTCCAACTTAAACATGTCTCTATTTCTTCCTCTATGCTTCTCCCTCGTCCCCCACCCCTCCCCCTCTCCCTGCTCTCTGCCTTCCTCCAATTTAATGTAGCACTTCTCTGATGATTTGGCACAATTTCTCTCTCTGACAGAAACTTAAGATTTTGGATCTATTAGCAGTGCATACATTATTTATTAACTTGCATCAGGAGAAAACTCACAATTGGCAAGCTCAGAAACTGCGGAAAATCATCATACCACCGCCGTCGCCGGCATCGCTCCTCAGCAGTCCAGAACAGATAGAAACATTTCAAAGGCAGCTTCTCTCTGATGGCTGGATATGGAGAGTATAATAAATGGCTTGTTTCATTCACAATTTCCCTCCGTCCATGCAGCGATGGCTTGTGCATTAGTAAGAAGGCTTACAAGTACATCAACATCCATCTCCAAATGCTCCAGAGGCTCATCTGAGTTATGATTGTATGACAGGGAGGGGAAAATGAAAAGAGGTCCCAAAGCACTAGATGGAGTTTTTTAAACTTTGGCAGGTGCTCTACAACGCTGTGTCACAGAATTGTCGTCAGGTGGCACAGTTCACGGTGACAAACTGATGGCAAACAGAAGAGGCTGGCAGTGTGGCACCCAGCAAGGCCCTCCTTGGTTCTATGCCTGCTGCCACCCTTCAGGGAGCAGGGAACCAGGCACACGTTTGGGACTTCATTTACAACAGATGGCAGCTGTAGGGAACAAGTGACATATCAGATAAATTAAGTGCATGTCTGATAGCTGGGATGGCTTTGGTGTGTGCATTGCATGATGAGGGCTGGGAATGGCTGTGGGAGACACAGGGACCAAAATACAATTGAGAAATGGTTGAAGAAAGGCAGCATGTCTCGCAAGCTGGGATGAAATCCTTTAAGGAGAAACAGAAAGCCTGTGAGTTTGCATACAAAGTTTTCTCTCCCCAGGGGTGAAGATTGCTTCCAAATTTTCAACTTGATTGCTATTTCTCTGTATATCATTTACTTTATAAAAATAACAGGAATATGTTTGACCTAAGTTGACTGATGTGTTTAGACAGCTTTCTTTGGCTAGTATTGGTATAAAAATAATGAAAGATCATCTTGTCTCTTGTCTCGCTATTTTGTTTTACTCTTATTTTGGTGTAAAAAGGAAACCAATGCAGCATATTTAGAGTCTTTGGAAACACACAATAGTAGAAAATGAACCCTACTTTTAAGGAGGCAGTTTAAAATTTTAGTGTGCCAAGTGCAATTTAGGTTTGACATTATGTAAAAATGCCATCATAATTCATGGGGTTTTGGAAGCTGGTTACCTTAGTGATTTTATTTATCTCTCTGATATTGTCTGACAGTTGAAATGTGCTTGGCAGTTCCTAGCTTTAAACTAGGGAAAATTGAAACCAAGTTGCTTGTGGGATATCAAACTTAGAATTCCTTTCCTGTTTTGGGAAGTGGTGTTCAAATAGGACAAAGTATTCTCATTTGTTTTTGTTTTAATATTTAGAGAGAAGCCTCAAGTTAAAAATCAGTTCTCTTAGACAATGTATGAATTTAGATATAGACGTGGACATATATAGATCTACACACACAAACACACACACACACACACACACACACACACACACGCACACATACTCCTTTAGAAAATGATGGATAACTGAATCCAAAGATAAAATCACAGCTGAGCAAAGCCAGATTTATTTTATGAGAGGAGTAGTCTCTAAGAGGCAATAAACTCAGATTACATGTTTATAATTAAATTAAAGCCAATATATGAAATGGTCAAAATTTCACCAAGACAGGCAAATATAATGTTATTAATATTAGCATTCATTATATAAGCCTTAAAAGATGAGTAGAAAATGCTCTGAACCAAGAGATGTCAAAAGTGTATCTTCCTTAGGGAGGTTAAATTAGGAGTTCTCTTCTAAAACGCCATTTCATATTCTATGGAAGTTCAATGCTCTTCTAAAACTTCTGTGCGTACATTGGACATTTACTCTGGTAGTCTCCTCTTATTTTAAATTATTGCCTCTTCCAAATTGTCATTTTAGTTAGCATCACCTCATGGCTGCAGCCTGAGTCCTCATCCTCAGGTGTGTCCATAGTCAGACCCCAGCATGTGAGATATGCACGTGCGCACGCGCGCGCGCACACACACACACACACACACACACACACACACACACACACACACCAGTGCATGAGAAGCAGGAGCAGGTGCAGCAGAGCAAGCAAGGAGCCCACACAAGGTGACATCATACTGCGTATGCTCCACCCCACAGCATCTCAGCCTCCACTGTCTTTCCTCTTGCCCTTTGCTTCTTTCCTCTTCCTCCTGGATTACCTTCAGAGCTCCAAAACCTCTGCTACACACAGGCTCCCCCATGCCTTCAGGCTTAGCTTAGACCTATTTTGCATTTCAAACCTCTCAAGATGTTTAGCAGATCAAAAGGACTTTCTTGTAATAAGATCTTAGAAAGCAGTTGCAATTATACATTGCCGTTCATGTTTATCCATTGCACAAGTTAAAGTCTATCTAAGAAACAAACATTTTTCTATTAGAAATTCAGGGCTATACTGATAATATTGTTAGACCAATACGAAGCATTGCACTTTTTTCTTATGAACTTATTTCTATCTCTTCTCTTACTCAAAACCTTTTATTTCACTTCAGATCACCTTTTCTTTTTCTTTTTTAAAATTCTCAGCTCCTCTGTTAAAGGTCCTTGTATCTGTTATTGCATAAGGGAAATAGACCATGCTTGACCCACCCACCACATTCCATGCCACCAGGACACCGGGATCACCATCGGTTCTAGCCTTGACTGCAGCGCTACAGCTCACAGATGCTCCATTCTTTAGCTCAGCAGTTCTCGAACTTGGTCTCAGGATCTTTCAAACTTCCTAAAACACGGGGGCCCTCTGTGAACGTTCATGAGGGTCTATGTGTCCAGTGACCCACAGAATCTGAGAAGCATGGACCAATGCTGGGCCTTGAGCTCCTGCTGGCCCTTCTGTGACTTCATGTTGGTGACTTGGAGATAGCCACAGTGCGAGGATGGCAGTGATGTGATGAAGCCCGCTGGCCAGAGTGATTCTTAAATTCTTAGAAATTCTGCAAGCCAGTTTTTGAAAAGATTCATTGTTAAGACATTACATAAACTTATAACTAAATAACACATAAAAAATATAAGTACACCCAGCCTACCACCTTTGGTTCTGTACTGTTGGTGCGAGGTTCTCGGTCTTCTGTGTGTGCGGGCAGGAAGGGCTCTGTGCTCTGTGCCCTGGCCATCTCTGTAAGATCCCCTATCCTGTGATGTGAGGTCGATCTTTGAAAGAGGTCATGGCTGAATATCTACAAGACAGAAGCTGTCAAATGCTACAAAGCTAGACTTGACTTGTGGTTTTATTGATTTAAGAAAGTGTTAATAATGCTGATCAAATGCAAAGTGTGTCAAATCTGTAGTAGGCAGGTTGTTATGAAAATTGTAAATAGCAAGCTGAGGAAATGACCTTCATGTATCCAAACAAGAGGACCTGATTCAGTTTAAAAATCATTCATAAGAAGAAGTTCCAGACTGTGGATTTGCTGCTTCACTTCCTTCTCACTTATCCAGGTGGACATTCATGTTGAAACTGCACTCAGAGAACCAGTTGTTAAATAGTCTCCATCTCGCTCACCAGGTCACTCTCACAATGCTGGTCATGGTTGTGTACAGTCGACAAAATTATATTACACTTAGAAATAATAGCAACCCCTATAGATGTTATTTGAAGAACATTTTACAACAAATAAAAGGAAACATAAACAGCCTGGCTGTACCTGGGTGTTGAGTATCCCTGAGTGGTCCCATCTTGGGACTCTGAGGGGTCAGTGGAAACTTTACAAGGTGGACCCTGGTGACAGGTCTTTGGTCACTGGGATGTGTCCTTGAAAGAGATCATGGTACCCAGTCTCCCCCTCCCTCTTGTTTCAGCTTCATGGCCCCGAAGTGAGAGGTCTGTCCCTACTAAGTGCTCACTTCATGACACACTTCCTCAGCACTGTGCTCCATGGCCAACCGACGGTGAGTGGAAGCCTCCCAACCTGTGAGCCGAAATAAACCTCTCCCCTCTGCAAGTTGACTGCCTCAGGTGTTAGTACAGTGACAGAAAACTAACCCAGTCGTCTAAAGAAAATCATGTCTTCCAAACATAGAACAATTTGGTGGAAAGAATAAAATGATTTCACATTTCTGAAAATCCTTTTAAGTTCAGTTTAATAAAAGACTATTGCATTATAAAATCAGCCCTGGATTGCCTTCATGTGTCTATCTAGCACAAAGAGATTGATGGCAATCAGTTGCTTTGTGCTAGATAGATAGATGAAGGCAATCCAGTTGCATCTGGACATGTCATCTAGAGGAGAGCACTCACGGCTGCTCTCCTCGCCTCAGGCTGCTGGATCCACCCATCACACACGAAGAGCTGCTGCTACACCAAAGAGGAAATGGACATCTTACGTGAGGCTCGTGTGCTGGTACTGAATTTCCCATGTGATTTCCATTGTGAGTGTACACACACTGTGGATTCTGGTGATGTGGCTGCAACCCCATAGCCAGTCTTAAACTGCTCATCCTCAGCAAATACCTTTCCTGAGAACCACTGTCACATTTGTAGATGCATAAAACCCTGATTTGCATGTGTTTCTGTGTAAAGACACTTAATATGTTTTTGATAAATCAACACTGAACTCTTGGCCAACAACCTCCAACACAAGCCTGCATGAGGCGTATATGTAGCATTCATTTTGCCCTGTGGCACCTCTCAGCCACCTTGTGCAGAGGAGCCCTGGACATCAGGGCAGAACTGCATTCAGGAGCACCTTCAAAGCAAGGTCACTACTACGGAAACAGCTCCATTCTGTGGTGAATGCACCACAAACAAGTATCAAGGAGGAGTTGTGTTTACAGTAAGTTTTGTTTACAGTAAGCAGAGTCACCTCTGTCGGCCCACTGAGGATGGCAAGCAAAGCCTTCCCTGCCCAGGTGTGTGTGGACCCCTGCAGGAGAGTCACCAAATGCTTACTCTAGGGTGACAGACCAATGCTAGCCATTAGGTGAATTTACAGGTCAGATTCCATGACTGACAAAGATTGTGTCTGGACAATCACATTTACCTTACATACATAAAATATATGTCTGTGTGGGTGTCATGTACATATTGTGTTTCTACACACATTTGGTTTTAAAAAATAGACAGTATATATATATATATATATACTGTCTATTTTATATATATATATATTGTGTATATATATATATATATATATATATATATATATATATATATATTTGCCCATAAACCCACAAACACATATACATACACACACTGGAGAACTTCCAACTTCTTTTCTTTTGTTAAAGTTTTGTGGTGCTGGGAATTGAACCCAGGGCCTTGTGCATGCCAGGCAAGTGCTCTGCCCCTTCAAATTTCTTAAAAGAAGAAAAAGTAAGGCATATTTTCAAGAGTGTTGTGCCTGTAATATCTATTATTAAGAAATTTTAAGCATGCATTTTAATAAGAAAGCCTAATCACAGGAACATCATAAATAACTAGTAATCAGTTATGCTGAAGTTAGTGGATGCACACCGTTGGCTGGCCAGTTCCTCCTCCACAATCGAGATGCACCTGTAGGATATGAAGACAGCTAAAAGAGCTGAATGAGATCAGTGGCAGATCTCAGGAATGTGGGAGAAGCCAGAGAGAAGAGGGGGAAGCTGAGAATTTCACAAGAAGGCATTGGGCAGTAGAGGAGAATGAAAGTGAGAAAATTACATAAAAATCTCCCCACATAGAGGAAGGTCTGTAAGAACGAAGACAGACAGCACCATCTTGGCTCCTTGGCAATTAGCTCTGCGTGTTTAAAGGATCCATACTACTGTATTTCACCACTATATGGAGACTCAACATAAAATGACAGCAAATCTAACCACAAAATCCAATGCCATATTCAGTTATTAAAGAAATAATCTCAGGATGATTCTAAGTATAGCAAAGTGTCAACTGTTGGGCATCTTCAAATAAAATGCAAAGAAAAAGAAACCCAGGAAAGCCTGTGTCCTACATACCATGGTCATCTCAATTTAAAGGGTTGAAAGTATGTTTTCAATATCAAATTGATTTATTTAATGTGAGAATAGCATTATCACTGGATATCTAAATCAGGAAACACCTTCTATATCATTTAGAATAAATCTCTCATGTTTTATCTCATCATTCAAAGAGGTGACATGATGAGCTATAACACAAGCCATAGATATGTGTACATATATATTTGTACTGTGGGTTGAACTCAGGGTGTCTTACATGGAGCTACATCTCCAGTTTTTTTGTTGGTTTGTTTGTTTTTAATGTTAAGATAGGGTCTCATGAAGTTACTGAGGCTGGCCTGGAACTTTCGATTCTCCTGCTTCAGCCCCTTAAGTCCCTGGAATTATGGGTGTGTGTCACCACACTGCACCATACTGCTAATTTTAACACTGACCATTACTCCCTAAATCTTGTCACAGAGTCTTGCCTTGACCATTATTGTTAAACCAATCATCTATCTTATGGGGTTTCAAGATACAGAAACTCAGCAGGTCATTTCCCACATTCTCTGCATTATGTGAAGCCTTCAAAACCATGGACACAGTTCAGCTGAGATTTTTCTGTTGATACAAACTGAGGATCATTGAAAATTGTGGGATGACTGAAAAACTTTTAAGGCAGTCTTATGCAAGAATTTGAATATATTTTCAGGACCGTGCATGTAGCATTTCAAAGTAATTATAAAGCAAGCAATGACTAGTAGAATCTTTTAAGGTATTGTCAGAAAATTAAAAATTTCATAAAAGTTTAAGATTGCTTTAAGAGAAGTAATTATGAGCATAAGATTTCAAATGTCAATTGATCTTCTGTTTTCTGAATGATTGTCATAGTTGTCTGTGGCATTGATCAATGAACTGACAGTAAGTTGAATTAGAATCATTTTACTGGTTTTGGTGATATTCACTTAATAAATCCCATTTTAAAAGTGTGTAATTATTAGAATATCACTATCATATTTTTGAATTTAACAAAGTTTACATTTATTATAAAACATAAACATGCATTGCTTTTTTAATTATATATGAAAAACAAAAGTGAAATACATGTTCTGAATTGAAGAGTAATAAGTACTAGGAGATGTCAGTAAGAGATGTCATAGAATTTGGGTTCACCACTCATGTTTCAGAGAGGACATTTGGCTGGATTAAGTATGGTATATTAGTTGGGACAACACTATCTATTCTAACAAGGCAACAGAAATTCCACAAATGTTTAATGATTTCAGCAAGAAATACTTTATTTTTTTGTTCACACAAAGTCCAAAGAAGATTATCAGCAAAGGAGCTTTCTTCTAAGAGAAAGAGATCTTCTAATTCAAAGATCCACATCCTTTCAATTTTGTGGTCTCAACAAAGTTGCCACACTTGTCTTCAAAAGTCTTTGGAAGATGAAAGAGTAGGAAAGAGGCCAGCGCATCTTCATGCCCCCGGCAAACCAACACTGATTTAACTCAGACTCTGCTAAAAGCTGCTCCAAAGTGCAAAATGTTTAAACCTTTAATCCAAGTTTGGTTGCTGGTATCTAGCAAGAAAGCTATAGTATTTAAAAGAAAAATTTGGGGAGGGAGGGAGACAGTTGTATCTGCAGCAAATGAACTCTAAATAATTGAAATTTATACATGTTATTCTATTAAAAATGAAAAGGGAAGGAAGCGAAGGTGGGAGAAAGGCAGAATAGTGGCTAATAAGCTGCATTTAGGTAAGAGCAGGAGGTTCTGGCATGGAACGGCACAGAAGGGTGCCCATAGATAGCGTTAGTGTACAGCACGGGTCAAGGAACTAAAGGAACTAAAGGAAGGAATTCTGACTGGTTTCACCTGGAAGAAATGATAAATGTTAGAGGATATTGATGTTGAACTTGAATGTATTCAGGCATCAAAACTTCCCAGGGTGATCCATCAATATGTGCAATTTACATGTTTTACCTGTAAGTTATATACCAAAAAAATTAGTAAAATATTAAGTAAAAGCATATGAGCCTCACAGGGCATAGTTTTACTGTCCTAAAAGCCCTCTCTGTTCTGCCTACCATGCCTCCTGCCCTGGGCCCCTGACAACCACAGATCTTTTTACACCTCCATTATTTTTGCTTTTCCAGGTGTTAAAATTGTCTTATGTCATTTAGTAATAAGCATGTACATTTTTTCATGTCTTTTCAAGTCTGGATCACTTTTTAGCGTCAGATAGCATCATTCTGTTGTCTGTTGTATCTGTTTATTTATCCACTACCCACTGAAGAAGGTCTTGGTTGTTTCCTTGCTTGGGCAGCTATGGATGAAGCCGATATAAACAACTCTGTTGAAACTTTTATACAGACATGTTTTCAAATGATTTGGCTAAATCTGAGTTCATTGATTTTGCGAGTACTACAAGAATGCCTTCCAAGTGCTTGTACCATTTTGCATTCCCACCAGCAGCAGTGGGTTCATGTTGCTCCACATTCTCATCAGCATTTGGTGTTGGGGTTGTTTTGGATTTCCCCATTCTTGGAGTATGGGGGGGTTATCTCATTGCTGTTTTATTCTGTGATTCCATAATGGAATGTGAAATTGGCTACCTTTTGATATGCTCATGAGTCATCTGAGTATCTTCCTTGGTGGGGTGTCTGTTCAGGTCTTTTGCCCATTTTTTAATTGGGCTGTTAAATCTCTAATACTGAGTTTTAAATTTCTTTGTGTATTTTGGATAGAGAACCAAATATCAGATACATCTTTATCAGATATGTCTTTGTCCAATATTTTTTCTAGTCTGTAGTTTGTCCTCCCATTCCATTGGTAGTGTTCTCAGAGAGCATAAGTTTCTCATTTAAATGAAGTTTCATGAATTGTGCATTTAGTGTTATATTTTAAAATCACCACCACATCAAGGGTAATTTGGATTTTTCTCCTATGTCATCTTTTAGGGTATTTTAGCTTGACACCTCTTTTGAGGATTCTTGCTGCCAGGGAACAAGAAATGGGGTGGTAGCTAGTAGGAGGAGAGGACAAGAGCAAAATTAATTAGGAGATTATGTTAGAAGCAGGGGATGAACCATATCCTGTGCCTGTGGGAGGTGCTGCAGTCAGCTCACAGATGGAGGGGACGGCCTCAGGCGGGATCACAGCTCATGGCCTGTTCATAGGAGAACAGCAGGAGCACAAGTCTGTGGGTGTAGATGC
The DNA here is from genome assembly GCF_045843805.1 of Urocitellus parryii. Lineage (NCBI taxonomy): Eukaryota > Metazoa > Chordata > Mammalia > Rodentia > Sciuridae > Urocitellus > Urocitellus parryii. The sequence continues at coordinate 5,601,865 of NC_135543.1, read as the reverse complement.
TGGAAAGTGAATGGATGTGGCAGTGGGAGTCTGAAAAGTTCTATTCTGAAACCTGATTTTCTCAGTGAATAGAAAATAGAGAATAAAAATGGAAAAGTGGTGCTGGGGATTTGCAAATTGAAAAACAGAAAATGGGGGAGTAAATAAACCAGGGAAGTATAATATTGCCATGAACCAGAGGGCCCATTGGAAGTCCCCAGTGATGGAGCTGAAGGGTGAGTGCAGCCCTCCAGGTAGTGTAGATTTCCTGTTCACTCTGGAGATGCGAGAACAGAGGCGGTGCCTCAGCTCAGGTCGCGGTGTGTGCTCAAATGAGGACAGTGAAGCAAGAGAGGGCGAGCGGGTGGGCAGCGTATATTGGAAAGTGATGGTACTGAGCCATCAGGGATTTCGGGGAGGTGGTTAAGGAAAGCACGTCATCTGGACTGGGATCAAGAGATGAGAGAATCTGGAGGGACTGCCCAATGGTTGACACGGGCTGCTGAAGGGGTGAGCTCAACCTACAGGAAGTGACAGTCAGTTGGCGACTGTGGTGCACACTGTTGAGATAACACAGGGTCTTCTGTGGCTGAGGATGGCAAAGTCGGGCAGTGGCCAGGTCGTGCCAGACAGACTTGGGAGCATGCATGTCAAAATCGCTGGAGGAGAGGATTTCAAATAGCTTGTGATAGGGTGTTAGAAAGATCATCTACATGAACAGTCAGACCATTACAAATGCACCACAGAGATATTTCGGGCAGAGTGGCAGTGAGTCAGGAACTAAAAACATCATGCAGTGAGGGGGCCTCACTGGGGGATGTACTGTGACAAGGGCAGTGAGGAGTAGTGATTGATATCATCTGCTGGGATGTGATTCAAAGAGATTTTTAAGAAGCAGAAGGAAGTGGGGTGATCTGGACCCCACAATGAGGAGAAGACGAGCCCTCCCTCCCCCAGGTCCAGGAGCAAAGGAGAAGCCAGCACCTCAGAGGGTTTCTGAGCTGCCCCTGGAGACAGCGACTGGCTCTTTGCTAATGATGGACTGGGATGTTCAGAGGACTGCGGTGGGGTGGCAGTTTGGGAGGAGTGAGAGAAGGAAGGGAAAGAGGCGATGTGCAGCGGCCTGATGACTTGCTGATCATTCCTAGAAGGTTAATTTTATTTGAAATCTGGTGGAGTCAAAGCACTTAATTCCAAAGCAGACCTCTGGACTAAACACTCAACCAGTCTTTCCCCGGATCACAATACCTGCTTATCCTCATCTCCCCGCATCTGAACCCAGTCTTTCCAATTTTTCAGCTGTTAATTTTGTTATTCATTCAATAATATTTGTTGAGACTGCACTGTGAGCCAGGAACTAGATAATGTTAGAAAACAAAGAACCCCAAAATTTGCTATCTTAAAACCAAAACTAAATTTAAACTTAAGTGTAAAACTGAGGAGTTCACATTGACTGTGCAGCTACTGAGCATTGGTATGCAGTCTCTAGTGTCTGTGTTTCCTGTACTGACCTTACTATACCTGTGGTTTACCAACAGGGACTTCGATGTTTACTTATTTGCAGATGTGAGCAGATGTGTAATAGGCTAGAAAAGTGCAAAAAGTGCAGCAGGTACACAGCAGCCGTGCATGTTTGGCTTGGGGATGCTTAACGCAGCTCCCAGCAGGTTCACAAGGGCTGTCCCTGAGGCCCTGTCACTGCACCAGAGAGCACACCTTGTCCATCTGCCCTTTGCCAGGATTTACAGTGTGCACCTGAATATGTCATAAGGAAAGAACAAGCTGATAAATGTGTATGAAGATGGCCATTCTCACCTTTAAACAAAAAGTATGTAAAAATGGAGTGAAGTGTGCTAGCTGCAAACTTTAGAGATATTTTAACAAAAGTAACCTCAAAGCTATTGTAACAGCATTTGCATACATTGCTGGCAAGACCACAAATCAGTTCCATTTCTCAAAACAATAGCAGTCAGTTCAGCTCTAAAACCCTTTTATTAAGGACCAATTCTGTGCCAGATTCTGTGCAGAGACCTGAGGAAGGGAAGATAAATACTGCATGGTGTTTTTCCTACAGGAACTCCAGTATTTTGGAAAATTACTCAGAAATATATTTTAAGAATTTTAAAGATAACTATTTCTGCTGACTCAAAAACTCCACATCTAGAAAACTAGCAGGATGTTAATTTTAGAAAATGGGTATAAGATATATGTACAATTATTTTCATCCTATAATTATATGTGAATAATATTTAAATATAGAATTAAATATACATATCAATTCAAAATTTAGAACAGAAGTTGTTGAGCATATTTTGCTAAATCCATAAAAAGTTATGCCCATTAGAAATTACACTTATAAAGAATGTTAATGGCAATGGAAATGCTGATAATAAAATAATGGCTAAGAAAACATGCAGTTTCACTACTGTGTAAACTTATGGATGGATGGATATATACAGGAAAGTCTTCATTTGCCTTTCCATACCTAAAGAATAAATTTATATGAAGAACAGGAAGAAATGAACTAATATGTTAGCATTAGTTATCTTCAAATCATTTTTAATTTTCTTACATTTTCATATATTTAAAAAAGATACTCCACAGTTGTCATGTGAGTTTTATAAAACACATATAAGTTTAGAGATATAAATGAGAGAAATTTTCTTATGGATCATTTTACTCTGATTTGGTCAACATTTTTATTGCATTGATGCATCGTTTTCTATTACTTAAGTGAAACAAACAAAAATATCTGAAGGTAAGTGTAGTCTGAATCATTAATAAGTCCGTGCTGACCCCTGTTCTCTGCAGCAAAACCTCCCGTTTGAATGTGAGCTTCAGAAAAAAGAGAAAAATAATAGCAATAAACCCAGTGTCTAAATGACTCCGTCATGTTTTATTCAATTAGCACTTTGGTGTTTCTCAGATGCATTAGCCTGTGGCCTGGCTCCATGGTGAGAGCCTGAGATTCCCCAGGTACTCCCTGGCATGGCACTTCCTGGTTTCTTTTGATTTCGGATACACTTTATCGCAATGATATGGATAGATTCACAATTGATTTTATTTTCATATCATGAGTTACACATTTAATATCTATACACATACACATATGTTGTTATCTAAATAAGGTAAATATTTATAATGCAATCGTTTATACTAAGAATAATGCCATTGCAATCAATATTTTAGCATTGTAGGACAAATAAAACAAAATAAGACCACTGCAGTTACAGTTCTGATCACCAGTTAATCATGACGTACAATGTTTCAAAGGGTGGTGGCATCACCAGTTTTGCAGTTAGCAAACGGACACTGCTCCCCAGAGTGGGGTGGCTGTGCCAGCTCAGGGCTCCCTTGCTTCGTGGGTGTTGGCCACCTACAGTTTTAACTCCCTCATCTGTAAAATGAGAATTTTACAACCTGCGGTGATGTGATGGGAAAGAGTAGCTGGTGTCAGTAAGAATTCAATAAGCGGCAAGCCTAATCTTAAAGGGTTTAAGAGGACAATATTGAAGTTATCAAATGAGTACCATCATGTTAAATATTCACAGCCAATGATCAACTTACTATTTAAAATATTTGCAAGGAAAATAGTGCAAAGTCCTTTAATTTTCAGAAAGTTTTTATTTGTGAATTACATGATGTAATATACTGAGGTTTAGAGGCTCCATGGAACTACCAAAAGAGCCTCCTGGCTTGATACCACACCCTGAGGAAAAGGGTCACACGAGGGAAACTTCTTCCCTGAAACCAGGCCACGGGCCACTGGTGGACATCATCTTTCCTATTGACCAGGGCATTTTTTTGTTGTTCTCCCCACTTCTATCGACTCTGCTCATAAAATTTTCTTTTTGAGAAATTTTACATTTATTTTAATCTCCTCTTCTAGTGTGTTAGATTCAAACCATTTTGCTTATTGATCGTGTAAATACTTGTTAATAAGTTATGAGAGCTTTCAGTGTTTACTGTCCAGCAACGGGAAAGGAACACTCCATGAATTTCCCATTCCCCTCACCTCCAACACTATTTCATGTACTCTCCGCCTAGAAAATGCAGGAATGTTGGGCATTTAAGAAAAACATGTTCTAGACTCTACGTGGCTGCAGTGTGTCAGAACAAGAAACAAACCCACAGCTGGACTGAACCTACTTCCCTTCCTGAAAGGCCTTCATCTCCCATTTTTTCAAGACAGACTGAAGGCTAACCTCAGCCTGACCCTGAGGTTCTCTAAGACAGAGCTCTCCTCCTGTCGCCAAGCTGCAGTTCCAGCTGGACCCTTACAAACAAACAATATCTTCACCACTTTTAGCCCAATAGTTAAGACAATGCTTGTCCATTCTGGGTATCCTTTTTTTGTTGTTTGTTTTTTTTTGTTGTCAGACCAATAATTGAACTAATGGAAAAAAAAAGGATGCCAAAGCCCTGTTATGAACTGTTGCTAAAGAAGACGATAGAATCTGATCTCTGAAATTTGACACATAAACCACTCTGATATGGACAAGGATGTCCATCAAGGATTTCAGCGTTCCAAAAGCATAACAAAGATATCAATTTTGAAAAGTATAAATATGTATTTAATTAAAACCATTTATTTTTATTTGATATAATGCTTTTAGACAAGTTTTTTAAAGTCACTAAATCAAAGTAAGACATCTAGCAACTTTCAGGTTCAAAAACAAGGTTTCATTGATCTGGGAGAAGGGAGGCATATCATAGAAACTCTTAGTAAGGGAAAAGGCCATTCAATTTTTTTCAAGACCTTCCTGTTTGGGTTTGGATCTGGATATCCCACAAGGCTCAGGGGTTGAAGGCCTGGTCTCTGGTGTAGCCCTGTTCATGGATGGGCCTGTCAGAGTGACCTGATTCATGGATTGAAGGCACTTTTGGATTGTAGGAGGTGTGACCTAACTGAAGGAAGCAGGTGCTTGGGCAGCTCCCATGGTGACTATAGTGTGTCCCTGGTCTCTTCTGCCAATCTCCCCACCCGGCTGCCATGCGCAGAGCATCTTCCTCCACACACCTCTCTTTCTGCCATGATATTCTGCCTTGCCTTAGGCCCTAAGCAGTAGACTGGGCTGACAGTGGGCTGAGCCCACTGAAACCAGGAGCCACAATAAAGTTCTCCTCATCTAAGTCTCCGGTATTTGTCCCAATGATGAAAAGCTGACTAATAATATACTTTTCAAAACCACTGAACTAGTTAATATGAAGATTTCTGGTAATTTTATGTCTTGGCTCAGGATCTAAGAAAGTTAGTATTACATTAATGAAACAGAAAGTTAAGGGGATAATGAAAATAAAGTATTTTGGAATTTCAATACATCAGTAATGAATACCCCTGAAAAAAAATATGAAAACATGAGTTTTGTTCTCATTTTTCCAAAGGAGATAGAATTATAGGGATACACCTACCCATTTAAAAACTTTCATTTATGTTTGGGCATCGTGTGCATACCGGGAGTCCCAGGAGGCTGATGCAGGAAGAGCATTTGGGCCCAGAAATTCAAGACCAGCCTAAGTAACGTTATCTCAAAAAGCAAAGAAAAAGGGGAGAAAACATTATAGCATCATGTGAAAACAAGGAAAAAATAATTAAAAAAACCAGATAAAGGTGGCATTATAATTGGTGGTATCTCTGACTTTGTATGAATAATGGCTGTCAAAGCTTCTTTTAGGCCTGGGGCTGTGGCTCAGCAGTAGAGCTCTCGCCTGGCACATGTGGGGCCCTGGGTTCCATCCTCAGCACCACATGAAAATAAAATAAAGGTATCATGTCCAACTACAACTAAAAAAATAAATATTAAAAAAGCTTCTTTTACAAGCTGAGACAACTCAACTGAAAAATATCACATTAATCAAAAATGCTTCAAGATATATTTGAATAAACATTTCATCTCTTTTTATTTTGAAGTATAAACTCACGCAGCTAAGTATGTTAAAGAAGACTATTCAGCTATGAAGTTATCATGTAAAAACTACATATAGAACTACAATTAAGTCAAGGATTAGCATGTCTCCAGAAAGCCAATGTGCTCCATTGATTTTGTTTTAATCATGATTCTTTTTAACTCCAAAAAGTAACTACAGGTACTCACCTAATTGCTTTTCGTTTTCCTGTCCGAGTTTTTATCTGTTAATATGGTAGTAGAGTTCTGCCTGTTCTTTAACTTCATATAAATGGAATCACACGTGTATGTGTTTTACTGTCATCATTTACTTACATAGAGCACCGTGTCCTTGTGAGTTGTTCATATTGTTTTATGTAACTTTAGGTCTTTTATTTCCAATGTGTGCAGTATTTCATTGTATGAGTTTACTACAGTTTCTATATTTATGATACTATTGATGGATATTTAGATTTGTTCTGAAATTTGGGGAACTGTGAACACAGTGGTATGAACAGGCAGTCCCTTGCTCTCCTGGGGCACGTGCACTTATGATTTTGTTATTGACAATAACTGTCCCACCCCAACCCAAACTTTAGCTGGGCTCTGCTGAGCACTTTGCTGGCTTCAGCCTTAATCTCTGTCCTGGGCTGCCTGCCCAACCCAGTCACAGCCAGAATCCTGCTAATCCAGGTTCCCAAGAACCCCCTCACCCTTGCTCATCCTTGTGGATAAATTCTGGCTTGCCTTAGCAACAGCCCTGCTCAGTCCATTTACCAAGTACCTCCCCCCTGGGCACCTCCTCTACGTCATTGCCATCCGCTGCCTCCTCACTCTGCTCCTCGACTTTCAATCTTTAGCTCTCTGCAGTGTGTAGCCTTGAGCCCCACCTGGCTCCCCTTCTGCAGCACCCCCACTAGAACAGTCCTGAAGGGCCACCCTTGTTTTTACGAGAAGAGGTCTGTTTATAGTGCCCACTGAGGAATGATCCAGGACACATGCCCTCATCACAGCCCTAGAGCATTTGCATATTGAACCTGATCACCATTTCCTGTTTTTGGCAATGAGTATACTAATTTACAAACCTACCATACACCACATACATATACGAGCATTCCATAATTCCCTGTGCGTGCCATCTTCTGCTTGTTAGAATTTTAGACATGCTTGTGGTCACATGTGAATTTTATTGTTTAATTTGCTTAGTTCCTAATGAGGTTATACATATTTCCATATGTACACTGACTCTTCAAATCATTTGAATATAAGCCTTTATGTCTTTGCATTTTTATTTTTATCATTTTATGGTTTTGACCTATTTACTTCTGAATTTCATGTCTTTGTCTTATAGAAATGTTGTCTACATATTCAGGAAAGAGAGCTTTGTGATTGTATGTGTTGCCAATAACATCTTTCTCACTCTTTAGCGGTGAATTTTGGAAAACAGAAGATCTTATGTTTAATGCCATTCTGTTAGTAATCTTTTACTCCACTGTATTTTTTGTCTTCTTATATATTTCCTACTATTATGTCATAAAAGCAATCTATGAATTGAATTTATATATTTGTTGTTTTAGTTGGTTAGTTAGTTCATGCAGGTGTATACACACATATCCTGTGCTCTCATCTGCCCTTGTAGCATAATCTCGTGCTCTGGAAGTTGGCTTGATATATGGCAATTCACGTCCTTGCACATTCTTCCTCAAGGGTGCTTTGCCTACTTTTGAATATTTGCATTTCAATGTAAATTTCATAAATATCTTGCCAATTTCATATAGAACATTGTCATTTTTACTGAAATTTCATTAACTGTATAGATAATTTGGGAGGGTGTGACATTTTTGTAAAAGTGAATCATACAATACAGGACTATGGTATATATCTTAAATTATTAAACCTATTTTAAATCTTCTAATATCATTTCAAAATTTTCAGACATGATGTGCCTCTTTTTTTAGACATATATGTAGATATACTTGTATTTCCATTATTCCCAGGTATATAATGTAAATTCATTGCAAACAATACATTAGTGAATTTTGAAAATTGTTCCTTGGGGAAACACAAGACAAAGTTCCTCTGAGCCTCTAGCCACTATATTTTTGTAACTGATCAGAATATAACCTTGTTTTATGTATGATGCTGTTTATACACCCTATTTAATATGCACTGTTAGTTTTTTATCATGGAATTCACAGCCTACATCACTATAACTCATAAGGAAGGAAGCAGTGTAGCCCACATCCTTTCTCTATAAGGTACAACATAGCCTTCCGGGGCTTAGAAACACCAGACGGCACTCTACTTCTACATTGAGAGCCATTTTCAGCCATGGAATCAGCAACCATAAAACCAACAAAAAGGACAAAAATAAATTGTAAAAAGTATACAAGATCCTAAACCGACTGCCACAGAGACACCTGCTTGACATATGAGAGCTGGAACAAGAAGCAAAAGATTGATTATTTGACTTCACCTGAGAAGCTTCTTTGAGTAACTCAAAATTTTCACTGCTCTGAACACTTCCAGAGATGACTCAAAATAACCACAAGTTAATTAATTAATTAATTAATTAATTAATTTGGGGGATGGGGGAGTGGGGGGAGTTGCAGAGAAATACAGAATCTACAAATAATGAAAATCAACTCTAATTTATATTCTTGGTAATTATGTATGTGTTTAAAAACCCAATCTCATTTTATGTGTACTGAGTATAGAAATACAATTGATTTTTTTAGAAATGTTGAGAACATAGTCATCTTTTGGAAATCATTTATTAATTCCAATTTACCTGTAAGTTTCAGGTTTTGTACAAACATTATTTTGTTTTTAAAAGGCAAAATCCTGCAATGGTGGCATTTAGAACTAAGGCTGAGCACAGAGGATGCAAGGCTTTCAAAGTTTATAACTAAACTTCAAGTTTTCTAGTTGGCACAGGAAACATCAATGCCTTGGCTTGAGTTGACTTAAAATGGTCCCAGCTACTAGTGCTGCAAGCACCTGGCAGAAACAAAAGGGAATCAGCTCAGGAGAAAAGAACAACATACAGGGCCTTAAATACCCTCTAGAAATATATCTTGAAGCTCAACGTCTGACCCATGTTGGAAGAATCATGCACATAACTGAAGGCAATGAGAAAGAAAATAGCAGAGACGACCCATGATAGAAATAGATCCTCTGGTTCCAAACGTGGAAGTTTAAGGATGAGTTCTCAATGTTTGAGATGCTCAAGGAAACAAAACAAACGGGAACATTTGGGGGGTCACCAGAATTTCTAGAATAGGGTCAGGGTGGCTTTTTAAAAGTGGTAACATCGTGCGAAGTAAAAGAAACTAGACTCCGAAGTCAAGAGTTGACCGCTTTGTCTCATGGGCAGGAACCAGAGCCCAATAATGTGGAAAAGGGAAGGAGAATTCTATAAAAATAGAAGTGAGATCAGTGAGTAGAAGAAGGTGATTGAGGGGGAGGAAAGAGGGAGAAAAGGAAGGAGTGAACGGACCAAATTATGCTCTGTACACATATAAGTGAACATAAGACAGTGAATTTTACCTCTGTGCACAGCCATACAGCTCCAGTTAAGAAACAATAAATAAACAAAGGGAAGGTCCACAGAGGAGGCAGCATGTGTGTGTGGTGGGGGGAGAGCTGGGAACTAAAGTAGACCAAATTAAATTCCATCCAAGTTTGATTACGTCAAAATGAACCCCACTGTTATATATAAATATAATGCCCTAATGAAAGCACCAAAAATGTCCCAGCGTATATTAAATTCTAAATAAAGGACAAAAAAATGTGTAAAAGTTAAAAATAGATACTCTGGACATGGAAAATGCATACAGCTTTATAAAAGGAATCAATTGTGTTAGGAAGTTTCAAAGAAAATTCATAGAATGAAGCATAGAAAGTCAAAAGGACAGAGGGAGGTAAAGAGCTGCGGGATGCACGTAGGATTCTGTGGAAATGTTTTGTGCACATTTAGCCAGATCCCAGATGAAAGGAAAGCGAGGGTGCAGCAGAAGTGTTATGTGAATGCTCCAAAACTGACAGAAGACACCCACTTACACATCAAAAAAGGCATCTTGATGGGGCGATACGCGTCTGTTTACCTATTCCTAAGTTATTCAGTGATCATAAAATGATTTGCTATTATCTCTCTCCATATTTATCTGCAATTTTGTCCACTATGGCAAGCTCCGTTTTAATCCCAGATGTAGGTCATTATTAGTGTTTTATACAGTTATCATTTTTCTATTTGTACCTACAGATCTAGCATTTTCTTTAATGAACATGTATCTTGCACCTCTTCATTCCACATGAGGATAAGCAGCATACATATTACATTCCTGCCCAGGTTCATAGCCTTGGTGACAGATGCTGCTCTATTATACATACCTTCACAAATAAAGGGAATTTAGAAAATGCCAGACTAAATAAGGGAAACTGAGCCTCAAAGAGGCCTTATTATATTTGATTTTCTACTTAAAGACTATATATAATGAATATTTGTCTAACATCAGGAAAGATATGCTTTGAAATTATTTCATGACTTCATATGCTTATTTAGGCTGTATTTATTTCCTTCTTAAAGCTGTTTATCAAGCTTAGTGCAGTTTAGAGATACAAAATAAATTTTAAGATGATAACTTAAAGCAAAATAACAATCATTTGAGGGATCAGCTATATGTTCCAATGGAGCTGACCTGCTTCATAAGGCATTTAAGTGAGTATTTGCTACAAGGTATTCTCAAATTAATAGGAAAATGTAAAAGATCAGTGTGTATGCTTTCAGAGAAAGCACAAAATGTACATCGATCAGAAAGATGAGAGGGATTTGGGAGATGGGATAAAGAGGTGTGACTGAATGAACTGGTTTGCGGGCAGAAGCTACTTGGTGTCTTCTAGCTGGCATTGACTGGGTGCGTGGAGCATGCAGGGACACCGTGGAGTTTGTGGGGAGGACACCCCTCCATTTAATTCACTTCAACCACGGGGGCTGCCCCATCCTGGAAGGCTTTTTGATTGGGATGTCAGCAGATGGACCCACTAGCCACAGGAGCTCATGGCACGGGGAAGCAGAAACAATGTGTTTCTGACACCAGGTGAGAAATGAGAAGCAGCTTTTCCGTGGGCTTGAGGGCAAGGGTCATAAAAAGAAGATGCATGTGGGAGGTGGTGTGCCCATTCTAAGTGCTGATCTGGAGTTACATACATGCCCTGTGTTCTGCAACTAATGCTCGTGACCTGAGTCTGTGATATCTAAAGAACAAGGACCCAGTCAGTCCCCAGAAGTCGATGTGCTCTGACCAACTGGACAAACAGCTACATTGGAAGATGTAGGTCATTTTCACCTTGAACACCCACCCAGAGTTAGGTGACAGCCAGGACCCAGAGGAAACCCCACAGTACTATCTAGAATGAGACCGTCTGGCTTAGAACCACAACCAACATCTGCATGTTACGTTTAAATATTTAAAAGTTTTCAACTAATTTACACACAGCTTTATAAGTGTCATTATATCCCATCATCCCAGATATAGAATACCTATAAAATTTTATGGGACACTGTTAGATTGCCCACTTTAAGTTTTTATACGTGTCCTACATGAAGGCAGATGAGACACTGGGTCCACCTGCCGTACCAAGCAGCCTCATAAACCCTGGGCTGAGGTTCGCCCTGTGACCTGGACCAGCCTCCTCCTCCACAGCCTGAGTGGAAGCAGGACTCTGCAGGTCCTCGAGGCAGGGTGGACTCCATCTCCAGGAATCTCTTCAGATCAAGCCCTGCCCTAGGGAGCCTGACAGGCAGCTCTCTCTGTTACAGATGCTGAACTCAGAATTGCTCACCTTTCTTCTTTCTTTCTAGCCTGAGCTCCTTTGGTGGGAGTTAGGGAAGCCCCTCTTTTTATTTCTTTTCTTTTTGTTGTTGTTGTTGTATTTAAAGGCTGTCCCTTGTTCTACGCTTCCAGGGCAGAGATGGCCTCCTCTCTTCACACCCCACTGCACAGCTGTGCACCCCACTTCTGTCTTGGTCTGCTTTGGGGTTCTCAGTCTGACCCAGGGTGTAACCGAAACAGGGAACTTGTTAGAGAAGGCAAAAACACATAAATTTTCCCACGTCAGGGTGGAGATCTTTGAATTTTGCTTTTTAAAAAAGCATTTGTTTCATAGATGGATGAGGAGAAGATTTACAACAATATTTTGATTTTTTAAAAATAGACCAGCAGCTGCAAAAACTCGTAGTGGTCCGGAATTCTGTACATCTCTGAGAAACTCTGGCTATGAAGTAACCCAGGGAATTTCCTGATCACTTAAACTTACAATAAAATGTAACAGAAGACTTTGCAGAAGTCTCTTTGTGAGTGCCTCAGCTGCAAGGCACAGTCCTGCCCCAGACTGTCCCTCTCGGCAGCTTTCGTCTCTGGAACCTAGGCCACTGAAGAAGTCACCCTGGCCAAGGTGGTGACACTGCAGGTGAGAATGGCCAGCCTCCTGTTAGGCTCCTGTCCTGTGCAGGCCACTGCTAAGCACGTGGATCGCAGGTGTCTAGTCCTCCCTGGCCCTTTCCCCTTCTCTTCTAGCTCACTCTTTCCTGGGCACTCTGGTGGCTGTCTGTCCATCCACATCACCAGTTCTGATGGGCAATTGCAGTTGCTGCTTCATTATCACTCACATCAGTTCAGACACCTCCTTCTCCAATAGGCTGCCAAGATCAAACCGATTACTTTCCTCCACTCACTCTTTGCCACGTTGACCTTCTGAACCTCTGTGGAACAATGGCTACTGGAAAAAAAAAATCTAGTTTAATTATATGTATACACGTAAACATTCTTTTATAAGGAGAAATAAATATTGCCTGTCTCAATGGCTATTACATCCTCAGTAGACAAATAACAACAAAGACCCATTGGGACATAGTAGGTACTCAATAAATATTTGTCAAATAAAGATTGAATATATAAACCTTAAAGTAGTCTTTTCTCGGCTGGGATTGTGGTTCAGTGACAGAGCACTTGCCTCGCACATATGAGACACTGGGTTAGATCCTCAGCACCACATAAAAATAAATAAATAAAATAAGGATATAGTGTCCATCTACAACTAAAAAAATTATATATATATAAAATTATAAAATAATATATATAAAATTATATATATATAATATATATATTTAAAAGTATTCTTTTTGCATCTTTTCTCATTCCCTTTACTTTTCACATTACTTCTTCATGTTATTAGTATTGCTGCTTTTCTTCTTCATTTGCTTTATATATATATATATTGGCAGGTGGAACATTTAAGTTTAATATACTAGAGGTGGGGAACATTGCCATAAATTTCTTCAGCAACACTCTCATCTCTGAAACTTCTCAAACGGAACCAAGAGGTCTGTTGGGGCTAGAAATGACTGGAACATTGATGGCAGAGGAAATGTCATTGCCACTGGAGGGCTGGTCTTCTCAAGAATCACTGAAAGAAAAGTGAGGCCTTACTCTTCATGCGTATTCTCTGGCCTCATTTTAATTCATGAACTGCTAAGCATTCAGCTTAAGTCAAACTTGCACATTCTATTGATTTGTTCAGCGCTATTCATGAAGATCATTCATACGCGCACAGTGCGTTAGAGACTGGTGCTATTAGGTGAAAATGGAATCCAGCTGAAAGCAGAAAAAGGAGACATATTGGGGAGCAATTACCATATAAATAGACATTAACTATACAGGAGGGTTCTCCAACATGAAATAAGTGAACAGGTCTTCTGGGGTGTTATTTCTGAGACTTCAAGTTAAAATGCTATTTCAACTCTTTTTTTTTATTTTTTTCTGTACTAGCAAAGGGAGAAAATCCTAAATGAGAGGTTAACATTTTCACCTGTCCATCCCCTAACTATGAAGTGTCCATATGAACATAATATTCAGTTACAGCGTGTGAAATGCTAGGCAATTTTTACATGCAGATTGAAATAGCATGTCACCAACATTCAAATGATACACAATAAATATGTATCAAATCAAATATATTATGGAGTTTTAATACATTTAGCCACATGGAAAATACTCAAGGTTTTATTTTTATGTCCATTTAAAAATTTTACAGAGGGGTTCCCTAAAATCTACTTGGGATGATATTTTCAAGATAAATAGAAAATATAAAAGCAAAGGAAATACTTTGCATGTAAGTCCTTATGGCAACTGAAATACTTTTATTATTTGCTTTGCTATTAATTTAATATGTGGCTTGACACAAAATATTTCTTTCACTTCATTCGTCTGAAGAGTGAATTAAGATCTTTACAACAATGGAATATATTTTTTAAAGAAAGTAGATAATTATTTCAGTTACATCTGATCATTTTAATGTGCATGCCCAAATCAATTTTTCTATAACCTCCCCCAAAATGAATTAAGGATATTTAACAAACTAAGACTATGAAGTCAAGAATGTGTATTCTCTCTTCTGTTTCTAATTTCTGTAGCTTGTGTGTTTCAAATGCCTTGGTTTGGGCCTTCTGTGGTAGGGGCATGCGACTCCTTGTGTGTGAATTCAAAGGTAATGTCATTTGTATTTGAAAAGTGCTTCACATTCCACAAAAAATTATCTAACATTTGTGGAGCTGATGATATTTGTTATGCAACTAAACTCAAGGAGCCTCTGGAACCAGGTATGGTCTAAAAGAAGGTAAGAGGCATGAGGTTACCAAGCCACGCTTCAGGCTGCAGCCTCTCCCTTGGGTCTGATATTCTAAAGAGCCCCCAAATAATGCTATTGGATTATTGGTAACTGTTTCACATAATGAATGATATCTTTCCTGCAAGTATATATATACTGGATAATGTAATTTATGGGGTCCTTTAAGCATTAGCCAAGACAATACTTCTTTCTTCTTAATGCTTGAATAATAATCATATGAAAATTGTGTGATGTTCCACGTGGAATTCAGAGTTTATGAATTGCATTATGTAAGCCAGCTCATGTAGCCATAAGCGAATGCATGGCTTAGTCATTTGCGACATGATCTCATCCTAAACAAATTCACATGAAACTTTTCCCATCCTCTCACTTACTCAGAGCCGCGGCTTCAAGGGAGTCTGTTTTCACAGCCTTGGAAAATCAAAGGAGCGTGAGAGGATGATGTGCACCCAGCAACCGTCCCCACGGCCAATCCCAGGGTTTCAAATTGTCTTTTCAAACCCAGTTTGATTCACGTGCTGAAGCTACACGTTTTGAATGAACACGGAGGAGACAAATGTGTTTTTCTTCATCTCTTCTATGAAGGGGAAGGGAAAGGAAGCCAACCCCCACCCCCATCTCCTCCTGACCATGCGGTAGCTTCAGTGTCGACTGCATTCTGCCCACTGAGCTAAGTGCCCACCAAGAGGTGAAGACGGCGTGTCAGCGCTCTAGAGACTCGCGGCCAGTGGGAGGACACTGGGGGGGACCGGTCTCGGCACTCCAAGGCAGTCAGCAAGGAGGAGGAGAGAGTGTGGGAGTGCGCTGGGGACGAGAGCCCTGGCAAGAGTGAAGCTTGTCACATCCGATTAAGAGCAAGAGTACTGGCACAGTGAAGCTTGTCACATCAGATTGGATCTTTGAAGATTAAAACAGAATTATCTGTTCCAAGGAGGAGAAGCAAAAATTTCCCAGGCAGAGGGAATGGCGGTGCCAAAGCCAGGGAGCTTGGAGGAGCCGAGGGTGTGAGAGAACACAAGCAGGCAGCTCGTGGAGGTCGCGATCCCAGGGAAGAGACCATGTGAGGAGGAGAGGAGACGGGCACATGGACAGAGCAGGCCACGGTGTCCCATGGAATGCACCTTGGTAGAATCCAGAGAACTTCATCAACCTACGATGGGCACCTGCAAAGCCCACATAGCTGCCCTCCTCAGAGCTTCCTTTTACAGAGAAACCAGTTTCCCTGTTTCTCCTCAGTTTCCTTTTACGGAGATCACCCAGTTTCACTGTGGATCACTGACTAGAGAAGTGCAAAATTTGCAACAAAGATATCAATGGCAGTAGTTACTGATACCCTCAATGACCAAGGGCAGTGGCCGAAACAGGAGGAGATTCAGGAGCAAAATCTGCAGAAGGTGAAAATGAATTAGATATGATAGCTGAGAGTCAGAGAGACCAGGGATGGTACCACAACCACCATCTTTGTTATCATACCATGAGACTATACTTGTAACTATTCTTGTGGGTGGATTGACAGGAAAATTGGGTAGTGGCAAATTTACATGTAAATTCAAGTGCAGAATTGGGTTCATTGAGTTTTGGTGAGTTCTGTCTTAGGTACGCTGTATGTATTTGCAGTGCTTGTGGAACATCCCAGGGGAAGAATTCTGAAGTTTGTGGTAGAGGTGGGGCCAGAGTAACAGAATTAGCGTGCAGAATTAGCTGTGGCTCAATTCATTCCCATGCATGTATGAGGGGCAGTCTGAGATAAAGTAAACTAACAAACAAACAAACAAACAAAATCACTGCATAAGTAGATCGATGTAAAGGATTAAAAGTGAACACCTTATATACAAACAAAGGATTGTGGTATAAAGGTCTATTAAGAATTGTAATGCAAACAATAATAATAATGATAATAATAATAATAGAGCTCAGATATAATGGCATAATTTGGAGTGAACATACTTTATATACAGAGTTACGAAAAATGGTGTTATGAATAGATAATTAGTATTGTAATGCATTCCACTATTGTCATGTATGTAAGAAATAAAAAATAAATAAAAACATACTAAATTAAAAAAAGTGAACACTTAGCAGTTGGCCTGCTACTGGTTACAAGAATAGTTTCATGGTTGTGATGACAAAGATCAGGCATGAATGGGGCAGAGATAGAATCCAATTATCTCAGAAAACGTGACCGAGACAAGAAATTGAGGGCACAAAGTCCTTGTGCAAACTGCCCCTGTGAGGTGGATCTGGCCCCCAGTTACTAACGCTCTTGCAGCTCCAGCCCACATGCTCAGCAGATGGATGGACCAGGAAAAGGTGGTTGTAGACACAAGTGGAGTTTCACCGAGAAGACCGAAAGCGTGGCGTGTGCTGGTCAATGGATGGAACTGGAGAACCTCACGCCAAGGGAAATAAGTCGCCTCAGCAAGTCAAGGGCCAATGGTTTCTCTCATATGCAGAAGTGAGAGCAAAATCAGGCGGGGAAATGGGGTAGAGGGGAATCTGAGAATTGAGAAGTCAGTGGAGGGAAGGAAGGGATGGAGGGGAGGGCAGCAGAGTGGGGAAAGAGGAGGGGGAATGAAATTGATCACAGTGACTGAGTACATCCATGAGAACACCAAAGAATTCCACCTTTATGGGTCTCTATAAAACACAGATTTAAAAAAAATAAAAACTGAATAGACAGAAGGCAGACCAGTAGAGAAAAGAGAACAGGCACAGGGAGAAGACTGAGGATAAAGGGAAATACTGGGGACTGAATTGGAGCAAAGCATATTCCATGCCTCTGTAATTATGTCAAAATGAACCCACATAATGTCTAACTATAAAAAACTACAGTAACTATAAAAAAGAAAGTTTACATAGCAGGAGCCATGGAAAAGTAATTGAAGAATACACTAGAAATATGTATGTCTTTAATGAATTCATGAAGTTGTATTTATGTAGACTTAACTGAAATATTGACTGGGTTTTCTTAAAACACACACACACACACACACACACACACACATAAAAGCTGGGTTATACAACTATGTCTCCAGTGCACGGATTTTGATTTAGAACTCGATATCAGTGACGGTGAAGAATCTGAGGTTTCATAAATATTCTTGCACATTTATTATCCAGTCAAGTAACTTATACCATGATGATAAATCATAGCTGCCTTCAGGTGAAGAGTAGCACCTATGTCCTCATCTTCTCGTTTCTAATTTCATGAGCAGAAGCAAGATCAAGCCATAGGAAGCTAAATAAAGTAAAAAATCATGTAGATAATATTCTAATAGAGTGCTACCTTTATTGTGTTTGTCCTGTGTGATTCAAACTATTTATCCACAAATAGCACTTGATCATCCCACACTCTGTGGCCTTGCCAAAGTGCTACTATCATGTTTGAAAGCTCTTTGATATATTCTGCCAATCTTTAGCTAAAAAGATGTGTTTTCTGAACCTAACCATCAATATGCCAGAAAGAGGTATGATAGGTGTTTGATCTTCAGCAGAGTTTTGAGGAAGAAGGGATTAAGATCAATTTTTATCATTGATTTGACATGCTGACTGCCTCGACAGTCCTGAGTTTTAAAACTCTAAACTCAGTTGCTGGCCTGTTTTCATGTCTTAATCTACCTGAACTAGTTCACAGTGATGAAGGCTATAGTGTGGAAAAGACGCAGGTGAGAAGGAAGAAATTCCCAGCCAGCCTATGAGAACTGGTATCAATGGAATTACTGCTCTACATAATCTTCTTCTTCTTTTTTAACCTAAGGGTAACTGGGAAATTATCCTGCTGGTTTTGTCAAATCCTATGTTATTATTAATTTTTGATTTTGTGCTTTTCATGAATTCCTTCCTTAAAATTTGTTACTATATGAAAGCAAGGAAATCCTTTCTCTCTCTCTCTCTCTCTCTCTCTCTCTCTCTCTCTCTCTCTCTCTATATATATATATATATATATATATATATATATATATATATATATATAATTCAAAGGCATTACTGGATAGGAATGATTTTGGTGCTACTCAAATGCATGGTCATGAATGGGATCAATATGGTGGCTGTGACAGTATTCATCTGTGCTTTTACCGACGAATGCAGGTCCTGTCAAGGAGAACGTGAGATGACCATATGTGTATAAAGGGTACAGCCTCCTTAACGACGCATGATTTGAACACTTCCATTTATGTAAGGAGTTTCGTGGGCCTTTTAGAGTTATGTTCTTTGCTTATTGATCAAATTGATACTCATCTAAGGCAGAGCCCAATCCTTTTGATATGTAGAAGTTGTCACATTTTTTATAAGGCTATGAGAAAGAGCCAATCGAAAAAAGAATGGCAAAGATAATAAAGAAAGAAGAAATGATTGATTAGAAGGGTCAAGAGTGATAAGGAGGGGTTTGACTTCAACTTGAGTGGGGACAGATGACGTCCTGTGAGGTACAGGGAGGGCTGGGGACAGGAGCCTGTGACACAGGCTGAGTCGTGGCTGCCTCCTTTCTGTCCAGCTTCCCCTTCAGAAAGGGCTGAGGGAGCTGCTTTGGCTGGAATCCTGGGGCAGAGGGCAGCCTCCACTGCCCCTGTGGGGACCTGACCCCCAGGCTGGGACCAGTGTGAGGCCTTCCTGCCAGGGGCCAGGACCTCTCCATTAGTCACTGCGCAAGCCCATGGGCTCTTCCCCGGGCGCTGAGCAGAACCCAGAGCCTTTGGAGGTACTAGGTAAACTGAATTCAGTTTGGGTGATATGAGTTAATCTTATTTAATGCTGCAATAAATTATCATTTGCGATGACAAACTTTAGCTACCAAAATTACTCAAAAAGAAGAAAACAGGAAAATGGTACCCTGGATCCTGGAATACAGGAGACATGAGGCAGTTCCATGGAAATCCAGGGGGAGGGACTCAGGACGGAGATGAGGTAGTTCGGGTGCTGAGTGTGGGATTCGAGTGGGGTTGGATCTTGAAGGGAAGGGGCAGCCAGACCCAGGGGCGGTGAGAGGGTGAGGGTGAGTGCTGTGGAGATGGCACGGCCAGAATGCCACTCATCACGGGTGATCAGAATTCAGGTTTCACCGGTGGCTGCTTCCACGGGCAAAGTTGGTGACATGCTCTGAGAGAGGCCTGGGAATCAGGAGGGCCAGAGCTGGGGATCCGGAAGGTGGACACTGGAACAGACCACCTCTTCAGGGACCTAGGATTCCCCAGATTGAAGGGAAGGAGGGGAGGAATGGAAGCCAGGAGCAGAGGTACGACTGACAGACGGGTTGCAGGAGGAAAGAGCGTACCTTCTCTGGTACGCAGAGGCCTGGCCCAAAGACGGTGCCCAGAGAGGTGCTGGCAGGCCTCCCTGCCCTGGGAGCAGCCTGGTTAAAGCCTTTGCCCGGTTGGTTCCTGTACCTGAGCAGGGAGGCCTCTGACTGTGCCTCAACTGGACCCTTGGGAAGACCACACTGCTCGCTCATGGAGGGAGCCTGGCTTGTTTGGTCCCATTGTTTAAGAGAGCAGCTAACGTCCCTTTCAGATGCGCACTTGCAAAGTAAAACAAAAAGCAGGGTCCTGTTTAGACTTTTTGATTTGAGTTCAACCCTCCAGCAAGATTGGTTCAGAGTTTAGAGGATTTCTTTCCTCAAGTGTATTCTGGGATCACACGGGTCATGGAGAATAAGGGGTTCACCACGATGACGGAGCTCAGTGCTCAGCAGCGGCGCTGGTCTGGGGAGGGGGAGGCCAGGTTCCTCCGGGTCCCCTGAACTCCACCCCTTTCTGTGTCCCCATCCTAGGCACTGTGCCAATTCTCTTTCTCGTGTTTTTACCCCTTTCTGTTTCTAGGTTTTACCAACACTGCTTTACCCATCCCCACTACCTTCGCCCCTACCTTCCAACACACAGGTCTGGGCTCTCAGGACAGTCCCTCGTCATCGGGCAGGCCCAGGGGCTGCTGTGGCTGTGTGTGACGTGGTCAGCTGGCCCCTGAGTAAGGGGGATGCGTAGGCAACCTTGGGGGCCTGATGAGAGACCCCACTGTTCTGCGGGAAGACCTGAAGGGGCTCAGGCTCCTCTGAAGAAGAAGAAACCCCACGTTTTGCCGTGGACAGTGGCCACGCTCCTGTGGAGGAGTCTCCTGCCTGCTTCTCCTGACAGTCCCCCTGTGCCTCTCCTGTGGCCTGGCCAGCTTCCTATCACAGAACCCCGTTCCTTGCCATGAGTCTCTTCCTATGTCTCCTACTGCTTGGGGGCTTCTGGCTGAACCCTAATGCCTTCTTGTTTCCCCTTCATGGTGCAGTGGAGAGACACAGAACTGCACCACTTACCACGGCCAGGCTGCCTGTGTGGGTCCATCATCCATAAATCCCACCGCATAATAAAGCTTGCCTTCCAGGCTCACCAGAGGCTTAAACGGTGCTTTGCGTACATAGTCCACGCCACCAGGCGGAATCCCAGTCAGTTCCATTTCTTTCCTTGCCTTTATTTACATTTTTCCTTTCTTAGTGACATACTGTATAATTTGTATTTAGAATATATAAAAACTTTTCTCATTTAAGTCTCCAGAACACTAAATAATAAAATGACTTTTCAACAGGATGGGGCCATTAACACTTGAAATAACTTAGGTCATCACGATTTTTAACCAGAATGCTGTATTTGTGTGTGTGGGGGGGTTAATTCAGTAAGTAAAATTTGTGGGTTTTTATTTCTTAACAAAGGATTCTCAGTGTACATAGCTAAACAGGCAACACACTGCAGATCGATACTTGCAAAGCAGCCTCTGCATTCCTGAAACATTCAAAGCTTTTAAAGACCCTTTTAAAATACTAATCTCGTCATTCATATTTTATTATTTCTCTGCCTTTCCCTTGGTCAGAATAATGGATTTTTGTTTATGACAACTTTGTTATTTCTTTTCTTCTCCTAAGCTCTGACCATTCTTTCCTCAGTTCATCTATCTCCCTCTCATTAGACATCCGTTCTAAAGACTTTAATGCTAGTTGTTGTTTTGAAATGTTTCAGGAGCTACATGTTGAACCCCAAATCCTCTATCACTATACCATCAAAGGAAATGAACTCATCGACCAAAACTTAGCTACAGTTTACTTAGTGTGCTTCAGTGGCAAACCAAAATCAAAGACAAGAAATGCATATTGGAAAGCATCATATTGACTCAATCATAAGGATTGAACCCATTTTCTCCAAACAATACCCTTGCTATTTTCTAGAAAGAAGGACATGGTACACACTGCCCTGTTCTACCACTGTACTCTGTGTACACTTTAGGTTGCAAAAGTACTAATGCCCGGTTTGCATCCCATTCTTACAGGGACAAACACTGGGGGTGGGACTAGGAACAGTATTTCTGAAAAGGCACACTGCAACTGAGGACCTATGATGTCCACTGGTGAAGGTCCACCAGCATCAGATACCCTGTGGGCCTCGTTAGACCTGCAGAATACAGGGATCCTCCCCAGACCTGTGTTTCATAAAACCCAGGGGGTGACCTCTGCTCTATGAAAGCACTGCTTTAGCTTTGCTGGGTGGCCCGGGTGCCTCCCTGGGTTTCTTTGTTATTTTCTATGCAATGAGGACCAAGACAACATTCTTCAGTAATGTAAGCCATAGCCAAAGAAATAAGTATAACTGTTTTGTTACATATATCTTGCATAATTCAAACTCTATTACCTATCAGTTACCTGTCTATATATTATCTATCATCTGTCATCACTCTGATCAGCTAGCTCTGTAAGGTGGAAGACTCTAGGTCTTAGATCACAGACTGTTAGGTATATTCTATCCTTAGAGATCTTGTCAGTGTGGCTGGACAGGAGCAAGGACATGCACTTAGTTATACTACGAGGCTAAAATGGTACTCTTAGAACTCAGCTTTTGGTTGAAGAAAAGAATTTGGCAAATTAGAGAAAGTTTCTGGAAGAAATGTCACTTGGTTTTTCATCTAATTAGATCCTTGTCATGTCTAAATACCTGACCCTACCCTTCACAATGAATTAACACCTTTTCCTTCTTCCTCTCTCAAAAGAAGTTTTTAATTGAAATTAATTCACAGTCAAGAAAAATAGGATGGCTTTCCCCACTTGGTCACGTGCATATGGTTCCTTGATAGGAAGTGACATTTAAACACAGGCCTCCTTGTGTTTAACGAATGACTACACACTTTTCATTCTCACTCTTCACCCCTTGGTAGAGATGACTAATGATCTTATTTAAGATGAAATGCAGAAGTTAATTACTGATCTTTCCTGTTAACAATGACAATCAAGTTTAGATACTGAACCCAAATGTCTTTCTCTAAAATTTGCCAACTTCTTATAACAAATTTTCAGAGATAGTGCAATAAATAATGTGAAATAGACAATAATATATTTTCTTTAATGCATTTTCCTGATTTAGTAAAAGTTTTTTTTTCTTTATGCAAATGATAGCATTTAATATGGACATACTGATGTGAAATAAATATGTTACAGGAATTTAGGGAATGATTTCCAAGGGTCCTTGAAAAATCATTGATGATGCTTTTATCTAGGTCTATTTAAAACTCACAGTATGTGTGGGTAGGAAAAACCCTCCAGTGTGAGTTAAGCATTTCCTAACACCCCTTCTTATTAGTCATTACCAAGAAATCAAGAAGAAGTCCTCCTTAAAGAGCCTGCGCCGTCTGGCTTCCTTCTCCCTCTGATTTTCACTGTTGCTTGCATCTCCACCATGTCTGCAAGTCGGTTCACGGGGACTCAATTATGACACCTCTGATCACCACGGGGAGCACAACACTTGTGACTCTGGGCTGACACATGGGAGGAAACCCACGGGTGCAGTCTCCTTGGGTCGGGTTTTCAAGCCTCCAGTCATTCCAGCCCAGATGCAGATCGCTCATTAGGAGGACTTAACCAAGGGTCCCTTCTGGAGCCAGACACAGTGTCACTTTGCCTGACACTGTGTTCTTGAGCTCCTTCTCAGAGGAGAAAACTTTTCATATTCTTTAGGGTACCTACAGAGAGCACAGATATGTTTTCCTAGGTTTTTAAACCCCAGTCCAGTACAAATGCAGCATCCTCACTTAGCCCTGATCATGTTCATAATCACTGTACCATTTCAATATAATATCCCACAAAAAAACAATGTTTACAATTTTATGCATTTTCATATCAGTGTAAAACAGGTTAATTATACATTGAGATAATATCAATCTGTGCGATTTTTCTTTGGGGTATACGTAGTCCCTTGTCAACTCATCTTTGCATGCCCAAGACACAAACATATTCAGGCACAGCTAGGCACCGGGCGGAATGTTTTGGAATGACAGTGTTTTAAGCACAGGGTAGTATGCCCCTAGCTCAGGCCCTTAGGACTTATATCTGCATCTAAAATCTAAACTCCCTGGGAGATACTGAATTAAAGAGCAGGAGTGCTTTTTGTCTGTACTGAAGTGGGTACTTCATAGTTGCCCATCATGTGTGCACACAAGAGACTTAGCTGCTTAAGAAATGCCACAGAACCACCTGTGTGGCCTAAGATGACTTCAGCTCAGGCAGGCACGAGGCAGCCCTGCCCAAGGCCTCTAAGATGAGGAGAGAGCAGCCGTGGCCTCCACAGGCCTGGCTGGTAGGATAATCTGCAAAAGTTATCACACAGTGATTCAAAAGCAATGAAGAAGAAATCAGTGGATTCCAAAGATGAAGAAATACTCTGTGCTCTGGAATACGCACATCACATCTCCCAGAAACTTCCACTTTCCAGTGAAATCCCTGGAATTTCAGATCATGGTCTTGCTGGGAAATAGAGACTCTATAGAGGTAATCAGCTTAAAATAAGGTCCCACGGACTTGCGTGCACAGGGATGGAGAAACCCGTGCACACAAGCCCAGTGGAAAGGCCTGGAACAGATCCTCCCTCAGACCTCAGAAGCACCAACCCCACCCCCACCTTACCTTGGCCAGGAGCGGTGAGATAAATTTTTGTTGTGTAAGGCACCCGGTTTGTGATACTTGGTTATAGCTATAGCAAGCTTACACACCCATGGGTTGTGTAACTAAATGAGCAGCCTTGGGGACAGATGTACCTTTAAAGGAAAGAGCAGTTTTCTTTAATTCAAAACCATCAGTTTCAGATAAAAGGTCCCAATGTGCCATGTCCTGACCCTCTCTCTCTGGGAGGTGCACATGGACTCCTTTGTCATTCAATAGGTCATGAGCGCCTGTTGTCAGGACCAAGGGTAGCGACTGCCCTCTTTCTCCTGTGAGACCAGCTATGGCTGCTTCCTTGTTCCTGAAGACATTCGTGACGTATTAATAGTCTAACAGGTCTCCTCCTCCTCGCTTCCAGACCCCTCCCAGTCTCAGTCTCCATAGGTTGCCTCCAGGCAGGTGATGCTGATAACTCTTCATTCCATAACATTCTGCCTCACGTCACCACAATGAAGTTTTAGCCCACGGGGCATTGACAGAGCTCTCTCAGCTCTGTGTTTATTCTAACTGTGAAAGTCTGAGTGGGGAGGGAGCCCGATTCTCCCTTGCCATGCCATGTTGGATTTCGTCTTTCTGGCCTCCTCCTCTCATCAGCCTTCCATCCCCCTAACCTGCTGCCACTCTTTTTGGGAGCAGTAAGCACATTACAGGCTTCTTTTTTCCTAGCCACATCCAGCAGGCGTCTAATCAATACCTTGCTGGCAGCTGTTTCATTTCTAGAGCGGATGTGCAGGCAGAGTCTCTGAGCCCTTTCAACAGGCTCGAAGCCTCTTCTGTCTATTTCCACCAAAATGAGGCCTCCGTATATCGGTAACGTTTCTTCTCTCTGAGGCTTACATGGCTGCAAAAAATATCTTAGAATTATTCCTGGTGAATTTATAACAACAGTCCCCACAACTCTCCATGTGGCGACTGCTTTATTCCTTGTAAACAAATCCTGCAGAAAGAAATCCTCCACAAAAGCCTCCTTCTCCCGAGCTTCTAAAGCAGGGTATAAATCTCCATTTTAACCTCTGACTTCTTTTCTCCCTGGGAGTCGAATGCAAGGAGAATAAAGGATCCAGCATTTCCCTCCTCTTATACTTTCCCTCTCTCTCTGCTCTTCCTTGGGGCCTCTGTGCCACTGCCCCCCACCTTCACTTCCTTCTGAAGCCCTCCTCTGCCACCACCTCGCCCGTCCCCAGGAGCTGACCCTCACCGGGCAGGACTGCAGTTACAGTACATGAACTCACTCACGTGTCCTGACACTGGGGACTCACAGTTCTCCAAACGTGGATTAATTCTTCATTAATGAGCAGCCAGTTGAACTTACCTGGAAGTGAGTCCAAAGAGCCTGCATATCCAGATGGGATGCTCGGGTCCCTGCCTCCCAGTCCATGTGCAATGGTGTTCACACCTGCCTGTGGCAAAGTACCGACGGGAGCAATGGAAAGGACGGAGAGGAGGTCCTGTCCCCGAGCACAGGCCCTTGAGCTCGGCTGGTGCTTCTGCTACTATTAGACTAATGACGTGTTTTCATAAGTAGAGATGTTAGGGGCTGAACTGTGTCTCTCCAAATCTCACAAGTCCTAACCCTAAGCACCTCAAAATGTGGCTATGTTTGCAGATAGGGTCTTTAATGAGGTAATTATGGTAAAAAGAGGCATTGAGTGTCCCTAGCCCAATATTGCAGGTGTATTGAAAAGAAGCTGAATTTGGAAGTCAGATGCACACCAAGGACACAGAGAGAACACGATCACCCACCAACCAGGCAGAGAGGCCTCGGGAGGAGCACCCTGGGGACCTGCTCTTGGGCTTGAGCATCTAGAACTTCAGGAGGATAAACGTCTGTTGTTTGAGCCACCTGGACTCAGGTGCTTTGTTACGGCAGCCGTGGTGAACTGAGTCGGAGAGGCAGCTGACAGGTCTGCCTGCCACCACGGGAAGGAAGACAGAGCAGATCCCTCCAACCCATCACCACCAGTTTCAGATGAGAGGTCCAGTGTGCCATGTTCAGGTGCAAACACTGATGGTCCCTATCGCTCCTGAAGGCTGGAAGGTGAAAAGTGAGCCTTCCTCAACCCTCCTGAGAGCAGCCTGCGCCTACAGCTTCCGATCATCTCCCCTCTGCCCATGATCCTGTCTCCACCTGCTGAAGCAGCGGCTGCCCCTTCTCCACATCCCTGACTCTAGGAATGATTCTCCTGGCTTACAGTTGCCACCTGGGCTTGGGGCCTTCTGGGGACAGCCTGCCCTCTCTGCTTTCTGTCTCATCAACACACTTGATGCCATTCCTTGGGGACCTATAGGACCATTCCAAGTGTGCTGTGATGGCCTACCTTAGCTGAGTTTCAGCCAAGGGCCATCCCAGGTCTAAGGAGCAGGTCTAAAGAGCAAACCAGCACTCCCCACCATGGGCTCACCCAGTGACACCCTGATTTTTCCTTCTCTTTGAACTAAATGGTGTGGCATGAGTTTTTGTTGTTGTTGCTTTGTTTTGTTTTTAACTCTGTGCCTGGGGACCAACTTTCTCCCACAGTGTTCCCCATGTCCTTCAAAACCACACACACACGCCCATCTAAGGGGCTGTGCATGCTGTCCCCAGGATGCCATCTCTGCATCCACCAATGGCTCTTTCTCTTGCCTTCTCCAGGTCTTTGCTCACTTATCCCCACTTGAAAACTTTCTTGGTCATCCTATCTAAAGAAGCCCTGCTCTCAGTTTCTGTCCTTCCATAGCATTTGTCACCACAGAAACTCCATCAAATACACCCGTGTCTGTCATTCCCTACTTACCTCCCTTGGAAGGGACACTGCACGGCAACCATTGTTGTAACCCCTGCTCCTCAACAGTGCTCAGCACAGAGAGGCCTCAGGACATCACCCCTGAGGCAATCTGTGAATCAATAAGGCCGTCCGTCCATCCTTTGTAGCAATTCAAGTAGAGCCAAGAAACACACAATGGCAGTACCTCTGGGCCATGGCATCAAAATGCTTCCTTGATACATGTGCATGTGTTTGTGTGTGTGATCATGGCTTGCACACAGGTGTGTGTGTGTGTGTGTGTGTGTGTGTGTGTGATTGCTGTGTATATTCCAAGAAGCTTAAGGTCCACTTTCCCCAGTGCAGACTCCTCATCCTGACAGAGGAAAGGCCTATGAACAGTCCTGGCTTCCTTGTGTGGCCGCATCCAATGCTGCGGAAATTCATGCTCTTTGTATTCTGTGCTCAATGTCTTCCTGGAATCACAAACTCCTCTCTGCAGCACACACCCTTACTCCTCCTGCCCAGTTCTGCCACTTGCCTTAAAGTGTAGTTCTGATGTCACCCTTGCTATGGAATTTTTCTGATCTGTACCACTCACCTAATGTCACCCAGAATTTAAAGACTCAGTATGATCCTTTTTCTTCTCCGGTAGCTTGTACTCTTGTATTCTATAGATGTGTGATGGTATTTATTTCCTCTCACCACAATCTCAAGCTCTGCCTGAGGTCCTAGGGCAGCTCAGGAACAGTGCTACAAACTGGCGGCTGAAACCACGCAGTTCTGGAGGCTGAGTTCCAAGGACAAGGTGCTGACGGGATGGTTCCTCGGCTGGAGGAAGTAGCACCTCCATCTCCGCCTTTGCCTGCACCACATCTCCCTGGTGCGTGTCTGTCCAAATCTCCCCTCTCTCTAAAGATGGCAGTCACTGGATTAGAGTGCTCCCTGCAACAGCGTCACCAATCTAACTAATCACATGCACAAGGACCCCACCCAGAGCAAGCTTCTCAAGAGGAGCTCTTCCTTCCTCTCCTCCAGGCCCACAGTGCCCAGTCCAGCGCTGTCCACATGACAGAGAATTGAAGGACACGGCGTCCTCTGGGTCACGCATGTCTTCCCAGAGTATGGAACACAGCTAGTATTCCATAATGTGTTTTGGGCTACTCATTCCATGGTAAATTTCTTCCTACCCGTTTACCGAAAGAAGGTCCTGTGGCCCGCCTCCCCCTGATGGCACGCCATCACGACTTAGCCTCTGCCTAAGCTGTGCTTAGTTACCTTAACCTAAAGCCCAGCTCTGCAGTCAGGAGCCAGGTCCTTCGGGAGAGTACAAAAGATGAAACTGCAGAGGGAGAAACAGGGCTCCGGGCAGCCTTCACCCTGTTCAGAATGCAGAGACTCTCCTCCCGAGCAGGATCCCTGCACAGCCCTGGGGACACATTAATTCACACACCTTCCTTGAGCTATTGCTCATCCATTTCTTTGAAAACCTCATAGATCTCAGGCTTGTTGACTCCAGAAGTGAAATGTCAGATTTATTTTTAAACATTGTTGCCTTTCAAATTCATATTATTGACTTCCTTTTCAGAGTCCTGTGGAATACGCAATTCATATTCAAAATGCCTTCTGAGCCTGTGTCTCCCTCCAGCCCAGAGCTGGGTTTTGAAATGCTTTTGTGAGATGGCATTTCTTCTGTTACTCCCTGTCAAAGAGATTACTGAATCGCCTCCGGGATCATGTTTTCAGCATCACATAATTTTTATAGCCCTGGTTATGACTCTCTGTTTGCTGCCTAACTACCTGCCCACTGGCCATCTTCACCTCCATCAACTGCGAGTGAACTTTACAGGCAAACTGAACCTTGACCTTGGTTTGGGAAATGAGCAACAACTTTAAACAAATGAAGATATGCACTCAGTACAAAAGCCGTTTGTTTTTTACCATGAAAAGCAAATTGGCTTAAATATATTAAATCTTAGAATGAAAATACGTAACACACTTGAGTAATTTTCATAATTCATACCCACCTATGTTATTTAATGATTTGATGAGAATAGCCAAGTATGAGGATGCTTAAGATTCAGAGTTCTACACTTATTAATTCTCAAGTATGAGTTCTTTCATTTAATGTCCCAGAATTGCAAAATAATCCTTACTATAACCTGTTATAGAACAAATTTTTAAGAAAATGAAAAGACACATCCCACTGGGTCTGGTAAGTTCATGCATAAAACACTCACATACCACATCCACAGTGACAATTAATGGTACAACGCAGCCCATGCAAAATTCTAGACGGCCAACTAAGAAAACGGATTACTGATTAAACATGTGGCTAAATGAAAGTCATTCGAAACTTTGATAAATTACTGTACGTTAAATATATTTTATTAAACTCATTCTTTTTTTTTAATAGATTTGGGCTATAAATTCACCAAGCTAATATAAGGTGTTTCAGAAAACTATTTTTCTGCTAGATTTTAAAGAACTTCTCATTAGCAGTGATTCCATTCAAATGGATACGGCTATGCTTTGCAAGGATTTCTCTCTTGGTAAGTGTAACACGCCTTTGTTGGCCTGGGTCTTGCTGTTTTTGAAACAGCTGGGTTTTGTTTGTTAACAACTCAGTAAGATCAAATAAATTGACTTACAATGTGGATTAAAAGATATAAAAGTGAGTTCTTACTGATATGTGCTGAAACACAAATTTCTGTTGCAAAATGCATCTTTTAAGTGTTTTCTTTTGCTTTTGTTGATTCAACATGAAAGGTAACCAGGAGAACAATTCTACTTATTTCATGATGTCAAATGAGTTCCTCCAACACAGCAAATGATGTAATACAGCTGATAATTCTGAAAAGTGAGTAGGAGAGGTAGGCCCTCTTTGGGGGGCTGAATATTCTATCTAGTTTTCATCTGAATCTCTTAAATATTCTAACAGAATAAATCTTACTCTATTTCTGGCTCTTCCTTTCTATTTATCACTGGTTTTTCAATCAGGACTCCTGATGGCGCTCAACAGTGAAGAAACTTACGTTTTTCCTAAAATAATTAAATTTTTAATTTTTGCTGTCTCTTAAAACTTTTGTACCTGACGATGATGAGTTTTGCCGGACTTTTCTGGAACATAACCAAGGTTAAGAAAGTCCCCTTCCCTTTTATTTCCTGAAATCCTCCACGGTTGGCTTTCCAGGAAGTGATAGCATTAAAAGCCTTCTTCCTCTTCATATCACCTTCTTCCACGACCCCCCTTCTTTTACAAAACTCTACATTTTCTCCCTGCCTTTGACTTGTTGCTGTTAAGGAATACCTCTCTGTTCCACTGACCTGAATACAATCATTTTCTTGATTCTCTGGAGTTTTTTTTCCTGTCATAGTCTGTGTGCCACGACACAGATGGAATCGCACCTCCTCTTTGGACAATTCGCTCTACCAGTGATGAGACCCGTGAGGCCCTAGTTCTCCCCACGCTCCCTGGGGAGTCCACCAGCGGCATGTTCCCTGGACACTTGCCCATGGAGAGGATCTTGATTCTATTTATTTGCTTGATCATAGATGTTGAAACCTTTGACCTCCCTGGTCTGATCACCTCTGGTCTGATCACTTGGCCATCATTATAAATGAACTGAGGGCTTGCAGAGATCTTTTCTCTAAACAATCTTGTTTGTTTGCTTTCTCTATTTTAATATTTTGTCTACTTTGAGATCTCAACTGAAAATTCATGGCTGGAGAAAGAATAACTGTTTTGATACAAACCAATTAGTTTTGCTTCCGTGCTTATACTTAAAACATGGCTGAAATTTCAGAACTGAAGCTGTAAATTTTCTCTTTCTCTCCATTTCTCTGTGCTTGTATTTTTGAAGTTAAGATCTTTGCCTCTCATGGTATGTATGTGATATGTTCCTAAGTGGTATTACCAACCTAAATTTTAAATCTCTTAACAGAGTTCTATTCTGACTGGCTTAAAGATAAGTAAATGTTTATGTAAATGGCATGTTTCTAAATTCTAAGAAATTAAAAATTTAAATTCTAAACAATGTACTTAATATACTTAAACAGAAAAAATTCATAAGTCTTAATAATTCTAGTTCATGTAATTTATGTAAACATTTGGCAAAGGAAACTAGTTAAATATATTGGTTTAATAATAACATATATGGGTTCTCTGAGTTATCAGCGCTAAGTATAATGCAAGCTCACATTTTAATATTACTTGAGTATGTTCTTTCTAAACTTAAGAGTGGTACTAGCTGAAGGATTTACCATTCCTTAAAATTCTTCTTAAATATTAACACTAAGATTTAAGAAAATGTAAATTCATGTATTCAATAATCAAATCAGAATCAGATCATTATTACAACAAACTTTATTTCAAGAGTAATTATGTTTCCAAATATGTCATCTTGAAGATAATTTCCAAGATCTTTAGATAATTTAAAACCTTGGAACAATAATAAAGTGTGCTAATTAATGGCTATTTTGTAGATAATATCGGTTTGAGAGTGGCAAAATGCTAAAAATTAATTATTAATCATGATTTTAAGTATACATGCCTTTTGCCTCTCTGTTTTTTATACGCCACAGAGAAGCTATCTTTATCTGCACCTGCTCATGAACCTGCTCAGTTTTGCCAGTTGGAGAAGTTGTACTATGAGAGATGTTTTTGCCTATAAAAAGTTGAGGACATGAATTTACAGGCATTACAAACCCGTGGCAGAGCCCTGACATTTGCCACTGATAGTTTGGACTCAGTTCCCTGTTGCTTCATCTGTGAAATAGTAGTTACTGAGGTGAAAACTGAATCCACATGTGTGAGTCTCAGAAGTAGTAACAGATGTGGTAAAAGGTACAACATTGTACACAAGATATGCTGGATCAGATTTTGCTAATGATAAAGACAGAGATTTTTGCCCTATGGTAAAATGACTTGTTCCGGAATGGGAAAAAAAAAAAAGTACAGGACAAAAACTAAATGAATATAAGTTGAAAAGTGTCTCAGGAAAACAATGTTGGCAGTTGAGGTCATGACTGGCTAAGATTTGTTCAATTTATACATAGATATTTCAAGTTAGAGTTTAAACATCAAATACTATTTTAACGCAATACTAGAGTTTTGTTATCTCTCTGTTTTAGTAACATTTTCTCAAATTATTAGTATTTTCATAGGAAGCTGTTGGAGAAATGATATCTGTAGTTTATAATGACTGTTTATGACCTTGGTTATTTCTAATTGATGGAGGAGCTAAGGGTCTGTGTAATCCAGTCAGTTCTCCTCTTACCTTTGAAATATTTTGTTGTCGATTTGGTTAAGTGTTACTCAGTGATGCATGATCCTTTCTTATTCATTCAAATCTCCTGACAACTTTTTGATATTTTGCCTTCCCCAAATTGAGTCTTTTTTTTTTCCATCAAAGCAGTCTTTGAGATTCATATTTCCCAGATGACTTCTAGGGAATCATAAAGAATTTTCCTTTCATCTTATGAGAAGAAAGGTACTACAGATAATCAATTTATTGCTACCTTACCACTGGCAAGCACATGGGAAGCATCGTAAAAGCCTTGCCCAGGTAGGATTAGTAAGGCAAAATGGTACCGCAGCAATATCTCCGAAGTTGAGTGCTGTCTGGGATTCCTGTGAGATGTGCCAACATGCTTACTGTCCATGATAGGTTCTATTTGTCAGAGTCTTGCTGCTGCTTTGCCTGGCTTAGACAACAGCACTAGAGTCTGGTCAGTCATCATTCATGCTGATTGGATCCAAATTTTACTTCTTTGATTCAAATCTAATATTTTCTAAGCTAATGGGTTTTGCTTCTAAGCGAATGGTCTCCATTTAGGGATTTCCATTACTTTTTAATGGAATTTTAACTATACCTAAATGTTGAAGACCTACTCTAGAAGTACATCACCTTCTGACTCACTATTCTTGATATATTTGTTATGGCTTAGATATTAGGTATCTCCCAAAAGCTCTTGTGTGACATAATGCAAGAAGGTTTAGAGCTGAAGGATTGGGTTCTGAGGGCTATAACCTAGTCAGCACATCAGTCTCCTGGTAGGGATTAACTGGTGGGGACTTAGGCAGATAGGGTGTAACTGGAGCAGGTGGGTTGATAGGGGTGTGCCCTGTGGTTTCTGTTCTGTAGGTGAGGGATGGTCTCTCTTTATCTGCTCTCTGAGTGCCTTGGTCTCAGGTGTTTTCCTGTGTTACACCCTCCCACCATGATATTCTGCCTCACCTCACACCCAAGGAACAGAGCCATCTGCCCGGGGCCAAGACTTCCTGTGAGCCCCAAAGTAAGTTTTTCTCCTCTAAATGATTCGTTTCGATCTTGTCATGTCAGCAATGAGAAAAGCTGACTAAAAGAATACTCTAATTATAAACTTAATATAGTTCTGTTATATTGTTTTAGGATTGATTTATAAAAGTTTTTTTTTAATTTTTTTTAGTTGTTGATAGACCTTTATTTTATTTATTTATATGGGATGCTGAGAATCGAACTCAGTGCCTCTCACATGTCAGGCAAGTGCGCTAAAGCTGAGCCCCAGCCCAGGCCCTATGGAAGTTTGTTGTATGTAAAGAACATGTCATCCATTTTTGTTAGTTATGATATTGCCTCTTTTTAAGATAGAGATAATCATTATGTTTATAAGTATTTTGTGGTTATCAAATCTTTCTGGATTGATTTTAATACCCTGTTTTGCAAGCTACAAGAATGACCCAATTTCCTTGCCCATTGAATTATTCTGGAAATGAACTATCATGAGATCTTTTACTTTTGAAAACTAACAACAATAAATTAATCATAGCCATTCTAAGTCTTTGGTTGTTTACAGATGGTTTCCATTTTTTTTTTCCCTGAGGCTTTTTTGAAAGTTCTCGTAATCAGCTGATCCAGAGGCTCTGTCTTCAGCAATGGAGACCATTCCCAGAGTCCTGTGGAACAGCAAGCTCTCTGGGAGGTATGCTTGGCCAGAGGCTTCCAAAGGCATCCTTTAAGCTGCTTGGACACTCTACCATAAAATTGGATTGTTGAACTCCTTCAAAACTCTAGGTGAGAAGCAGATGGATTCATGAGATTGTTAATCCAAGATCAAGTGAAAGTAAAATGAATTATGCAGGATTGAGGAAGTGAAAAGAGATGGTTATGGGTTTGTTTATAGTATTATTGATGTTTGGATTTTCTATTTTGATGATACATAAAAAAACCCTTTCTCCTGAAGTGATCTATCACTCAAAACAACTTTGGAGACTCTACTTTGTGAATTGAAATGAAATATTTTTCTTCCTGAATTTTTCATAATTCTGAAAACTCTTAAATGTACTTATTTTCATAGCAATACAGTTGCATGCATACATTCATATTATGTAATGTAGTTATTTGCATGTCCTTGTTAAAAGAACATATTTAGAAACATTGGTTATACAACCAAGGTCTTGCCTGGAATGTCGAATTTAAGAAGGATGTTCTTTTAATCAGATGCAACTAGACATTTTAAGAAACTAAGGTTGACTTTGTGAAGTCAATGTTTACAAAGCCTTCTTAGAAAACTGACCCAGTACTGGTTACAAGGTTCCTAGGTGGTTAAGAAAAGTGGCTTACAGACAGGCCCAGGAATCTTAAGATATTGGGGGAACTCAAGAAGAGAGTAATTAGCTCAAGTTTCTAGTGTTGAATTCTCACTTTCTTATCCTATCTTTCCTGAAGCAGTTTTTAAAGTTCAATCTGAGATTCCTCATAAAATTCCACCAAAGGAGGCATAAGAAGGCCTATGTGGTTAATCTCCCTTCTTGATGCAACTATGTAAATAATCAGGCCAAATCTGAAGATACCAGCCTTATTTTGTAAGAATGATCTTTTTTTGAGATTACTTTTGATCCAATGGCCTTAAGGAGAAATTATCTGTCTCAATGGAAAACCCATATTTCTGGGTTATCAGATTCTATTTTTGTCTTATACCCACATTAAAGTTCTTTGAATATTAAAGGTAACTAACAGATGTACAAACCCTTGTCTTATAATTAGTTATATGACTTTTGCCTTCACTGTGAAAAAAAAAACTGGTTTTGGTATTTAAGTACTTACTAGGCTGAATCTTCCTACTTTGCCTTATTTGGCAACCATTTCCAAATTTTCTATTTTTCCCCATTTTCTTCAATACCAGGTTTTAAACTACCAGATGGTAGTTTCATCCAAATCACCATTTTGGAACTTTCTCACCTGATTCAAAGTCACCAAAGAATACATCCCGACTGCCCAAACCTCTGTGGGTTGCTTGCTTGCCTGGCAGGTGGTGCCTGTCCCCAGGTTCTGAAGAAGCTGTTTGTCTTATAAAACTTCAAAGCCCTTATCAAAGCTGAAACCACCAATGGCCAGCATTCACTGTGGGACAGCTGCTGCTCAGGTCACCATGACAGTGTGGAGAAATGCCACGAGATGCACAGAGGTGACCCAGACCTGAAAACACCACTGAGAGTGCTGGCATCCTGGATTTGGGAAGCTCAGTGGGGGCCATCCGACCGGGATTTCCTAGAGTAGCCTCTGGGATTCCACTTCATTGACTGTTCCCAGAAGTTGACTCCTGTATCCTTATTTTAATACAACATTTTGTGAATGTTTCTTCTTTTCTTTTTAGAAATATCTTTTATATAAATACCTAACCTCCATGATCCTAGGACACCTGGACTTTTCCCAGTGCCTCATGATAAATGGTTCAACTGGTTTTGCAAGAACAGCTACAACAAGAGCCCACTAGAGACTATCTAAGTGCAGGAGGCCTATGATGTGCTCTGCGTGGTCCGAGACTCACTGAATAAACAAGAGGACTTACAATGATGGACTTCGGAAGGCAACTGTGGTTAGGAACTTCCCTCATCTTTTGTTCAGGAAGGTGGGTAATCACAAAGGGCCATCCTGCCCTTGCTTCTAGAGGCAAGACCTATCATTTCCCTCCTTTATAATGCCCTTGCAAGTTTTTCCCCTCTTCTCTGAGAAGTCT
Source organism: Urocitellus parryii (assembly GCF_045843805.1). Taxonomy (NCBI): domain Eukaryota; kingdom Metazoa; phylum Chordata; class Mammalia; order Rodentia; family Sciuridae; genus Urocitellus; species Urocitellus parryii. The sequence goes on along the minus strand of NC_135543.1, from coordinate 5,565,614 downwards.
CATGTCCTATTGTGATATCCTAATTGAAACCCCCTCCTGATCTCCTGAATTATCTAATGCATTGCTGCCTTGACATGCCACAGTATCATTATAAAGGCTAAAATTTGGTGAGATATCTTATGGTTTCCATCCTTCCATGATTTTACAGGTGTCCATGCTGGTAAATACATCTTGAAATATTTATTTTCATCCTGTTTTATTCATATATATATATATATATATATATATAGAGAGAGAGAGAGAGAGAGAGAGAGAGAGAGAGAGAGAGAATCATATATAGACACAAAACCATCTATATAAAACCATCTATATTTTTACATTCCACACTATTTAAGCCTGGGGAAATAAAAACTTTAATAATAGGTTGTCAAATACCAAAAGAAGGTAGTATTAAATCCTGTTGGGCTGGTGTAAGGAGCAAATGGAAACTGAAAGCAGCTTTAGAAAAAATATGATATTTTAAAAAATAAAGAAAATATTTTTTTTTCCTGCCTAAGAGTTATATCAAGAAGGTAGAGGTGCTTTGGAAACTCTGAGTGAAGTCCTATTGATTACCAGGAGAGTTTTTACACCCTTTCTTAAGGATATGGGGATGATTTTGAAAGCACATTTTCTAATTCATCTAAAGAGATTCCCTTAAAATCTGCTGTAAAATATCAGCCAGGACTCCGCCTGTCTGAGGGAAGACAAGCAGAGACAGGGTCTGAAAAGGGACATGCAGCTGGGTCACATCACCTCCCATGCTTAGCACCTGTCTCCTGCCTAGTTAGCTCTGCGGGTCACTGGGCTGTGAGGGAGGCTCCCAGGGGGTAGCAGCCAGGACTCTCTCCCTCTCCAGATGAGGACCTGCCTGTTCCTGAATCGTGTCCCCCAGCTGTCTTGGACTTGCACCTGTCTCTCATGAACAGCACTTGCACCATGATAACACTCAATTGGACTCTTTGCAGCCAAAAAGAAATATTCCTGCTTCTGAACACTTCTTTTTTTTTTTTTTTTGTCATTTTCCAGTGGTCTGGGGGTAACTATAATTATGTTTTAATTAAAGGATTTTCTTAATTATTTTATGTATATCTATATAAATTCACAGTCTTACTCCTATTTGGCTATTGAAAAAAAAAGACTTTTTAAATCTCATAACTTTTTTGTGGATTCTGTTTCAAACCCCCTGTTTTGTTCATAGGGCTAATTCAGAGCTATCCAGGATCACGGAAATCAAGTTAGGTGACTGATCCCCAGAGGACACAGACTGCCCTGATCAAGCCAGCAGGTCTGGATCCCCCACCACCACCCCACCACCCCCGAGCCCTTCTGTTCTGTAACAGCACGAACATGGGGTCCTTCTGTTGGTGTCATTATCTGGTAACATCCAAAGGTGATCATCAGGCATCTCTCCCATTATGAAGTGGTAACTCAGAGATTCGCAACTATTGCTATTTCTCTTCATTTCCTTAGAAAGCAGTTTTTTAATTACATTGTGGGATTTTTTTAATTCTTTTCAACACTTAAGTTTGTGAAACATTATATATATATATATGAAATATTATACATATAAACATTATATATATAATGTTATATTTCTATATGAGAAAGGGGTAAGGAGAGTAAGTATATAATTTGTTTTTTATTTACAAAAAGAAGGTAAAGAAAAATAAAAAAGCTTATTAAAACTGTGATGCAAAAGTCAAAATAAGGAGGAGTGTGGAGAGGTGCAGAGAAGGAGACTACTGCTAAGCATATCTCCTGGTTTGTTTTAACTGTGAAAAATGTAAATGTTTTACATATTGACAAATTAATTTGAATTAAAATGAAATAAAACCAATACCTAAGGAAATAAACCTAACAAATGATGTTAAAGTTAGTGAAATAAACATACATAGCGAGGAAAAATTATAAACAATGTGGGAACATCCAGGCTCTGAATCCATGATCATAAATGTGCAATGACAAACAGAACTACAAATACTAACATTAAACTTAGACTTCATTTTGCACTCTCATTGTCAGTAGCAATAGTGTTGAGATGATTTTTGAACTATTATAGTTTTATTTGTAGTTTTACCTGAGGATGAGAAAATTCAATAATTATGTTAAAGATGTTGGAGGTCTATTTTGTGTTTGTTTTTAGGAGAAAATATTACAGTACACAAATGAGGGACAACACATAAAAACCACACAGTGTCAAACTTGAACTGGAAAGACTTTTATGAACTCGTGATGTAATTTCCAAAAGTAAGTCCCTCTTGGTGGGCATGGTGATGCACACCTGTAATCCCAGCAGCTCAGGATGTTGAGGCAGGAGTCTCTCAAGTTCAAAGCCAGCCTCAACCACTTAGCAAGATCCTGTTTCTAAATAAAATATAAACAGAGCTGGGGATGTGGCTCAGTAGTTAAGCACCCCTGGGTTCAATTCCTGGTACCAAAATAATAATAATAATAATAAGGCCCTCTTAACTCTGTCCTTGGAGAAGACCTAGAAGCAATGCCGTGGAAGTGTGATGAGCAATGGTGCCCGCAGGAAATGGGCTGTAAATACCAGTCCCTGCTAAGACACCAGATTCCTCAGAGACAGGGAGGTTCCCTGGCCTGCTGCAGGACACGCACCCATCACCAGAGGCACGTGTGGTCACAGAAACAGGCAGCTCTCCATCATCAAGCGATGAGGCCTGAAAGCCGTGGACACTGGCTGATAGCCAGGGTTGCAGGAATTGTCTTATGAAGCGTATGATCTGCATACAGATGACAATGTGGCGTTCCCATGAGACAGAGGAGCGAGACATCCAGAAGTGGCACTGAGAACAACATTTTGGGGCAATATTGGGTATAATAAGCATATCACATATTCCTCTGCAAAGGGATAAAGAAGCAAATAAGCTTCTTCTGTTAAAAAAAAAATCCCTGCACATTATGATATCAAATAGATTCCTTTTATTTTAAAGGGTTATTTACAGAAGAGTTCTGGCTATGACATGGAAGGAGGAAAAAATGGTCATTTTGCAAATCTGGTAAAGTTTATCAAAAACAAATGAAAGGTCTGAGTTGGGGTTTTGTGGGACAGGGACCAGCCTGTCTCCACCGAGACCCCAGAACAATCCCAGCATCACTAGATATAGGCCAGTGTTCGAGCTCAGGCATGATTCACAAGGAAGCACATCGCCACCTACGAAGCCTTCCTCTGAAGCCCCAGAGCTAACTTTAACCTGTGAGTAAAGCAGAGAGCACCGCAAGCTAAACACCCCAGGACTCGGACAGGCCAAGGTGTGGGCACATTTCCAGGGCAATCTGGGTTCTGCAACACAGCAGCAGCGCCAGGTAGTGTAGGCGCCAGGGTGAGCCTGTGGGATTAACTACATTGTAGAGACAATTTAAAAAGACAAGGGCCATACTCTTTGGATCCCAATTCAAACAAACCCATTCTAAAATGATTTTTTTTAACTGAAAATCTATTGTGAATTTGGTATTCAGTGTGCTGTGGAATTGTCATGAATAGATGGAGTGACACCTCCTCGTGGTTCATTGCATTAGGTGTGGCGTTTGCCTTAGATGTGACAGTGACATTTGTCTAAAGATGTATGATAAAATATGGAAATGGCATTCAGAATGACTCAGCAAAGAAAAATTTAAAAATAAAAAGTACGCAAGATGAAGCAAATTTAGCAAAATCTAGAAAGTGGTTGTATCTGGGTGATAGGTATTTGGAAATGCATCGTACTATTCTCTTCTTTTGCAATCTGGAAGCTTTTCATAATATTTTAAAAGTCAGCATGCTCTGGTTAGATCAGCTCTTCCACAGATGTGCCCATTATATACTGGGAAGGTGCGACACTTATTATAGTGAACCCAGTATGTTGATCTGTCCTAGTATCTTATGTGACTGGCGATTGGCAACAACTGCTTGGATGCCTCCACAGCAAATCACAACCAGCATGATAACAACCCAAACAAGACTCCCTCATTAATTTTAAATTACTTATTTCCTCTATTTCCTTTCTTTTTAAAAATTGCTTCAGGAGCAAAGAGCTACCTTTGATAGAAACTCCAAAGTTCTCATTACTACTTTTGTCTCTTCCAATTTCTGGATCTAATTTTTTAAAAATACATCGTGAAATTCTACTTATTTGATCCATAAATATATCTGAAAATCACTCACTTTGACAATTCTCTCATTTCCCAAATCCTCTCTTTATCAGTTATAATCTGCTTCTTATAAGATGCCAGAACATATTTTCAAGAACAAAACTCTGGGGCTGGGGATGTGGCTCAAGCGGTAGCGCGCTCGCCTGGCATGCGTGCGGCCCGGGTTCGAACCTCAGCACCACATACCAACAAAGATGTTGTTTAATAAATATTAAAAATTCTCTCTCTCTCTCTCTCTCTCTCTCTCTCTCTCTCTCTCTCTCTCTCCTCTCTCACTCTCTCTTTAAAAAAAAAAAAAAAAAAAGAAAAAAATTCTGAAAGTTTTCCCACTTCTCTCAGAACAAACACTAAAACTCTTGTGCCCTGTAGGGTGTCAGATTGAGCCCTCAGTCTTTCTGCCCAGCTGTGCTGTCCTGCTTTCAGCCACAGGAAGCCTCTCTGTTCCTTGAATCAGTGGCATTCTTCCTCCTGCAGGGACTTTGCACAAGCTCTCTGTCTTGAATACTCCTCCAACCTTCCTATATTTGAGTTGGACTCATGGCTCAGAGTGACCTGTATATTTTCTCAGCAGAGCACAATTTCATCCCCAGGATTAGATCAAATGTCCACAGTATAGTCAGAGATACACCTTCTCTTCCTTCTCAGCACCTATCACTCTTTTTTATTTTGTGTGTGTGATTGTAAACATTTCATCACTGTCCCTGAACTTGAACTTCTAGAACTACATGGACAATAGTGGTTTTCTGCTCACTTCTGTATCAGCTATGCTCACACAGTGATTGATGTACAGTATTGAAAGAAAAAATTATTTCTTTAATGAAGAAGCAATTCATAAGTGAATAAATCTGACAATGATGCAATTAATGTGTATTAACTTCTTGTCTCTTACAACAACTGCTGAAGATGTTTTCAGTTATTTGGATGTGTGTGAGAATCTGCTGTGATAGTGTAGTTCAATTTCATATTTTTAAGCTGAGCACACTGCAAGCCTGTAATCCCAGCCACTAGGAGGCTGAGGCAGGAGAATCTCAAATTCTAGACCAGCCTCAGCAACTTAACAGGACCTTGTCTCCAAATAAAAAAATAAAAAGGGCTGGGATGTAGCTCAGTAGGAGAGTGCCCTTGGATTCAATTCCTAGTACCAAAATAATAAAAATAACACTATTAATACCACTACTGCTAATAATAATAATGATGATGATGTTGTTGATGATGATGATAATTTCCACATCTTCGGCCTCCAATTCAGCCTTTAATTTCAGCTCCTGGCTTGATGGCTCTTCCTGTCTTTGCAGTCCCATGAAAGAAACTGTCTTTATAGTGTTCCCAGTTGAAAAAACCACCAAAGAAAGACACTGGAATATATGTCAGCCATAATGTCTAAAGAGTTCCCTCATATTCACAAATATTTACTTTTAAACTTTTTATTTTTTTTTTTTGCAAAAAAACCTGGTATAATGAATTGGCTTTATAAAGAACAATAAAAAAATAACCTCTGTCTTAGAGAACTTGCCATCTGTTACTTCTCCTGAAACCATATTTTTATTATTTTTAGGCAACAATGCCACAGCCCAGATTTAAAAAATTATTTATAATATTGATGATGGTAGAATTTCAGGATCAACTCAAGTTAGTTTGGAGCTATCTGGGTGATAGCTTTATCTCAGAGAAGAGTGTTCCCTGGGCCATGAACTTACCTGAAAAGCATTCTCAGAAGTCTGGTTCATGGCCCTGGGGGAGGGGAGTCAGCACATGGGCATCTCCATTGCATGATCCACCGAGAAGTCCCAAGATGCGACCAGGGCTCTGCTCAGTCAGGACTTTAGATCCGAACCCTAGGGCTGCTCCTCCTCCTTCCAAGAGGGGGCTTCTGGCCCTGCAGGTATGATTTGTCTGTGTTGTCCCTTATGGAAAGGAACTCATGCAGGCTGTGCTCTTGGGTGTCTAGATTTTCCGCTCCACATTATTTTTATGAGATTCACCTGTGTCATTGCATGCATTTGATTTATACTCATTTTTGTAGAGTATTTCATCTGTAAAAGTATAAATATTCAAAACATGGACACAAAACCATGCAAAAAAACCCAAAACTATGTTGAAGAATAGAAATGAAAACGTCAAAATCCGGATGCTATTTGACTATGTATTTTTCTTAAGCAAATGTATAGAATAATTTATGGAATGGATGTTGTTCTAGGAATGTTTTTAAAAGAAAAGCTCTCAGAAAACATTATTTATATTGGAATTTTATACTATTATTTTAGGGGGTGTTGCATTATTATTTTTTGTAAGAAGCTATTTCTGATTGGCAGGCCCTGATAGGAGTCAGCTTTGCTCAAACATGATTCTAAAAAGGGAATTGTGAAACCTGGTTTTGTCCACAGGCTGGCATCTTGAGATTATCAGTTATTGTCCACTAAGAATTCTCCTAAAAATTCATAGGCCGTGAGGCCCTGGGAAGGATACTTAGGCCGAGGACTCTCTACTGATGACCAAAGAATCCATTTAGAAGGGGGGAACCCATCCTGCAAAATACTTCAGGACCAAGGCTGCACATGTTCATTATCATCATGTTGTCATTCATAAGAGCAGAGCTCACTGATTTTTTGTACTATAAATGTTTAAAGTTCAAGCTTTAGGATAAAAATCGATCTGCTCCACATATTTATAGATCTAGCTATTGTTGTCTTATTTTTCACAGAAATTAACTAATTGTTTTTTTGCCAGTATGTTTTATAAAATGCTCAAGGTCAAGTCTTCGTTGCCAAGACCCTCTCAGCATGGTTCTGAAGGTACCACTTTCTTTGCACTTTGGGATATCTTTGAAGTATCTCTTCCAGTAACATCAGAAATATGATTTAGTAGTCTCTGAGTTTTTGATCAAAATAATGCTGCCTAGTGAAATGGAGCTGGCTACCCAGGCTTGCCATAGGCCCCACTACTCTGGGCCTGGACCTGCACACCTTGGCACATGATGCAAGGCTCTGTATCACCACCGGTTTGAAGGTCTTAATATTTGAGGAAATTGCCCTGGTTTTCACTTGATGCTGGGACCTGCAAATTACAGAGCTAGTCCTGATGTTAAATAGAAAATGAAAAAGTGTTTGCAGTGGTGAAGTTTCCCAAGAGGCAGGCTCAGTGTGCAATTTAGAGCAAGGATGTTTATTAAGGAGGACCCCTGGGATCTGTACCTGTGGGCCTGAGGGGAAGGAGGCAATGCAGAGCAGTGGGAGAGACTGAGCCTCCTTCAGGACCCACCAAGCCCCAGCTGGTATTACAGGCTCTCAGGAGCTAGAAAGTACCTTCCAAGTTGTCCAGAGCTAGACTGACCTTGCAAGACCTTTTGGTTTCCTTCCCCTGCAGGAGTAAATAATTATATTTGGGCTGCCCCAGAAGAACAGTGGACTCAGTCCCAAAGGGACTGAGCACCAAAGGTTGTTTTAGGAGAGTTTGCAGCACCCAGGGCACATGGTCCTTCATATCAAGGAGTCCAGGGCAGCACACCTCTTGTGTTCCCAACTTGCAAACAAGTCTGTGATCATCTTCAAAAACATCCTCTGAGATCTAGCAATCAGCCCCCCCATCACTGTGCAACCATTTCCTACCTGTTGTCTTACAGGTTGCTATTATTGCTGTTGCTTCTTAACTTGGGTGAAGTCTTTAAGGGCTTATCCACATTCTTGTTATCTTTCCTCTAGCCTGTGCACGGATCTATGTGTTGGTTAGATGTCTGTCCTTAAAAATTCAGCCCATGCAATGGAACTAGACAAAGCTAATTGAAGTGAAATTGAATACGTGGCCTTGACCTCATTAATATGCCTTGTGGACCAAACAAAATGACCCCACTTGCCTTACTAAACTAGGTTGTTCCAGCCACAGACAAAGCATTCACTATATTTAAAGTGTACCTTAAAAAGCCAAGTAAATTTAAAAAATAACCCATTGGCTACCCATTTTAGCAAAACAAAATCAGCTCCTTGCAATATATTAACAACAAAACAAACCAATAAGTGCTTAAATATTTTAACTGTAAAGGCAACAGAGCAGAAATCAAAGTGTAAGATAATTGTTACACTTTGATTTTCTTTTAAAAGTCAGAGCCAATGTTAAACAAAAACACACAATCAAAACTTAAAGCATTTGCTAGAATCTTAAACTCTCAAAGTTAAAAGTGGTATTAGAATCTCACTGAGATTCTTTTTTATAGTAAAGCAAGCAAAGAAGATGAGAAAAAAGATAGTTTTTTTTTAATTTAAGAAGAAGGTAAGGGCTGGGATTATAGTGCAATGGCAGAACACTTACCTAGCTCATGTGAGGCACTGAGTTCTGATCCTCAGCATCACATAAAAATAAAAGTATTATGTCCATCTACAACTAAGAGAGAGAGAGAGAGAGAGAGAGAGAGAGAGAGAGAGAGAGAGAGATAAAGGTAAACAAGCAATTCCCTAACCACTGCATGGTAGACAGAGAGGATAAATAAGGACTACTTTCTGAAATCTTTTCAGAGGTATTGGGTGGGCAGGAGGCAGAAACTTTTACTTTGGTTTTATGCTCCCTAATGGCTCAATTCACTTTTAAGCCTTTGAAATTGAAAGCTCTCCCAAAATATCTCAATATTAGCAAATTCAGTGTTCCCAACTTTCTCAGAGCCTGTTAATATTTCTCCAGCAGCTCCACTTCGTTTTCTTTAGGATTATGAAAATGTTGGTTAGGTACCATTAGATAATGGATACTCTAGATCACGAATAATTAGAGAATAGATAATTAAATGATTTCATCCTTTAGATAAAATGCTAAACACAAAGTATGGGAAGGCTGCTGCACAGATGCTTGCTCCCATCAACCTTAGTTTTCAGAATAAACAGCTCCAAATAGCTCTAAGTATTTTCCATACCTCCATTTTTAATAGGGATTTCAGAGATACTGAGAATCCATCTGAACCAATCCACCTGTCTTCTAACCAGAAGAATCAAACTGGAAGTTATAAAATGAGTGGCTACAGTGCTATTACTTGAAAAGGGAAAATAACGTCTAATATGATAAAATTTTAGATATATTTTAAGTGTCTGACGAATCTCAGAAGCTGATAATGTATGAATTTCATTACTGCTGGTTCATACTCTAAGATTTTATACTTGATAAAGTTGCAAATCCTCTAGAGAACTGTATTCCAGCTCGGTTATCAATTTTTACACCACGGGATAAATTATCATGTGGCTTCTAGATAGGACACTGCACAGGTGAAGGGACGGGGCTTCCATGGGCCCAGAAAGGACCCTTGCATGAGGAAGCAAGGAGAACACTGGCATGAGCCCTGCCTTAGTCTAGCATTGCAACAGTCTCCCAATGGGCTTCTTCTGGCTTATCTCTCCTGTTAACAATGTTGACGAAGTGAGGGAAATTTTAACCTCATTTCCCCAGCAGAGCAGCAGGTTAAAATAAACTCTCAGCCAAGGATTATAAAAAGAAAGGCTGATTGGTGAAAATCTACTCCCCCAACACACACACACACACACACACACACGCGCGCGCACACACACTCACGCACACACGCACACACACTCACGCACACACACACACACACACACGCGCACACACACACACACACACACACACGCACACAGAGTCAATTTTAGTATTTAGGTGAGAAAATTGAGACCCAAACAGTTACCTGACTCTTGGAAGGACGCTCTGCCTTGACCTGTGTCAGCAATAGGCAGCTCCGAGGGTGCAGCATGGTATTCTGTCAAAGCCACTCCTCTTCCCCCTTGGCAATCACTGAAACATCTCTTGGATTATTTTGCCATTTTCTTTCCCCTAGACCTAAAGGACAACAATTGTTTCTTCCACTGTATTCAAACATAACCATGAACACATTCATATACTGAAATTAATACAAGCCACATGCTTGCTGTGTGAGGAGTCCTCACTGAATTCTCAAGCGCAAAATTGTGAGAGAGCTTATTAAGCTATTTCTGCTTTAAAACTAAAATCCTTAGAGTAACTAAGAAAAGTCATTGCCTACCTAACAATAGCATACTTGTTAGTCTCTGGGAGGAAGTCAATAGCCTGTGCTTCTCAGCTGAGACATGAACACATCAACAAGGAGATTAGATGTTTTCAAAGCCACAGTGAAGGAACTCCTCAATTTTTTTATTTTTATTTTTTAGAAATATGAGCATTCCTATTTTGTACAGTTGGAAAATTCTACAGTATTCTCTTTTGCCTCCTATTGGAATTGATCCACTCTAGTATTACTTATGGCAGTTGAGTTTTGGGAAAAAAAGAAAAGGCATAACCAGAAAGTCACTTCTAAAAGTTTAGATCACTATCATTGATTCCAATGATGTGATGCCAATGAACTTTTCTGGGGTTATAGATTAAAATATTGCAACCAGATGAAGTAGATATTGTATAAGTATTAAATAAGAAAGGCTAGTATATATTTTTAAAATTTATTTCTATTAATCTGAACCAGTATAATTATTGTTTTTAAAATCTATTGCAAATTCAGAAAGCACATTTTGGAATTGTGTACTTGGAAAACATGAAAAAGGCTAACTCTGCATCCTCTACCCATGGATGTCACTGAAAAAAAATATGGAAAATGACAGTGATATGTCCTGGTACAAATCTGGGATAAGAAGATATTACTATACAGATAGAATCTTAGACCCTCCAATGGCCAAAATTCAACCCTCATACCAAATCTCCTCAAAATTCCTCAAGAGCTCTAGAGCTCCAAATATTCCTCTGAAATTCTTTCAGGAAACACAGTTGCAACTTGGACAAAGTGAAGCATTACACCAGGTGCAAGGGAGGCAGTTTGAATCAGTGGTATACAAGTATTCACATCACATTTTAAGGGGATGCTGTCATCAGATGATTTTTTTTTACAGTGCTAAAATACTCCTTTCTGAACTAAAATGAGATTGAATTCCAGTTTACCTAATTTGCTTCTTTCCCACCAGCCTATCATCTCTGTTCATTCCTAATTTAGAGACCACTTTTAATTAATTATTGAGGATGATCAAAGTTACTAAGTGGTCTTTCATAGTTGAAAAGTTAAAATGGTAGATTATGAGAAAATTAAAATAATTTAGGGCTCATTCTGTTCAGCATTTCCAATATTTAGATATGTAAGCTGCATGCAATTAATCAATCAGTGAAGCTCTGAAGGGTAATTAGCTCTAAGTTATTCATACAAATTATAGATGACAGTAGGAACTTTAGGTCAGGACTCTGCTCCTTCAGAAGGAAATGTTTTGTCTTGCTTGTTTTCAATGCACAAATTTATCTCTGAAAAAACATAGTGACTTAAAAGTACTTTTTAAAATTTGGAGTCCAAAAATAAATGTAAGAAGCTTTTGTTCCTACCATAGAATATGTGAACTCTCTGGAACTACCCTGACTGGTGTAGTTAAGCTTTATAAACAAGGTGCCCTCCCATCCTATTTTCATTTTCTGCTTTTAGATCCTTGTCTCCCATCTCTCCACCATCTCCTTGTTCCCTTATTCTCTCCTTGGACGCCACCTGATTATGCCACACACCTGCTCTGAGAATACTGGGTCTGATCACAAGTGAAGTGTAAGCTCCTCAAGGAGAAGAAGTAAACATACCTGTCCCTCTTCTCTTTAGGTCCTCCTTCAGCTTGCCCACAGAATGTTCCAGACATTCTCTACACTGCAGGAGTGTGTAGCTTAGACCTTAAGAGCGGGAAGAGCTCCCAGGATCTGCTCCTCTGCAGTCTGTTGCTCCAAGGATGGAAGCTCCCTGGAGGGCAGGTGCATATCCCAACACTTGGCCCAGTGCTCCCCTGCAACTTGAGTCAATTAATGGACAAATAAGCAAATAAACACATGTGGTCTGGTTTTGAAAAACTCAGTGTTCCCATACTCAATGTCCTCATTTGTTAAACAGGAAAGTAGCTCTAGTTCTTGTGAGTACGGAATAATTCTGAGTATCAGTATAAAGGTTGGCATGTGTTAAGTATTCAAAAATCAATAACTTGTCACTTTTGTTACTGACATTTCATAATTGCTTTCCCTCTATTCAAAATTTTCAATCTAGAAAAATCAGCTATTTTTTAATGTCTTACTCAAATTTTATGAAGTAGACTAGTTTAATTCCTTTATCATCTGTGCTGTTGGAACATTAGGGGCAAACCTTTTACATTGCTTTAGCACATTTGGCTGCATGTCTCTATATATGTGATTTTTCCATCCACTGTGCTGTGACTATCCTTAGGATCACAGACACTTAACATTGTCCCAACACATAGCTACCTTGGCACATTTGAGAATTATTTCATTTTGGTCAAATACACACACACACACACACACAAAAAAAAAAAAAAAAAAAAAAAAAAAAACCCAGCAATAAGGCAAGTAGCTGGTTCCAAACAGCACCCACTCCTGACTGTGTGTCCCGTGGCTGGTGCAGTGGAAAACTCACAAAGGAAGAAAGTAATTGTGGGCAGAAAGATATTTTCGTAAATACACAAATGAAGTGATTTATAAGTTTTCCAAGATAAAGAAATGAAAAGCATTCAGAATCACTGATGCTTAAAGATACAAATCTTGATCCAAGATGGCGCGCCACTCAATTAGTGGGAATGCTGCTTTGCTGAGAGTGCTAGAGGACCCCTCCGCAGCTGATCCCCTGCAGGAATCACAGCTGCCATGCCCTGCAGGCCGGGCCTCAGTGTTAGACTGCTGATTGGACTATGCCCACGCAGGTCTCACAGGTGCTCAGCAGGAACACTGACGTCAGCACCGGTGCAGACTACCCGCCCATGCAGGTCTCACAGGTGCTCAGCAGGAACACTGACATCAGCACTGGTTCAGACTTCCCAGATGCCCCTCCCACAGAGGACACGCAGCCACTCCCCACTGGCAGGAACTCCAGCCACCACTCCCGTGTGGACTCCCCTCTATCAACGTGGGACTCTTTGTCACCTCCATCTTGGGACTGGGCAGCTACTGCCATAGTCCCCTACTCGTGGTAGCCTGCCTGCACCTGGGGACATCACAGTTCTGAAGACAGCCGATAGTGGCAACACTGTCCGCCATGGAGCTCATCTCTAAACTCATCATGGCACAAGGATCTCTCCCTGCTCCCCCACTCAACCCGACACCCCATTGGGGAAAACTGCAGCCTCCATCTTGAATCCCCTCCATCACCATTTTAATGCGGCAACTACCAGTTTGGAACACAGGATAGCCAGGTATCCATGGTGTTCTGATTTCCCCCAATCCCCAGCAGCTGGTAACCTGGTGCAGTGACTGCCTGATTCATAACAGCCCTCCATGACAGGTGCACAGTCACCAGACTGCAACACACAAGACCCCTGGAGAGAAAGGCTCCTGATTAGGAAGTGGAAAGAGAGAGGGTGAGGGAGATAAACTTCAGAGACTAATTTAGAGGGCAGGAACTATGAGATCTACAGGCGAGTGGAGGAGATAAGACCCAGTGCTCACCTCACAGGAGCAGACCACAGAGGAGATTCTTGAGGTGCTGTCTCACAACAGGATGGCAGGTACCATACCCCATTTCCAGGTGCCCTGTAACCAAGACCAACCCTCACACTCTGGTAATCCCTACCATCCTGAGGGTGGAGATACCAACTAAGAACAGAAAACCCTACCTATTGGATGAGAAGGGAAGCAAGAAAGATATTGATCTCCAACCAAAACAATCCTTGTTTCTTCCTCTGAGTTTTTTTTCTTTTTTCTCCCTCCTTATTCTCCCAACCTCACATCCCCAATATATGTAAAACCAAGTACTTTGCATGAATTAAGATATTGAGATTGAAACAACTGAATAGTATATTATAGTTGTGTTGTTATCAGTTTTTTCTTATTTCTTTTTATTTTTTTCCTCTTATTTTTCTCCAATTTTCACTATTTTAACATTTTTTATTTTTCTTAATACATATGTATGTTTCTTTTGTATTCTACTGTCCTCCCTCTTACTTGTCAACCCAAAATTACTACCTCTTTATTCTCCTGCTACTAACCTTTTTCTTTAGATTTCTCTTTCACACTTTCTAAGATATAATAATTCTATACCCACACCTCCTAACTACTCAGCATATCTTCCTACTCCTCATCCCCTGTTCTTTGTCCACCATCAGAAACTGTAAACCCTTTTACAAAGCTCCTGATTATATTGTAGATAATAATTGAATTCACCATTTTAGTACATTGTGACCAAATTGTAAATGTCATATCTAAGCTATTAGGTTATGTGCAGATTTTTCAACCCAGACTATGAAAGCCAGAATATCATGGAACAACATATACCAAGCTCTGAAAGAAAATGGATGCCAACCAAGAATCTTATATCCAGCAAAACTAAGCTTTAAATTTGATAATTAAATAAAAACCTTTCATGATAAACAAAAGTTAAAAGATTTTACAACTAGAAAGTCTGCACTAAAAAACATCCTTCCTTTCATGAAGAGGAAATTAAAAACAATGATAAAAATCAGCAGAGGGAGGTATTACACTAAAGGAAAAGCTAATGAAACCAAGTCAAGTTAAATAACAAAAATGGCTGGGAATACAAATCATGTCTCAATAATAACCCTGAATGTTAATGGCCTAAACTCATCAATCAAAAGACATAGGCTAGCTGATTGGATTTTTTAAGACCCAACAATATGCTGCCTCCAAGAGACTCATCTCATAGGAAAAGATATCCACAGACTGAAGGTGAAAGGTTGTGAAAAATCATACCACTCACATGACTGTGGAATCAAGCAGAGGTTTCCATCCTTTTATCAAGTAAAGTAGACTTTAAGATAACTTAATCAAAAGAAATAAAGAAGGACATTTCATACTGCTCAAGGGAGACAATAATTATAAATACATATGCCCCAAACAATGGAGCATCTATGTTCATCAAACAAACTCTTCTCAAGTTCAAGAGTCAAATTGACCACAACACAATGATTCTGGGTGGCTTTAACATACCTCTTTCACCACTAGATAGATCTTCCAAACTTAACAAAAGCTGAACAAAGCAAATAGAACTCAATAATACAATCAATAGCTTAGATTTAACTGACATATATAGAATGTTTCATCCTTCAACAAGCGAATACACTTTCTTCTCAGCAGCACAAGAATTGTTCTCTAAAATAGACCATATATTATGCCACAAAGCAACTCTTAACAAATACAAAAAAGTAGAGATGCTACCCTGCATTCTATCAGATCACAATGGAATGAAATCAATGATAAAATAATAAAATAAAAACTACTCCAATACCTGGAGACTAAATAACATGGTACTGAATAAACAAAATGGGTTGCAAAAGACATCAAAGAGGAGATTAAAAAATTCTTAGAGGTAAATGAGAACACTGATACAACATATCAAAATCTCTGGGACACCATGAAGGCAGTACTAAGAAAAAGTACATTTCAAGGAGTTCATTCCATAAAAGGAGAAAAAGACAACAAATAAATGAATTAACACTACATCTCAATGTCCTAGAAAAAGAAGAATAAATCAACACAAAAAGCATCAGAAGACAGGAAATAATTAACATCAGAGCTGAAATCAATGAAATTAAAACAAAAGAAACAATTAAAACAATTAACAAAACAAAAAGTTGATCCTAAGAAAAAATAAATAAAATTGACAAACCCTTAGCCATGCTAACAAGAGAAGTTGAGAGAAAACTCAAATCACTAACCTATAAGATGAGAAAGAAAATATCACAACAGGCACTACAGAGATACAGAAGATAATTACAAATTATTTTGAAAACTTGTACTCTGATAAAATAGAGAATATCCAAGGCATTGACAAATTGTAGAGGAATATGAGTTGTCCAAAATTGAACCAGGATGATATACACAATTTAAACAGCTCAATTTCAAGCAAGGAAATAGAAGATGCCATCAGAATCCTACCAACCAAGAAAATCCCAGGACCAGATAGATACTCAGCTGAGTTCTATAAGACCAATAAAGAAGAATTAATGCCTATACGCTATGAATTATATCTTGAAATAGAAAAAGAGGCAGCACTTCAAAACTCGTTCTATGAGGCCAATATCACCCTGATTCCAAAACCAGGGAAGGACACATCAAAGAAAGAAAACTTCAGACCAATATGTCTAATGAACATAGATGTAAAAATTCTCAATAAAATTCTGGAAAGTTGAATACAAAAACATACTTGGAAATCAACCTAATAAAAGAGGTGAAAGATCTCTATAATGAAACCTACAGAGCAATAAAGAAAGAAATTAAAGAAGACCTTAGAAGATGGAAAGATCTCCCTTGTTCTTGGATAGGCAGAATTAATATTGTCAAAATAACCATATTATCAAAAGCATTATACAGATTTAATGCAATTCTAATCAAAATCTCCATGACATTCCTCATAGAAATAGAAAAACCAGTCATGAAATTTATCTGGAAAAATAAAAGACCCAGAATAGCTAAAGCAATCCTTAGCCAGAAGAGTGAAGCTGTTGGCATCACTATACCAGACCTCAAACTATGCTACAAAACAATAGTAACTAAAACAGCATGGTATTGGCTCCAAAATAGACTGGTAGACCAATAGTACAGAATAGAGGACACAGAGGCTAACCCACATAATTACAGTTATCTTATATTAGACAAAGGTGCCTAAAACATACATTGGAGAAAAGATAGCCTCTTCAACAAATGGTGCTGGGAAAACTGGAAATCCATATGCAACAAAATGAAATTAAACCCCTATCTCTCACCCTGCATAAAATTCAACTCAAAGTGGATCAATGGCCTAGGAATTAGACCAGGGACCCTGCACCTATTAGAAGAAAAAGTAGGCCCAAATCTCCATCATATTGGATTGGGCCCCAACTTCCTTAATAAGACTCCTATAGCACAAGAATTAAAATAAAGAATTAATAAATGGGATGGATTCAAACTAAAAAGCTTCTTCTCAGAAAAAGAAACAATCAGTGAGGTAAATAGAGAGCCTCCATCTTGGGAGCAAATGTTTTAACCACTTGCACATCGGATAGAGCCCTAATCTCTAGGATATATAAATAACTCAAAAAGCTAAAAACCAAAAAAAAAAAAAAATAGCCTCAGTCAATAAATGGGCCAAAGAACTGAACACCTCTTAAAAGATGATATGCACTCAATCAACAAATATATGAGAAAAGGTTCAACATCTGTAGCAATTAGAGAAATGCAAATCAAAACTACTCTAAGATTTCATCTCACTACAGTCAGAATGGCAGCTATTAGGAACACAAACAACAATAAATGTTGGCAAGAATGTGAGAGGAAAAAGCACACTCATACATTGCTGGTGGGACTGCAAATTGGTGCAGCCAATATGGAAAGCAGTATGGAGATTCCTTGGAAAGCTGGGAAATGGAACCACCATTTGACCAGCTATCCCAATCTTTGGGCTACACCCAAAGGACTTAAAATCAGCATACTACAGGGACACAACCACATCAATGTTCATTACAGCACAATTCACAATAGCTAAACTGTGGAACCAACCTAGATGTCCTTTATTAAATGAAGGGATAGAGAAAATGTAATATATATATACACATGAATATTACTCAGCAACAAAAGAATAAAATCATGGCATTTGCAGGGAAATGGATGGAGTTGAAGAATATAATGCTAAGTGAAGTTAGCCAATTCCAAAACACCAAAGGCTGAATGTTTTCTCTGATGTAAGGAGGCTGATTCATAGTGGGGTTGGGAGGGGAAGCATGGGAGAAATAGACCAACTCTAGATAGGGCAGAGGGGAGGGAGGGGTTGGGAGTGGAAATGGGGGTAAAAAAGATGGTGGAATGAGATGGACATCATTACCCTAAGTACATTATGAAGTCACGAATGGTGTGAATATACTTTATATACAACCAGAGATATGAAAAACTGTGCTCTATATGTGTAACATACATTGTAATGTATTTTGCTGTCATAGATAACAAATTAGAATAAAACGATAAAAATCTTACATGTCTCCTTATCCTGTTTTGTGAAATCATCTTTCATAAAACTTTTAAATAATCTAAATGTATATAGGTAGATATTTTAGTTAAATTTATTTAAGTTGCAAATTATATTTTCTAAATGCACTTGAACTATTAATTACCCCCAATTTATTATTTCTTATAAAGTGATAAGTTAAGAAATCCAATATCTATGAAATCAATTATCAATTCTATTAATAACAAATCTAGAGATTAAGAGATATAGACTGCAAGAAGAAAATTAAAATATTAAACAGCTATTAGTTTGGAAACAAACTAAATTACACAAAATCCTGGTTTAGACAATGTCTTTTATTGTGATATACAACTTCATTTTTGAAGTATGCTGTGAACTAAAATAATTTTCAAACTAATAAACCACTTAATAATCTGAAGAACACTGCAAGAAGGAGGTATTTGTATGTTTCCACAATCAGGATTGAACATGATAGAATTATCTTTTGTACTTTTATATTTGAGGCTTTGACATTTCTGATATCCTTTTCATTCTATAATACTTTCTATTATGGTCCAAGACATAATGTAATTTGATAAAATGTCATTAATTCTTTATATACTATG
Organism: Urocitellus parryii; assembly: GCF_045843805.1. Taxonomy (NCBI): domain Eukaryota; kingdom Metazoa; phylum Chordata; class Mammalia; order Rodentia; family Sciuridae; genus Urocitellus; species Urocitellus parryii. Next base: position 5,546,888 of record NC_135543.1, on the reverse strand, counting down.
TAAAAGAATCTATGTGCTATATGTGATAGAGTGGATTCAGATTAATTGGATAAGATCTCAATAATTAGTCAAACCGTAATATAACTGAAATTCATTTTAAAAATTTGCCATTTCCCAGTCATGTCTGCTCATTCATTCATTTCTGTCGATGTTCACCCCCATTCACACTGACTCAGCACACATGATGTGTATCCTTGCTAGGGATGGGAGGTGCATGGAAAGCCAGGCACGAGGTGTCTGATGTGCAGGATAGACATCTTAAAGCATGACGTGAGACATGTTACACAAGTGGTACAAACGAATGCTTGAGGAAACCTGAGAAGGGACAATAGAACACAATATTAATATTAAAAATTGGCCTACCTATTTTGCATGGCGGGCAGATATCAGAGATATAATTGCAACCACAGTGGCCTCCTGTGGCCAGAACACATTTCTACAAGGTAATAATCTTCGTTTTTCTCTAACCCAATTTTAAGGCTTCTTCATGAACATTTTCACACTTGCTCTAGGATGCAGAGAATGACAGGGAAGTGGCTCAGAATAGCCCCTCCTCTTCAACAATTCTCTTAGCCAACTGTGTGCTTTTGTGGTGAGCAGAACAGGAGAATCGAGCCCTGCATCAGTAGTTTTCTGGGTGATCAGCTCTTCCTCCATCCTGTTGACTTGAGCTGTACCTGCGGCTGTGTGCTGTGTCTCCAGGCTCACACTTGCCACTGTGCATGAGGGGCTGAGGGCTTGCACTCCTCTTAGCTGACCTGTGCTGTGCCTTTCACTCACCATGCTTTCCCTAAGCGACTGTGCACTCAGAAAGTTGCCCCAGGAGTTAATGAGCTCATTTCCTGTTGCATGAACTAAGGTGCTACTTGAGCTCTGGACTCCAGTAGTATTCATGCCAATCTCAAACTGCAGTCAGCATCAACACTCATACTGCTTCATCACGCCAGTGTTTCTAACACAAGGACCCTGACTTTGGTCACCAGGGATTAATTCAGCAACTTTCTCAGCAGCTAAAATGTTTTCCTTGTTTGAGATGCTGAATGCAGCATGACACAATTTTATTTAAATTGGTATTTTTTATTTTCTAGCATTGTAGAAGTTCCAGTGTGGAGCACCCAGCTAATGAGCACGTGAACAGAGGTCTGGTGGCAAGTTGCTGGGCAGAAGGCAGCCGGGTGAGGAGGTCGTCCCGCTCCAGGGTCCAGGCAAAGCCACACGTCCATCCACCAGGTGGCTTTCTTTTCCTTATGGTCTTCCATCTTACTCCCGTAGTCAACTGAGAACATATGGCAGGCATTTTAAAAAACCATCGGACTTAATTATTTTAAAACTAAGATGTTTAAAGGGAGCAAGAGTACAAATTTTTTCAAAACTTAAGACAGACAAAGACATTTATCTCTTAAAAGTTCAACAAGATTTTGATGGAAAAGTCTTGTTGGAAAGGACTGTCATGAGTTATCAGAAGAAACAATATCTCAAACTGTAGTAGATCTTGTCATATCATAGGCATCCTTTGTGTTTATCTTTGTGTATACCAATGGAAAAGTAAAAGAAAGCAAAAGAGAAGGTATAAAGGAGTATAAAGTCCCCATATCTGAAAAATATGTTAAAGTAGAAATAATGAGAGATAAATAGATTCATACACAGTTACATGTTATTTATTTGTTAAAATTCAATGCCCATTGTTTAAAAACAAGAATCATTTTCTCCATCTTAGAAGACTCCAAGTAAAGAAACTATGTCAAAATAACCAATGACACTTATTCTACTAATTTTAGGTAGATTCTAAATTCAAATTTATTTTTTTGCTTACAGGATAGAACATTATCTGAAATGCATACTACTTGAGAATTTTCAAGGACTAGGCACATAGTGCCTGAGTAAAAAAAAAAAATCTCACTTTTTGTTCATTTCACATAAATGATTTTTTTCTTCTGACGCAGAACACATCATAGGAGGAAGCAGAACTGATTATTTTCTAAGCATCCACAATGCTTAGATATTCACACGGCGATTACCAACCCGACTGTCTCCCTTTCCTGTTTCAAACACAAATTCTCCAAGTGTCTTATCTTCTCATTCCCTTCAAAAGCAAGAGAAAACGCACAACCCTAATTTCATATTTTGAGAAATTACATATAACCAAAACAGTTAAGAAGAAATTCCCCTGCACAATAAGACCACATGCCTTGCTTTTTCACATGTAAAATGGAAATTGTTTCTACTTGACATGGTTTTGTAAGAAGGAAAGATACATTCGTGAATGCCTAGCATGAAAGATTTGCTTGAAATTTTATAGCTCTCATTAGTCTTACTATTGACCGCAGATTTCATTTCAAATTTTAGTTTCAACCATGCAGTGGGAGGAATTTTTCATATGAAAAGGCATCTTAAACATTTATCCCCTTTAGGCGAATAAATCATGGTCACAGTCAGGGCTTGACAAAAGCAAAACTGCAGTCGGCCCCTGGTGCAAGGAGATGCAGCTGAAGTGGCTGAGCCAAGGAAGGGGACGAGGCGTTTCCTTTTCCATTCACATGAATTTGGAACCTTAGCAGTTCCAAAAAAGGCATATGAAATATTTTATGTTCCCTATATGTCTCTATTTTATTGATACCAAAGTTGATTTTGAGATCAGTTTAAATACCTGAAGACATCTTCAAGTGGGGTGCTCATGCCAGAGAATCAAGACAGACGGCCCGCACAGGCAGCTGTCCAGTGGGTACTGGACCAGTGACCAGCCTGCAAGAGTCAATCACAGGGAAGTGGGGTGTCAAGCAGCCACTGGTGGCAGCCAGTCAAAGGCTCTGCGGCGGGAATCATGTTTTCGGGGCAGAGCCGCAGCCCTGACACCCCACAGCTGGTGGCTTTTCTGGGCTCAGGCTGGTGTGAATAGGAAGTGACAGCAGTGTGCTCCCTGTCACATTTGAGTGAACAGCTGCATGACAGGAAGACTTTTCCTGTCAACACGATCACCCTGGCTCTATGAGAGCCCAAGTGATGTGTTACTTGCCCCTGGGGGGAATTGGTACCTGATAAGCAAAGACTTCATTCCATGAATTCAACATATCTCGAACTGTCTGCCATGGCCAGGCAGAGATACCCAGCAAGGGCAGGAGAGACCAGGCCTTGTTCTCAGGGCATTTTTACTCCCTGAGAGAAAGACAGGCTGGAATCAGGGCTGCAAATAAGATCATTTCAGAGATGGGTGCGTTGCTCCCATAAAAGAGTGTGATAAATGGGACAAGGGGCCCGATGTGGTGGTGTACTCCTATAATCCCAACAACTTGGAGGCTGAGGCTAGAGGATCACAAGTTCCAGGTCAGCCTCCATAACTTGGTGAAGCTCTGTCTCAAAATAAACAAAGAAAATAAAAAGGACTGGTGTAGTTCAGTGGTAGAATTTCCCTGGGTTCAATCCTCAGTACCCCAAAGTAGAATAGAGAATAGAATAGAATAGAATAGAATAGAATAGAATAGAATAGAAAGACAGGAGACCCAGCATTCCTGTTAGAACTTGAACAAGGTGGTGGGGGAGGTTTGATGAGGACGTACAGCTGAGTGGACACTCCAAGGTTGAGATGAAGCAGCCGGGTGGACATGGAGAAGTGGACGTTGCTGTAGAGCAGCATGTTTAGGCTTGTGGAACACTCAAGGTAGAGATGTCCCTGCCGTTTCCCCTGCACAATGAACTATGGTATACATGAAAGACATGGCCCTGAAGTCACTGATCTGCACACTGCCTGGGACAGCCTGCAGGTTCTAACGGGACACGGATGGTTAAGGAAACACAGGCGAGTATGCTCTTCCATTATATTAGCTCTTAATTACTTATTACATCACCTATTTGTTCAAGACTCATTCTGGGAGGTGACTTTTTCCAGGATAAAATGCTTAATTTCTTTCTAGCCTGAAGTTTTATGATCTGCCCTTCCCCCCATTCCCCTTCAACCGTGGAAGAAAACAAAAATCTATCCCAGCAGATCAGAAGGAGGATTGTCCAGTAAATTCCATTCACCTCTCTTCCCTGTCAGTTTTACTTAGGATTTGCCCAAGGACAGCCTTGTTAAACTTGCTGATGGACACAAAGTCCCGATGTGCAGTCTCAGGACTCTTGTGCTCATGGCTAAATTCAAGTGGCCCGTGACTCATCTGCTCTTTCCCCCATATCTATTTAGTCTTGCCAAGGGAAAAGCAGTTCCTAAGTATGCTCTTCAAGTAGTCCTTTGACTAATGACAGTCCCCCGCGCCACAACAGGAAATCGCAGGCCCTTTTCCTATAAAAGCCACATCAGCTGCTACCAAAGGCATTGCCAGTGCGCTATTTGCCAACAGGATCTCGCACTCTCCGGAGGCAAGCAGCCCTGTGCGTCAGGGATGAAAACCCAGTGGTATTTTGAGACTTTTGAGAGGGAGCGAGAACTTTCCCCAGCATGTGCCTGTCGGATGGATGCTTCACAGCCACATGGAGCTGCCTGCGTTTCAGCAGCAAGTTGTCAGACCCCAGGAGCAGACAGGCCCACAGACCAGACCTCGAGAATTTCAAGAGACCGTGTCTTGTTTTGAGGATTCAGTTTCAAGCATAACTAACTCACTATTTGTAGAAATTGCTGGTCAACAAGTTAAGGAATGAAAGTGTTCACAGATGAATCGTGGCTCTGCCTGGTCATGCGATAAAATCAGTTGGTCATTTTTTTTTCTCTTAAGGTGCTTTTAATAAGAAAACTGCTACTTTGGTCCCAAAGTAGTGCTTTTATATCTTTAGTGTATATGGGGTGCATGTGTGTGTGTGTAGCAAAAGATGTCTTCAGAGGGACTGGAGACAGCATGGCAGGTACTAGATGAAATAGCATGAGGAAAGAGACTTGTGTGGACACTTAGTGCCTGCATGCCAGCCCAGAAGTTAAAAATTATGGCCCCAAAGGAAAATAATCTGGAATAATTACACATTTGAATGCACTTTCTTTTTATTATTTCTAAACAAACTGGCTTCTTTTTCCTCTTGTTGGTTAAACCCTTGTAGCAACTTGGCCCAGGGTCAGTGACCTGGTGGGCTGGGGTGAAGAGAGAACCCCCACCCAAGTCTTCAACTGCTAACATGATGTGCTTTGCTTTGCTTTGGCTGGTGCTATGGTTTGATCAAAGGGCCTCCTCTATGCTAAGCACACATTCTACGGCTTCGATGGACCCCCAAACCAATTCAGGGGTTTTGAAAAGATTGTCATACATCTCTCTGGGAAGTCCAGGTGTATGCCTCTTGTGGAATTATAGGCCAATGCAAGGCTACGGTAATGTTGGTACACGTGAGCCTTACTTGGGCAACGTGATTGCCACATTGGTGCCCGCAAGTGGGGCTGGGGCACGTAGCACTCAGAGTGGGCTCAGGACTGCAGTTGATTTGGGAAGGAAGGCTCACCCTGGCGGCAGTGTTAACTGAGGCAGGAGCAATTCTATCTAAGTCTTGGTACCTATCCACGATTCTAGACCTTAAGGTAGAAACCTAGAAATAGGAAAATGGAGTCAACAATTGTAAAGAATTTAAGGCTCTTTGAGTTACATGTTCTTTAGAAAAAGTTAGACTAGTTCTACATTTTACATTAAAGAAAAGTATCCCTTTGTACTTTTGATCACAGTGAGCATTGGTATTATTAATCCAGCTTTACTTAATTTGATGGGAGTATATATTTTTCTTAAATTGAGTATTTTATTAATAATAAACAGGAATATTGAGAATTTTTATTTGTTTAATGTCATTTTTTAAAAATAAATTGTAAGTAGTAACCCATTCTTTTTCTTTTCTTCCTTCCTTCCTTTCATTCTTTTTTTTTTCTTTAGTGCTGGGGAATGAACTAGGGGCACTCTACTCCTGTGCTGCACCCCCAGGCCTTTTTTATATTTTTATTTTGAGGCAGGGTTTTGCTAAATTTCCAGGCTGGGCCTTGAACTTGCCATCCTGCTGTGTCAGCCTCCTGTGTCCCTGGGATCACAGGTGTGTGCCACCACACCTGGAGTGATCCATACATTTGAATTTTATACACATACATGATGGAGTAGCAGTGGACTTGACAATTCAATTTGGGAAGCTGAACCAAATAAGTGGGTGTGCTAACACAGAAGCAGGGCTGATCCTGGAAGTGTACTAGATATGAACTTGGGTGACATATTGAGGGAACATACTTCCAGAGAAATGAGAAAATCAGGTAAAAGTTGGCACACACCCAAAAGAGGGGAGGAGAAGGGGGGATGAGCACGTAGAAGAGAAAGGAGTCTTACAAGTTCAGCACAAGGTGAAGGTGGAACTCCTGGGAGCAGGGGAGGCAGGAAGAAGAGAGGCAATTGTGAGTGTCAGGTAACGCAGAGCTGTAGCGAGAAACAAAGATGGAGAAAAGACAGTTGGTTTTATGTTCCATTTGTAAAACCCTCAGCTGCCACTCAAATTATCCAGTAGTTCTTGATAAGCCCTAGTTAATGACTGAGCTATCATCTGCAATACAACACACACATGGGAAAATCCCATTTAATACAGTTAAGAAGCTGACATTTATCACTCCATTCACCACCAGGCAGAACTTACTAAAATGAAATACCCTGACACTGGGAAGACTGCCGAAACATGAACACTGGCTAGGAAGGTTCAAAATGTGACATTTATTCAGAAAGTTGTCATAACATTGCATAGATACTGCTTCTTAAAAAATGCAGTTGCAAGAAGAGTTCTCCCAGAATGAGGACATCTCCCACAACAGTTCCAATTGTAAAGAAAGATTTCTATTTGGGGAAACAGCATGGATGTTCACCCTGGGGAAAAAGTAAACCTGCTCCTTCCCTTGAGTCTTTCTGAGCTGGTCACTGCACAAGCGCCTCCTGCCAGCACATCTCAGCACCTGCTGCAGCCCCAGGCCTGCCTCCTGCTTTACCTGTTTCTACACATCAAACTTGTGAAAAAGAGTTGCCTGCCTTCACTATTCCCTACATCCTTGACCTCTTACATGCCTTTGAAATCTGACATAAGCCTCTGATCCATCACTTTAGCCGTTGTTGACTATTTTAATTGTTTGGTGAATTCAGTGAACATCATTGTCGCTTATGTAATGTTGCATTCTGTAGCACTTGACCTCCAACTCCTTCTTGCCTGTGGTAGTTTTCTTGCCCTCCTCTTGGAATGTGCACTTTCTCGGTTCTTTACAAATCCTTCCCGTTTCCATTTCTGAACATTGCCAGCAATTTCCATGTTATGAGTGTAAACTCTCTAGTGCCTCTGCTTATGTCCATCTTTCTGCCTGTCCCTATCCACACCCTCCACCCCACACTCCTTGGCAATCTTACATCCCTCAAGGGTTGACCTCTATCGTATCTACATTGAGTTTGATGAGATATTTGAAAGGTGTGTGGCTAGCGCTGCCCCCCACCCCTGCTGATAGAAACAGCCACAATGACATAAAGATTCTGTTAGAGGGAAAAAGAGATAAACAATTTGGGGTTAAAGTTTTATCATGGTACCGTAGTTCAATAAGTTGCCTCCCTCAGTTTTATGGTGCTTTTTAGGTATGCAGGAAGAATTAGTTATTGATATCGTAGAATTCTCTCTCTGCCAGGCAACTCTGGAAGGATACTGACCACTTCTCATGGTCCAGCCTCCCAATCCGGCCTTCCTAGGGTCCCCTCATGGGTGTTCACTGTGGTGCCACATCCTGTGCTAGGTCTGTCCCCATAGCCAACCAGACAGCTTTATGCTGTAAACCACATTTAGAATTGAGACATGCCTCTGTTCTAAGAAGAGACCTCTGGCTTTCCACTGAGATGCAGAAAAGAACCCGGTTCCATCATGAGAACCTGAATGATCACTCCCACCATGGCTCACTTCTGGGAAATATCTCTGCAAATGGCTCCCCTCACCCACCTTGGGTTTATTTCATCAGCCCTATTCTCACTTCATCTGGGCTGCTGCAGATATTTCTCAGAAACTCCATGTAGAATACTGTCTAGTCCCTTCCTGTCATTTGAGTTCCAGACTTTGCATTAACAGATTGAGGCACATCTCCACCACGTGGCCATAGCAACAATCAAGACATCCAAAGTCTGGTTCCTCAGGGGTCCCTGACTCAGACCCCTTCCTTCCTCCCAGTCCTTGACATTCCTCTGTGTTTCCTCCTTTTAGACCTGGTCACCAACACCTTACCACGCCCTGACACGAAAATGTCCTCGTTGATTTCTCACTTGGCACGAGATCCAGTCTCCTGTTTTTCTCCACCTCGGACACACTTAAGCTCATGACATTCAGCAAGGTCCAGCCCCTCAACCTCTCTGCTGGGCTCCAGCTTCTAGTTCTGCTACTCCATCTGTCCAGTGCCGGAGAGTGGCAGAACCCACTAAGTCGCAGCATATTTATGCTGCCTTCCTGCTCCAAAGCCTCCAGTAGCTCCCCTGGATGGGCTAAAGCGCAAAGTCCTAGAAAGAGAATAATTAAAACTCTGGACCCCATCAGACTGAGACAGACCGCTTTGAATCCTAATTAGACCACTATTTTGATTTGTGACTGAGCTGATTTCCCTCATTTGTAATAAAGGTGTAGCACAATTACTTATCTCATGGCTTATTGGGAGGATTACACTGGAAAAAAATATGAAGTATTTAGTATAGCACAGGGCATATTAAAACTGTTATATAAATTTTTAACCAAATATTCAGGGCATTTTGTTGTCAAACTAATTTCTTAGGATTTGAGTATCCTCAGTTGATGTTTTCACTAAACTGAACCACAAACATGTTTTCTCAGTTATTTCATTTTTCTGTTTTCATTTTTCTCTTGTGACTTCATCTTTACAAAATAATCTCTAGATATCTGCTTATCAAATTATCCTCATTCTCCAAAATCTAGATTCACCATCATTATCTTCAAGAATACAACTTCCAGCTGGGCTGGGTGGCACACGCCTACCTGTAACCCCAGGAGCTTGGGAGACTGAGGCAGGAGGTTCACAAATTGGAGACCAGCTTTAGCAACTTAGCAAGGCCCTAAGCAATTTAGCAAGACACTGTCTCAAAATAAAAAAAAATAAAAAAAAAACAGGTTGGGAATGTGTCTTAGTGATTCAGCACCCAGGGTTTAATCCTAGGTACCAAAAAAAAAAAAAAAAACTTCTATATTTA